>NC_140943.1:11005329-11752829 GCF_014529385.1 Adiantum capillus-veneris | reverse complement strand
GATCTCTATTGAAAATTGTGTGGAGAAGGGCTACTCTGTTGTGAGTATACGAAGCAAGGACCGTCCCAAACTTCTTTTCGACACAGTTTGCACTCTGACTGATATGCAGTATGTTGTCTTCCATGCAACCATAGACTCGGATGGACCAAATGCAATTCAGGTGAGTAAAGCCTATATTATTGCCTGCCGCGTTCTAAATAGGGTTTTCAATGGGCCGTAATGAGGGCTTTATCAATGGTGGCAGGAGTATTATATTCGCCACATGGATGGGTGTACTCTAGACACGGAGGGAGAGAAGCGAAGAGTCATCAAGTGCTTGGAAGCTGCAATAGAACGAAGAGTGTCACAGGTAGCATAAACAGGGTTTGCATATTTTACGTGTTGAGCATTCATCTTCAATTAAACTTCATGCACTAATGGACATGTGATTGCATTATTTTGTGCACATATCCGCACACATATTCCTTTTTGAGCATCTTTTTTCTATACCGAAAAGGTTTTTTCTTGCTGGTGGCATAATTCCGTCTATATGCATGGTCTTCGCAGTATGTGTGATGAGAAAACTTGATCTGTTCAGGGAATCAGGCTTGAGCTGTGCACGAGTGACAGAGTAGGATTGCTTTCCGACATTACACGTATATTCAGAGAGAATGGCCTGTCAGTGACAAGGGCTGATGTGAACACCCAAGGTGACAAAGCAGTAAACGCCTTTTTCGTGACGGATGCGTCAGGAGGGCCAGTTGACATGAAGACCGTGGAGGCGGTGCGAAATGAGATAGGGCGGCAGATATTGCAAGTGAAAGACGTGCCGAGGCTAGGAGGGTCGACCTATGTTGGGGATGGTCCTGGCAAGCTAGGCTTCTCTTTTGGCAATCTTTTAAGGTTGCAGTGGGAGCGATTCTCGTCGAACCTTGGTCTTGTGAAGCCGTGTTCATGATTGGCAACAGATGCACTGCGTACTAAATGTGCAAGAATGCAAAATACAGAAGGAGTGCCTTGAATTGACGTAGTGCAAACCCCTATTATTGTGTGCACCGATACTGTGTCTTAAGGCTCGGGCAGAAGCTGTTCTTTGATCCGCGATGTACATATTATTAAGTAGCACAGATGGCATCTAGGCTTAATATG
Organism: Adiantum capillus-veneris; assembly: GCF_014529385.1. Taxonomy (NCBI): domain Eukaryota; kingdom Viridiplantae; phylum Streptophyta; class Polypodiopsida; order Polypodiales; family Pteridaceae; genus Adiantum; species Adiantum capillus-veneris. Next base: position 11,751,701 of record NC_140943.1, on the reverse strand, counting down.
TCGCATTTCCCAGTGGTGGAGCATTTGTTTCTCTGGAAGACACAATCTATGTGCTGTACATATGTGTTTCATGCATTATAGATATCTGTTGTATGCTTTGTTAGGGTAGGTGAGTTACCCAAAGAGAAGTGCATGGGTGCTTACATGAGGGTACATCCCATTGCACTTTAACTTGTCAAACTGGTCAGAAAATGGCCGGTATGACCCTACCGTAGTTCATCCCAATTGAATAGGATTATGTAAATTATATGCTCTGTATGAGCAACGTTGGCAGCTCTAGGTTCTCCAATTGGGATATCATGTATAACAAGGTTGAGCATCGACAGCAGACTCCGTTCCCCCCCCCCCCCCCCCCCCCCCCCCCCCCCCCCCCCAAATTTGAAAACAGTAGATGATTTTTAAAAACAAGGCCCATTTGAACACCCACCATGGAAGGTCTATTTCACGTTGACACCAGCTTGGAAGGCATTTTGTCAACGTCAAAGTGGAAAGCCAGCACTAAATACATTGCACTTAGCCCATCTTATGTGTGTGTGTGTGTGTAGGGTTGCGTGCAGGCGTGCACTTGTGTGGAAAATTTGTTTGCTTGTATTGTGGATACCCTTCGTTCCAATTGAGCGGGGATTACAGTTCAATAGAAGGTCGCACATTTTTGTTAGTATAGGATATAGTCTTATATAAACCTATCGCCAAAATGGATATTTATGAAAATGGCATGATGTATGGTTAAAAGCAAAGCTTTGTCGCATGAGTCCCACGATATGCGATGTGAGAAGAGAGACATCGGTTTTGTTGCCATTAGGGATTCTTGTAAGACGGTTCACATCTGATTTTGTGTTTAAGAGGGGGTATTTATTTGGGGGCCACGTGTGCTTTCCCGATCGTCTTATGTAGGCTTTCACTAGTTAGTATAAATAAAACCCCTCTATAAAGACGTTAATTCATAACTCGTAGAATTTTATCATCAAATAAATATGCATTAATTTTATGTGCAAAAGAATACTTACCAACCATTACCTTGCTTATTTTTAGCGTCATTCGAAATTGGTAGAATTTTATCATCAAATAAATATGCATTAATTTTATGTGCAGAGAAAACTTACCAACCATTAGCACTTTTTGCATTTGTTCTGTGTCCTTGTTGAGCAAAACCCAAGGCTGCATTGTAAACCCCTCATTTTAATCACCATTGAAGAATGCAATTTTAACCAATGTACATTGACAATGCACAAACATTACAATTGTCATCAAATGGAAGGCTCTCTTCGGAGTCTCTAAGCATAACCTTTTGAAGCAACCCTTGCCTTGTAGTGGTCAGGTTGCATTTAAACGCAGATGCCCATTTTGTACAAATGGCCTTTTTCCAAGAGTCGAAAGATGTAGAAGAACCGTGTGCCATTCTTAACCATCGTATCATACTCAACTTACATTGCAACTCTGATTTTCTAAACTATGATTCCTTAACGAATAAAAAGACAATACGTTGAAAAAAATGCCACCCTGTTGTCTCGTAAGGTTTGCATGATCTTTATTATCATGGACTTGAAAGCCTTGGTTAATTGGCCTTTCTCCTCATTCGATGATTTTAACCATGGGGTGACTCATGGACTCGCTTAGAGTGCACATGTAACTCATTTAGATGCACATTTCGATTCCAACCCTTGAACAAACACAACGATGTGTCACACAACAATGTGTCATTACCATCTTGTGAGCTAGCATTTGTCTCCTTGGTGCACAAAGACAAGGTCTATTGATCATCGTCCTCCACAAAAATCACATCTTAAATAACCAAGATATGCGTTGATTATGCATGATAAAATCTGGTAGCCCTTGGTTGTCAAATTATAACTTTGGAGGGAAGGTAATTAGGTTTCTCTTTGTGTTCCATTCCATTTAGAAATGCTAAAGACTTAATTAATTCCCAACTTATCTCCTAGGTATTGTGAGCCATCCGCAATAGCTAAGGCAATAACTAGGTGCCTTCAAAGTGGATCGATGACCACAATATTTAAGACAATAACTAGATTCCTATAGTTGGATCTACAATTTCAATCTTATGTGCATCCAATGTTCCATGTGCATCCCCATAGGAAAAGACTTGGCAATAATGCTTGTTTTATGGATACAAGCTTGCTAATGGATTTAGACTTTTACTTAAACCTCATGAATCAGGATACACTCTGACTTACTATAAAGAATAAAAGTGACATCATGTTAGGTGACAAGAAAAGTGGAAGGACAACACCAAGGAAGAATCCACTTGGGAAAACATTAGGATCCTCTAGAAGAGATTTCACACTTGTATTTTTAAGGATAAAACTATTTATTGTATTAATGTCAAGTTAAGGGTCTAGAAGACGACAATTGGCACTCAGAAAGGGATTAAATATCAAGGTAGGATGGAGGGTGAAAAAACTTAGTGGATTTTCTAGTTTGATGTGTGGCGTTTGGAGTACTCCATCTATCCTCTCCTCCTAATTAAATCCGATTTTCCCTTTCTATTCTTGGATTGTTCTAACTTGGTTGTATGCTTTTTGAACATGTATAACAATGTTTAGGCATTATCACAGTGCATTCCAAAACACAACACATCCTGCATTTCTTTCTGTGTCTAATCCAAATTTAATCAAGTACTTTTTGTCAAGATCCAAGGGATTGCATGAGAATAGCTACTAAGCATATAATTTTTATCGTAGGTTGCATGTTCCTTTTGTGTTTGAAAATTCGATTGGATTACATGATAATGATTCTCAACTATCATGGTTTTTAGGCCTCTTTTGTGAGCAAGAATGTTGCAAGGTTTCTTTAACAAATGATCACGAATCTACACATTTTAATGTATGTGATAGAAATTTCATGGATTTATTAGGAAAACACTTAGAAAGTTTTGATAGGGTTGCACTACCTCAATCTATGGTTTTTAACAATGGTTTGAGAGGATCTACATGTTGGGGTTAACCTAGCTTATTTCCATACCATGGAGATGCAATTGAATACAAATACCCAGGTAATGATGTTGAGTGATAGGTGCATATATTGAAGCTTGGGATGTGATGATCAACTGGATTGGCTGGCTTGTACTCAATACGTACCCTGGCACCATCAGCGAGAAACTGCCCATTTTTCCACTTCGGCCATTGTACACGCATACCTCTTTCGCAAGAGTGTTTTTGTGGCTAGTCTCATAGCAAGGTGTCTTATCCGGACATTCTATATGTGTTAAAAAGCAGGATCAATCTAAGCTAGGGTGGGTGCAATCTAGTACTTGGCATGATGCGGACAAACCATGTTACTCAAGCAAATTAGGTCCCAAGATGGAAACTTGGGCTCATAAACATGATTTTGAGTATAGACAAGGTGATCACAAGTTCATAAGTAGAGTATTGTACTCAAAGAACAAACTTGGATGATTTCCATTGAACTAAGGCCTCCTTTTATACTTGGCCCTTCACCAATACATTGCCTGTGGGATTAGTGCCCCTCTCTCTCCTTCATTCTCTACCAAACTTCAACAAGCCTCCTAAAAGATGCAATCTTTGGACTTCCATGTCCTATATGCCTACTTTCCTAGTAGCATAACCCGCACATGGTGCCCCAGATTTCGTTCGTCCAACAAGGGCGCTTGAATCTTGAGGGTAATCCCAAAAAAATGTCCTACCTGTCCACATCTATGACAAGTGAAGTGTCCTCTGCCTCCACCATGGCCTTTGCCTCTTCCTTTGGTCATCTTTCTTCCTTTTGACTCCTCCTTGGTTGAAAAATACCTTTTCTCTTGGTGCTTCTATTGGAGCCACATGGTCTAGCTCGATCCTGTGCTTTGATTTAAATTCCATGAGTGTTGTGATTAAGCTTCTTTAATTCTATATTCGTTCTCAAATTAGTGTGAGCGCAAAGGTCTTACTACTTGTACATCGAGTCACAAGAACAATGTCTGATTGCGCATACAAGAGCCTTTTGGAGCTAAGTTTGGCATACAAAAAATGATGGGTGGTCTTATCGATTACGACTCTCACACACATTCATGATTTCATACAAAGATTGTGCTCTTACAATGGCATAGGCTTCAAAAATCAACCTTGATGGAATTTGCAAACATGTAGGCTTTGTGAAAATATGGATTTTGTGAAGTCACTCTTCACCCTTGATTGGAGCACCTCTTCACAAAATCTCAAGCTTGCAATGGATAGCCAAAAACAAATGAAATCAACCAGTTATATTGCCACAAAGAGTTACATTTGGTGTCACAAAGTCTTTGAAAAGCTAGCTTTGAATGCTTGTTAAGGGAGCTATTGCTTTGCCAATATCAAGAAAGTAACATTTTAAGGAATTTAGATCAAGTGGCCTTAAAAAATTTAGAGCAAGTGACGTTAAAAAAATTAGAGCCTCAGGAGTGCCCCCCCCCCCCCCCCCCCCCCTTTGGTTTGATGGCGGCTTACTTTTGCCAAGCTAACCAATGGCCCATGTATGACCTAGTGCCATTGTACTCACGTGTTGCACCACAACTACCTGCACATGTGTGTTGCAAGCCTCGCACTTTGTGAGCTTTGCAACCTTCGTGTGCAATATTGTAGGTTTTGGCTTCACCTTCACTAATGTCCTCACTTTTGCAGCAGACTTTGCCGGTTTCTTCACTCCCTCCACTTAATAAAATGCTTGATCCAAACAAGTTATGGGGGATAGAATAGCTTTGAAAGACTTTGGAGCAGTAGGAGGCTCTAAGAAGATTGTTATGAGATGCACTTTGCTTTCATCAGTAGGAAGCTACAAGTTGCTTGTTTTTTTACCTTGTGATAAATCTATTCTTACAAGGCGGACCAACCTAGCCCCTACGTGCAGCTCAACGGTTCACAATTGGACTGTAGGTCAACTTCTTGTGATGTCTTGCTTTGATGCTCTTTGGACACTTAATTTCCCTTCGACACTTAATTCCTTATTACTGACCCCTCTTCATTTCTTCCAAAACAATTGCAAAAAAAAAAAAACATTGATTGCAATGCTTAACCCAAACCACTACGTATCTTCTTCGCTTTAAGGCCACAAGAGCACACATAGCCTTAAATGACGAATTTAATCTCTCTAGGGATGCACTTGGAGATTGTGTTGCACTTGCGAGGGAATCGAAACACACAATCAAATGCCCAGGCTCTTGTAAGGAGAAAATGCCCAGGTTTGTTAAACACTTCTCGGGTCTCCAAAATGCTTTGAGTGAAGGCTTGTACTAAGTGTTCTCTCCACCCATTCCTCCCAATTCCTGTTCCAACATCTCCTTCCACTAGGCACCCATGATTGTAAGAGTGCTACTTATCCCTAGCTACCATGGCTCTAATACCATGTTAAAAACAAGGATCAATCTAAGCTAGGGTGGGTGCAATCTAGTACTTGGTTTGATATGTGTGTGTGTGTGTGTGTGTGTGTGGGGGGGGGTGTGTGTGTGCATGCGTGCGTGCGTGCACGCGCTTATGGACAAACAATGTTACTCAAGTAAATTAGGTCCCAAGATGGAAGCTTGGGCTCATAAACATGATTTTGAGTATAGACAAGGTGATCATAAGTTTATAAGTAGAGTATTGTATCAAAAGAACAAACTTGGATGGTTTCCATTGAACTAAAGGACTCCTTTTATACTTGGCCCTTCACCAATACATTGCATGTGGGATTATTGCCCCTCTCTCTCCTTCACTCTCTACCAAACTTCAACACGCCTCCTCAAAGATGCAATCTTTGGACTTCCATGTCCTATATGCCTACTTTCCTAGTAGCATAACCCGCACATGGTGCCCCAGATTCTGTTGGTCCAACAATGGCGCTTGAATCTTGAGGGTAATCTTGAAAAAAAATGTCCTAACTATTCACATCTATGACAAGTGAAGTGTCCTATGCCTCCACCATGGCCTTTGCCTCTTCCTTTGGTCATCTTTCTTCCTTTGATTCCTCCTTGGTTGAAAAATACCTTTTCTCTTGGTGCTTCTATTGGAGCCACATGGTATAGCTTGATCCTGTGCTTTGATTCAAATTCCATGAGTGTTGCGATGAAGCTTCTTTAATTCTATATTCGTTCTCAATTTAGTGTGAACGCAAAGGTCTTACTACTTGTGCATCTAGTCACAAGAACAATGTCTAATTGTGCATACAAGAGCCTTTTGGAGCTAAATTTGGCATACAAAAAATGATGGGTGGTCTTATCGAGTGCGCAATTGCATTGGCAATGTCTAAACCCTTTATTACGAGTCTCACACACATTCATGATTGCATACAAAGATTGTGCTCTTACAATGGCATAGGCTTCAAAAATCAACCTTGATGGAATTTGCAAACATGTAGGCTTTGTGAAAATATGGATTTTGTGAAGTCACTCTTCACCCTTGATTGGAGCACCTCTTCACAAAATCTCAAGCTTGCAATGGATAGCCAAAAACAAATGAAATCAACCAGTTATATTGCCACAAAGAGTTACATTTGGTGTCACAAAGTCTTTGAAAAGCTAGCTTTGAATGCTTGTTAAGGGAGCTATTGCTTTGCCAATATCAAGAAAGTGACATTTTAAGGAATTTAGATCAAGTGGCCTTAAAAAATTTAGAGCAAGTGACGTTAAAAAAATTAGAGCCTCAGGAGTGCCCCCCCCCCCTTTTGGTTTGATGGCGGCTTACTTTTGCCAAGCTAACCAATGGCCCATGTATGACCTAGTGCCAATGTACTCACGTGTTGCACCACAGCTACCTTCACATGTGTGTTGCAAGCCTCGCACTTTTTGAGCTTTGCAACCTTCGTGTGCAATATTGTAGGTTTTGGCTTCACCTTCAATGATGTCCTCACTTTTGCAGCAGACTTTGCCGGTTTCTTCACTCCCTCCACTTAAATAAAATCCTTGATCCAAACAAGTGTTGGGGGATAAAATAGCTTTCAAAGACTTTGGAGCAGTAGGAGGATCTGAGAAGATTGCTATGAGCTGCACTTTGCTTTCATCAGTAGGAAGCTACAAGCTGCTTTTCTTTTGACCTCGTGATAGATCTATTTTTACAAGGCGGACCAGCCTAGCCCCTAGACGCAGCTCAATGGTTCACAATTAGACTGTATGTCAAATTCTTGTGATGTCTTGCTTTGATGCTCTTTGGACACTTAATTTCCCTTCGACACTTGATTCCTTATTACTGACCCCTCTTCATTTCTTCCAAAACAATTGCAAAAGAAAAAAAAACATTGACTGCAATGCTTCACCCACACCACCATGTAACTTTTTCACATTAAGGCCACATGAGCACACGTAGCCATAAATGACGAATTTAATCTCTCTAGGGATGCACTTGGAGATTGTGTTGCACCTACGAGCGAATCAAAACACACAATCAAATGCCTAGGCTCTTGTAAGGAGAAAATGCCCTGGTTTGTTAAAAAATTCTCGAATCTCCAAAATGCTTTGAGTGAAGGGTTGTACTAAGTGTTCTCTCCACCCATTCCTCCCAATTCCTGAACCAACATCTCCTTCCAGTAAGAAGCTATGATTGTAAGAGTGCTACTTATCCCTAGCTACCATGGCTCTAATACCATGTTAAAAACAAGGATCAATCTAAGCTAGGGTGGGTGCAATCTAGTACTTGACATGATATGTGTGTGTGTGTGGATGTGTGCGCGCGCTCAAGTGCATGCACGCGCTTATGGACAAACAATGTTACTCAAGCAAATTAGGTCCCAAGATGGAAACTTGGGCTCTTAAACATGATTTTGAGTATAGACAAGGTGATCACAAGTTCATAAGTAGAGTATTGTACTCAAAGAACAAACTTGGATGATTTCCATTGAACTAAAGGCCTCCTTTTATACTTGGCCCTTCACCAATACATTGCATGTGGGATTATATCCCCTCTCTCTCCTTCACTCTCTACCAAACTTCAACACGCCTCCTCAAAGATGCAATTTTGGACTTCCGTGTCCTATGTGCTTGCTTTCTTAGTAGCATAGCCCGCACATGGTGCCCCAGATTGCTTTAGTCCAACAATGGCTCCCAAATCTTGAGGATAATAACGAGAAAAATGTTTTGGCTCTCCATATCTATGGCAAGTGAAGTGTCCTCTACCTCCACCATGGCCTTTTCCTCTTCCTTTGGTCATCTTTCCTTCCTCTTCCATATTTGTTCTCAAATTAGTGTGAACGCAAAGGTTTTACTACTTGTGCATCTAGTCACAAGAACAATGTCTTATTGCGCATACAAGAGCCTTTTGGAGCTAAATTTGGCATACAAAAAATGATGGGTGGTCTTATCGAGTGTGCAATTGCATTGGCAATGTCTAAACCATTTATTACGGCTCTCACGCACATTCATGATTGCACACAAAGATTGTGCTCTTGCACTGGCATAGGCTTCAAAAATCAACGTTTCCATACATTATGGAAGTTGCAAACATGTAGGCTTTGTGAGAATATGGATTTTGTGAAGTCACTCTTCACCCTTGATTAAAGCACCTATTCACCAAATCTCAAGCTTGCATAAACAAATGAAACAAATCAGTTACCTTACCACAAAGAGTTACATTTGGTGTCACAAAGTCTTGGAGAAGCTACCTTTGAATGCTTGTTGTGGGAACCATTGCTTTGCCAATATCAAGAAAGTGACATTTTAAGGAATTCATAGCAAGTGGCGTTAAAAAATTTAGAGCAAGTGACATTAAAAAAATTAGAGCCTCATGAGTTCCCCCCACGTTTTGGTTTGATGGCGGCTTACTTTTGCTAGGCTAACCCAGCGGCCTGTGTACGACATAGTGCCACTGTACTCATGTGTTGTACCACAGCTACCTTCACATGTGTGTTGCAAGCCTTGCACTTTGTGAGCTTTGCAACCTTCACGTGCAGTATTGTAGGTTTCAGCTTCATTGATGTCCGCACTTTTGCAGCAGACTTTGTCGGTTTCTTCACTCCCTCCACTTAAATAAAATTCTTGATTTGAGAAAGTGTTGGGGTGGGGTAGAATAGCTTTGAAATACTTTGGAGCTGTAGGAGGCTCTGAGAAGATTTCTATGAGCTGAATTTTGCTTTTGTCAGTAGGAGGCTACAGGCTGCTTTTCTTTTGACCTCGTGATAGATCTATTTTTACAAGGCGGACCAGCCCAGCCCCTATGCAGCTCAACGGTTCAGACTGTAGGTTAAACTCTTGTGATGTCTTGCTTTGATGCTCTTTGAACACTTAATTTCCCTTCGATACTTGTTTCCTTACTACTGACCCCCTCTTCATTTCTTCCAAAACAATTGCAAAAAAAAAAAAGTCGCGTCCGTGCCATCTTTGCTTCGTCTTTATTGCAACGCCTTAGCCACACCACTGCATAGCTTCTTCACTTTAAGGCCACATGTGCACACGTAGCCTTAAATGATAAATTTAATCTCTCTAGAGTTGTACTTGGAGATTGTGTTGCACTTGCGAGGGAATCGAAACATACAATCAAATGCCAAGGCTCTTGTAAGGAGAAAATGCCCTGGTTTGTTAAACACTTCCCGGATCTCCAAAATAATTCGAGTGAAGGCTTGTACTAAGTGTTCTCTCCACCCATTCCTCCCAATGCCTGAACCAACATCTCCTTCCACTAAGCACCCATGATTGTAAGAGTGCTACTTATTCCTAGCTACCATGGATCTGATACCATGTTAAAAACAAGGATCAATCTAAGCTAGGGTGGGTGAAATCTAGTACTTGGCATGATGTTGTGTGTGTGTGTGTGTGTGCGCGCGCGCGCCTACGGACAAACAATGTTAAGAAAATTAGGTCCCAAGATGGAAACTTGGGCTCATAAACATGATTTTGAGTTTAAACAAGGTGAGCACAAGTTCATAAGTAGAGTATTGTACTCAAAAAACAAACTTGGATGATTTCCATTGAACTAAAGGCCTCCTTTTATACTTGGCCCTTCACCAATACATTGCATGTGGGATTATTGCCCCTCTCTCTCCTTCACTAGGTGGGTGTTATGCTTTTTGTTGCTCTCTCCATCCAAGCACTCTTGATATGCTCATTATGAATCTATTCTAATGGAATGCTCACTATGTTTATGCTATTTTCCGCTACACACAAGTTACTAGGCCATTAAATGTTACATTGGTATCAGAGCACAAGGTTTCTTTTTTCTTGCTCAAGAAGGGAGGTCCTCAAGCTAACTATAAAGGGTTGGTATTATTAATTGCAATCGAGTAAGTAGAATAGGGATTTTTCAACCTTGCAGATGAAGCAGATAACGGGGCATCATCGTCGAGAGCTATGGTCTTAATAGTGGATATGGGGCTTGCCTATGGCTTATTAACCACTATTGAGCTATTAGAAGCTTGACAGGAGCCGGTACTATTTTGGTTTTGAAAGACTCTCTCTTCTATTTCTTGCAATTAATGATATTCGAGCCACGGGTACAGGAGCTTGAGTTCTTTTCTAAAGGGGTAAAGAGGAGTAACAACTAGGGCTTGAAATGCCAAAGTACACCTAAAAAAGTTTACACCTAAGAGTTGTTAGAATGGATGACAATAGTAAAGAGAGTGAAATTAATGTTGATAGCTTTGATTTTGCTAATGAGCAGGCTACTAATGATGCCCCTATGCTTGTTAACTACCTTGTTTCTAGGACTCAACAAGCCATGGGCAATCCATCCCTCCAAAGTGAAGTGCAACGGCAGCTTCGTGCTCATGGGATTCTCCAAACTCCCCACCAAGAAGAGAGAGTGCCTAGGAAGCCTCCTTGTGAGACTTCCAAAAGAGGCCTCTGTCCGATTCGGGAAGAAGAAGAGGATCCGTACGAAGGGCTCAAAAATTTACTACTTGATGACGCATCTCCTTCCCAAAGGAGAATTCAAGAGCCCCCACCATCATAATGAGAAAGAAGTGAGTCTCCTGCCACCTCCGCGGAGATGGCAGAAGACCATCGCACACCTCTCCACACCATAATTCAAAGAGGGATGATAAAACACAGGAGAAGAAAAAGGCAAGAAAGAGATCACCCTCTTCTCCATCTTCTTCATCCTCTTCCTCTTATGAAGAAAGTGATGGGGTAGAAAACGAGGAAAAAGGCAAGAAAAAGGTGAGAAATAGGTCACCCTCTTCTCCATCTTCCTCAAATTCTTCATCTTTTGAAGAAAGCGATGGTGCAACGTTTGAACCACCAAAAAGAAGAGGCCATAGGAAATCCTATGCCGCATGGAAGAGGTGGTCCAAGCTCAAGAAGTTTAAAGAGGGAGGAAAGAACATCTGTTTCCTTACCTACCATGGCACCTTTGGTGCTACGGACAAAGTCTTGGCTTTCATCCAACAATTTGATGCGGCGTTTGGAGATGAGGGCTTCATGGAGTCCTCTAAGCTACACCATGTAGCTATGCATTTTCAAAAGTCCGCTAGGCAATGGTGGTCTAGCCTATGGGCAAACAGTGAAGCCCCATGAACATGGAAAGATTTAAGAGCTTCCATCATGAAGCAGTTTTTGGCCACCGATGCCAAAGACAAAGTACTCACCAAATGGCAAATCTTGAAGCCCTCTTCCTACAAATCCATTCACAAATATGTAAAGTTTTGGGACTTACATCTCAAAGCCACTGTCTTCAAAAAGATGGATTTTGGAGAGCAAAAACAACAATTTTGTGTGGGCTTAACTAAAGATATGGTGGAGTATGTCAACTCCCAAAGGCCACGCACCATATCTGCGGTCATACACCATACCATGGTGGATTCACAAATCAATTTCCAAACAGGGGCTAAGAGAAATCTGAAGCCCACGAAAAACAAGGGTTCCAATGAGCCTAAGGGGAAGGACAATGTCCAAAAAGTCTCCTAAGGGAAATTCCAATAACAAACAAGCTAAGGAGAAGGGAGTTTACAAAGGCAAAAACAAACTCTCTCGTGAAGAGCGTGAGCGTTATCGCAAGGATAACCGTTGTTTCAAATGCAGCGAGCAAGGGCATGTGTATCATGATTGCCCCCAAAAGAACATCCGCCATGAGCCTCCTAGAGCTACCTTGGTCAAAATCCAAGAAGAGGAAACTCACCACAAAGGATCTCCTCCGATGCCATGCTTGTGGAAAGGTAAGAGACTATGATGGTTTTATTCTCTTTGACCCTGGTTCTAGTCACAATTTCATATCCACAGAGTTCGCCACCAAGCTAGGCATCCAAGCCTATGAGATGGGAGACGTCCTACCCACCGATGTTGCTTTCAAGGGGCAAGAAGCTTCAGTCACTCCCTTAATCGAGAAATTGAGGCTCCATGTCCAAAGCTATGTGGACAAAGAGGAATTCTTTATCTCTCCTCTCAAGCACAAGGATGTAATCCTAGGGGCACCATGGTTTGATCGCATGGCTGCCAATGTCAAATTTCCTGAAAGGAAAATCTACTTTAGATTTAGGGAAAAAGACATGTACATAGATGCCAAGGAGTTGGGTAACACCATATCCATTGTACATACACACACTTTCATTAAGTCAATAAAGAGCTCTATTTCCGTGTACATGATTTTTGTTAAAGATTCTCAAAATGAACCTAATGATTTAGCAAAAGAAAATATAACCAATCACAAGGAATTAGGGTTATCCAATTTTCTCAAGGGATTTCAAGATATTTTTATTGACGACATCCCTTGTGAACTACCTCATAAACGAGGCAATGATGACCATGCAATTGAAATTCTTCCAGGAAGTTCACCACCTCTGGAAAACCTCCTTATAGATTTTCTCAAACTCAACAAGAGGAGATTATGCGGCAAGTGCATGAGTTAGTTGAGAAGGGCATGGTTAGGCGTAGCTCATCTCCATTTTTCTCACCCGTATTAGTACAAAAGAAAGACAGCACAGATCGTATCTGTGTCGACTATAGAGCCCTAAATATGATCACTATCAAAAATAGGTTTCCCGTTCCACGAGTAGAAGACCTATTTGATAAGCTGCAAGGGTCGACCTACTTCAATATGGTTGACCTAAAAAGCGGCTACCATCAAGTAAGGATAGTTGATCAAGACATTGCAAAGATTGCATTTTGTACTATCTTTGGTCTTTATGAATACATTGTCATGCATTTTGGCTTGACCAATGCATCAGCCACATTTAACCGCTTGATGGAGAAGCTATTCAGGCCTCACTGATGGAGCGTTCTTTGATGATATTATCATCTACTCTAATTCATTAGATCTCTAGGTAAGATTTCAAGTCTTACGAGAGAATAAAATTTATATTAACCGAAAGAAAAGTGAGTTTTTCTTACAAGAGATTCAATATTTAGGTCACATTATCTCTCAAGATGGCACCCAAATGGATCCATCAAAGCTAGAGGTAATAAAAGGATGGCCTAATCCAAGGAATCTTCATGAACTAAGAAGTTTTATAGGTATGTGTGCATACTATAGATGATTCAAAGAAAAGTTCTCACAAATCACAAGACCATTAGATGACCTAACAAAGAAAAACATTAGGTATACATGGTCTGCCAAGGATAAGAATTCTTTTTAAAAGCTTATCTCTGAACCTGTGCGCACATTGCCAGATCTCTCAAAGCCATTTGAGGTCCAATGTGATGCTTGTGGAGATTGCCTTGGAGCTATTTTGCTCCAAGAAGGGCAAGCCATAGCCTATGAAAGTCGAACGCTCGACCCTATTGAGCAAGCTCTAGGAATATATGAAAAGGAACTCCTCGCAGTTCTACATGCTGGAAGCACTATTTATTGGGGACTCCTTTCATTCTGCGGAGAGTGAATGTGGTTTCCATAGCAACTCACAATGATCTATCTTCTATGATAGATGAGTATGCTATTGATCCCAATTTTAGAGATGTGATTTCAACCCTTGCACTAGGGAAGAAAGAGGAACCATTTACTTTACAAGATGGTTATCTTCTCTATGGCAATAGAGAAGATGGTTACCTTCTCTATGGCAATAGACTATGTGTTATCAACTCACTACGTGAGAAAGTAATGTATGAATCTCATGCTCCTCCTTATGCGGGGCATAGAGGGATTTAGTCTACCCTAAAAGGGATTGAAACATATTTCTACTGGCCTACCATGAAAGCAAACATACAAGAGCATGTTTCTAAATGTGTGGTATGCCAAAACGAAGTTTGATAGAGGGAAGCAACAAGGATTTCTTCAACCTTTGCCAATCCCTAATTCACCATGGGAGAGCATATCCATGGATTTTATCTTTGGATTGCCTAAGTCTATCCATGGGAATATGGGAATATGGACGACAGTAGATAGGTTCAATAAATAGGCTCATTTTATACTTGTAAAAAAGACTATCAAAGCCCATCAAATCGCAACCCTCTTCATATCACAAATCTTCAAGTGCCATGGCTTGGCGATGTCCATAGTGTCGGATAGAGATCCTAAAAAGTCCAGTAATTTTTTGAAGGGTCTCTTTGAGAATTTAGGGACAAGGCTAAACTTGTCTTCAGCCTATCACCCGCAAACGAATGGCCAAAGTGAAATAGCTAACTTAACAATTCTTGATCTATAACGGAAGTAGATAAAAGGTCCCAATGGGAGAAGTACTTACCCTTAGTGGAGAATGCCTACAATAATACTGTACATACCTTCATATGGGAAAAGCTGTAACATTTAATGGTCTAGCAACTTGTGTGTAGCGGAAAATAGCATGAACATAGTGAGAATTTCATTAGAATAGATTCCTAATGAGCATAACAAGAGTGCTTGGGTGGAGAGAGCAACAAAACGTATAACACCTAGTTAGATAGCATGAAAAATACTTCAAAAGAGAGAGAAATTAAGCAATTGACAACAATTGAGGACCGGATTTGCATGGAACCTGTTCCCCCTCCAAAAGGCTTTGTATTATGGTTTCTCCCAATCAAGAGAGGCATTTTACAATACAATTCTTTGTGTTCCTTCAATACTAGCTAGTGCAATGAAGATGAAAGCTTCATGCACTAAGAAAAACACTTATCAAACACAACATCAATTATCCCCGGTCTCAGACCCAAGACCTCACACACCTTCGAAGATGGTGAGAGCTAGCGGGGTATGAGAGTAGATTGAGAGGAAGAAGGAGTAGTCTTACGAGAAAGATGTACCTCTCCTCACATAATCACTCATATTAGCATAGCTTAGCTTAGTAATTAGCATGGTAGAGGAGATGAGAATGCATTGAAGCTTGACTCTTGGTTGGATTTGCATCACAAAGCCAAGAGTTTTTGGTGTAGGCCTCCCTTTTCACTAGCTTGGAGTAGGCGATAAGCTTTCCATTAAAGCTTGAGAAGAGAGAGAGAGTCATCTTACTCTACACATGAGCTTTTGTGAGTGTGTGTGGATAATTGCCTTTGAATATCATCCCCCTCTCTCTCTTGGTCGACCCCTCTTGCTATTTGCTCTTGCTAGCACCTCATTGGACCTCTCCCTGCTTAGCTAATGAAAGTTAAGTAGCATAAGTGATAGTGTTCTGCCATGTGTCCCCCTTTCCCCTTTTTTGAGAGATTTAGGTAATTAATTAATTGAACTAAACTCTCATTGGATCCCTTTGCCTCCTGGCCAATAGGAATCAGGCAAGCCATTGGACTGTTGAATGCTCATTGGACCCCTTGGGAGACTGTCCAATAGTCTTCTAGCGAGCTTAATTCCTATTGGTTCTTTTATTAAGTGTTTTCAAATTAATTAAACTAGATTTAATCTATCCTAATTCTCATTGGTCCACCTCCATGGCCATCCAATAGGATTTGAGTACACCTTGTGGGCATATGGCCTAGGGAGCTGACATGTGTCCCTCTTTCCCCTTGTGTACAAATGAAGCTTGTGAGTGTGTGTGTGTGTGTGTGTGTGTGTTTCTCTCTCATCCCCTACTTCTTGGGCTCGCCCCCTTCTATGTAGGGACTTGTGAAGACTTTTGTACACACACACAAAGCATCCAAATTTCCTAATCTTTTTGGACACAACCTTTGAATTTTGGAACCTTAGCATTTTGGAAGTCTTAATGGGATGAACCCTAAGGTCTTTGGAGCCCATTGTCGCAAATAGATATTTTGCAGATGGACCCCCCTTTGGATCCCTGTTGTGGCCGGTCTGCCAGCTTAACCAATATTCTAGGTTTTTCTCCCCTGGCACTTCCCCATATTAAATGATTAGTTTAACATGAGAAAATCATTCAGGAGAATTAGATATTAGTTATTATGACATTACCTCTCTCTTGAAGTCATAGTCATCCTCGACTATGAGGTAGAGAAGATAAATCATATTCATTAGTCCTTTTGCTAGTAGGTAGAGGATCCATATGTTACCCTACGACATCGTTCCAGAATGGATGACTAGTCCATTTGGCGCTTGAGAGCCTAAGTTGCCGCAAGCATGTCTACACATTAGTCTCATCAATCTTCCATAGTAGAGTGACAAGCTCTACTTGGTGTTTAGGAGACGTCGTCTCCGCAAACTTGATCTAAGTATGCATACTACTTCACATTTGTGCACAATAAAGAAAAAAAGAGTCTTATAAGACAAAAAATTTGTTCATTTTTAAACATTCGTACATTTTCTTACTCTAGGGAAGCATTGTAAGCATTGACAAGGTTTAGGTTATCCTTTAGTTGTTTGCCTTGCATCCATCTAGCATCTTCAAAAGGATAATTCTTAAACTTAATAAGATATCGTCGGATAGTCTTACCGCCTCTTAGTACATTGTGTTCATGTCGGAGAATGGACTAGGACTGTAGCACCTCTTCTTGGTCCTTGATCTCCAGTGGGTCTTCAATAGTAGGTTCTTGAGGTGGCTCTCCTTTGTAAGGCTTTAATAGGCTCACATGAAAAGCATTGTGTATGAGCCAATGGCTGGGCAACTTGAGTTGATAGGCCATCTCATTGATTGGACTAAGAATCTGGAAGGGACCATAGTACCTTTTTGCTAACTTAGCATAGTACTTTTGGTGTCCCATAGAATTCTTGCCCGTCGTGTGTCTTAATCAAGCCTTGGGAAATTTGAGTAAGACCCATTTTCTTTGAAGTCTTGGGCTCTTCTGTGCTTGTCAGCAACAGCCTTTTGCCTTTGCTGTGAGATAGAGATAGCATCCTTAATCTTTTGGAAAGATTCTTGTAGGTCTCGGCTATACTCATCTACAATGAAGATCTTCGCGTGTACCTTAAGTAGCAAGGGAATTTTTGATCTTCCCTCAATTACTTCAAAAGGTGCTTTTCCTGTGGGAGTATGTATAGTGTTATTGTAGGCATACTCCACTAAGGGTAAGTACTTCTCCCATTGGGATGCTTGATCTACTTCCGTTACATAGGCTTTTAGTAGATCAAGAATTGTTAGGTTAGCTATTTCACTTTGGCCATCCGTTTGTGGGTGATAGGCCGAAGAGAAGTTTAGCCTTGTCCCTAAATTCGCAAAGAGATCCTTCCAAAAATTACTGGTCATTCTAGGATCTCTATCCGACACTATGGACATTGGCAAGCCATGGTACTTCAAGATTTGTGAAATTAAGAGGGTTGCCATTTGATGGGCTTTGATAGTCTTTTTGACAGGTATAAAATGAGCTTGTTTACTAGACCTGTCTACCATCGTCCATATTCCCATATTCCCATGGATAGACTTAGGCAATCCAAAGATAAAATCCATGGATATGCTCTCCCATGGTGAATTAGGGATTGGCAAAGGTTGAAGCAATCCAGGTTGCTTCCCTCTATCAAACTTCATCTTTTGGCATACCACACATTTAAAAACATACTCTTGTATGTTTGCTTTCATGGTAGGCCAATAGAAATATGTTTCAATCCCCTTTAGGGTAGATTGAATCCCTCTATGCCCCGCATAAGGAGGAGCATGAGATTCATACATTACTTTCTCACAAAGTGAGTTAGTAACGCATAGTCTATTGCCATAGAGAAAATAACCATCTTGCAAAGTAAATGGTTCCTCTTTCTTCCCTAGTGCAAGGGCTGAAATCACATCTCTAAAATCGGAATCAATAGCATACTCATCTATTATAGAAGATAGATCATTGTGAGTTGGTATGGAAACCGCATTCACTCTCGGCCATCTTGAGAGTGCATCAACTATTTGATTATGCTTGCAAGCAATGTCAGCAATATGAAAATGAAATTGCAAAAGGAAATTTTCCCAGCTCATTAGTTTGTCAGAGAGCTTGGTCTGCGTCATGAAGTACTTAAGACTTTGGTGATCCGTTCGCAGAATGAAAGGAGTCCCCAATAAATAGTGCTTCCATGAGTCTAAGGCATGTAGAATTGTGAGGAGTTCCTTTTCATATATGCCTAGAGCTTGCTCAACAGGGTCGAGCCTTCAACTTTCATAGCCTATGGCATGCCCTTCTTGGAGCAAAACAGCTCCAAGGCAATCACCACAAGCATCACATTGGACCTCAAATGGTTTTGAGAGATCCGGTAGTGTAAGCACAGATTGAGAGATAAGCTTTTCTTTAAGCTTTTTGAAAGCATCATTCTCCTTGGCAGACCATGTGTACCTAACATTTTTCTTTGTTAGGTCATGTAATGGTCCTGCTATTACTGAGAACTTTTCTATTAAGCGTCTATAGTATGTACACATACCTATGAAGCTTCTTACTTCATGAAGATTCCTTGGTTCTGGCCATCCTTTTATTACCTCCAACTTTGATGGATCCATTTGGATGCCATCTTGAGAGATAATGTGAACTAAATACTGAACCTCTTGTAAGAAAAATTCACTTTTCTTTCGATTAACATAAAGTTTATTCTTTCTTAAAACTTGAAATATTACCTGGAGGTGTTGCTTGTGTTCGTCTAATGAATTAGAGTAGATGATGATATCATCAAAGAACACTCCAGTAAAGGTTCGGTGGGGCCTGAATAGCTTCTCCATCAAGCGGTTGAATGTGGCTGGTGCATTGGTCAAGAAAAAAGGCATGATAATGTATTCGTAAAGACCAAACGTAGTGCAAAATGCGGTCTTTACAAGGTCTTGATCAACTATCCTTATTTGATGATAGCCACTTTTTAGGTCAATCCTACTGATGTAGGTGGACCCTTGTAGCTTATCAAATAGGTCTTCTACCCGTGAAACGGGAAACCTATTCTTGATAGTGCTCCTATTTAGTGCTCTATAGTCAACACACATACGATATGTGCCGTCTTTCTTTTGCACTAATAGCACATGAGAACAAAATGGAGATGAGCTAGGACTAACCATGCCCTTCTCAACTAACTCATGCACTTGCCACATAATCTCCTCTTGTTGAGCTTGAGAAACTCTATAAGGATGTTTATTAGGCGGTGAATTTTCTGAAGAAGTTCAATTGCATGGTCATCATTGCCTCGTTTAGGAGGAAGTTCACAAGGGATATCATCAATAAAGACATCTTGAAACCCCTTGAGAAAATTGGATAGCTCTAATTCCTTGTGAGTGTGTTTATTTTCTTTTGTTAAAACATTAGGTTCATTTTGAGAATCTTTAACAAAAATCATGTACATGGAAATAGAGCTCTTTATTGACTTATTGAAAGCTTGTGTATGTACAATGGGTATGGCGTTACGCATTTGCTTGGCATCTATGTACATATCTTTTTCCCTGAACCTAAAGGAGATTCTTCTCAGGGAATTCAACATTGGCATCCATGCGATCAAACCATGGTGCCCCTAGGATTACATCCTCATGCTTGAGAGGAGAGATAAAGAAGTCCTCTTTGTCCACATAGCTTTGGACATGGAGCCTCAATTTCCTGATTAAGGGAGTTACCGAGGATTCTTGCCCCTTGAAAGCACCATCTATGGGTAGGACATCTCCCATCTTGTAAGCTTGTATGCATAGCTTTGTGGCCAACTCTATGGATATGAAATTGTGAGTAGAACCAGGGTCAAAGAGAATAAAAGCATCACGTTCTCTTACCTTTCCCCAAGCATAGCATAGAAGAGATCCTTTGTGGCGAGTTTCCTCTTCTTGTATTTCAACCAAGGTAGCTCTAGGAGGTTCATGGAGGGTGTTCTTTTGGGGACAAGCGCAGTATGCATGCCCTTGCTTGTCGCACTTGAAACAATGGTTATCCTTGCGATAACACTCAAGCTCTTCAGGAGAGAGTTTGTTTTTACCTTTGTAAACTCCCTTCTCCTTAGCTTTGTTGGAGTTGCCCTTAGGAGACTTTTGGACATTGTCCTTCCCCTTAGGCTCATTGGAACCCTTGTTTTTTGTGGGCCTAAAATTTCTTTTAGCCCCCGTTTGGAAATTGTTTCGAGAAGCCACCATAGTATGGTGTATAACTGCCGATATGGTGCGTGGCCTTTGGGAGTTGACATACTCCACCCTTTCTTCAATTAAGCCCACACAAAATTGTTGCTTTTGCTCTCCAAAACCCAACTTTTTGAAGACAGTGGCTTTGAGTTGTAGGTCCCAAAACTTGTCTACATATTTGTGAATGGATTCATACGGAGAGAGCTTCAAGCTTCGTCATTCGGTGAGTACATTGTCTTTGGCATTGGTGGCCAAAAACTGCTTCATAATGGAAGCTCTTAAAGCTTTCCATGTTCGTGGAGCTTCATCGTTGGCCCATAGGCTAGACCACCATTGCTTGGCGGAATTTTGAAAGTGCATAGCTACATGGCATATCTTAGAGGACTCCGTGAAGCCCTCATCTCCAAATGCCACATTGAACTGTTGGATAAAGGCCAAGACTTTGTCCGTAGCACCAAAAGTCCCATCGTAGGTAAGGAAAGAGATGCTCTTCTCTCCCTCTTTGAACTTCTTGAGCTTGGATGACCTCTTCCATGCGGCATAGGATTTTCTATGGCCTCTTTTTTTTTATGGTTCAAAGAACCATCACTTTCTTCAGAAGGTGAAGAATTTGAGGAAGATGGAGAAGAGGGTGACCTCTTTCTCGCCTTTTTCTTGCCTTGATCTTCTTTGTCTTCACCATCACTTTCATAAGAGGAAGAGGACAAAGAAGATGGAGAAGAAGGTGTCCTCTTTCTTGCCTTTTTCTTCTCTTGATTTTTGTCATCCCTCTTTCAAGTATGGTGTGGAGAAGTATGCGATGGTCTTCTCCGTTTTGGAGGTGATGGAGAGCATTTAGCCCGCCGTCTTCATGGAGCCATCTCTGTCAAGGTGGCAGGAGACTCAGTTCTTTCTCGTTCCTTTGGTGGAGGCTCTTGAATTCTCCTTTGGGAAGGGGATGCAGTATCAAGAAGAAAATTTTTGAGCCCTTCGTATGGATCTTCTTCTTCTTCTCGAATCAGAGAGAAGCCTCTTTTGGAAGTCTCACAAGGAGGCTTCCTAGGTACTCTCTCGTCATGGTGGGGAGCTTGGAGAATCCCATGAGCACGAAGCTACCGTTGCACTTCACTTTGGAGGGATGGATTGCCATGGCTTGTTGAAGCCTAGAAACAAGGTAGTTAACAAGCATAGGGACATCATTAGTAGCCTGCTCATTAGAATCAAAGTTATCAATATTAATTTCACTCTCTTTACTATTGTCAACCATTCTAACGACTTTTAGGTGTACTTTGGCACTTCAAGCCCTAGTTGCTACTCCTCTTTACCCCTTTAGAAAAAGCACTCAAGCTACTGTACCCGTGGCTCGAATACCATTAATTGCAAGGAATAGAAGAGAGGGTCTTTCAACACCAAAACAGCACCGGCTCCTCTCAAGCTTCTAATAGCTCAATAGTGGTTAGGGCAAGACCCGTAGGACTCCACTATTAAGAATGTCAAGCTTCTAATAGCTCAATAGTGGTTAAGGCAAGACCCGTAGGACTCCACTCTTAAGACCATAGCTCTCGACGGTGATGCCCCATTAATTGCACAAAGGCAGGCGCACTACAAGGCTGAAAAATACCTATTCTACTTACTCACATGCAATTAATAATACCAACCATTTATAGCTAGCTTGAGCACCTCCCTTCTTGAGCAAGAAATGAGAAACCTTGTGCTTTGATACCAATGTAACATTTAATGGTCTAGTAACTTGTGTGCAATGGAAAATAGCTTGAAAATAGTGAGAATTTCATTAGAATAGATTCCTAATGAGAATAACAAGAGTGCTTGGGTGGAGAGAGCAACAAAACGTATAACACCTAGTTAGATAGCATGAACAATACTTCAAAAGAGAGAGAAATTAAGCAATTGACAACAATTGAGGACCGGATTTTCATGGAGCCGGTCCCCCCTCCAAAAGGACTTGTATTATGGTTTCTCCCATCAAGAGAGACATTTTACAATACAATTCTTTGTGTTCCTTCAATACTAGCTAGTTCAATGAAGATGGAAACTTCAAGCACTAAGCAAAACACTTATCAAACACAACATCAATTCCCTCACGGTCTCAGACCCAAGACCTCACACACCTTCGAAGATGGTGAGAGTTAGCGGGATATGAGAGTAGATTGAGAGGAAGAAGGAGTAGTCTTATGAGAAAGATGTACATCTCCTCACATAATCACTCATATTAGCATAGCTTAGATTAGTAATTAGCATGGTAGAGGAGATGAGCATGCATTGAAGCTTGACTCTTGGTTGGATTTGCATCACAAAGCCAAGAGTTTTTGGCGTAGGACTCCCTTCTCACAAGCTTGGAGTAGGTGATAAGCTTTCCATTAAAGCTTGAGAAGAGAGAGAGAGAGAGAGAGAGTCTTCTTACTCTACACATGAGCTTCTATGAGTGTGTGTGGATAATTGCCTTTGAAACATCATCCCCCCCTCTCTCTCTTGGTCGACCCCTCTTGCTATTTGCTCTTGCTAGCACCTCATTGGACCTCTTGTTAAGTATGGAGCCTGATTTACCCCTTGTAATTTTCTGTGGTAAAAACGCACATTTGTAAGGACCCCATTATGAGGAGAAGACATCATGCTTGAAGAAAAATCACTCGCCAGAAACCAGAATTTTTACGGCCAAAATTCAGGGGCAATTTTAGGGGAACATTCCTTTTCGACGGAATATTATGGCCAAACGGCGGCCGAAAAGTGGTCGGAAAACGATCGGTTGGTTGCCGGTGGCCGGTAGTCAATGGCCGGTGGCTGGTGGCCGAAAGTCAATGGCCGGTGGCCGATGGCCGAATTCAAAAGTGGACTTGTCTTCTCAAGGGCGGCCACACATGGGTGGACTCGGGGGGTTGACTATGTGTAAAACTACCATATCACATGCGTTCAAGACATGTTTGTAAAACCCCTTATCTGTGAATTTTGTTAGGAAAATAATGTATCCTTTTCTTTTAAAATCAGTAAGTTTTTTCAAAATTGAAAAAATAATGCCCTTCTGTATGTTTATTTCTGTAAGTTTCAAGAACTTTAAATACCCTTCTGTTGAACTCACGTGATAGGTTACATTTTTATTAGGTGACCTCCCCAGGTGGGTGGATTGGAGGGTCCGATTTTGACTTATCTACACAAGGGCACCTACACATGGCTGCCTCTCATGAGAGAGGGCAACCCTTTTGGCCTATAAAAGGAGGCCATTTCTACACACATTAGATAGTGTGAAGTTGATGCAACAAGGTGGGTGTGAGGTGGTGAGAGTGAAGCAAGGCGGGAGCTCTATTAAGGGTATAATCCTTTTGTAAACTACTTCTTGTTTTGAAGTACTAAAGCCATTGAGTGGCTACTTTACCGTGGATGTAGCCCACATTGGGTGAACCACGTATATCATGTGTACTCTCTCTCTCTCTCTCTCCTCTATAATTTTTTTTGTGTGAAATCTATCTCTCTTCATTAAGTAATCTACTCAAACATCTATTTAGCTACGTCATATTTTCTAACAACTGGTATTAGAGCAAGGTTTGCTCGTAGCTAAGTTATCTCAAGGAAAGGATTCCTTGAATTGAGTGGGAGTTATGGCTGAGGAAGGGAAGCTCAAGATTGAGAAGTTCAACGGCAAAAACTACCAACATTGGAAGATGCATATTGAAGACTATCTCTACTAGAAGGAACTCTATTTGCCCACTAGGCGGTCTTGCAAAGAAGTCGCAACAATGGCAGATGAAGCATGGATTGTCCTTGATTGAAAGGCACTGGGAACAATCCGGTTAAGCTTGGCGTCAACGGTGTCCTTTAATGTTTCGGAGATGAAGACCACGGAGGACTTGATGAAGTCACTTGACGACTTCTACGAGAAACCATCGGTATCCAATAAGGTATTTCTTATGAAGGGCTTGTTCAATCTAAAGGTGGCAGAGAATGGTTCAGTTTCAGAACACCTAAATGACTTTAACACAAACATAAGTCAACTTCAATCAGTGAAAATCAATTTTGATGATGAAGTGCGAGCTCTCCTTATACTATCATCTCTACCGGATAGTTGGGACAACCTTGTGATGGCTGTAAGTAATTCTATCTCTGGCACAAATACTCTTAAGTTTGATGATGTTGTGGGTGTTCTCCTAAGCGAGGAAATGAGAAGGAGAAGCACAGGAGAATCATCACGTGCTGCACTATTAGTGGAAACAAGAGGAAGGCCTAAGGAGAGGTTCAAAAACCAAAAGGATCGTGATCGCTCAAGGTAGAGCAAGTCACACACAAAGTCAGTTCTTGAATGTTGGAACTGCGGCAAGAAGGGCCACGTCAAGAAGGATTGTTGGTCCAAGAAGAAGAAGGAGACAGAGTCTCAAGACAACAAACCAACATTTGGAGGCCAATGTGGCAGGTAAAAGTAGAGCAAGATGCTCTAAATCTCTCATTAGACAATGTGTCTAATTCTTGGATAGTAGATTCCAAGGCTTCATTCCATGCGACACCACACAAGCAACATTTCCAAGATTACACCAAAGGTAATTTTGGGTATGTATACTTGGGAGATGATGAAGCTTGTGAGATTGTCGACAATGGTACAGTTTCTGTCAAAACTGCTAACGAAAATGAATGGAAGCTTAAAGATATTAGGCATGTTCCTTCTCTTCGCAAAAAAATGATCTCTACAGGACAATTGGATGATGAAGGTCACAACATTGCATTCGGAAACAAACGGTGGAAGATCTCAAAGGGATCTTTGGTGGTTGCCAAGGGAGAAAAGGTCGGTACACTTTACTTGTGTACTATGAGCATGCAACCTTCAGCTTGTGCAGCAACTACAGAAGTTGATAGTGTGGTGTGGCACTACCGGCTTGGGCATATGAGTGCCAAAGGAAAGCAAATCCTTCAAACAAAGAATCTTGTACCAGGTTTGAAAGAAGTGGACTTAGAGTTCTGTGAAGATTGTGTTTATGGTAAACAAAAGAGGGTAACATTTCAAAAATTAGGAAATGAAAGAAGAAAAAAATTTGAGTTGGTTCATTCTGATGTTTGGGGTCCTACAAGTACACCATCACTTGGTGGCTCATTGTACTATGT
Organism: Adiantum capillus-veneris; assembly: GCF_014529385.1. NCBI lineage: Eukaryota > Viridiplantae > Streptophyta > Polypodiopsida > Polypodiales > Pteridaceae > Adiantum > Adiantum capillus-veneris. The sequence goes on along the minus strand of NC_140943.1, from coordinate 11,726,453 downwards.
AACATTCATAGACGATGCAACTAGAAAAACGTGGGTTTATTTCATGAAGAATAAGTCCTATGTATTTTTCATATTTCAAAGGTGGAAAGCCTTTGTGGAGAATGAAATAGGTACCAAGGTTAAGTGCCTCAGATTCGACAATGGGGGCGAATATTGTAGCCAAGATTTTGAAAGCTTTTTTGCTAGCAATGGAATTCAGAGGCAAAGGACAACCCCAAGGACACCTCAACAAAATGGGATTTTGGAAAGGATGAACAAGACAATCATGGAGCGAGCACGAAGCATGCGGCTACATGCAGGCCTACCGCTTGAGCTTTGGGCTAAGCTGTAAGTACGTCTATGTACTTAATCAACCAGTCACCCTCAACGACATTGGATGGGGGAGTTCCAAAAGAGGCATGGACAGGTAAATCGGTGAATTATGCATTTCTCAAAGTGTTTGGGTGTGAGGCTTTCATGTACATAGAAAGAAGCCTAAGATCAAAGCTAGATGCAAAGTCCAAAAAGTGTTTCTTCATTGGCTATGGAGAAGGTGACTTTGGGTATCGCCTATGGAATCCTGAAGATGGTAAAATCTTAAGGAGTAGGGATGTAATTTTTAACGAACAAAATATGTACAAAGATTACTTGGAAAGAAAACAAACAAAAGAAACAGGTGATGAGTACATGGAGCTTGAGGACGGTGAAGACTCAAGGACTACAAACGGTGACAATGTGCAACAACATCAACCAAATGAAGAGCCTCAACCTATTCCCCGAAGATCTACAAGAGCAAGTAGACCTCCATAAAGGTTTGTTTCTTCCTTCAACCATCTCTTGATCTCAGATTCTGGAGAGCTGGAATCATATAAAGAAGCTATGCAACATGAATCCAAAGAAGCATGGACGAAGAGCATGCAAGTGGAGATGGACTCACTACATCGCAACCAAACATGGGAGTTGGTTGAGTTGCCTAAAGGTAAGTGGGCACTTCAAAACAAATGGGTGTACAAGCTGAAGGAAGAAGAAGGTGGGAAGAAAAGGTACAAGTTTAGGCTTGTGGTAAAAGGGGTTTTCTCAAAACAAAGGTATCGACTTCAATAAAATATTTTCTCCTGTTATAAAAATGAACTCAATTAGGCTTGTCCTAAGCCTTGTGGTGCTCATGATTCAAATCTTGAGCAAATGGATGTAAATACGGCATTCCCTCACGGTGACTTAGAGGAGGAAATTTACATGCTTCAACCAAAGAGGTATGAAGTAAAAGGTAAGGAGAAAATTGTTTGCAGATTAAAGAAGAGCTTATATGGTTTAAAACAAGCATCAAAATTGTGGGACGCAAGTCTAACCTCACCATCCTATCTTATTGCAATATTAGCGAGAACCACGATTAATTTGTCAAACCATGGGACGAAGCTGACTTGACTAGTGCATAGAGGCTACAAGAGCTTGTCAATCTCTTGGAAAAAAACTAACAACTTGCATCTAACTCAGGCTACACTCAAGTGACTGAAATCACCAAAAGCCAATCGCTCATCGACAAGAAAATCACATCTGTTACAGCATCAAATGACATCCAAACATAACGAAACTTATAGGAGAATTTTACAAGACCTAAGCACACATGCCTATGGCCTCAAACCCCACTTTAGGTCAAGTTCTAAAATCGCGATTATTAACAACAGTGGATTTTTGACCTAGTCGTTTTTGACCCAGAATGCATATAAATGCTTATCAATGATGCCCCAATGCTTAGTTTTTTATTTGAACATGTAAACTCCTAGATATGATGAAATTAGGCCACGGATCGGAGATGCCAAAAGGTACGAAATACTGTGAATGGCTTATGTCAATGCGTAGAGCTCTTACCTGCGGTTGCAATGCAACAAATGCATTCATAATGTGACAACCGGAGAGGGAGTAGGAAGCGCGATAAGGAGAGAAGTGAGTGTCGTTAGCTCACTCTGTGTATTTCTTATCCAAAAACTTAATAAAATCTTTACAAAGTTGGCTTTTATACCTTAGCCAAGGTCTAAAATGTATAATGTCCGGTGCCCAAGACCTTTGAGACTCCACACTTATTGTATCTGCAACCTAGGTACACTAAGTGACCTATGCTTTACATCTTGGAACTCTTATTGAGCCCGTAACACGTTACAAATATTACAATGCTTGAAATAAATCAGGAATTTACAATACGTGACCATTTTGGGAAAATGTGGAAAATATATAACTCCAATCTTTACTGCTTCTTCACTTTGATCTTCGATGTGCATTCGTATGTCTTCATTCTTTAGCAGCTTTTGTTAACAGACGTTGACTCAGTTAACATTCCCTCCTTCCTATTTTAGAGCCCGTCCCTGTGCACTGTTGAAAAAGTGTCCGTGGAAGCTGTGGAAGGTTTTGATTGGTTGTTGATGGGCTGATCTTCATTTTGTCATTGGATTTGTTGATGAGGTTCAATTTGCTGCAACATCTTCATTGGTCCGAGTAGTCGATTTTGAGAGATGATGTTGCATTTTTCCATTGTAATAGCATCATGATGAGGTTGCTGTTTATTCATGAAAAATATGTACAAGGGAAGTAGAATGATGAGGTTCTAAATTAGGGTCTAATACCTGGATGACCAAAGGAAAAAACCCAGTGGAAAAAAAGTTCCTTTGGTATACGCGCATTATTGGAGTACTTATTAACATGGGAACTATTAATAAAGTACTCAAGGGATTATTTGCTGATAGATATGGAATTAAAAAGGTAGAAAATATGAAAGGGTAGCATGATGGAACATTGGTTTGCCCATTGTAGTTCACTTAAGGTGCATAGGTGGAAGCAAAAAAGGAGTGTCTAATGCATATGTCCAATGATGGGACATCCTATTTATGCATACACAAAAATGCATGGAGAACAATATGCTATGCAAGAAGGATTTTGAGGGATTCTTCAGAAAGATGATGTAGCTATAAAAGCATATGACATGGCTTTTCAAGCTGGCACCCATTTAAGAATGGTTTTTGTTGACGAGGATACGTGCTCTCATCTTACTGTGCACTGTGTGTGAGTGTTGGACTCTACGACACTCCACCAATTGTAAGTTAATAGACTTCGACTCTTATGCTCATCTCATCCACCAGGAGCAACATGACTTAGATATGCTCAACTCTTCCAGCTTGAGCATAAGCCTAATAACTACAACTCTTAGCACATAGTTTAATATGACTTGAAGATTTGGGACTAATGATTTGCTCATTTTATGGCTCAGCAGGCCGACTCTGACTATGCCAAAGAATGTTTTTGGCACCCTGGCGACTTGACTTTTTACATTCTTGAGCTTACAACAAACATTTCTTCAGGTAAAAGTAAGATTGAATCCTCAAAAAGAGGATTACTGAAGGACCAAGTTGGCATTGAAGGTTTATTTTGCCATACCCGTTTTATCTTCTTCAAATCTGCATTCTCATTGGTTGGGTTGTCCTTCTTTGACTATGAAGACTCCATTATCCGTTTGATTCTCCAAGTAGGCCTATTGATAGGAGTCTTTGATGTTGTTGTATGCCTCTGTTGGCTATCGACATTTGGCTTTTGACTAGGAGCATTGGAAGACTTAGGAATCCAAATCTCTTGATGACCTTTGTATCTCCATTGTTGCCTTTGCTTTGCTCTTGGTCTTGTTGATTTCTTGAGATCTTCATGCAGGTTTGGTGTAGTTGCAGTTGGCTTGCGAATGACTGGTAGCCCAATCTCTGTATACCCTGTGTAGAATCCTTGTCCAAGAAGAACATTCTTTGAGGTCCATCTTTATTCTGTATCCTTTTGTGAGCCATGGTATACTTTAACAACATTCAATGTTGTTCTATTGTATACCTGCTTCTTAGGTATCCTAGGATATTATCGAGGTTGATACCTTGTGGACCTTCTTTCTTGGGAGGGACTTGAAGTTACTTCATATGCTCTAACCTGTGGTTTTGGCACCCATATTGTCTGTTACCTCCATAGTACTCCTGTTCCTTTAAGCTCCATTGTGATGCTATCCATCCCATGTGTTTGTCTTTTTGTGTTGATTTATCATTCTTAATCCAAACCGGATCATTGAATTTGACTAAACTACTCGGAACAAAAACTTGCTTGACTTTCCTTTGATTTCTTGAGTACTTTGGCTGATATACCTTTGCTTTTCTGGGTGTCTCCTTAGAGGTTTTAGTTGGGTCAGCAATTGTCTTGAATTTGTGAAAGACTGACTTTCTTGAAGAAGCTAATCCATGAGGGTTCTCTAATGCAGAGACATATGCTGTCACATCTTCTTTGCTAATCGGTGGAAGTTCCACTTTAGCTTTACCTTTGTCTACAATTTTGATCTTCGTTCCTTCTAGCTTTGGTGACATTTTTTGCTCCATAGCTATCATGGTTGCTATTACCTGATTTTCTTTAAGCTCTTCTGAAATTCTGTTCGATGGAGATGAATCAGCTTCAATATACTTTTCTTTGGCATCTGTCTCCATTTTAACTATGCTCAAGGACTTTGTACTGTCGTCCATGGGTGACCAATCTTGGTCTTCATTCTTTGATGTCTGTGATGACTCCGTCATGTTTGAATTATGTATCTCTAACATCTTCTTGGCCATTTGCATGCCCATTATGATGTCGTCTGGCATATCTTTTGCTGTGATCACGTGGAATTGAGCTTTGATGATTTGTGAACTTACTTCAATGGTGGTGGAGATGATTCCCCAGCATTCTGCTCGTTTGTTTCCTGATATGATCACAAATTTAGGAGCGTCTTCCAGCTGTGGTTGGCCACATATTTTCCAAGCGCGAAAAGACATGAGATTCTTATCTAGCTGTAAATCTAGCTTTACTTCTTTTGACAGCTTTTCTTCATTCTCACCAACAATGTTGCACATTCTTAGCAGAGCTTGGATTCAAACAAGACAATTGTGTCCTGTATAGTGATAGCCAAAGCGCTATCCATCTTGCAAAGAACTCAGCCTTTCATTCAAGGACAAAGCGCATTGAGGTGAGATATCACTTCATACGCACTCTTTTGGAAGAGGGACAATTTAAGCTAGGAAAGGTGCATACAAGTGAAAATCTTGCAAACATGTTTACAAAGGTGGTCAACAAGGAGAAGTTGAGCTTTTGCTCATCTTCAATCGACATTCAAGGAGATCAGTCTCCAAGTGGGAGATTGTTAAGTATGGAGCCTGATTTACCCCTTGTAATTTTCTGTGGTAAAAACGCACATTTGTAAGGCCCCCATAATGAGGAGAAGCCATCGTGCGTGAAGCAAAATCACTCACCAGAAATAAAAATAACTCGTCGAAAACCAAAATTTTCACGGCCAAAATTCAGGGGCAACTTTAGGGGAATATTCCTTTTTGTCGGAATATTATGGCCAGACGGCGGTCGAAAAGTGGTCGGAAAATGACCGGTCGGTTGGCCAGTTGGCCGGTAGTCGATGGCCGTTGGCCGGTGGTCGGAAGTCGATGGCCGGCCGGTGGCTGAATTCAATGGCTAGTGGCCGAATTCAAAAGCGGACTTGTCTTCCCAAGGGCGGCCACACATGGGCGGATTGGAGGGTCCGATTTGGACTCATCTTACACAAGGGCGGCTACACATGAGAGAGGGAAACCCTTTTGGCCTATAAAAGGAGGCCATTTCTACACACATTAGATAGTGTGAAGTTGATGCAACAAGGTGGGTGTGAGGTGGTGAGAGTGAAGCAAGGCGGGAGCTCTATTAAGAATATAATCCCTTTCTAAACTACTTCTTGTTTTGAAGTACTAAAGCCATTGAGTGGCTGCTTTACCGTGGACGTAGCCCACATTGGGTGAACCACATATATCGTGTGTACTCTCTCTCTCTCTCTACTCTATAATCTGTTTTGTGTGAAATCTCTCTCTCCATTAAGTAATCTACTCAAATATCTATTTAGCTACGTCATATTTCCTAACACCTCTCCCAGCTTGCCAATGAAAGTTAAGTAGCATAAGTGATAGTCTTCTGACATGTGTCCCCCTTTCCCGTTTTGTGAGAGATTTAGGTAATAAATTAATTCAACTAAACTCTCATTGGACCCCTTTGCCTCCTGGCCAATAGGAATCAGGCAAGCCATTGGGCTAATGACCCCTTAGGAGACTGTCCAATAGTCTTCTAGAGAGATTAATTCCTATTGGTTATTTTTTAAAGCCTTTTTAATTAATTAAACTAGATTAATTCTCATTGTTCCACCTCCATGGCCATCCAATAGGATTTGAGTACACCTTGTGGGCATATGGCCTAGGGAGCTGACATGTGTCCCTCTTTCCCCTTGTGTACAAATGAAGCTTGTGAGTGTGTGTGTGTTTCTCTCTCATCCCCTACTTCTTGAGCTTGCCCCCTTCTATGTAGGGACTTGTGAAGACTTTTATACACACACACAAAGCATCCAAATTTCCTAATCTTTGACCTTTGGACACAACCTTTGAATTTTGGAACCTTAGCATTTTGGAAGTCTTAATGGGCTGAACCCTAAAGTCTTTGGATCCCATTGTTTCATATAGCTAGCTCTTTTGCAGATGCCCCCCCCTTTGGATCCCTATTTCCCTCCTTTGGATCCCTACTATGGCTAGTCTACCAACTTAACCAATATTCTAGCTTTTTCTCCCTTGGCACTTCCTCATATTAAATGATCAGTTTAACATGAGAAAATCATTTAGGAGAATTAGATATTAGTTATTATGATAAATGCAACTTTCGAGGTAATTGAGGGAAGATCAAAAAGTCCCTTGCTACTTAAGGTACACGGGCATATCTTTGTTGAAGATGAGTATAGCGGAGACCTACAAGAATCTTTTCAAAAGATTAAGGATGCTATCTCTATCTCACAGCAAAGGCAAAAGGCTGCTTCTGATAAGCACAGAAGATCCCAAGACTTTAAATAAAATGATTGGGTATTGCCAAGGCTTGATTAAGGCACACGACGGGCAAGAATTCTACGGGACACCAAAAGTACTATGCTAAGTTAGCAAAAAGGTACTATGGACCTTCCACATTCTTAGACCAATCAATGAGAGGGCCTATCAACTCAAGTTGCCCAATCATTGGCTCATACACAATGCTTTTCATGTGAGCGTACTAAAACTTTACAAAGGAGAGCCACCTCAAGAACCAACTATTAAAGACCCACTGGAGATTGAGGACCAAGAAGAGGTGCTGCAGCCCGAGTCCATTCTCGAACATGAAGACAAGGTATTGAGAGGTGGTAAGATTATTTGACGGTATCTTGAGTTTAAGAACTATCCTTTTGAAGATGCTAGATGGATGCAAGGCATACAATTAAAGGATAACCTAAACCTTGTCAATGCTTACAATGCTTTCCTAGAGTAAGCAAATGTACAAATGTTTAAAATGATTTTTTTTTGTCTTAGAAGACTCTCTTCTTTTTTATTGTGCACAAATGCTAAGTAGTATGCATGCTTAGGATCAAGTTTGCGGAGATTACGTCTCCTAAACACCAAGTAGAGCTTGTCACTCTACTATGGAAGATTGATAGGACTAATGTGCAGACATGCTTACGACAACTTAGGCTCTCAAGCACCAAATGGATTAGTCATCCATTCTGGAACGATGTCGTAGGGTAAGATAGGGATCCTCTACCTGCTAGAAAAAGGACTAATGAATAGGCTCTATCTTCTCTACCTCATAGTCAAGGACGACTATGATTTGAAGAGAGAGGTAATGTCATAATAACTAATATCTTATCTCCTAAATGATTTTCTCATGTTAAACTGATCATTTAATATGGGAAAGTACTAGGGGAGAAAAAGCTAGACTATTGGTAAGGCTAGGAGATTGGTCACACTAGGGATCCAAGGAGAGAAAATAGTCGGATCCAAAGGGGGATCATTTGCAGAAGAGAAATGTGCAAGCAACGGGCTTCAAAGACCTAAGGTTCAACCCATTAAGACTTCCAAAATGCTAAGGTTCCAAATTTTAAAGGGTAAGTCCAATGGTCAAACCTTAGGGAAATTGGATGCTTTGTAAGTGTACACAAAGTCTTCCTAGATCCCTATATAGGAGGGGGCCAGTCCTTTTAGTAGGGGATGAGAGAGAAACACACACAAACACACACACACACACACACACACACACACACACACACACACACACACACACACACACACACACACACTCATGCAAGCCCCTTTACACAAAGGGAATAGGGGACACAGGTCAGCTCCCTAATCCATTTGCCCCCAAGGTGCACTCAAATCCTATTGGATGGCCATAGAGGTGGACCAATGAGAATTAGGCTAGAGTACATTTAGTTTAATTCAGTTTAAAACACTTGATAAAAGAACCAATAGGAATTAATCTCTCTGGAAGACTATTGGACAGTCTACCAAGGGGTCCAATGAGCATTCAGCAGCCCAATAGCTTGCCTGCTTCCTATTGGCCAGAAGACAAAGGGGTCCACTGAGAGTTGAATTGCATTATTTAATTACCTAAAGCTCTCACAAAAGGGGAAAGGGGGACACATGTCACAAGGCTATCACTTATGCTTCTCATTATGATTGGCTAAGCTTTGCAGGGTCCAATGGGGTGCCAACATGAGTAAATTGCAAGGGGGGTCGACATAGAGAGAGAGAGAAAGAGAGGGAGCTGATTTTGGCAAGGCATTATCGCACACACACTCACACAATCTCTTGTGTGAAGCAAGAAGACTCTCTCTCTCCTTCTCAAGATTTAATGGAAAGATCATCATCTACTCCAAGATTGTGAGAAGGGAGGCCTACACCAACAACTCTTGGCTTTGTGATGCAAATCCAACCAAGAGCCAAGATTCAATGCATGCTCATCTCCTCTACCATGCTAATTACTAAGCTATGCTAAGCTATCATGAGTGATTATGAGATGAGATATAATTCTTTCTCATAAGTGATTATGAGATGAGATATACTTCTTTCTCATAAGAATGCTCCTTCTTCCTCTCAATCTACTCTCATACCCCGCTAGCTCTCACCATCTTTGAAGGTGTGTGAGGTCTTGGGTTTGAGACTGTGAGGGAATTTATGTTGTGTTTTATAAGTATGTGCATGGTGCTTGAAGCTTCCATATTCATTGCACTAGCAAGTTATTGAAGGAACACAAAGTATTGTATTGTAAAATGTCTCCATGGATGGGGGAAACCTATAATACAAAGCCTTTTGGAGGGGGGAATGGCTCCATGTAAATCTGGTCCTCAACTGTTGTCAATAGCTTAATTTCTCTCTCTTTTGAAGTATTTTTCATGCCTATCTAACTAGGTGTTATGCTTTTTATTGCTCTCTCCATCCAAGCACTCTTGCTATGCTCATTAGGAATCTATTCTAATGAAATGCTCACTATGTTTATGCTATTTTCCGCTACACACAAGTTACTAGGCCATTAAATGTTACAAAAGAAACACCAATCGTTGAGGTTGGGCGAGGGTGGCATTGATATTGGATATGGTGTTCAAGTGAAATTTAGGCATGCGAATGCCCTATTGAACTTATTATAGACAAAGCAAAATGCAAAATCCACTAGAGGAGAAGTGCACGCAAGGTCAAGTTCTAGAATCGATGGGGTGGTGTTATAGTTTTCACATCTTACTTAGGTACACTAGGGATGTCCACCAATTCAGTCAAATTTGCCTCACTGTCCACTTCTTGTTCTACATCCACAAACTCATGCATGCCCTCCTTTGTCCACTAATTCAGGTACATCTACCTCAGTGTCCACATCTTATTACATCCACAAAATCATCTGCACCCTTCTTGGTCTTTGCCTACATATCCCATCTTCTCTGATGGTGTAGAGTGCACTTGGAAGGAAAACTCATGCATTCTCAATTTAACCGCTCTGTTGTATGGGCTTGGCACTTTAACATGCATCATATTCATCAAAAGTGTTGGACCATAAAGAACAAAACTAGTTGTATGCATGCTAAGTTACTATGAAGTTGTGAATGTGTTGTGCACCTCTCTCAAATAAAATGAAGAACAAACATTGCACATGGAAGCAAGAACATATCTATTCTATAATACAATGATGGAAGAATGGAATACATCTTTGTTTGCTTGCATGACTATGTGAAACGTGTATTGATAGATCTAAACTTGTAGACAATGAATGACCTCTACTAGTTGGGATATTTATGCGATAGCACATAAGAACTCCTATCTTAGTATAATCCTTGATGAATTTACAAAAATAGCATGCCATTCTAGGAAAATTCAATTTTTTTTCAGACTAGTAGGATGAGGCCATCACCCGGCCATCATAAGATTACATCTACCTTAGTTGGATCCATTTGAAGGCTAGCATAAGAGATAACATGCCTAAGTACTTCATTTTCGTTTCAAGAAATCACATTTTCTTAGCTTCTCAAAAAACATGTGCTCGCTAAGCATTTCAAACACCAACTTGATGTGATGGAGCTGCTCGACCGTAATGTTGTCAAGGAAAACAATGACCCATTTCTTTGAATAAGTATCATCCATCATAGTCATGAAAGAGACATGAGGATTAGGGCATAACTAAGAACTCACAATGGGCAAATTTTGTATGAAAAGTAGTATTTAGAATATATGCTAAATGTATACCTACCTGATGATAGTTGGAGCACAAATCTACCTTAGAGAGATAATGAGCTTCCTTTAGCTTATCAAATTACTCATACACTCTTGGAAGAGGATACTAGTTCTTAACAGTCATGGCAATCAAAGCACCATAATCTACACACATACACTTAGATCTTTGTTTGTTTCTCAGCCTAAAGGTGTTGCCCATAGTAGCAAAGAGCTTGGATGAATGAAACCACAAATTTAGTCAAAAGATTTTTATTTTACTTCCATGGATTTCATGTGACTAAGTAAGGAGACTCGTGTATATATTTTCTACCATGCACCAAAAACAATGCCATGTGGCACTGAACATTTTTGCGGTAATTCTAGAGGCAAATCTTGAGGGAAAACATCATGATATTCTTGTAGCGGTTGCTAGAGTTGAAGTTCAATGTCCTCAAAAACACGTTTCTTTGTGTGTTCATGAGAAGCCATAGAGTGAGAGAATAAGGGTGCAACATTGGTGAATTTCCTTTATTAATAGACATTTTCTTATTATCATTTGAAGAAGAAAAGCTCAAAAGAGCATGAGGCAACGAGTAACATAAAAAATAACTTTTTTAATTTCATTGTTGTCATACAACTTGGAGAATTCATAGAACATATGAACATAGATTGAGGTACGTCTTGTTCTCCTAGAAGTCGGTTGATTGACCCTCCCAAGCTGAAAATTATCCATGACTATCTTCCTTCTCCTTGCTCTTGCCTTTGCCTGATTACTACTTTTAGCCTCTTCCATATGTGCTTTGCCTTTATCTACATCCCTCCTTGGCTTTGTTCTTTCTCTTATCTCTTTGAAAAGGCCTTCACTCTTTTATTTTTGTACCCTTGTTTTCTTATGTGCAAAGACATTGACCTCATCATCTTCATCTCCCTCATCAACTGCCTCCAAAATCTCTACATTAAACAATGGAGGTCCTTGAGCTTGATTTTGTCCTTCCTCCATTGGCCAAAAATTGAGGAGTGCATCATTGAGGAATTTTATGATTGATAGGTATTTTCTTATTATCATTTGAAGAAGAAAATATCAAAAGATCATGAAGCAAAGAGTAACTTAAAATGATTCTTTTATTTTAATTGTTGTCATACAACTTGGAGAATTCATAGAACATATGAAGAGAGATTGAGGTACATCTTGTTTTCCTAGCAACTTGTCTTCCATTCATGAAAAATTGAAGAAAATTGTGCTCATAAATTTGAGCTAAAGAGGGACCTAAATGGTTTAGCTAAAACCTACAAAGAACAACATATGCACAACTCCCACTGCCAGGTGCAATTGTGAGATATGTGTATCCATATCAATACCAACAAGAGAATGCTCTAGTGCAATACATATGTATTACGAAGAGGAAAGCTACAAACCCACCATGCATGTGATCCTTACTCATCAAGGATCATGGAGTCATATGAGCACAAGAATGCCGCTTCATCCTCTAGTAATCCTCAATCAATAATGAGCAACGTAGCCCAGAGTGAAGGGTTTGCTCTGAGTCAAAGAACATTGATGTCCATGAAAATTTGAAAGCATATGAAGCTAGACTATACAAAAAATAGACAATGTAACATAGACCTATGAATTATCATAATGGGAATGGGAAGATCTTAGGTTGGAGATGTGCAAAAAGTTGATTGAGACTGCTCAAGTCCTCATGGAACCTCCATTAGCTATGCATGTTCAAGCTAGGATAATATCTCAACTCCTGCAGACCCTAAAGAAACAAACGAGGGAAAAGAATAGAGCTTGAATGACATAGGTGAACAAGAATGGAGTCATGAGATTTTAGATGCGGGCAGAAATTATCATGAAACTTCAAAAGAGCGAGGTGAGGAAAATATTGAAATGGAGATGCAAATTCCTCAAGGGAGAGAAAATGAAATCACAAGCCAAAAAGGTTTGACAGATCAAGTGGAAGAAAGCACAACGGATGACTGTGTTTACCAAATACCTCCTACCATGCTAGAGGTCAAAGGCAATTGGCTTGAATAACTTTGGGATGTAGTCAAGAAGGTTAGGGATGGACATCCGGCATGGGAAGCAACACCCATTGTGAACTTCAACCTTGACATAGGCATGATGGATGTCAAAGTGCAATCCATGTATGGCAACCAAGGAACTAAAAGATTGAAAGATTGTATTGAAGAAACCCTTAGGGAGTTTCCCTCTTACTTAGGACCATATGAGAAGAGATATCTCATTATGATCCTACCATCACAATGAGTATCTATCAAGCCAATCATAGATTCTCATGGGTTGCAAGAATTCATATCAACATTGGTGAGATGTACGCTAATGCCATAGCCAAGCTGCTAAAGTCCAGACCACAAATGTGGATGGATGTTGGTAAATATCTTGAGAAAATGGAAATCAAAAACCTTGTTGAGAACCTAGTTCAAGACATGGAGGATTGGAGCCAACCCAAAAAGGATGCAAAACTAGTTCCCATAAACGAAGTTGGTGATTATTGCAAAGGTGAAGAGGGAAACACCACATTTCCCATACAATATTGAGGAATATAAACCATTTCTATTCTGGAAAGTGGCGCTGGGGCTGCCATTGTCACCACAGTAATTTGGGAGAAATGGGAAAAACCTACTCTTAGACAGACGTGGATGAAATTATAGTTATCAGATGGCCATATTGTAAATCCTATTGGATTTTTGGAGCAGGTGGTGATGACTTCTTGTGGAATTGAGTATGAACATACACTTGCGGTGGTAGATTTTGGTACTGTAGATTTTGGACTAACAATAACCTATGATGTTATTTTAGGAAGACCATTCATGCGCCAATTGAAAACAGATAAATAATGGGGCTATGATTACATCTAGTTGCGCCACATGGAGACCACCACGCACATCAATGTAAGAGACCATAATTATAGAGATGTATGTAGAAATCTTGTAGAAGAAGTACCTGTGTGGTTGAACTCTAAAGATCATCTATGGATGTGTTGAGCTTTAGGATGTGACAATCTTGTAAAGGAAGAGCATAAATAGGTCAGACCATTTGAAGATTCCAACTATATACTTGAACCTTTTCCCAAAGAGAGAATGGAACCCTTCGGGAATGGGCTCAGGAAGGGAATGGGGTATAGGAGGGCCTCTTTATTTGGAAGTTTAAGGGAATGCTTAAAGTTGACCAAGCCTAAAAGAGAGGGCAAAAAGGCCTATGCTGAGATTTTTTAAAATACCATTTGTATATTTTGTATTTTGAGAATAGGCTATTTTAACACAAAAGAGAGGTGTGTAATTGAATTTTAAAATGTCTTTTCCCTATCTCTCTAACATATAAAACACCCTGTCTCACTTAGTTCTCATTAAAAGAAGCACTTTTCAGTCCCCCTACCAAAAAAGCATATTTTGCATATTCTCTCATTGCATTCTCTCTCTAAAATGTGAGCCAACTCTTTCTCTCCCCCCCCCCCCCCTCTTGTCACTTCCACCTCCCAATCATCAGGAGGACATTATATGCTGCCTACATCTGACAGAAAGTGTAGATCCTCCAAGGCTGCAGAACTACTATCTCTCCCACTCTCTTCCTTTATGTCTCTCTCTCTCTCTCTCTCTCTCTCTCTCTCTCTCTCTCTCTCTCCTCCCACTCCAGCTTCAAGTGAGAGCAATGGAGAACTCCAGTACCTCTGTGTGCATCTGCATTTCTCTCTGTAAATATCTCATGATCAATATTTTGAATTCAAAGGAGATTGAGCTACAATCCCTCTCTTTCTTCCCTTCACAACATAATCCTTTTCTACTATCTCTGAGTACCTTTCACTTTTTTCCTCCATAGACAGCTTTCCCTGCTTGCAGCAGTTACCATTACACATTCTCTCACTATTTTCTTGATTAGCTAACAAACATGTCATTCAATCGCCCTCCACTGCAAGACATTACTAATAGGCCAAAACGATATCGATTAAATGCTAATTTGGAGTAGGAGTACGCTACTGTGCAACTTGGCACATCAAATCCCAATGCTGCAAAGAAGCTATGAAGCATTGGGTGCAAGTCAATCAACTTATGGGTTGATGGCCACATTTGCCCAGGTGATCCAATGACTAATGCACCACTACCCTTTTGTAATGTCACTGAGCTTCTGCGTTTTATTAGAGATGGAAGAGACAGGCCGTTTAGCTACTGTTGGAGACTGTATTCAGCTTTTGTCAATGAAAGGGAAGCAAGTAAACATCTTTTGGCTGCCTATTCATCACTGCAAGAGAAGTCTGTGAAAGATCTACAACAAGTTAGAGAGGAAGCCAACAAGAAGATGAAGCAACTGAAGGATGAGATGTTGAATCTCAATGAAAAAGTATAGCAATAAAAAAAAGAGTAAGAACGTCGACTAGACAATTATGTTCAACTACAACACACTTCACAAAATATGCATCGGTGAATTGATCATCTCACACACATTCCCCTCGGCTACCACATTTGTAAGCGCAAGAGACAAGCGATGTCCTTGTTATCCTCAAGTGATGGAGCTTGAAAGAAACATGTCCGTCAAACTCGGTAAGAATACTGATGCAAGATTTTGATTTCCTACATGTTCTACAGGTTGGTGTAACAGTAATTCAATATGCAAAAACGTGGCTCGAATGACGATGGGAATTGATCCCGATGCTCAAACAACCGGATGTGCTCTGCTCCAGCATATTATCAAGCCAAAGGAGTTGGTTGAGCTACTAGATGATCCATCCAACATTGGCATTGCTAACGTTTTAGGGCAGAAGTATTTTAGTGAGCTAAAGAGCATTGGGTCGCCTCAAGAGATAATGGAGGTGTGTGACAGTACAGGAATAAGTTTTAAGGCCTATGAATCTTTGTATAGAAGTGTCACACTCGGTCATCGGACAAAGGTTTGTTTCGGTTTTTGCGAACACCTTACAGTGTCACTGTTGCAAAAAAGTGCACCAATAATGATGTTGCAAGCTTGTTGGGCAGATTTCAGTATGTGGAGGATGACATGCCATTAGAAGACAATAAATTCTTCCGCTACAACGAGTTCAACAATGTGTATGTTGACTTGTTGAAGCTCCAAGAGTCAATGATAAGATTTTATGGGTTGACACAAGAAGAGTGTGATGGGAAAGTGATATTTTTTATGAAGCTTGATGGGTGCCAAGTTGTTAAAGGTCAACGGCTAGAAAGGGTAAGTGTTACATTGATAAGTAGGGCCTTGGTGGGTGTCGATGTGGAGCTAAATGCCAATGAGAAGGAAAACACTTGTTTAGGTGTTCAGCCAGAGAAAAATATTTGGTGGCTGACAGCTTTTCATCTCCCACATGAGACACATGAGACTTTGAAATGGTATTTCAATCACACAGCAATTGTTGATGTCATTCGACAACAGCAAGAAGGACAGAGATTGCATATTTCAGGTCTTGGAACGTTCCAAGTTGAGTGGCATTTGGCAGGAGACTTGAAAACACTCAAGTGTATATTAGGGTGCAAGCAAGGTGCAATGACCCTCTTTCCATGCATTTATTGCTGCCACAATAAAGTCTCAATTTGGAACTGATGGCAAGGGTACAAAGGCCCACAATTCGAAAGGTGGTAAGGGTAAGGGAGACAAAGTTACAATCAACTCTACAAAATGTGTGCCCACTACACCAGCAGTGGGTAAAGCACTACAACAATGGTTTCAAGGTATCCTCAGTTGTGACCAGCAAGTACCCCCTAATCAAAACATGGATGATCCAAATTGGGATCCTATTCTTCCAATACCACTGATAAATGTGCATGTGTGCACCCTTCATGTCCGTCTACAAATTCTTGACAAGTTGCTTATGCTCCATATTAATTATGCTTGGAATATGGAGCCTACAGAAAGAAGAGAAGAGTGTATACAAGAACTCGAATCTATTCTATCGAGTGTTGATCTACATGGGGGTGCAGTTGAGTAGTCAAAGGACAAAAAGGCGTCTGGAAGTACACAAAATTTCCCTAATAAAGTATGTATGGGTGATAGTAAAGCTAGACATTTTCTTTCAAACTATTCAGACTCCCAAAGTCCCAATGAGTTTCAGCTGTGGAAAAAGGTGTGTGACATTACCACCTACAAAGGTAATGAAGCAGACCTATGAATTAAGCGTGCTCGTGTGTGGCAGTCTGCTGATGATATTTTTTGTCTTTTGGAAAAGGCAAAGCTAACCTATGATGAGGGATCCACCCTAAAGTTTGTAATCAATAGTTTTACAGCACAAATGGTGGATGCTTGGGGGGAGACACACATAACACATTGCATGGTGTGTTGAACTTTTGATATTTTCAATCAAAATACATATGTATGCGAAACTAAAGTTTGTTTTTTTTTTAGCACGTTCTTTTTGCACATAGTGTATTTTTTCTTGACACTTATGGTTCATTAGGCATTTGGAGCAGCTAAGGAAGCGCTCACACTATCAACCAAAAGCAGTGTATTTTAAAAATACACGACATGGAGGTGGAAGAAAAAAGAGCAATGCCCTTCACGAGATGCTCAATTGGTCCTACAGAGTTTTAACAGGGAGAGAGAGATTGAAGACAAGAGAACAAAGATGTTTAAAATGTAGAATAGAAAAAGGGGTTAGCTTGAGGCGATCACAATCATATCATGCTTCGAGTATAAAAGATCGATTTCGATGCTGATTGGAGACAAGGCGGCGTTGTGAGCGGGATGGAAACACACACAATGCCTCTATAATTACCCAACACACACTCTTGGGATGATACACACACACACACACACACTATGGGGCACCACTCGGCTTACACAACCCGCCTGGCCGAGACAAGAAATACACAGATGGAGTGAGAGGAGAGAGACTATCCATTTACCCACTCCACACAGAGAGAGACACACACACACACACACCCAAAAAACTCACCTCAAAAGAGGAGAATTTCTGATGTTTAGATACAATTGAGCTTGGGCCAACACCAACGGGGAAAATAGCTCACACAATATGGGTAAAGTATGCCAGATACAATCACAAATTGGAGCAGAGGCTTCGCTCATAGGAGAAACTTACACAGACAAAAAACAAACAGTGAGGAATTTGGCAAAATGGACAGCACCATCGTGTGTGGAACAGCCCAAAATCCCAATCTACAATGTCAAAGTGCTCAAATCCGACCTCGGATGAGCAGTTTATGGCCAAAATAGGCTCCAAAAATAGCAAAAACTCAGTTGCGAGTGTTCCTCCTCTTCTCTCCACATTTTTTCTGGTATTCTCTTAGTTTTTTTAGTTCCCACACTTAGATTTATTACTTGGGCACCTTTGGCCTTTTAGTTGACCTCAAACAGACCCCGAACAGGCCAAAAAGTGGCCTTGCAGTGCATAGTTGTCACCCTGCTGCATCCATCCGCACACCTGGCACTCAGCTTTCTGCAATAATTCATCCCACAACCACGTGAAGTGGCCCCAAAAGATGATCCTCAGTATGACCTTTTGCATAATTATCACAAGAAAACACCCATGTTGTGTCCGTACTCATCCACGTGCAAGTATTGGCCCCCATTCGTCCTCCTGACGCCACTAGATGCTATCTGGCGCACCTACTTACCTCATGTCATCGGCCCGCGGATAGCTTCCTTGAGAAGTTTTACGCGCTACCAACTCCTCAATATTATAGAAAAAACACAATGATACTAGTGACGATCAAAATCGATGCACTACATGTTGTCCTACCTATACACATATGGGCCCCATGTAACCACTTGGCTGTGGAAAATGGGCAATTCTTTATTCGATGCACCATGCATGGGTATGTACATATGCGGAATCACTTCTTTCAATAACTCCTAACATAATTTTCCCATCCCCTAGACTACTAGATCATTCATGATCAGCAGAGTAGCAAAAAGAGATATGAGACTCGCCGCGTCATAGGTCTCCTCTTCCCTCACCAACATTACTTTCTCCATAGACATCTCATCTTGCTCCACCATCATTAACCTAGCATGATATAATTAAAGACGCAATCCATTTACCCTTGACTTATGTAAAATCCCATCCAGGTTAGCCAGCTGATATGTACCATTCAGAAAACACTCCACTACCTTGAAAGGGCCTTCCCACTTAATTTGAAACTTCTTTTGGAAGGTGTTGTCCACCTTACTATTGTAGCGTAAAACCAAGTCATGTTTCTTGATACCCTTACTTTTGACCTTTTCATTTATCTTTTCTAAAGCCTTATCCTGCATCTGCCCATAATGTTCCAATGCACTCATCGTATCTAGTTGAACCTCGTGTAATTATAAGAGCCTCTCTTTGAATGCATCACTAGGCGGCCCAAGCAGCTTCTCTAGCATCTTTACTGTAGGCAACTCTATCTCCATAGGCAATAGTGCTTCCTTTCCATATACCAAATGAAATGGAGTAAACCATGTGCCTATCTTTACCGAAGTACGATAAGCCCATAATGCACTAGGAAATTCCAAATCCCAATTCTTTCCTTGGTGCTCTGTCACTTTCGAAAGAATTTTATACAAACTCACCATTGAATCTTTCATCTAAGCCATTACATTGGGGATAATAAGGAGTGGTATGCTGGTGCCTAATCTTCCTCTTCATGCATAAAACATCTAGCAGATTAGCTCTAAATCCTGGTCCCTTATCCGAAATCAGCTCTAGTGGCACCCCAAACTTGCAACATATTTCATCGTACACAAATTTTGCCACATCCTTTGCAGTGATTTGTTTTACGGCTATAGCCTCTGCCCATCTAGAGAGATAGTCCACTGCAGTCAAAATATATCTTTTGCCCCTGCTTGTGATAGGTAACGGGCCTATTGCATCAATCCCCCACTTTTCAAACACATCAAACGCCATAATTTTTTTTCGTAACTCTCGCTTCAACACTCTCTTCCCAAATGCTTGACACCTATTGCAAGACCTACACCAATGGTGAACATCCTTGTGCAAACTAGGCCATACATACCCCTCTTGCAAGATCTTATGCAAGGTGATCTTTAGAGCAAAATGGCCGCTACATGCGCCTTCATGATTCTCTTCCAACACTCTATAAAGCTCCTCCCGCCAAGGTACACATCTCAACACGAGATCAGCCCCTTTCATGTATAAGACATCACCAATCAATTTATACCTGTATGCTCTATGCACAAAACCATACTTCTTAGACTTCTGAATGTCTTTCGGAATGATTCCTGCTAGCAAAAACTCCTCTTCTTGAGCCAAACTTTCTCGGCCATGATAAAGAGGTAAATCGGTCCTCAACACAAATAGCTCCCCAATCATGCTTTGAGCTGCTTCATGTGCCTCTCCATTTAGAGCACGTTCAATGTGTCTAATGCTCCATGATTCAAACTTTTTTAATAGGCCTTTAATTCTGAAACACATTTCCTTCAATGAGGTGTTCTTGCTCTTCCACACACCCAACGCTTGCTTCACAACTAACAAGGCATCACCTTTTATGCTCAACCTTCTAATCCCATGCTTCAAACAAATGTGTAATCCGGCTTCCAATGTAGCATATTCAACCTCATTGTTACCATGAGCATCCAATTTGAACCCTCTCTTGCATACTAGCTTCCCCTCTAGATCATAAAGTGCTATACTCCCTGAAGCTGCATCATGGATCTTTCTGTATGAGCCATCAAAGAAAAACACATGTGCATTGCTGATCTATGGCACTTCTTCAACTACCTTTATCACCACCTTTTCCTTAACAAGAAGGAGATTCTCCTTGTAAGTCAACAAATCAGCTAGGGTAGCCCTTGTAGTGTCTTCCACTAGAAAAGAGAACTCAAACTCTTGCAGCTCATTACCCATTTCTTCACCACATTTGACATGCTAGTGCCATTAATTAACTGTGGCAAAAAGGTGTACTTATCAAGAAAACAAAAGGTCGTGGTAGCAAGTAATGACAAAATTGTCGATAAGCAAATATTACACTGGCCATCACTAGCTCTACTTCCAAGAATTTTCTCTCTGCTACCAACTTCACTCGGCTTGCACAATACACTGGCCTCATATAATGGCTGCCCTTTCCCTTTTTCAATAGCATGGCTCCAATGGCATCATCCCCTACTGATGGATTTACATGAAACACTTGCTCCCAATCAGGAGCTTGCATGGCTGACAACCCCCCTAACACCTCTTTCACCTCTTGAAACACTTCTTCACACTTGTCATCCCATTGCAATGGATCATGCTTTGCCACTTGTTGTAATGGATAAAGAAGCTGTGAAGCCAACGGAATAAACCACACCATGTACTTTAGTTTGTGTATAAAGGTTGCCAATTTCTTTGTACTCGTAGGTGATGGAAGAAGAATAATAGACTTAACCTTGTCTGGATCATCCTCAATGCCATTTTTTGATACCATGTGGCCCAATAACTTCACCCTTGGCTGTGCTAGATGAAATTTCTTTGGATTTAGTTTTCCTCCACATTCATCATATCGAGCCAATACCATCTGCAGCTTCTCATGGTGTTCAGCCCTACTGATGTAGGCATAGAAGTCGTCCATAAAAGCTTTAACACAACTACCAATGAATGGTTCGAATACCCAATTTTCTCTCTCTTGATAGAAAGATGGTCCATTTGACAACCCAAATGGCAATATTGTGTAGCAATAACAGCCCCATGGTGTAATGAAAGCTGTCTTTGTTCGGTCTTTAAGAGCAATCTTCAATTGAAAATAGCCTGAAAAACCATCACACACATTGTACCTCTCATAACTTGCCACCACTGAATCCAAGATCTGATCGATGAATGGGAGAGGATATGGGTTCTTCTTAGTGGCTGCATTTAAGGGTTTAAAATCTACACAAATCCTCCACTTCCCATCCTTCTTTGGACTGACTACTACTGGACTCACCCATTCTGTGGTCTCCACTGGGACTATGAACCCTGCCTTCAATAACTTATCCACCTCTTCCCGCAAGACTTCCATCTGCTCTTGACCCATCCTTCTCAGCCTTTGTCGCATTGGCTTAGCACCTTCTTTCAGCTCTATATGCATCTCTTTGCCCTTTAACCCTCTAATATCTTCATATGAAGTAATGAACAAATCAAGAAAACTAGCCAGTATGTGCAAATATATCTCCTTCTCCATAGCTGGGAGGTCTCCACTGATCATTTGTGTCATCAATTCCTGCTTCTTTGACAATTCAACCTTGGTTTGCATCAGCCCTTCAATCACTTCATAAGGCCTTTCACTTTCATCTTCAATCTCATTTGCAAATGCAACTAAACTACACTTCTGGATTTCTTTGTCCATTAAAAGAAATGCAACATCAACATCCTCATCACTGCTGGTAGTACTATTACTATCCTCATCAATCACTGTGGAATAGTCTTCATCACTAGACTCATCTTCATCTTCATAAAGCTCTTCCAATTTTTTCCTTGTGTCCATATTATATAGCATCTTGGCACCTGTCTTTCCATAGAGGCTAATTTTACCACGTTTCCAATCTTGAACAGCTCGCACTGCATGTAACCATGGTCTGCCCAATATAATATGATATACTCCCAACCTTGCTGGCATCACATGAAAATCAACCACTACCTTTGCATCATATGCCTCCACTTCTAAGCTCTTTACAACACCCAAGCATTTTACTATTTGATGGTTTTCCAATCTAATCCGGAAGCCTGACACCCCAGTCACTGTAAGACCCTTCTTCTCAATGCATGAGTGTGTTATGACACATATTTGGGCTCCACCATCAACATAACCTTGTCCCAAATTTTTTCTTTTGTACCACACATCTACTATTGGGCAAATTTTTGGTAGCTCATCCATCACCAACACCTTCACTGAACCTCTCTCTGGCTCTTTCTCCATTGGGGTAACCATCCTCTTCCACTATCGCTTTAGCTTAGGAACCATCTCTATAAGCTGCCCAAAAGTAACATCTGCCTTCCTGCTTGTCAGATCCTCCTTCAAGTCATAGCTTAATTTCCCATCCCCTAGTGGAAAATCTGAAACATGAAACTTGCGACGAGCCCTTCTTTCCCTCTTGGCCTTGACATCCTCGCCTTCATGGCTCTTTCCCTTCTTCTTACTAGGACCTAGGGCACTTCTTCCTACCTTGTCCCAATAGGCATCACTAATGTATCCTCTAGCTTTGATGCCTTCTCCAAGGTAACCACACTTATCACTTTTGTCTTTCCCTTTTCCTCTTGGGTTAATCCACTGACTCCTTCTTCTCCCTTAATTTTAATGCCATAATCATTTGACCTAGTTAGCACCTGTCTTGGCAATGGATACATGTATCCCCCCATCCTTGGTGGCTTATCACATTGCGAGCTGATGTGTCCCAACTCTCCACAATTATAACATGTGGGAATCTGCCTCCAGAACCTACCATTGATTTGTCCAACACCATTCCTAGGTTTTTCTTCACCTCCTGTCTGATTTGCAAACCTCTCTCGACCTCGATTATTGCCCACTTGACCTAACATGTTTAGGCTGAGATTATTCATTAAATCTACCACTTGCCTCATGTCTTGCCTTAGGCCATCATCTTGCATTGCTATAGTGACCACTGGTGGCATAACTTGAGGAGTAACAAGAACCACTGGTTCATGATGAACCCCTGCCATGTGACCTTGTAAAGACTCCGTTGGCTGAAACTCAGACCTCCTCGGAGAAGACTCCACCCCTAGCTGGCTCATTTTCCCCAGCTTCCACTCTTTGTTCCTCGCTACCTCTAATGCATCTTCATATGTCCTACGCTTCTTTAGCTCCACTCTCCAATGTATATTCTCCTAAAGACCAGCCAAGAACCTGTCCTTCTTCATCATGTCAGGTGGGGGTACTTGTAGTGCTAAGGCCTTGCACATCCGCTCCCATGCCAATGAAAACTTACATATGTAGGCATCTACTGGCTCACCTTCCTTTTGCACCAAACCTTGTACTTCTTGCCACAATTTGTCAGGATCTTCTGTCTTCACAAACTCGACTTCCAATCCATGCCTTAGATCGTTCCAACTCAATCTTACAGGTGGATCAGCCACACGTAATTCCTCTTCAAATGATTTGGATCAAACTCGTACATCACTCTTCAAACAAATCTGGAGAAGACGTAACATCTGTGTTGGGTCATGAATCTGGTTGCTAATGCAGGCAACCTCCATCTTTTCCAAAAAGTCTTCCACATCTTCATCACTTCTTCCATGAAATTCCGGATAAGAGAAAGCCATGGCTACCCAAGTTACGATGCTTTGAGAACCCCTTTTAACACACGTGCAAGAACCCAAAACTTTTGACTGACTCAATCCCTAGAAACTTCAATGGAGCTTGTCTTTAGATAAGGACAAACACATGCGCATCAAATGAGTTTTCATAGTTAATCATCAGAATTACAATAGGCAAAGGACATTCCATTCTCTCTTAATCTTCTTGGCATGAACATAAAGACTATGCACTGTTGGAAAAAATTCTTCCTGGATACATGAACATTTATTTAGATTCTTTGTGTTAAATGAAAAGGAGTGAATTGAGGTGCGTTTTGATCATCCATTAAAGCTAACCATGCAGCTCCCAAGAAGGCACATCTGACTTATCCTCTGATTTTGCAAGAATTTTAGCAGATTAACAGCATAAATGGCTCAAAAGACCAAAAACCCAGCCATCACAACTTGGAAACATTTTGGCAGAGTTTCCCCAGAAGTAGAGCTGTAAGAACCCAGAATATAGACTGTATATGTATGCATAACCTGCCAACAATAGAACTCGAGCATCAAGTAGGAATCACTAGTACATAGCCTATGGCGAGGTCATGAAAAGGGTGCTCCAGCCATCTGTATCACCGAAAGGATTTCACATTTGAGAATCCCCCAGCTCAATAAAACCTCACTGTATGGATCCTCTCATGAAAGCTTATGAAAATCTCGTATAGTCAAGTCTCAGAAATGACTATCTTCGAGACCAAGTCTCAAAAATGGCTGGGACTGCCAAATAAAACCAAGTATGGCTCCACAAAGGCATACAATGGCAGTTTCCATGAGTAACGTACAATACTAGTAGACAATGCGCTCAAACATGCGCTATTTGATGCATAACCACAGCAACTGCAAGTGACTTCCACTGTTAGTGTATCACTCTACTCCAGCTACCTGTACCTGTGTGAATCACCTATACCTATGCATGTCCCTGTAACCTGTAACCTGTAACTTGTAATCTGTAATCTGGTATCCTGAATCTCAAAGCTTGAAGCAGAAGGTACTCAAAGAAGATCCTCAGTGGGGGCACCGAAAGAATGTGAGCGGGATGAAAACACACACAACGCCTCTATAATCACCCGACATACACTCTTGGGATGACACACACACACACACACACACTATGGTGCACCATTCGGCTTACATAACCCGCCTAGCTGAGACAAGAAATACACAGATGGAGTGAGAGGAGAGAGACTATCCATTTACCCACTCCACACAGAGACACACACACACACCCCCAAAAAACTCAGCTCAAAAGAGGAGAATTTTTTATATTTAGATACAATTGAGCTTGGGCCAACACCAATGGGGCAAATAGCTCACAAAATATGGATAAAATATGCTAGATACAATCACAAATTGGAGCAGAGGCTTCGCTCATAGAGGCTTCGCTCATGCTAGATACAATCACAAATTGGAGCAGAGGCTTCGCTCATAGAAGAAACTTACACAACCAAAATAGCAAAAATAAAAGTGAGGAATTTGGAAAAATGGATAGTGTCATCGCGTCTGGAAAAGTCCAAAACCCCAGTCTACAATGTCAAAGTGCTCAAATCCGACCTCGGATGAGCAGTTTATGGCCAAAACAGGCTCTAAAAACAACAAAAACTCACTTGCGACTGTTCCTCCTCTTCTCTCCACGTTGTTTCTGGTCTTCTCTCAGGTTTTTCAATCCCCACACTTAGCTTTATTACTTGGGCACCTTTGGCCTTTTAGTTGACCTCAAACGGACCCCGAACAGACAATTGAGCTTCATTTTGAAGTGATGTGGCAGGTGTGTGATTTCATTGATCCAAGAAAGGTTCGTCATTGCAAAATATTGCAAAATGTGGCTAGTTAGAGCCATTCCAAGGTTTTTGGATTAAAAATTGTATACATGCTAGCTCATAGCTTGGTCTAAAGTGAAAATGTTTTCATTCAAGCTAGCGTAGACAATTTTTTGAGAGCTTTCAAGTAAAAACTTGGCTATTGAGAGCCACTTCATTTCATTCAAAAGTTGCATTACTTTCAGCTCTTGACTTGTTTTTTCCATATTTCATTGAGCTAGAAACTAATCGACTCTTGAATCATGCATGAGAGGTTTTTATAAGTGAATTTGCTTATGTAGAAGCATTTTATCTCTCTCATTGTTGATATGTATGCAAAAATTTTATATCTAAGAGCGTCATGTGCTTAACCAAAGGCATTTTTTTCTCTTGGGTTTTTTCCCTTTGACATATTTGGGTATGCAAGACCCTAGCTTTAGTTTTTTATTAATGTTTTTTGTGTGCTTTTGGCTTTCAATAATTGGCTTTGGAGCTTGTGTTTACACTTAGCTTCAAAAAGCTTCTTTTGCAAATAAAAAGGATCAAGGGGCTTCTCTATACAAAGGGGATGATTGCTCAAGGATGCTCAAAAGAGCATGAATAGGTGTGATCCTTCCATGATTTTTCTCGTTTTTATCTCTATGCTTGGTTTAAGTGAAATTTTGCTTCTAAGCTATTGTTCTCTCATGTTCGAAAGCTAGGTATCTTAAAGTTTCAACACTTTGCTTTGTGAAAATTAACTCATCAAAAACTTAGGTTTTATGTGTGCTAATCATAGGTGATTGGCCTTGACCTTAGGTTAATGTAGGTTCATTTCTCATTAGTTCTAGACTCTTAGTGATAGTCTTAATACTCCATTATTTTTTAACATGACCTAGGGCTATGATTAGGCTTTAGTCCTTTAGTCCAATTGCCATAAAGCATCTCATAATGGAAGAAATAAAAAAGTGCTAAAAAATGCATCAATGAAACAAAAAAGTGTCAAGAAAAAGTAGCAAAAATGCTACTAGAAACATGAAAAGAAAATTTATATGTTGTGTTGTGTTTATGTGAGGCCTAGCGCCTTATGGGCACTTGGCAGGTGAGGGGAATCACCTTGGCTCGCTTGGTCAAGACCCTAAACCGATGCCCTGACTGATAGGGGTTAGCCATCGCCTTGGTAGGCTAGTAGGCTTTTGGAACACCTTCTTGAGGGTTCAAGGAGCCGAGAGCCACACCTAGACTTGCCTTGGGGTGGTAGCCTTGTATTGTGTTTAACTTTTTTCAATGAATAACAAAACCAAAACTTCCATGAGATTTAAAAAGCTTTGACAATGTACTAATAGATTAGGAGCTTTTTTATAGCCCGTAGACATGATAGATTTGAATGATTTATTAAGATTGGTCACATATTTTTTAGGCTAGTAGATTTATGAACTTGCATTAGCCTAGGGTCATAATTGATTGCTTGTGTTTCATGCATAAAACTGAAATTTCAAGTGGTTTAATCTTCACGATATTTTAGGTGTCTTTTTTGCTTTATGTTGTCTAGTTTTTGACTATGATTCACCCATCTTCTAGAAGCAAAAAATCACTTTGCATGATTGTTCATTGTGCTTCATGTTTTATTCATTCTTGGTGACCTTTGATGCTCATTACTTGTTCTTATGTTTTGCAGCTGAACATTTCTTCCATGGACTTGCTTTCTACCATGTCACCGTGTATTGCTTCACCGGCACACAAGGACGTGTGCCAGATTAGGAAGTGGGAAATGTTAGCAGCAGCTAACACAGGCTACACCGAATATGCATCGAGCGGGAGATATGCTATGGATGTCACAATATTCTACTCACTTTGTATAAGTCTTGGGCTCACTTGGAGTTCCAAAGTTGCATTTATTAGTTTGAGGGCTAAGTTTAAACCCATAATAGAAGGGATTGTGGTGAAAGCCCTTAAAAGGAAGCCTTGAGGCAAGGAGGCTTCATTTTTGAGTATCCACTCTTGAGGATCCACTTTTGAGAGCTCCCTCTCTCTAGAGTGTTCACTCTTTGGCATAGGCTTGAGCTTAATGTCTATGCTTGAGAGGCTAGTGCTAACCATTGTAATTAGAGTAATCTCTTCTTGATTAATCTAATTCTTATTTTCTCATTAGTCTACTTCTTCTCTACATCTCATCTTGTCATGAAGTAGTATTACACTTTCGTTATTTTAGATTTGAGAGATGTATGTACTTCTTGCTCGTAACCACTCTTATCTCTCTACGAGCGATTGATTTACGATATTTAGCATCACAAATTAGGTTGATTAAGTTGGGTCTTAATCTTGTAATTTGTGTGTTTCCCTATTCTTTGCTTGTGTGTGTAGATAGGTTTTATGAAGCTCTAGCACCATTCACCTCGTGTGTGTAAGCTATTGATGAACTGCCTTAATTGACATGTGGTAATTAGTGTGTGCTTGTCATTAGTGTGCTTGGGGTTTTTATTCTATGGCAAGACAGAATTTGGTGGGCTTGATGTGTATAGGAGATTAATTGATTAGTGATTAGATTAGGTTTAGAGTTAGTCTTGCAATGGCTAATCTCTACTTACATTGAGAGGTGATCTCTTGAATCCTCTATCCTATTCATCCAATGCTCGTGCTTCCATGCCCTAGCCGGGTTGCCAGATCCACGGATTTGATAATTTTGTGTGGGTTGCGCTTAGGTCGTGCTACAACGCCTCCCCACATTTGGTGTTGTTGTTGGGGATCAATAACCTAAGCTATTGAGTTTAGGATGTGTACAATAGAGTAATTTCACTTCTAATTTTGTTTGTTGAAATCGATAGTCAAATTTGACTAATGAACTTTGTGTGTATCCAAATAATGCTTAATTATCATCAAGAATTCGTGTGTGTATGCATAAAAATCATTTGTGTGTACATGCAGCAAAGAAGGAAAAAACTGCCATCTTGAAGCACGAACCTAAAAATACACCCATAAAAGCATACACCTAATTTTTTGATGACGGTGTACCCACTTGCAGACCTTGTACCCGTCATAAGAGGCCCTTATTGCTTGGCTCACCACGAGCTCATTCACACACACACACACACACACACACACAAAAGAACGCTCGTGATTATTGGCCCCACCCCGCCGTTGTTGCATTCACTGGCCACCACTGTGTGAAAATCCCACAAAAAGACACACACACACACACACTCTGCTTTGTCGCTTTTGGTGCTTGTCAACTTGACTCAGTGTTGATCATAGGATCCCACCTACTCACCAAGCCCACCACTTGCCTTAGGCGCCCAATTTTTTATGCAACCATTAATGCAAGTCCACACCCACTTTTGGCAGGTTTCACTTTTTGATGCCGTTTTGTTTGCTTTTGCCTCTGTTTTTAGCTTGCAAACAAAGCACATATACTCCTATCACGTGGAGTTTTGCCCACAAAATTATTACTCTTGGAAGTTAGCGCGGTGGCTTAACCTCTCCATTATAGCCTTTAGTAGACCCACCATCAAACATACACACCAAATTGCTGTGATACCAGTAACCAGTAAAGGTCATAACCAACTGATATGAGACCTTGGGCATTCACTAAACCCCCTATTCGCCTGGTCGTGACCCTGCTGCAAAACTAGTGTTTATTAAAAGAAAAAGGTCATAACGAAGCGAAGGGAGGCCTTGGGCAGTCTCTAAGCCCCCTATTCGCATGGTCTTGACCCCGATGCAAATGGCGTTCACCAAAGGCAAATCAAAAGAGGTCATAAACAAGCGAAATGAGACCTTGGGCAATCACTCAAGAATGCACGTGATATAGTAGTTTTACACATAGTGAACCCCCCGAGAACACGTTGCACTTCTCCGCACTCAATTCTGACCACTAGTGCGCACGTAGCATCAAGATAAAACTCTCACTCTCTCTCGTACACAGAGTACGCTCAACTCACACATACAAAAGCTTATAAAAGTGACAACGGTTTTTTGCATTGAGGTCAAAAGTGGTATAAATACCTTACAATCGCAAGCCCTAATGTTCCAATTTAACCATTTACTCAGTCTAAATGTCAAAAATAGGATACAATCTGGAAGCTTCTACAAGCCCCACTATTCACAAAGGTGAAATAACGGTTTCTTCTCAATTAAGGAATAAGTACAAAGGAAATTAATATCCCACTGGGCAATCATCCTCCGTTGGGTGTGTCCAGCCACTAACATTAAGCTTTAATGGTAACCTCGCAATTAGGGTTAAGTGCTAAGAGTATCTATGCATCATTAAGCTAAGCTTCAAAGGTAGATTTGCATCCTTAAGCTAAGCTTTGATGGTAACTTTGCACTTAGGAAAAGCATTGAAAGACAAGCTTGCAATTTAGGGTTTAGCTTCCATGATGACTTTGTATGTGATTAGGGTTAAGCTTCCATGGTGACCTTGTATGATTAGGGTTAGTTCCAAAAGAGTCATGGACAGGTAAACCGGTGAATTATGCATTTCTCAAAGTGTTTGGGTGTGAGGCTTTCATGCACATAGATAGAAGCCTAAGATCAAAGCTAGATGCAAAGTTCAAAAAGTGTTTCTTCATTGGCTATGGAGAAGGTGACTTTGGATATCGCCTATGAAACCTTGAAGATTGTAAAATCTTAAGGAGTAGGGATGTAATTTTTAATGAACAAAATATGTAAAAAGATTACTTGGAAATAAAAAAAACAAAAGAAACAAGTGATGAGTACATGGAGCAGAAAAAAATTAAATTTTAAGCCAGTAAACATGCTACGTGTAGGATGTCTACACGGTGTTCTGGTGAGAATTTTGAAAATCTGAGTTGACCAGTGTGTTTAGAAGGTACGTTTTACCCTATTTTCACCTGGAAAGTGGAAGTTTGACCTTATCTTGACAGGATAAGGCCAAAAGAAAGGAAATTACCAGACATCCTACCCAAATTGTGCCAGGGCATTATTTTAAGACCAAAACCATAGGATGGCTTCATGAGCATGATCTATATGATTTATTGAGTGCATGAGAAAGGTTTCATCTCAATTGGGTGAGAAAATTTGGTTTTAGGCAGACTTTAGCATTTTTGACTGAAAAAGGCTAGGATAGCTAAAATTGGGGTCTTTTGAAATCCAAACTAAAATCTAAGCATAGCATTGGGTTGCTGACATCAAGGGGAAGCTGTGGCTCAAGTTTGGGGTCAAACACATCACTTAGACATCCTACGCGTAGGATGTGTTCACAGTGATTTAGCACTCCAAATCCAATTCTGAGCATACCAGAGTGATCAACACCTTAAGAGGAGTCTGTGGGTTGCATTTGAAGCAATTTTGAGCAGTTAGACATGCTATGCATAGGATGTCTACTGCATGATATTGAAGTCAAAATCTGACTATAGGCATAGCAGAGTGTTGTATAGCCTTAGGCAAGCCTCCTAGTCAATTTTGGTCCAAATTGGAGTTGATTTGACTGGTCAGACCAACATCAGGCTGTTGGAATAGATTTCTGATCAGTTGACCAGCTTATAGGTGTCCAAATCAAAAAGTGAGAACAGCTGTGGACTCAGTACATGAAGGGGAATCTATAGTGCAAATTTCAACCGAAAAAGAGCAGGTAGACATGCTACGTGTAGGATGTCTATAGTGGCTTATTGAAGTCAAAATCTGATTGTGGGCATAGAGTGATGTTCCAATTGACTTAAGAGTTCCAGAACTTCTTTTAGAAGTGAAATTGGAACTTGTTTGACCTTTTGAGGGAGCAAAGACTGAATTAAGACTTTCCTTCTAAACTGACAAACATTCAAGTGAAGTATAGTTCCAGATTAGCATATCTAATCAAGAACATCCGAAGTGTATAAAGTACAGTAGTGGTTGAGGTTAACCCTCCATTTATACCAATCACTACTAAGACCACCTCTAGCGGTTAAATGCTTTGATTCGATTTGCCAAAATTAAATGCTTGTGTATAGGTATATTCAGTGGCAAGGCAAGAAGTTGTGCGAAAACTGATTCCTTGCCAGGTGAGTGGTTGGATTTGAGATAAATTGCATTGCTAAGTTTGATGAATTTAAGATCGGGAAGACACATTCTTAGAGACCAAAAAGTGGCAGGTGATCAGGGTAGCTTAGTGTCCACTGAGGAGAGTGTAACTCAGGCAAGGCTAGATCCATTAGCACCGATCATTGAGGAGGGTAGTAATACTGACACTTCATCAGATAAGTCCTTCTTCATGATGAGTAGTCAACAGCCAGGAGGTTTCTCCGGTGAAGGACCAATGCTAGGAGGAAGTACCTACCAAAACCCTTTGAACAATGCCAAGTTCACTATAATCTTATTAGAAGGAACAAACTCTAGGGGAGCCCTAGTTTATTCTAACTATCGGGGACGCAAGTGTATTTGTATAGATAATTCGAGTCTATGATGATGGAGATAGATTCCAAGATGAAAAGGAGAACCACTATCTGATAGTTAGTAACCCTGAGGATTGCAACAGATATGGAAATAATGTGGCAAAAGGAAAAATGGTCTCCGAGGCTCAAGAGCCGCCTCCAAAAATTGATCGACCTGAAGCTCTTTTTATGTATGATAAAAAAACAACCAGGGTCTCTACCTATAATGAAGCATGAGAGCGAGGGAGTAGTCTCTTATTTTTGATGCAAAGAACCCTACCCAAATGAATTAAGCAAAGACAAGGTTCTTTACTTATTCTCTTATGAAATTGCTATGGGGAAGGATATCATTTTTGTTGACAGGTATGGGTGAGAATACAAACGAATTCTCCCAGAGGAGGTAGAAAAGGAAACAGTTCTAGAAACATCAACATATGCCCTTGAAGAAGTGCTAGGGTCCACCTATACCCCTAGCAAGTCTACAAATCCATTTTTAGAAGAGTACGATGCAACATCACATTCTAACCGACAACAAACGTTCAACTACCAGAACCAACAAGCAACCCAACCATCATTGCAGGCATGGCTTCGACAAAGTACGACATTAGAACAATACCGAAACAGAGATGGTTATCCAGATGCACGAGGGCTAAGAGATTTACAAGAACCACCACTCTATTTATAATAATAAGGGGAGAGTAAGCCAAAAACTCAAGAGTTGACAGAGCCTGGAAGATAACCCATAGAACGAGTTCGAAGAGATGAACCACCTCTTGCAAGAACCATCAAAAATTATGGCTTAGGGGCACCTTTGGGAGAGGAACCCTCCCAATCTAAGGCCAGAGGAGGTATATTGAGTAGGACGAGGAGAACCACTGATGAGATTTGTAGACCATCGTAGAAATAGACCTTTTCAGGTGCAAAAATGGGTAAACAAGAAATACACGGGAAACAAAGATCCTAGGGATCATGTAGCAGCATTTGTGCATGTAATTAGAGCTGAAGAAGTGTTGGACTTCCTTATTCAATTTGTAGGGTTGGGACTAACCCTAGAGGAGGATGTTGCTACTTGGTTTGACTCTGTGGAGCGTAGAGACTTTGAGTCTATGGAGGAGATGTTTGACGAGTTTATTGAGGAATTCTCACAAAGGCGGGTAGCTCATAATAGTCTCACAAATCCATAAATTCAAACAGAAAGAAGGGGAATCTGTGCGAAAGGCAGCCCTTCGACTAAAAAGATATGTGAAATTCTGCCCTGTGGAAGAACTACCAACTCAGTCCAGACTTATGCTTATATTTATTCAAGGACTAAGGAATGCAGATCTCCAGAAGGACTTACATATGAAGAGGAGCACAACATTAAATGAGTTAACTAAGGAGGCTCTTTACCTTGTAGACAATTGTGCAGTCTACAAGGAGGGTGAATTCAAGGATCTTGATGACGATTCATCCTCACAACAAAGTGGAAGCAAATCCGCTAAGACAGCACCGAAAGGAGAAGTAACTGTAAGCTAGGAGCAGCTTGTGGAGGAAGTGCTAAAAAAAATTAACACTAGGTTGGTAACCTAACAGGACATAAAAGTGTCTTTTCAGGGTTTTGAAAAAAACCTCCAAAACCATAGTAGATCCACTCATTTTGTAAAATCCTTTCATGAGGTTATAGTTCAAGGCCTACTACACATAGAAAAAATAAGAGACTTGTAAAATTTCTCATCTTTTGGTCACACCAAGCCTCCAAAGTTGATGGACTAGTAGATTTTCATCAAAACAGTCATTTATTACGTTTTTTTGTATAAAAATAAGATTGGGGATTTTTGTAGGACTTGAGATAAATTCCCTTGTTAACTTCAATGGGTTGGTGATCAGAACATATGATTGCTTCTCACTCACTATTTTTTGTTTTGCCAAAAGAAATAGGTACAAAAAAGTTGAATTTTTACCATTCTGGAAACCTATCATCAAAGTTTCTATACCCATGCTGAATACAAATAATATATGCATGTTTTCTTAGTTCCCTATTGTCCTTTAGGTTCATAAGGAGCCATGGAGCATGTCAAAAGAATAATACATCTCTTACCAAGGGGAATCTTGGGGACAAAGATGAAGTGCTAAATACAGCAAACATGAAAAAACTGGGTTCAACATTATGAGTTGTAGAATCCCATAGAAACTATTGAATATCTAGCCAAATTTGATCCTTATGACTAGATATGGTTACTACCTACAAAATGCATATAGTTGTCACAAGAAACTAGCAATATTGAAAAAGCTATACTTGATATACTAGAATGTTTTGTTTTCTTCTATAATAGAAAAAACCAACCATCGTTGTGTACTATGAAAAATAGGGTATTAGGTGCCCAAAAACTCAAGGAATATTAGCTTTATGTTACAATATGGGACATAGAAAATCAAAACTACATTTGGATATCATGAAAGACACCAAAAAAATCATAGAAGAGCTAAAATTGGCTAAAAAACAGGATTTGACAATTTTTGTAATTTGGTCATAACTTACAACTTTAATATTTATTTCTCCCTAGAAGCATCAGGACATGTTGAGGACTACTAAAGATAGTTCTCTAGCATTATAGACCTCACAAACATGAATTCTAGAGTGGTATAGTTGCAAAAAAGTTGAAAAAAGCCAAAAACAGGACCCGTTTTTTCACACAGTTTAGGTTGTGAAATGTTGTGCAAGGACAAGGTTAAAGATGGAATTGATATTCCAAAAAAATGTCAAGTTTTTTTCAGCTCATGAGACAACTTTCTAGATAGATAGCACCTCAAAATACATTTTGAAACTCTTGAAATAATTCAAGGAAAATGGTCACTTAACAGGACATAAAAGTGTCCCAGGACATAAACCTAGTGTTAATATGTATGCCAAGCCTCAGGCTAAATAGCCAAAGTGGTGTGCTATCGAACAAAAATGGACAAACCATGTGACGGAGGAATGTTATTATAACAAGGGATATGTGAGAGAGCGACCATATGCTCCCCAAGTTCACGTAGCATCTTCTCAACTTCCACCGATGCCTAGGTATCAAGCAGGCAACCTACCGGGACTTGTAGGTGTAGAAAGACCACAACCAGTATTGGGGCAACAACCACCCCTACCAGGATTACGACCAGTCAGCATAAGATACACACCAACGATAAACAAACTAGAAGAGAAGGCTTTGGTACCTATGCATGCATATTACAAAGATTCCAATGGATATGCTGCAAATCCTGTCTATTATCCACCGGAAGAACCCACAATGCCAGAACCTTGGATCATGATTGGAAGTACAGGACCACCAATAGCTGCATAGGCAACAAGAGAAGGAAGATACAGCTTGGATGAACGAACACTGTTGTTCATAGCCAACGGAGGCATGGGTGGGCAGAGGCATTCATACTAACAAAGAGGAGCTCAAGGAGCACCTCAGCAGCCTAAGGGACCCTGCTACAAGTG
Organism: Adiantum capillus-veneris; assembly: GCF_014529385.1. NCBI lineage: Eukaryota > Viridiplantae > Streptophyta > Polypodiopsida > Polypodiales > Pteridaceae > Adiantum > Adiantum capillus-veneris. The sequence continues at coordinate 11,691,065 of NC_140943.1, read as the reverse complement.
TGGTGGAGATCATTGGCTAAGAGACTCTCCTCACGATGAAATCATTAGAGTCAACGCGTATTTCACTGAGTGTGGAATTACTCACTTGATTCTTGGTTGCCCTAAGAGTCCAAGCAAAGGAGAAAAAACTACTTTGAACATACTGGAAGCAGTGCCTTCCAGTGGAGGATCAGAAAATAAGACAGTAATACCTATTCAGGCAGTGACACGAGCCCATGCTCAAAGAATGACAAACGAACCCATAATCGAAGAGCCAAAGACCGATGCCTCAAGTGCAAAAATGAAAAAGTAGAGAAGCACTTGGAAAGCTAGAAAGGCACGTATGAAAGCCAGGAGAGAACGAGAGCAAACGAGATGCGCGTATGAAATCCAGGAGAGAACGAGAGCAAACGGCTCTATCCAAGGAGTTAAAGCACACAAAGGATAGATTAGAGAGGTTAGAGGATCTAACTAGTTTAAGCTCACACACTGCGGCGACAATAGGACCTAAGGAAATAGTAGAACCCAAAAGTGCAGGATCAGAAGGATCAGTGCTGGCAGAAAAAGTAAATGAGCAGTTGGACGCACTTTTAAAAGCATACGAAGCCAGACTCAAAAACAACCAAACCCAAGAGCAAAGATGGATGACTTATCCATATGCAAAATTAGAAAAATAGAGGTTGGAAATGTGTCGAAAGATGATTGAAACAACCCAATCCTTGATAGAAAACCCGCTTGGCAAACCTACAAGTTGGCACGAGGTACCAGCTCCAATCCCTATCAAACAAACTCTAGAGAAACAAGTAGACACAAAGGAGAGACTCATGATTGCCTCTGAGTCTAGGAAAGAATCTATCATAGTGCCAAATACAACAAATGAGACAATTGATGGTTTCCAGCCTAAAACATTGAGTTATTGTCCACCCGTGTGGCATGCACAAACTCCTGAGGTTACGACCAAACATGTGGACCACCGTAGGGAAATGCTTAGAAAAATTTGGAGTAAAAGACCCTACCTCTAAGCTTCAAGAAGGGATCAGAGAGTTGGACAAGCCTCAACTAAACACTAGGCCAGTACCTTGAAACAAGGTTGGAGAATATTGCGAGGGAGAAGATGGAGATGCCACACTACCAGTAGAGTTCCAAGGAGTAGTTTCCAAAGATATTCTTGATAGTGGAGTGGGAGTCGCTATCGCCACCAAAGAAATTTGGAAAAAATGGGGAAAAACGGCTTTAAGAGCTACCAGAATGAAATTGCAACTGGCAGATGGGTTCATGGAAAAGCCTCTAGGACTCTTAGAAAAAGTAATTGTCACCTCTTGCGGAATCGAGTATGAGCATACATTTGCAATAGTTGATTTCGACAAAAAGAACAATTACGAGATCATCTTGGGAAGACCATCCATGAGACAATTAAAGATGGTCCAGGATTGGGGTTACGACCACATATACCTCAGACATGGGGAAACTACGACCAAAATAAACCTAAAAGACCATAGTTACAAGGATGTGAACTAGACACCAGTGGAAGAGTTTGATTCAGCTACATTAGCAGGGTCCGAACTCCCAGCATGGTTAGGGCAGAAAAAAGAGCTATGGATGTGCGGAGCTTCACATTGTGAGAGCTTAAAAAGAGAGGAATGCATCTTAGAAAGAGCTATGGAGGACAAGGATTACATTCCTGAACCTTTTCCCGAAGATGCCTTAGAACCTCTGGAATGGGAACACATACCAGCAACATTGGATGTCTGTACCATTACAGATAGCCCAACGATAAAATTTTGTGATAAGGATGGCTATGATGTGCTACCCTATTACATGGTAAGCCTTATACCAACAGGAGATGAGAATGTAGACTCACCAGAACAAGAAGAGTTTTATGACTCCTCTAAGCACCTGGAATTAAGTAACAATGCAGATAACGAGTGTTTAGACAGCTCAAGCGAGCGTGGGGAGACAACTACGAATATCAAGTTTTATGATTTTGCAAATCAACACCCTAGACGCCAGGAACGCTATAGAAAAAAAAGAGCAGAAAACAAAATTAGAGAGAAACTGATGCCCATGATAGAAGATAAAACTCACTATCTAATGCTTGTCAAGGCAGAGGATTGTGTGAAAGACCAAATATCAGGAAGATTCTCAAGAGTTCAAAGGGAAAGGACACGTGAGGAAATAAAACAAGCACGAAAGACTAAAACAGAAACAAAATCAAGAAAATCTCAACAATCAAAACAGGAAAAGACAAAAGATCCAGAATGGACCAAAATGGAGCGTAAAAAGAAATACCAAGAACTAAAACAGTCGTTACGAGAGGTATGGACTATTGAGGGAGAAAGTGACGGTAAGGAGGATTCAGAAAAAGGAAACATGAATGTACCATCCCACTATCAAAAATTCACCATCCAAGACAGAAAAATCATAATGACACCACCAATAAGGGAAAGAATAAACCAGGAATCTTACGATGGGCCAGAAAATGCAAAACAGATAGACCTCATTGCACCAAGTGAAGAGCCTTAGCCTGTCTATATAGCAACTGATTTAGATCCTGAAGAAGAAGAACTGCTAACACAACTTCTCAAGAAGTATAAAGATGTGTTTGCATGGTCTTACAAAGACCTCAAAGGAGTTGATCCATCGATATGCCAACATACAATTCCTTTGAAATCAGATGCCAAACCTAGCAAACAGCGTCCTTACACATATAATGATACATTCGCTAAACGAATCAAAGAGGAGATTGACAAGCTGATGGATGTTGAATTCATCTATGAAATCGAGCCTACAGATTGGGTGTCACCCATAGTGGTTGTCCCCAAAAAGATCGGAAAGCTGCGTGTGTGTGTGTGTGAACCTCAAAAAAGTGAACGCAGCCACAATAAGGGATAATTATCCCTTGCCAATCACAGAACATGTGTTTGAAAGGGTGACTAGAAAACGGGCTTATTCGTTTTTTAGATGGGTTTTTGGGGTATAACCAATTGGCAATTGCAATAGAGGATCAACACAAAACAGCATTTTCCACAGAGTGGGGAATATATGCGTATAGAGTTATACCTTTTGGCCTAACCAATACCCCAGCTACCTTCCAAAGGTTAATGACTCATGCGTTCAAAGAATACGTGAGAATATTCTTAGAAATATATATGGATGATCTCTGTGTCCACTCTCTTATACGAGAAGAACATATTGACCATTTACAAAAGGTATTTGAGAAGGGCAGAACATATCGAATCTATCTCAACCCGAAAAAGTGCATTTTTATGGTTAGGCAAGGCTGCATCTTAGGACATATTGTCTCGAGAAATGGCATAACCACTGACCTAAACAAAATTAGAGTCATAGTAGACTTGCCGAGTCCTACTAATGCCAAACAAGTACAATCCTTCATGGGACATTGCGGATATTATCGAAGATTCATATACATGTATGAAGTCATTGCACAACCTTTGTATCGCTTATTAGTCAGTTTCGACTGGACTGATGAGTGTGAAACTTCATTCCAAAAGCTTAAGGAAAACCTGGTATCAACACCTGTACTTAAAGCACCAGATTGGGAAAAGATATTCCATGTTCACATTGATGCATCTACATATGCAATTGGGAGTATTCTGGCTCAACCTCGAGAGGAAACAATGGATTTCCCAGTTTGTTATGCGAGCCGATAGCTAAATAGTGCAGAAAAGAACTACACCACCACTAAAAGAGAGGGATTAGGAATGATTTACGCTGTAAAGAAATTTTGGAATTACTTGCTTGTAAACAAATTTGTGTTCTTCACAGATCATCAAGCTCTTTTGTATCTAGTAAATAAACCATGCAATACTGGAAGAACTGTACGGTGGTTTATTATATTGCTAAAGTTTGACTTCATAGTGGTAGTAAAAAATGGTAAAAGTCATATACGGGCGGATCATCTTTCAAGGCTGCAAAACGGGGAAGCTCTTGAAGGAGTAGACGATGATATACCTGATGCTTATATTTTCAATATTGAAATGATACCCAAATGGTCTCAGGAAATTGTTAGCATTCTTTCCTTTGGAGGAAGATTTGATAACAAGGAAGACATATCCAAACAACAAACATTTCGATAAACAAAAAACTTTCAGTTGATTGATTGTAGGACGACTGTACCATCTAGGCTCGAACCAAATTCTATGATTATGTATAAATCCAGAGGAATTCGAGTGTTATCTTGAAGAAGCACACATCCAGGATTGTGCATTTCATTGTTCAACAATGAAAACACACCAAAGATTGAAACAATTAGGAGTTTATTGGCCAACTATGTATGCTGACACACATGCTTATGTTAACAATTGTACTATATGTAGTGCCAAACGACCGGTGGATCACGCGACATTATTTCAGGTAAACATTACACCTGCATGGAGTCAATATATCATTGATTTCTTAACAACAAGGACATTTCCTGAAAACATAACAAAAGCGCAAAAAAGGGCTATAGAGCTGGAGGCTCGCAACTTTAATTTAATTGGAAATCAACTCTACAAGCAAGGAAAGGACAATCAACTTAGAATCTATGCAAGTGAAAGCGAATACCTGCTGATTCTAGAACATGCACATGGAGGAATAAGTGAAGGCCATTTGTCAGGCAATAAGACGGTAAAAATTTTCTTAATCGCAGGAATATGGTGGCCTACATTGCACATGGATGCCGAGGAGTTTGTAAAGCGTTGTGACGCATGTCAGCACACTAAGGTGCCGATAAAGAGAGATGAAATGCCACTACGGCCAATGATGGGAGCACGGGCATTTGCAAAATGGGGCATTGATTTTGTGGGGCCTATTCCACCCCTTGCATATCGCACCCATACCCAATATATCATTGTGGCTACGGACTATCTCACAAAATGGGCAGAAGCCAAAGCAACACAAAAAGTAGATGAAAGAACCACTGCACAATTTTTGTATGAGAATGTATTTGTACGATACGGATTACTAATAGAAATTGTCAGTGATCGAGGAATACATCTTCTTAATGAAGTCATTGAATATCTGCTAGAGAAATTCATGGTCATACATAGAAAATCTGCTCCATATCATCCACATGCAAATGGACAAGCTGAGGCCACAAATAAGACACTATGCACTATTTTTACTAAAATTGTATTAGAGTCAAGGACGGACTAGGATCAGCAACTACACTCAACACTATGGGCATACATGGTAGCTTACAAGACATCAATCGGAACAACACCGTACAACATAGTGTTTCGTCTAAACGCTATATTACCCATATAGTTTTTAGTTCCAACTCTACGAGTGGCGAAACGCTTAGATGGATAGGGCATGAGCTCTCTTCAAGAATAGATGATCTTGAAAAGCTAGATGAACTTTGACTGAGAGCTGTAGCTTCGATCTATGCCAAAAAGAGAAGACAAAAAGAGTTTTTTGACAAGCATGTGCGTACGAAAGAGTTCAATACAGGTGATTATGTACTTGTTTACACTTTGAAGCAACATGCCAAAAAACTTAAAAAGCGAGGGATGGGACCCTTTGTGATTAGTGACTTATTACAAAGTGGAGCTGTCAAACTTGCTACATTGGCAGGAGAAGAAATGTCAAATTGGATTAGTGGGTGTCGGCGGTTAAAAAAGTATCATTTACCACTAACACAGGATATGCTTCAACAAATCCATCACGAAAAACAACGGATGAAGGAGAAACAGAGGGTATAAGAAGAAGCACAAGCAGAAGCAAAAGAACGCATTGCAAAAAGAAGACTTCTACGACAACAACATCAAAGTGGATCACCGTTGTGAATAAATGCTATTCGATTAATGAATTTTGGTGAAGACATAGTGGAACCAATAATTGCAGCCAAAGTGGGTAGCAATCAAGTTGAATCGACGGCATTGCTTGATTTTGGAGCTCAAGAAAATCTGATCTCTTACAAATTATATAAACAGCTCAAGCCCAAAGATCAACTACATCCTTATCCACAAGTGCTAGAAAGTAGTACATCACATTCGCTAAGAACATTGGGTTGGACAATATTGCATGTACAAATACATCAATATGTTTACCTCCACAAGTTTTATGTGGTTGAGGATGCGAGCACACTACACCCCATGTTGTTGGGACAACCTTGGCAGAAAGAGTATAATGTGCAGATAGATTGGAATTCAGATACAGTCAAAATTCAGCATGCACAAGACCAATAGGTGGTAGCCTTTGCTCAGCAAACCTGGAAGAACCAAATGACAGCACCACCATCACTAGATAAAGAACAAAAAGGATGGGTGCCAATAAAGCACAACATGATACCCATGGAGAACAACCAGGAAACTGCCAACCATGTTCACTACAAAAATAAGACAACATAGATAACAGTGAATAGATCAAGGTTAGCAACACACAAAAAACAAGTATGGGTACGGAAGGATAGAGGTGACCTGGCATACAAACCACAATACAACACCAGAAGTCAACAGAAGAACACGGTTAAACCCACGGGAATAAAAAAGATATGGATCCCAAAGAGAATTCTCAGTAACAACTTAAATGCGACTCACATTTGGATCCCGAAACCAAATCAATAGGAACTCCCTTCAATACAAGCAACACCAGCAGGCAAACACACACTACATATGAAACCGACAAACCAATCTATGTGGGTGCCGATCAGCAGAACAACAATGACGACCACGGACGTGGCAATAAACCTACAAAAGCCTCCAAAACAAAGCTACAAATGGCAAGCAAAAGAGAAAAAGACTACGGCCAATTCAGCCACAATATTTCTCTCCACGGAGACAACCACGGCCATATCGACAGTAGCGGCAAACCACGCAACTTTTGCAAGAAAGATGATCATACAAAGAGATGTAGAGTTACAGCTTTTACTTGCAAAGAAAATCAGCCAACCAAATCAACAACAAACAGGAAACCTCGACGTTGAATGCCAATAAGCATCTTGCTTATTCCCTCCTCTAGCAGAACATTAATTTTTCAACGCATTGACTGAGTATGCATCAAATAGGGCCACATTCCAAGGCCGTGCATTAGCACAATTTTTAATCCATGCACTGCACAAACCCCGAGGTGATACCTTGTTGTCCGGGAGGACTCCGACTAGGAGGGGGGGAGGCATTCTCAATGCGGACCCAATGAAGGTAAAAAGAGCAAAAAAAGGGCATGTTTTTCGACTATTTTGAAGGGTTTTTGTTTGATTGTAAAATTTTCTGGACTAACCTAAGTACATATGCCCTTATACAGCAGGAAGCTACAAGTATATGGGGCCAAACGCCAAATTAGGCCCCTAGGTGTGTGTATATATGTAAAAATAGCCATTTTTCGGGCAAAATATTGGTAAAACGGAGAAATCCCGCCATAAAAATTGCATGTGTGTATACATAGTGTTTTGCGGTGATGTTTTTGAGTTATTATGATTTTTGGGGATTTTTTGGGTTTAATTTGCTATTTTCTTTATAATTTTACTAATTATCGGCAAAAAAACTTCAAAAATACAAAAAGCAGGTGAAATATGGTTGTAATGAAAAAAAATATATATGGAGATAATCAGTGACTATAGTCCACAACCTATGGTATAATGGGGGTGCAATTATGTGAATGGAGCGGAAGACGTGTTTTGGCCAGATTTTGACCGAAACGTCAAATTTCTCAAAAACTGGGCAAACAGAGTTCAAATCAAGAGCTTCTCGAGCCTAAACCGCATCTCGCAAGAAGTTGGGAGCACATGTCAAATTTCATAGAAAGTGGTTCGGGGACCCCGATTATAAGATTTTTTCACTTCACTTAGAGCTCATTTCTACTATTTTCTTCTTGAGAGAGAGCTCTTGCCACCTAGAGCGAACCGAACTTCCAGCTGATTCTACGACGCGCACGACCACCCAACAGGCTCCAGATATGAGAGGTAGGCTCACCACCTTGAGCTTTTCGCGTATGTTTGATGTTTTGTCGCGAAAACTAGTGTAGGGTTCACACGGGGAACGGGCAGTAGAGACCTTACAGGTAGAGGTAGCCACCTAACGGCTAACCCAAAAGCAATAAGGCTTGATAGGGGGTTTACCCTAGCATAGGAGACCACTCTTGAATGCACAAAGGTGGCAAAAAATCATTGCGAAAAACCCTAACTTCTAAAGCCCTGCAAGAGGCCACCAAGTGGTAAATCGGTGGAGTGAGAGTTTTATCTTGATGCTACGCGCGCACTGGTGGTCGGAATCGAGTGCGGAGAAGTGCAGCATGTTGCCCCCAAAGAGAGCTACGCGCCAACACCTACATTGCAGGTGTATGGCCCGAATTCGCGAGATCCACCCATGAGCTATATCTGGTGATTCGGTGAGCATACGTTGTCTTTTTTTTGTATTTCATCATATCCACGCGTTCACAATGAGTAGAGCTACACATTAGGCACTTTAGTTTTCCGAAACAATGACTTGAAAAGTTCGACCAGACATCCTACGTGATTTTACACCGGGTGTTTAGGGTTGGGGTTTTGGTTCATGGACCTTAGGGAGAGCGACATATTGGTGTTAATAGGGTTTCCTTCAAGTTCCGTGGAATTTCGAGAACGTATGATGGGTATTTGGCACTTGAAAGCGTTGTAGGAAATCTCCTCTTATGTACTCTTGAAGGCTGTAGCTTAGACATTGGGTAGAGACCTCTGTAGGAAGTAGTCGAGAGTCGGTCGAGTGTAGGTTGACACCCTATGCTTGCTTCCATGCGTCTGCGGGTCAAAATTCGTCCTTAGCTGAAAAATCTTGTTAGGCGAGTTCTCGTTGTGCTGATGTCCGTGGCGGCATATCCGCCAACACTTAAACCTAAAATACAAGGTAGTCACTAAAGCTTACACCTAAGTGCAAAGTTACCATTAAAGATTAGCTTAAGAGTGCAAATCTACCTTTAAAGCTTAACTTAATGATGCATAGATACTGTAGCACTTAATCCTAATTGTGAGGTTACCATTAAAGTTTAAACCTAAAATACAAGGTAGTCACTAAAGCTTACACCTAAGTGCAAAGTTACCGTTAAAGCTTAGCTTAAGAGTGAAAATCTACCTTTGAAGCTTAACTTAATGATGCATAGATACTCTTGGCACTTAATCCATTGCGAGGTTACCATAAAAGCTTAAACCTAAAATACAAGGTAGTCATTAAAGCTTAAACCTAAGTGCAAAGTTACTATTAAAGCTTAGCTTAAGAGTGCAAATTTACCTTTGAAGCTTAACTTAATGATGCATAGATACTCTTAGCACTGAACCCTAATTGCGAGGTTACCATTAAAGCTTAAACCTAAAATACACTAAAGCTTACAACTAAGTGCAAAGTTACCATTAAAGCTTAGCTTAAGAGTGCAAATCTACCTTTAAAGCTTAACTTAAGGAAGCAAGGATACCATTAGAGATTATCCCTAAAGGCAAGGTTGCCATTAAAGATTAGACCTAATATGATGCACATAAACCTTCCTAGTATTAAAACACATGGTTTAAGTTCATTAATCTTGCAACAAGTAAAGATTACCTCCTCTAAACAAGAGCGAAGTGGGGTTGTAGTCCTTCTTGAAGAGATGTGAGGCTCAAGAAAGAAGGAAAGGGATTTAGGATGAAGAGGAAGGAGAGAGGAGCTTCTTCACAAAACCCTCAAGGGTTTGGCCTTCAAGAGATTGAGAGAGCAAGAGAAAGGTTTAATGGAAACCTTGATTTACTTAAGCATAATCTTGAGAATGGAAAGAATGCAAGTTGCTTAGCAATGTGTGTAAAATTACAAAAGAGAGGGGGTGCTTATATAGGAAATGGTGGGTAGAATACAATGTATATACTTGGGGGGGGGGGGGGGGTGGGGGGGGGGGGGTGGATGAAAAAGTACAATTACAGTCCCACTAAAAATCCACAATAGTAGAGAGAGAGGGAGGGTGGTTGGGCTCACCTTCAATGCAAGCTAGAGAGAGAATGAGTGGAAAGTTGCAACTTTTGACTCATTCAAGAATTTTACTCTAAATTGAATTCTTCAATCAAAGAATTTTATTTCAATTTGAATTCTTCTAAATTCCTATTGGACTCCAATTCTCTTCTCAATTCCTATTGGACCCCAATTCTCTTCTCAATTCTTATTGGACCCCAATTTCTTCTCAATTCCTATTGGATCCAATTCTCTTCTCAATTCCTATTGGACCCCAATTTCTTCTCAATTCCTATTGGACTCCAATTCGCTTCTCAAATCCTATCTCTTAATTTTATCTTCCAATCAAGTTAGTCCCTTTTTTTGCCAGTTCTCGATCTAGATCAGTTCCCACGCGGTTTTTGACAAAGAAGTATAAAAATAATCTTAATCTTTTTGAAAACATATAGGGATGACGTAATTTCTTATCCGGAATATCCTTGTCTTTTCATTCTGGAGTAAAGTCTCGTTGTTTGCATGACTTCTTTGTCGGTCTTGCTTTTTCTAAATTAATTTCTAGGCTGAAAAAGTTTTGAATGGCTCTAGGGTTCAAGGAGGGACCTTACAAACTCCTCAACAAAAAGAAAGAGCTATCCTCAACTCGGGACATGCTTTAGAGAGTATTCAGACTCAATCTTCGGTCAACTTATGATTGAAGATGGTCAGTAACTTTAGGGTAATTAATTAAAGGATAGTGAAGCTGGTATGGACCTTGAATAATACACTTCTCTTCCATTTTTAGCATTGACTCAAAAGTCTTAACCATAAAGAAGTCTTAATGACTCGGGGTTACTTGAATTAGTGAATGTGATCTTACTCAACTAGGTATTTTTCCTTTGGTGTGACCGGATTGTGTTTCTCTTATGAGGTCTGAAGATCATTTCTTCACTTTGCTCTCTATCTAGCCTCAATACACTGTCGTGCTGTGACACGTACATAGTGGGAACACATGCTATAAGAGTTATCTTGTAACTTTTTAGATACATAATTATATTTTCTATAATGTACATATGTATATCTAAGTATAATAATAAGCTTTCTATCTCATCCTATTATCTCAAGGGTAACATATTCTTACTTTACCGTCAAAAAGTACTATTGGAAAGAGTCAATAGCTCTGCCTCTTTAACTTGGGACAAAAAGAATTGATTCTTTGTTTTTACTATCTCATTATTATCTCACACCATAGCTAGATCCTATATCTAGGGTAACTTCCATTATATATATATATTCTATGTGTTTTTCATATTTTTCTTATATTTCTTTTTAAAAAGCTACTAGGAGGGAATCAAATCCTAGTAGGAAACTAGGTGGCATGATTTCAAAGATACATTTATTTTAATGCATTATTGCAAGCATGATTACAAAACTTTGTCAAGGAGCAATGTCATGATTTCATATGGCATGAGGTGTCCATTGGAATCAAATAGAAGTCTAGGCTAAGGGGACCACAAGAAGACTTTTGCTGCCAAAACTATACCCTATTTTGATGGATTTTTTACACGAGATTCCAATTCCAATTGGAAAAAGCATATAAAATAGGAGTCGTAGCTAATGAGCTGAATTTTCTGCCTATATTTTTACTTTTTTATTCGGAGCCACGGTTGAGGAGATATGATCAAAGTACTGGACCCTTGGGGGTTCCCTTTACCTATAAAAAGGACCTCTTCTTCCTTGAAAACCATTGAAGCATTCAAGCCATTGATGAGAGGAATTCATGAGGGAGTGAGTAGTAATGCTTAATTGTACTTAGCCATTAACATAAGCCTAAGCCTACACTTTCTCCTAGAGGAAGACTAGCCATTCTTGTAAGCTATCCTTGGCAGATCAACTTTAATCGAAGAAGGTCTTGGATTTTGTGTATCAATCAAAGTTGAATTCTTCTCTCTTCTTCTCTCTCCATCAAAAATGGTGCCGAAGGGTTTGACAAGTAAGATGTGTTCTACATTGATATTTTGTTGATTTATTGTTGTTTTCTTTTCCATCTCTAATCCAAAAAATATATATCTAATCTCATCTCCTTAACCAAACCTATCTCTCTCAGTCTTAGAAATTCATTCTCTCTATAACTTCTAAGTTCTCCTTGCTACAAGTACATCTCTCCCCGCAGTATCCTTATTGCCTACGGGAAAGAATAGGGCTTGGGAGGGAAACTTCTCATCTCTTCACTTCTCTCATATCTACATTTCTCATATACTATCCTAGTTGAATAATCCACATGATGAGAATTTCTATCGCTTCCACTCTGTGCGATCTATTAGAATTTACGTATGGAATAGCCATAAAATACACTTTCAACAACGTATATTGTTTCTCTTTGGCCCAGAAAGGCTCAATGAAATACTTCTTTCACCGGATGCCATCATACTACCTCTTATAGACTATAACTTTTCTTTTGACGTAAGTGTAGTTATCTTGCTATGAATCAAGAGGATTTGTACACACAATTAATCCCAATCATTAAACAAAAAATATATATATTATGATAAGCACAAAACTACAATTCCAAAGAACAATCTGTATCCTGTTTGGTCGGCAAAGATTGGACGCCATTAACTCATCTATTAACCCTTTCATATTACCTATGATACGTTATGACTTAGCCTTGATATTTTCATCATTGTGTTGTTTTGATATTCTCTTTTGTGTTCTTTCTTTGTGTGTGTGAGTACAAGAGAGAACGAATGAAGATTCTTTGATTGCACTTCCTTCCAAACCCTATACTTCATGGCATCTATGGTTTAACTCCTTCATATAGTTTTTGGAGTTCTCTCACAAACTCTCACAGCCAAAATCCCGGTGCTTTCCTGACAAGACCGTAAATTTCTCGACATATTTTTGAAGGAGTACGAGCGGAAGTGCGACGCGAGAGAGAGTGCGAGAAGAAGAGCACGACGATATGGTGAACTTGCTCTACTGTAATGTGTAGAGCATAGTGAGTTCTTATTAGGTTTTAACAAAAGAATATGTGTACATACCTGGCGGCCCGCCCACTTACCTGGGCGACCACATTGGGCTTTATACCCCAACAACCTCCCACTTAAAGTCCAATGTGGTACTTTAAGTGTGAGAGAAGCTACTATACAAGCTAATATACAAGAGATGTAGAGAAGTGATGTACTACCCTACACCTAGCTGCTTGCGAAAATGTGCAAAGCGCAACCAATGCAAGAAAGCATCTCAATGTAGTCATTTTGACCACCGGAGAGAAGAATTCATCAAAGTCAATGCCTTGTTCTTGCTTAAAGCCCTTGGCAACAAGCCTTGCTTTGTACTTTGGCTGACTATCATGAGCGGTGATCTTATACCTGTAAACCCATTTACAGGGTAGAGCCTTTTTGCCCCGTGGTAATTTAACTAGCTTCCATGTCTGGTTTTTATGTAGAGATGTCATCTCTGATTGCATTGACAATTTCCAATTCCCGAAGTCCTTCATTTGCATTGCTTCCTTGTAACATGAAGGCTCATTGCAATCAGTCAACATGACATAGTTCATAGATGGAACAAACCTATCAGGAGGTCACGTGATACGTCTAGATCTACGCACAATAGGTGGCTCAGGCTCAGGCTCAGCCACAACCTGTGGTTCCAATCTATCCTGTCCTTGCTCCTCTTGAGCCTTGACATTTTGTCTTGCACGTGCAGGTCCATCTTCTTGGAAGACAACTCTTCTAATCTCCTCAACCCTCTCTGGTTTAGAATGATATTTGGATTCATTAAAGTGAACATCATTGCTGCGGACAACCTTTCTGGATTCGGGATCCCAAAGTTTGTACCCCATCTCACCAGAATTACCATAGCCTAGAAAGATGCACTTTTTACTCTTTGGCTCAAGTTTGTTCCTAAATTCCTTTGGAACGTGAGTATATGCCTCACAACCAAAGACTCTGAGATGCTTGTATGAGGGCATTTTGCCTGACCATACCATCTCTGGCACTGAATCCTTCTGCAAAACCTTGCTAGGAGATCTATTTACAAGATGAACAGATGTTGATACAACTTCAGCCCAAAACCCATTTGGCAGCTGTGCATTAGACAACGTACTTCTGACTTTCTCTTGTATGGTCCTATTCATCCTCTCAGTAACACCATTTTGAGGAGGATTGTAAGGAGCAGTAAGTTCACGTTTTATACCTTTTGACTCACAAAAGTCCTGAAAGGCCTTTGAAACATACTCTCCACCATTGTCAGTGCGTAAGCATTTAAGCTTCTTGCCACTCTGATTCTCCACAAGTGTCACAAACGTTTTGAAAACACTAAACGCTTCATCCTTGTGCTTGAGAAAGTAAACCCATACTTTCCTCGAGTAATCATCTATAAATGTCATAAAGTAAGAAGCTCCACCTAGAGATAGGTTAGGCATAGGTCCACACAAATCACTATGAACAAGTGCCAACTGTGTATCTCTTCTACTGCTTCTATGCTTATGTGGCTGTTGTGTTTGCTTACCATATAGACAATGTTCACAGAATTCAAAATCATTAAATGAAAAGCTAGGAAAATAACCAGAACGAGACAAGATTTCCATTCCCTTCTTGGACATATGTCCTAACCGGCTATGCCACAAAGAAACGTTCGGCTGCTCGGTTACATTGATTACATTTTTAGAGACATTTGATACATAAATAATGTAAAGTACTCCAGACTTTACTCCATGTGCTACTGTCATAGAACCCTTGGATATCTTCCACATGTTCTGTCCAAAAGTGGTGACGTAGCCAGCATCATCAAGTAAACCTGTGTTGATCAAGCTCTTTGTAATTGCGGGAACATGTCTCACATTCTTCAGCGTGAAAGAAGATCCATTCTGAAACTTCAATTGAACATCTCCAACACCTAAGATCTCACATGTCTGCCCATTGCCTAGCCGAACATGATCTTTAGTGGGCACATAAGAGGTAAACAACTCCTTGTTTGGAGACACATGAAGTGATGCCCCTGAGTCTATAATCAAGTCACTCAGTGCATTTCCATCAGATGCTGTAAGAAGAGCTGAGTCCATTGTATTCTTCAAGAAGTAGATGTCTCCTGACACTAGACTGTCATCCACTGCAACAGTGTTTGCCACATTTATTTCTTGAATCTTCACTGAGGACTTGTTCTTTTCACCATGGTCTTCAGCTTTCACTTTCCCTTTTTCTGCTTTCCATTCTCTGCAGTCTCTTGTCATGTGACCCTTCTTGCCACAATGGTAGCATTCTATGTCACTCTTGCCTTTAGCACTGCGGGACTTGCTACGAGACTGATTCCTCTTTCCACCTTTGTACTTTTCTTTGGTCCTTCCCCTGACAACTAAGGCTATTCCTTTGCCTTTGTCCATTGTCTTTCTATTGGTTTCTTCAGTAAGTAGACTTCCTTCTACACCTGCTATGTTCAAACCATCTGGAGGTGAAGAATTACTCAAAGCTGTGCAAAAAGTGTCCCAACTTTCCGGAAATGTGATCAACAGGAACATAGCTCTAACAGGTTCATCAAACTTGACACCTTGAGCTGACAACTGACTGTAGATTGTGTGAATTCATTCAGATGATTGGACATAGGTGTCCCTTCTTTCATCTTCAAGTCAACAAGCTTCTTAAGCCAGTATACCTGTGAAGCTGCACTGTGCTTCTCATAAAGATCACTCAGCTTTAACCATGCTTGATAAGTCGACATCTCGTCTGCTACATTGAAGTAAACGCTTTCTGCCAAAGTCAGCATAATGGTAGAAAGTGCCAATTCATCCATTTCGCTCCATTCATCTTCGTCTATATCTTTTGGTTTTATCCCCTTGAGCTTTATAGGTTTTATCTGCTTCTTTTGTACCAACACGTGCCAAATCTGCTTCTTCCACAATGGGAAATTGGTTCCATCCAGCTTCTTGATATTGTAAAGAGCAGTGTCCTGTGATCCAGCCATAGCTACGCTTCACAGTGGTTTACTTTCCTGGGAAAAATTCGGCAGAGTTTCCCCTGTAAACTGACCTCTGAACCAATATCAACCTGTCAAATGAACCAAGAAAGCTTCAGATTTTGCATAAATTTCGGCAGAGTCTCATTTGTAAAATGGCTCTGGTGTACTAAAAAAATAGACCAAAAAACAACTCAAAAAACACTGTCTCTCTGACACTGTAAGCTGCGGGTAAACCTGTCCTGCACCTGTACTGTCTCTCACTGTCCTGTCACTGTCCTGTAAGCATAGACTGTGAAAATGCCTCAACAGCAGTAAAGCAAAGATGCAATCCCAACTGTCTAACTCACAATCAATACATCCTAGCTGCCTATCTAAGGGTGCTCGAGGGATCGCTCCAAGACCTGTATCACCGAAAGGATCTCAACATTCGAGAATCCCCCAGCTCAATAAAACCTCACTCGACCCTCAACAAAGGCTGCAATAAATCTGACAGTACATAGACTTCCCACAAAGTCATACATCCACAAATTTCCCACTGTATGCTGCAAATGCTGCGGCGGTTGTTTGCTGCGTGATTCACAGCCAGCAAACCCTCAACAGACATACATCATCTCTGACAATACATCCCATGTGGAAGTACCTGCAATGTCAGGATGAAATCTGGAATATCAAGCAGCCTACAATCTGTGTGTAGATGCGCCCGTGTCGTATGTGACACGCCTCCAAGAACTGTGAGCCGTCCTTCGATGTGTAGACAGCCACAAATCAACACTCTGGGAGTGTCGATATCCTCAACACTTGCAGTCGTAGGCCGAAAACCCCAAATTTGCAAAGTCGGATCTGCACCCGCCGAGACCACGTAGTCAAAAATGGCCTGCACAGACCTTTGTCGAAGCCGAACGGTGGCCGAGATGACCTCAGAATGAAATTCTGAGAACACCAAACCCTGTGGGCTATCCCACAGGATTTGGGGCCGTGTCTTCGCCTCTCGAATTTCACTCCAATCTGAGCTGGTGACTCTAGCCTCCTGTAGTGCTGCCCCGAGCCTCGATCTGAGCTCTAATACCAGTTGAAGGAGTACGAGCGGAAGTGCGACGCGAGAGAGAGTGTGAGAAGAAGAGCACGATGATATGGTGAACTCGCTCTACTGTAATGTGTAGAGCATAGTGAGTTCTTATTAGGTTTTAACAAAAGTATATGTGTACATACCTGGCGGCCCGCCCACTTACCTAGGCGACCACATTGGGCTTTATACCCCAACAATTTTTGGTGAACCCGACGCGAAACCGCCAGGGTGAGAGTTTGTGGGTAACCATGGGTGATCATGTTGAGCAATAGGGTATGCATTTTGACGCAGAAACAATGCAAATGTTTCAAGCATTTGCAATGTTCATGCAACAACAACATGCCACTGAAAGAAGGGAGATTTCAACAGCGAAGGCCATACAAGCAGTCATCAATAGAATGGATCAATTCAATGGCAAAGATGTAACCAAGTACTTACAGAAGTATGTGAAGGAGATGGACCTGCATCGCGTGTCAGAAAGTGAGGTGATTCAAAGCTTTGAGCTAGTTGTTGCTCCAAAAATTAGAGAACATGTTAGGGGAATTAAAGATGGGTATGGGAGAAATTGGGAAGAACTCAAAGTAGCTTCAAAGGAGGAATATTTCATGGAGGACTCTGAGAGAGTGACCAAAAGGACATTCTTAGAATGGGTAGTCAAGCCAAAGCAAGGACTATCAATAATAGAGCTACTTAGGGAATTTGAGCGGTGCTATTCACAACTCACTTACGACAAAAAGGGCCACACTAGATGCAGAGAAGACAATCTTTTCTTACAAGCTACAGGTAAAGAGTTTCAAGAAAAGTTGGAGCTTCTTCTTGAAGATAAAGATGTTGAGCAAGGACTAAAGATCGACTGTTGAATGAGGTTGAAGGTGCTGTCTCACTACTTGCCAAATGACAAAGAAGAAGGGACAAGATGGTAGTAAACACTACAAGTCCTTCCACCTCAACTTCTGACAAAATGGTAAAGCCTACTTTTATCGCTCCTAAGTTTGATGAGTCCATACTAGATGATCTTGTGAAGGGAATGCATGACTTGAAGGTGAAGCTTGCAAAGCTTGAAGAAAAAGGACAACCGTCAGGGCCACTACCTAGGCAAAGGCAATAGACCAAAGAAGGGTTTGTTAATAGATGTATTTGGTGTGATAGTACAAACCATGTAAGAAGGGATTGTGATGATTTTAGTGATGCTTTGTCAAAAGATGTTGTACTTTTCAAGGATGGTAAAATCCACTTAAGAGAGACAGGTCTACCCTTGAGAACTAACTTTGGGAAGGGGGGAATGCAAACCTTAGTTGAAGATATGGCAACTAACCATGCCACCTCTTCAGTTGAGGCAACTACTTATGGAGTAAAAATTGAGCATCTTAGTGATGAAGAGGTGAGTGACCATCATGGTCAAATTTGGCCAAATGTCATGCAATTATCTAAAAAGGGAAAGCTTACAAAAGAGATTCTACATGAAGCAGGTGATTGCATACGTCTAGAAATAGGATGGAATGATCCAGTGGACTCATCATCAGTGCATGCCTACATTACAAAATGCCAACAAAATGAGGCTATTGTAGAAGAGAAGCCAGACGTGAGAATGCTGATGAAGGACCATCAAAAAGATCTTCTAGAAGTGGGGGAAGAAGCGACTCAATGCCTTCGCAAACACCCTCGACACAAGGAGAATATCCACCTGAAGTACTCATGGAGGAGTCTACAACAGGAAAGAAGAAAGAGACAACAAAAGGTAAGACAAAAGGCCCAACTTATAAACTACACTCTGATATTGATGTTGCTACAGATTTAAAGAAAGTTTTGGAGGAAAGGATTTTGAATATCAAGATTGAGTTCACTTTGGGAGAAGTCCTTGGCATTGCAAAGCATGAATTCCACGAGGAGATCATTGACATCATCAAGAGAAAGAGGCAAAATCTTACTAAGGTTGCTCGTCCACAGGTTGACGGAGAAACCTTGAAGACACAAGGGATGAAGTTGCAAAATAAGGAGGATGATGGAGCTGTGGTAGGATGCTACCAATCTATTGGGAAAGTGAAGCAAATGCATTTCTCAAATGATGATGAAGAAGTTGAAGCTATTCCTAGGAGCTACTATTCACGAAGTCACTGGGCAAGGGCTACTACAGAAACTTTGATCAAGGTAGGTGATCTTGAAGAGCCATTTTTTGCCTTGATTGACCATGGTTCAGAAATAAACATAATGTCAAAGAGTCTCTACAACAAGTGCAAATGGCGGATGGACACAGATCATGGTTGGATGGTAAAAGTGGCAAACAATTCATCCAATGAATTGTATGCAGCATGTCCAGGTGTGAAGGTGACAATAGGTGATGTAAAGATTGACCAAAACTTCTTTGTACAGGATACATCTTCATACCATCTCATTCTTGGACAACCCTACATTGTGGGAGTTCGAATGGAAACAAAGGTAATGGACGATGGTTCATCATATGCTAGGATATGCAACAAAGATGGTAAACGTGCTGTCCAATTTCTCACAATTTGTGTAAACCATGAAAGAAATCGTGACAACCTCAGAGAAAATCATCTACCAAAGGTGAGCAAAGAGTTTCATGACCATAGGGAAATGATGGGTTTTGGCCAAGTACCATTGTAAAGCGGGATTGCAGTGGTACAGAAAGAAAAAGGGTCTCACCTGATCCAAAAATAGGTGAAACTTTCTCAACGGGCTCCTTGGTAAGAAGGAATGGATTAGTATGTTTTACAAAACTTGAAGATTTGAAGAGATGTGAGAGGCAATATGTACATAATGTACAAATAGGCATGAAAAAGAGTGGGTTGCTAGAGCCTACTGAAAATGTTTTGGGTTTGTGTGAACAAGTTTCTTTTGTAGATACTATGGGTGAGCTTGATGCTATAATGGGGTCTAGTTTGCATCTTGAAAATGAAGTTGTGGAAGTTTTCTTTATGGAAATATATTAAGTAATAGAAGCCTTTAAAGAAAACCAAACAGTTGGTCCAGAAGTCCATGTTGAAACTAAATACAAGAGTGTAGCAAAGAAGTTGAAACCAGTAGCTTCACCCTTACCACCCAATAACAGGGAAAACATTGAGCAAGCTTCTTTGCAACCAAGTTTAAGGAATCCTAAAAAGATCATGCATACCTTCACAGAGGAGTCTTTTCGAGAGTTGCAGATTGGTTGCGAGGAGTTTCTAACACAGGAGGAGACAAAGTGCTTCAAAGAAATGCTTTCAAAGCATGGTAAGGATTTTGCATTTGAGCCACATGAGATAGGATGTGTTGATCCTTCTATTGTAGCTCTTATGGTAATTTTCACAATACCTCATGTGCCTTGGAATCTGCGGCCTATTCCGGTTCCAAAGGCTCATTTGCCAAAGTTAGTAGAGCTACCGAATGAGAAAATCAAAATGGGAATCTTGGAGCCTTCTTGTGCTCCATACTCAAACATGTAGTTCACATTTCCAAAGAAGAATGGTTCTCTATGCTTCATCCAAGATATGCAACCAGTGAACAAGGTGACAATTAGAAATGTAGGTATAGGTCCAATTGTGGATGAGTTTGCAGAGGCGTTTGGGGTATGATCAATTTCAGCTTGCAATCGAAAGCAGAGACTTGACAACCACGAGGACACCTTTGGGTTTGGTAAGGGTGTGTACCTTGCCACAGGGAGCAACCAACTCGGTTGCACATACGATGAATGGGATGAATAAGGTCTTACGTGACTTTATTCCTCAAATCACAATGCCTTTCATTGATGATTTGCCTATCAAAGTATGTGAAGAAAGTGACAAAGATGAAGCTTTGGATCTCAAGGGATGTCACAGGATTGTGGTAAATCACATGAATGATTGTGATAAAATTTTTTCTAGGTTGGAAGAAGTGAATCTTACATTGTGAGGGAAAAAGTCTATGTTTGGTGTCAATGAAGTGCTCATTGTGGGGCACATTTGCGGGCCATATGGTAGGAAAACTTTTCCAGCAAAGGTAGATGCCATCCAAAGAATGAAAGAAACATGCACTAGCATCACTGAGGTTAAAAGGTTTCTGGGAGCATGTGTCTTTACTGTTATTTGGATTCCACATTATGCACATGTAGTTGATCCTCTTTGTCAGTTGATTAGAAAGAATCAAAAGTTTAAATGGACAGAAGCACATGTAAAATCCATGAAAAAGCTAAAGGAGTTACTCCAGTCAGCACCAACTTTGAGAAAGGTAGACTATGAGTGTCAAAGGTCAGTGATTGTGACAATAGACACCAGCCCTACAGGGATGGGATGGAAAATAGGGCAAGATGACGAAGAAGGACATAGGTATGTGGTGAGATTTGGAGCAAAGGTACTAAGTGCTCGCCAAAGAAACTATCTACAGATAAAGAGAGAGTTTTGGGGTATGGTTACAGCTTTGAAAAATGGGAAAGAATACCTAATTGGTGCATGTGTGGTTGTAGAAACAGATTGTCTACCACTTCTTGGGATGATTACAAGCTACTCAACGCCAGACATTTCTATGTTGCGGTGGATTGCCTACATTAAGTCCTTAAACCACGAGTTTAAGCATATTCTAGGTAAAGACAATATGGTGGCAGATATGCTATCAAGGGCAAGGTATGAAGATGAGTCATAGATGATTGACGAGGGAGATGATGTAGGCACCAAGTTCTATTCTATCTCTCATATCAAAGGTAACAATGTTTGCATGATTAATCCACTTGAATTATTCTTAAAAGAGCTTTATGAAGGTGATTTGTTTCTTATTGGAAGCTACTTGAGTACTCTAGCAAAACAGGATGCTTGGTTTGAACAAGAATTCAAGAGGATACGGAGGAAAGCATATGGGTACTTTCTAAGGGATGGTTACTTGTGGAAGCATCCTAAACAAAAGGGTGCTACACCACAACGGGTTATATGTAGAAAAGAGACTCAAGCAAAGCTCATGCAAGAGTTTCATGAGAGTCTATGGCTGGACATAGGGTGTGTGGGCAACCTTCTCCAATTTGAAAGAAAAATAATGGTGGAAGGGTATGTATAAAGATGTATCTCAGTTTGTAGAGTCATGTGTAACTTGTCAAATCTATTCAAATGTTCGACATCGTGATGGATTGCACCCTACATATCCACTAGCCATGCACTATAAATGGGTTGTGGATCTAGTCACAATGCCTCTAGGACTCTGGCAGATGAGATACTTGGTTCTTGCATGAGAGGACCTAACTAACCAGGTTGAAAGAAGAGCATTAATAGCTAAAACCACAGAAGTTGTGTGCAAATTCCTTCTTGATGAGGTGATTTGCCGTTATGGTTGTGTGGGAAAGATCACTGCAGATAGAGGTGAGCTGGATGCCGAGGAAGCAAGGGAGTTCTTTTCTAGATTAGGAATCAAGCTTTCTCTTACTACAGCTTACAACCCTGAAGGCAATGGAAAGAGTGAAAGAGGGCATCGTCCTATCATCAAAGCTTTGGCCAAGGCTTGCGAAGGAAGAGTTGGTGAGTGGCCAAAACTATTACCATATGCTTCATAACTCAGTAACTGGCTACATGCCTGCAGAGCTAATGTATGGTCCAAAGCCAGTGATGCCGATTGAAGATACAATTCCCACATGGAATATACTACCTTGGCAAGAGGGGCTTAGCAGGGAAGGTCTCCTTGCATTTTGTATAAGGAAACTAGAGAGAAGACCTGGAGACATTGAAGCTGCAAAAGAACGACTCAAAAATGCAAGGTTGAAAAACAAGGACTCTTTGATAAGCGAAATCGGCTCAGGAGCAAAGCAATTGACAAAGGTGACTGGGTTTTAGTGTATGATAGTAGCCTTGATAACCAACACACAGTCATATGTAAGTTCTAAAAAAGATGGTTTGGACCGTATGTTGTAAATAATGTGCATGAAAATGCTACTTACAGCTTGTCTGAACTAGATGGTACAGAAGTAAAGATTCCTATTGCAAGAAAAAGGATCAAAATGTTTAAGAGAAGAGGAGACAATGATCCAAAAGATGTTGATGAGGAGGAAGAGCAAAACACAAGTGAAGATCAAAGTGAAGAGGAAGCTTCGGAATCATCCAGTGAAGAAGAAAGCAAGGAATATGTACAAGAGGTCTAATCTTACAAAGAGACAATGTGGCACATACCGGAAAATGTGCAGGTTTAGAGGGGGTGGATGTCGTGCTGTGACATGTACATAGTGGGAACGCATGCTATAAGAGTTATCTTGTAACTTTTTAGACACATAATTATATTTTATATAATGTACATATGCATATCAAAGTATAATAATAAGCTTTCTATCTCATCCTATTATCTCAAGGGTAACATATTCTTACTTTACTGTCAAAAAGTACTATTGGAAAGAGTCAATATCTCCGCCTCTTTAACTTGGGGAAAAAAGAATTGATTCTTTGTTTTTACTATCTCATTATTATCTCACACCCTAGCTAGATCCTCTATCTAGGGTAGCTTCCAATATATATATATTCTATGTGTTTTTCATATTTTTCTTATATTTCTTTTTAAAAAGCTACTAGGAGGGAATCAAATCCTAGTGGGACACTAGGTGGCATGATTTCAAAGATACATTTATTTTAATGCATTATTGCAAGCATGATTACAAAACTTTGTCAAGGACCAATTTCATGCTTTCACATAGCATGAGGTGTCCTTTGGAATAAAATAAAAGTCTAAGCTAAGGGGACCACAAGAAGACTTTTGCTGTCAAAACTGTACCCTATTTTGATGGATTTTACACAAGATTCCAATCCGAATTGGAAAAAGTATATACAATGGGAGTCATAGCTAATGAGCTGAATTTTCTACCCATGTTTTTACCTTTTTATTCGAAGCCACGGTTGAGGAGTTATGATCAAAATACTGGACCTCAGTCTGCCCACGTCATGTAGGGACATCTCATTTTCAACTTTTCTAGTTTTTGTTCACACTGGCTCTTCTCTTCTTGTGTAAACCCTTGGGGGTTCTCTTTACCTATAAAAGGGACCTCTTCTTCCTTGAAAACCATTGAAGCATTCAATCCATTGATGAGAGGAATTCATGAGGGAGTGAGTAGTAATGCTTAATTGTACTTAGCCATTAACATAAGCCTAAGCCTACACTTTCTCCTAGAGGAAGACTAGCCATTCTTGTAAGCTATCCTTGTCATATCAACTTTAATCGAAGAAGGTCTTGGATTTTGTGTATCAATCAAAGTTGAATTCTTCTCTCTTCTTCTCTCTCCATAAAAAATGGTGCAGAAGGGTTTAACAAGTAAGATGTGTTCTACATTGATATTTTGTTGATTTATTGTTGTTTTATTTTCCATCTCTAATCCAAAAAATATATATCTAATCTCATCTCCTTAACCAAACCTATCTCTCTCAGTCTTAGAAATTCATTCTCTCTATAACTTCTGAGTTCTCCTCGCTACAAGTACATCTCTCCCCGCGCTATCCTTATTGCCTACGGGCAAGAATAGGGCTTGGGAGGGAAACTTTTCATCTCTTCACTTCTCTCATATCTACATTTCTCACATACTATCCTAGATGAATAATCCACATGATGAGAGTTTCTATCGCTTCCACTCTGTGCGATCGATTAGAATTAACGTATGGATTAGCCATAAAATACACTTTCAACAACGTATAGTGTTTCTCTTTGGCCCACAAAGGCTCAATGAAATACTTCTTTCACTGGATCCCATCATACTACCTCTTATAGACTATAACTTTTCTTTTGACGTAAGTGTAGTTATCTTTCTATGAACCAAGAAGATTTGTACACACAATGAATCCCAATCATTAAACAAAATATATATATTATGGTAAGCACAAAACTACATTAACTCATCTATTAACCCTTTCATATTACCTATGATACGTTATGACCATAGCCTTGATGTTTTCATCTTTGTGTTGTTTTGATATTGATAGCCGTTTTTCGGCTCTCCGTAATTTCCATAGTGAGTTAACCCACCCGACCAAAATCATCAAAACACTGTGGCTATCCCTACCATTTCACGGCATATAGGTGTGTGTGAGTTAGGGGACTTTTCCCATATCTTCTTAAAAACCCTCAGCTAGCTAGTCACTGGGCTAGTTGAGCCAAAAAAATATAAAAATATAAAAAATATAAGTATATTATGGCCCATTTGTGTGTAAATATTTCATTGTATATAGGGCCTAAATAAAAGGATTTTTCATAATTATTTTGGTATTTATTTAAATATTTCTACCTATGGTGTGTTATTTTGCTATGTACATTGACTCACCATTACCATATTTTTTCTTACCATTTTGCATACTCTTTATTCCATATAAAAATAATTTCATGCAAGCTTCTCTTATTTTTGGTGTAACTCCATCCCAACAAAAATCCAAAAAAACTAGTTTTATTTATGTGTATATTTTTTCACTATTGTGATTTTTTCTTCCTACATCTATTCTCTTTTACTCTCATAAATTAGAACACCAAAAATATTTATCTTTTTATGGTAGACTTATAATGAGAGAGATTTATTTTGACCCCTTTATATTTTTTTCACCTATATTATTTATATTTGACATGTACATATTTTTTTAGACCCCTCAATATTTGATTTTCTTAGTTGTACTATTCACTTATAACATGATCTCAACAATATCTTCAATTGTAGACCTACCAAATAAGGTCAAGGGTATGTGGAATGCATGCATGCACCATGGACCTCAGAAGGACCTTGTGCAGTGGAAAAAACAGTCGGTTTTTCTGAATTTTTAAAGATCACATTTTCCACGAATTTGAAAAGGTGATACAAACAAAAGTTGTAGCTCGTGAGCTGAAATTTCACCTCAAATTTTTCATATTTTTTTGAGCTACGAACTGTGAGCTAGGATTTTATTTGTGGACCCCAGTTTGCCCATGCTATGCAGCCACACTCCCTCTTCCACTTTATCATTTTCCTCTTTCACACACACCTCTCCACTCATCATCCCCACCTCTCTCACCACTCCTCTCTGCACCCTACTCACCTTCTTCTAAACCTTGAAGAATAAGAGAAACCATGGTGAACTCATGTTTCCTACACACACTTCCATTCAAAAATTGACGACCTAGTCTCATTTTTCCTCATCCATATTACCCATATCTATCAAAAAACCATAAACTTCAGCCTCTTATCTTGAAAGATAGCATCCTGGTGATTGATTACTCATATTCAATTACCTTGGCTCCCAAAGGAAGGTCAAGAGTGAAAAAAACGTACCGTCAAAGCTAGTGGACCGTCAACAAGCATCAAAATTGACCCTACTCAAGACACTTGGAGCATCAACATTGTAAGAAATCCATGTTTTCTTACCTATTAAGAGTTTTTTCTTCCTTATTTTTATTCTACTTGGATACTCCCATTTTAAATATCCAATTCCATTTGTAAATCAATAAAATAACTAACTCTACTAATTTACTAACACTAACCTACTATGAAAAGTCCTATCACCTCCACTTCTCTCCTCTCTCTCTTCTTCATCTATCCACACCAACTTCCTTATAATTCCAAGCAAAAGAAATTAGATAAGTGCTGAAAATCTAACCCAACCATGGTTAGAGGAGTAACCCTAGCCTTCAAAATTGCTATAAAAGGAGGGTGTAGCTAGCACAAAAAGGGAGCCATAAGCAAGAGCACTATGCTATAGCTTGAGAAGCCAAGCTCAACCTCTCTAGAAGGAGCTCTTGAGTGGAAGATCCTTGTCGTATGCTTGTGTATGTGTTGTATTAGGGGTGATTAGTACGAGAACTCTATGCCATTGTATGAGAGAGAGTGATCATTCAATTGAGAGTGGAAAATCTATCATTCCTCCTACTAGTGTAAGCCCAACATTTGCTGAATCAAGGAGGGTGGATTTGGACTAAGCTTGGATACTTTGTCTCTCTTCCAACGTGAAGTAATGGACAACAATGATGTGTAAGTGTCTTGGTGATATTTTTAGTTCTTGATAGCTTGTGTCTGGGTGTTGTCATCAATTTAGCCATAAATCCCACATATTGTAAGAGGGCGACAGAGTGGAGAGGACTCCCTTAGCCTTAAGACAGTGATTGGGGTGGCTTTTCTTGTGATGTGTCGTGGTGAAATTTACTCAAGCTATGTTGAACAAATACTAATCTCACTTTGATCGGTCATGACAGATTTGTAAGAAGGTATTAGTGCAACAATCACCCCCTCCCCCTTCCCTCTTTCTTACATATATAATTGTGTTTGCTTGATCATTGTCGATACATTTCAAAGTAGCCCGAGCACTCTCTCTCTCTCTCTCTCTCTCTCTCTCTCTCTCTCTCTCTCTCTCTCTCTCTCTCTCTCTCTCTTTACGCGTCCTAGTTCGCATCCAAAACTAGGTGGTGCCCCAAATTTGTGTAGGGTTAGGTTGCGGGTTTATGTGTGTGTTTGCTGTTTTTTCCAACCCCCAACTCAATTGAGCAGCACGGGAGACTGGAAGAGTGCTTAGAGGCCACTCTTCTTGTTGCCCGCCTCGGACCTCCTCAAATTGGTGCCCCCACTAAGGACGGCTTGTGTATGTTTTGTGA
Organism: Adiantum capillus-veneris; assembly: GCF_014529385.1. Taxonomy (NCBI): domain Eukaryota; kingdom Viridiplantae; phylum Streptophyta; class Polypodiopsida; order Polypodiales; family Pteridaceae; genus Adiantum; species Adiantum capillus-veneris. Next base: position 11,663,672 of record NC_140943.1, on the reverse strand, counting down.
AGGCTGAACCTGTAGCATAATCAAGTAGCCTGCATGAATCACGAGAATTTGTATGATCCTTTCATTCCGATTGCAAGGAAAAAGGTACACATAATTATTAGTACTAAGTTGCAATTTCAACGTGTAATTCGTAGAATTTTAGGTCCTCTTAGGTTGGCAGAGATAAACGTATCAGTAAATCCTTTTATTTTGCCTCTCATTGGGTACGACCTTAGTTTGGACGTCTATATTTTTGTTTTGTTTTAAGAATTAGGTTATGCATAGACCATGGATAATGGCCCAAGAATAGTGGTTTTCCCCTTTCATTTCACTCCACACATTAGAATAAACATTGCAATTAGTATAAAAATCCATTTTCAACAACGTATGGTGTTCATGTTTGGTGCCCAAAGAGTAGGAGAAATTCTTGCATCACCAAACCCTGTCATCCTGCCTCTTATTGATGATTATCATAGTTCATTTGATGTGAATACTTTTATTTTGTTGTAGAATAGATTGCAATTTAGAAAACATTATTGTGTAAATTTTTTAAGAAAGAAAAACAAAAACGTGTTGTCACTTTGAAACCGATTCAACGGAGGCCCAACGCCAAATGTCCGGATATCCTCTTTTCTTTGGAGAGCCTGGAGAGGATGCAGAATTATTTTTAGCAAATTTCAAGATGTCTTGTCGTATCAAGAGGATAGTAACTGATCAAGAACGTGTAGAGTTGTTTGAGGTGGTCCTTAGGAAAGATGCTAGCACTTGGTTTGACTCTTTGCCTGAGGAAGTTAAAGGGAATTACACGGAAGTTGTGAATCATTTCAAGAGATACTTCTTTGATCCCCAAAACACTCAAAAGCTATGGCAAGACATTGTTTCTCATAAGCAAAAAGACTCAGATGACTACTACTTGTACAAGCAAGAGTTTCTACGTCTTTGGGCTGTATGGGTGAGAAATGTTGCTAACCCTGGTGATGGTGCAGAGTTCCTAAAGAAGGAGAGGTTCATAGCTGGACTCTTTCCTGACCTTAAGGTAAAAGTTGAGGCTTGTGCACCTGCTACCTTTGAAGCAGCTGAAACAAGGGCTGCTGAGAAATATAGGAAACTCAAGTGCTTAAGGGGGGAGGTTCCAATAGAAGGTCTTAGACCCAAAGGTAAGTCACAAGCATCAACATCTAGGGAGCTTCCTGAGGTAACGGCGGAAGTGATTGAGAAGTTAAATGAATCTTTAAGCAGCTTGTCAATTCACCTTGCACAAGCTATAGGTCCAAAAGGACAAGCAAGGAAGTCTGAAGAGCGAGATCCACGACCTAGGAGAGTCTTACAATGTTGGAATTGCGGAGAGTTTGGACATGGGATGTATAATTGTCCTTGGCCCCGTGGGGAGCCAGGGAGACCTAACTTGAATTACCCAGTGATGAATGCAGGTGAAGGAACTAATCAGCAACCACGGCTTCTACAAAGGCCAAATGGAGCAAGACCACCTCCACAAGGAGTGGAAGGAGTTCCACCTTTGCCAGACCCAAATGTGCATGTAGTAGAGGTGACAAACTCAAATGAGGTTGACATGGAAGCAAATGGCATTAAGGCGTGGCCGAGGAAAGGATAAAGAGAAAGAAGGTGTCACATCACAGAGTGACCATGGACGAGGCAAGAAGGCAAAGGAGACCAAGGAAGCTAAGAGGACTCGACGTCGTATCAATCTCCAAGACTTCCCTCTTGGACATGGTATGGCTCCATACAACCTATTGGAAGACATGAGAGGTAAGGGTCCTGATATCTCATGGCCTCAGTTTCTTGCATTATTCCCACAAGTTAGGAGGGATTTAACGAAGGCAGTTAGCACTAGGAGAAAGATAAAAGAGAGTGTTCCTGTTGTAAAAATTGCACATGCTAAAATGAATGAGGATATCACACCTGTGCTAGATTGTTACATCAAAGGAAGATTGGTTAGGAAAGGTCTAGTGGATGGGGGTGCACAAATTTGCATCATGACAGAAGGACTCATGCAAAGACTAGGCATGCACATCCATGAGACACCTGAAATTAAAGTCAAAATGGCAGACAATAGCAAGGCTAGATGCATAGGCATTTGTAAAAATGTCTCTGTGGAGGCCTTTGGCATTAAGAAGGCAGTGGATTTCTATGTCATGTCTACCAAAGGAAATGGTTACCCATTTATCCTAGGGAGACCATTGCTAATGAAAATGCGAACTTTGCAGGATTGGGAGAGTGGAAATATAATTTTCAGGAATGAAAATCATAAGAAGGTTGTCTTTGACATGAAGGAGAAACGCCAAGAGGAGCTCCATGAAGAATCATCTCAAAGTGAGACGGAGGAAGGCTGGACCGATAGCACTTCAGAAGGAGAAAGTAGCGGCAGCATTACTGAAGAGGAGTCTTCCATCGAAGTCATGAGGGTAAGGTTTAATCCAAACAACCAAGAGACCTCTTGCCTAGGTTTGGAAGAGGTAGGTTCCCAAGAGAACCAAAATGTGCAAGATGAAGGAATGTTAGAAGGTATGTTGTCTACAACACTTACAAAGGACGAAAGAGAGGAGTTCAAATGTGTGCTAAGGAAATTTCCTAGGCTTTTTGCTAAAGACTACACCGATGTGCGTGGAATAGATGCTATTCAACACAAAATTGAGTTGAAGCCAGAGGCCACACCTAAGGCTCAGAAGCTACGAAGGCCAGGAGTCATAAAGGAGCAGGCTTTACTCAAGGAAGTAAGAAAGCTTCTAGCAGCAGGTTTCATTTATCGAGTGGAGAATTCAGAGTGGGTCTCTCCCGTTGTTGTCACTCCTAAGAAAAACGGCAAGTGGAGGGTGTGTGTGGATTACCGTCCGCTCAATGAGGCAACAAAAAGAGATCACTTTCCCCTCCCATTTCAGGATGAGATACTAAATGAGGTAGCTGGCCATGAGAAGTACACTGTGTGTGATGGCTACTCGGGTTACTTTCAAATAGGTATCGCATTGGAAGATCAGTTGAAAACAACCTTCATCACTCCTTGGGGTTGTTATGCTTTTAGAGTCATGCCATTTGGACTGACAAATGCTCCTACAACTTTCCAACGCTTCATGAACATGGTGTTTCAAGCATTCTTTGGAAAGTCCATTAGGGTTTTTATTGATGATTTTTGCATTTATAGCTCAAAATCATTGCATTTACAAAGGGTAGAAGAAGGTTTAAAGAAGCTCTACGACATGGGAGGTCAACTCAACCCCGACAAGTGTCACATAGGTGAGGATGAAGTGATCTTGCTTGGTCACAAGGTTTCCTATAAAGGCATTGAGGTGGATCCTTCAAAGGCAAAGGCTCTTATTGAGCTTCCATCACCCAAGAATCTCAAAGAGGTCATCTCATTCATTCAAAAGGTGAAGTGTATGTCATGCTTTATTCACTTAGCTTCGGAGTTGCTTCATCCTTTGCAGAAGTTGACACAACAAGTAGAATTTGCATGGTCTTATGAGCTTGAAGAGTACTTTTGTAACATTAAAGTCATTTTGTCAGAGCTACCAACACTCATGCCTCCTTGTTGGGAGTACACATTCTTTGTTAGCTCTAGTGTTGGGAAGGAAACAATTGGTGCAGTTTTATTACAACAAGATCCCCACAGTACCAGGATGCGACCCATCTACTTTGCTAGTAGGGTCATGAATTCTTTGGAGAGAGGCTACACGGAGGCAGAACTCATGATGCTTTCTCTCATGTTTGCGGTGAGAAAGTTTAGATCCTACTTGCTACCAAAACCTTTTGTAATTCTCACTACAGAAAATTTGTTCCCTTGGGTGTCATCTCAAATGAATCTTAGTACTAGGATCTCAAAGTGGATTATGGAATTGCAAGAGTTCCAATACTCTTTCAAGGTAGAAGATAGTGTGCGTGCACAATTGGCAGGGATCCTTACTTATAGGGTACATGAGAAGGAGATTAAGGTGCCTGAAATAAAGACCCTACCATTGCCACCACCGAAAAATATTCCTAATGCTTTTACCTTGTTCTTTGATGGAGCTTTTCGACGAGTCACAGGAAAAGCAAGGGGAGGGCTAGTGTTGCTCAACCCAAGTGGGGAGGTGGTCATGAAAGAGAAGGTCAATCTACCAGGTTCAACTAGCAACAATGAAGTAGAATACGACACACTACTTCATGGTTTGAAGATGTGCATTGGCCAAGGGATACAACGTCTCATGGTAAAGGGAGATGCACTTCTCATTGTTAAACAGATTTTAGGCATTTGGGCATGCAAGAATGAAAGCTTACGGACAAAAGTTCATGCCATTCGTAGGATGTTTAATCACTTTGAAGAAGTGCAACTATATCATATTCCTAGGAAACAAAATGGAGATGCCGATTTACTTGCACAACAAGCAGTTACATGTGTTGAGAAAGAAGTGTAGGTCATCATGGTGGCAGCAACTGTCAAGCAACCGAGATACCAGGGATTGGAGTCATTCACTACCATTATTAGCTACATTTTGGAGCGTGAGTTTCCACAAGACTTCACGAAGGCTCAGAAGAGGAGACTCATGAAAAAGGCAAGCGCGTATCTCTTTCTAGAAGGATCCCTTTATCAAAGAGGAAAGGATCAAGTGTGCAGAAGAGTACCAACTATTGAGGAAATCCCAGCCATTCTAAAAGGTTTGCATGAGGAAGCGTGTGGTGGTCATTTTGCACAGGAACTCACTGCAAAAAAGATTTTGCTTGCCGGATATGTTTGGCCAAGCTTGCACATTGATGTTCAACATTGGTGTAAAAGCTGTCACAATTGTCAGATTAATGGAAACAAGCGTTTGTTACATGGTCCACGTTAGCTAGTCCTTGCAAATGGTCCATTTGAAAAATGGGGCATTGATGCTATGGGTCCATTTCCTAGGACTAAAAATGGGAAATCGTATATCTTGGTGGCCATAGACTACATGAAGAGATGGGTAGAAGCACAAAGTGTGGCAAAGGTAAATGAGAGGACAGTGAGCAAATTTGTCTACACTCACATTTGTTGTAGATTTGGCACACCTTTGGAGATTGTTTCTGATAATGGTCCAGGGTTTAGAAAGGGCTTGCTTACAGAAGTCTGTGAAGAACTTCACATTCTACATCGTCATAGTACACCCTACTATCCCCAATCCAATGGTCTGGTAGAAAAAGATAATGGTGTCATTGTAGGCATCATTAGAAAGATGGTGAAAAACAAGACAAAGTTGTGGGAGGACTTCTTGGATGGTGCCTTGTGGGCATATCGAACCACATATAGGGAAGCCACGGAGATCACACCATTTCACTTGGTCTATGGTCAAGAGGCTTTACAACCAATTGAGCTTAACATTCCAACAATGCGACTTCATGGCAAAGCAGCACAAGATGATCAAGAAGCATGGATGGATCGACTTCTTACCTTAGCTGAGCTTGAGTGGAAAAGAGAAGCAGCATACAAGTGCTACAAAAGGAAAGCTACACAGGCAAAGGAGAAGCTTGACAAGAAACTAAAGGACAAAGGCATCAATGAAGGATATCTTGTGCTAAGGTATGACAATCGACTCGACAATCATTTTGATGCCAAATTTGAAACTAGATGGCAAGGGCCATACATAGTTAAGAAGGCTTTCAATTCAAGTTACTATCAACTTATGGACTTGAATGGAAAAGAGCACTCCAGGAAGGTAAACGGGTATCGCTTGAAGCCTTATTTGAGTCGCCTTCTACCAAATGATCTACCAAAGATCTGTCAAAAGGTAGCTATCTCATGAGGTATTGTTCCGTGAAGCATGAGTGTAACTCAAACCAAAATTCTGAGGGGCCAAACAATGAAGACCTCGTCAAGGACTCTGAAGCACTCTCTTTGGAAAAGATGCTCTATGATGGTACATGAATATACCATCATCCTGGGGGAGGGCTAATGATATCCGTTTTTCGGCTCTCTATAATTTCCATAGTGAGTTAACCCACCCTACCGAAATCATCCAAACACTGTGGCTATCCCTACCATTTCATTGTATATAGGTGTGTGTGAGTTAGGGGACTTTTCCCATATCTTCTTAAAAACCCTCAGCTAGCTAGTCACTGGGCTAGTTGAGCCAAAAAAATAACAAAATATAAAAAATATAAGTATATTATGGCCCATTTGTGTGTAAATATTTCATTGTACATAGGGCCTAAATAAAAGAATTTTTCATAATTATTTTGGTATTTATTTAAATATTTCTACCTATGGTGTGTTATTTATGCTATGTACATTGACTCACCATTACCATATTTTTTCTTACCATTTTGCATACTCTTTATTCTATATAAAAATAATTTTATGCAAGCTTCTCTTATTTTTGGTGTAACTCCATCCCAACAAAAATCCAAAAAAACTAGTTTTATTTATGTGTATATTTTTTCACTATTGTGATTTTTCCTTCCTACATCTATTCTCTTTTACTCTCATAAATTAGAACACCAAAAATATTCATATTTTTATAGTAGACTTATAATGAGAGAGATTTATTTTGACCCCTTTATATTTTTTCCACCTATATTATTTATATTTGACATGTACATATTTTTTTAGACCCCTCAATATTTGATTTTCTTAGTTGTACTATTCACTTATAACATGATCTCAACAATATCTTCAATTATAGACCTACCAAATAAGGTCAAGGGTATGGGGAATGCATGCATGCACCATGGGGAGCTCACTCTTGGAGGTATTCAAAAGAATCATCCAAAGAAGGACCTCACAAGGACCTTGTGCAGTGGAAAAAACAGTCGGTTTTTCTGAATTTTTAAAGATCACATTTTCTACGAATTTGAAAAGGTGATACAAACAAAAGTCGTAGCTCGTGAGCTGAACTTTCACCTCAAATTTTTTCATATTTTTTTGAGCTACGAACTGTGAGCTAGGATTTTATTTGTGGACCCCAGTTTGCCCATGCTATGCAGCCACACTCCCTCTTCCACTTTATCATTTTCCTCTTTCACACACACCTCTCCACTCATCATCCCCACCTCTCTCACCACTCCTCTCTGCACCCTACTCACCTTCTTCTAAACCTTGAAGAATAAGAGAAACCATGGTGAACTCATGTTTCCTACACACACTTCCATTCAAAAATTGACCACCTAGTCTCATTTTTCCTCATCCATATTACCCATATCTATCAAAAAACCATAAAATTCAGCCTCTTATCTTGAAAGACAGCATCCTGGTGATTGATTACTCATATTCAATTACCTTGGCTCCCAAAGGAAGGTCAAGAGTGAAAAAAACGTACCGTCAAAGCTAGTGGACCGTCAACAAGCATCAAAATTGACCCTACTCAAGACACTTGGAGCATCAACATTGTAAGAAATCCATGTTTTCTTACCTATTAAGAGTTTTTTCTTCCTTATTTTTATTCTACTTGGATACTCTCATTTTAAATATCCAATTCCATTTGTAAATCAATAAAATAACTAACTCTACTAATTTACTAACACTAACCTACTATGAAAAGTCCTATCACCTCCACTTCTCTCCTCTCTCTCTTCTTCATCTATCCACACCAACTTCCTTATAATTCCAAGCAAAAGAAATTAGATAAGTGCTGAAAATCTAACCCAACCATGGTTAGAGGAGTAACCCTAGCCTTCAAAATTGCTATAAAAGGAGGGTGTAGCTAGCACAAAGAGGGAGCCATAAGCAAGAGCACTATGCTATAGCTTGAGAAGCCAAGCTCAACCTCTCTAGAAGGAGCTCTTGAGTGGAAGCTCCTTGTCGTATGCTTGTGTATGTGTTGTAATAGGGGTGAGTAGCACGGGAACTCTATGCCATTGTAAGAGAGAGAGCGATCATTCAATTGAGAGTGGAAAATCTATCATTCCTCCTACTAGTGTAAGCCCAACATTTGCTGAATCAAGGAGGGTGGATTTGGACTAAGCTTGGATACTTTGTCTCTCTTCCAACGTGAAGTAATGGACAACAATGATGTGTAAGTGTCTTGGTGATATTTTTAGTTCTTGATAGCTTGTGTCTGGGTGTTTTCATCAATTTAGCCATAAATCCCACATATTGTAAGAGGGCGACAGGGTGGAGAGGACTCCCCTGGCCTTAAGACAGTGATTGGGGTGGCTTTTCTTGTGATGTGTCGTGGTGAAATTTACTCAAGCTATGTTGAACAAATACTAATATCACTTTGATCGGTCATGACAGATTTGTAAGAAGGTATTAGTGCAACAATCACACCCTCCCCCTTCCCTCTTTCTTACATATTTAATTGTGTTTTCTTGATCATTGCCGATACATTTCAAAGCAGCCCGAGCACTCTCTCTCTCTCTCTCTCTCTCTTTCTCTCTCTCTCTCTCTCTTTACGCGTCCTAGTTCGCATCCAAAACTAGGTGGTGCCCCAAATTTGTGTAGGGTTAGGTTGCTGGTTTGTGTATGTGTTTGCTGTTTTTTCCAACCCCCAACCCAATTGAGCAGCAGGGGAGCCTAGAAGAGTGCTTAGAGGTCACTTTTCTTGTTGCCCGCCCGGACCGCCTCAATATTCTCTTTTGTGTTCTTTCTTTGTGTGTGTGAGTACAAGAGAGAAAGAATGAAGCTTCTTTGATTGCACTTCCTTCCAAACCCTATACTTCATGGCGTCTATGGTTTAACTCCTTGATATAGTTTCTAGAGTTCTCTCACAAACTCTCACAGCCAAAAGTTCAGTGTTGTCCTGGCAAGACCGCAAATTTCTCGACAACGCTTTGTAAAAATCTTACTATTCTTACTTAGACTTTAACTTTTTTTGTTTTGAGCATTGACTCATTTCTCTATTAATATCATCCACCTGATACCATGTTCTTAACAGTTCAAGATTTCATATTGATCTTTCAATTTAATCTTGCAATATCTCCTCCCTTGTGTACCCAACTTATTTCCTCCATCCTTATTCATCTTATGTCTATAGCTTACTGCCTCATCTTTCACTTGGTACTCAGATATTTCACGTATCATAACAATTAAACTTGTAAAACACCATAGATGATTTGAATCTCAAAATAATTGACTGACTAGAGATGCTTGAATTCCATAAATATGACGATTGATAATATCCGCATAAAAATTACATCAAAAGTACCATCAATATCTTGAAGAATAATTATAAGGTGTTCCGAAGAACCAACCAAAAAGATGATCAAGGGTTTGGACAAAAGGGAGATATTGATTTGATTCCAAAAGATGAATTACATGGGCTCATCCTCCAAAACTTGGAAATTGGATAATTAGCTGGTCCCAATCTTCCCAGGAAGCATCTTCAATTGGATAGCCCTTCCACTTGATTAGTACTTCTCGAATTGTCATGTGCCACAGCTGATTCTCTTTAGTTTTTAAAACTTGCTCTGGTTCCATTTCAAATTCTTCCTGATTGACGAGAATGGTGTCAGCAACATATTTCTTAAGGAGGCTAACATGAAAAACATTATGAATGCATATGTGAGGCGGTAAGGCTAACTTGTAGGCTTGTTGTCCTATCTTTCTAAGGATTCCAAAAGGTCCACAAAAGCTGAGTGCAAGCTTACAGAATTTCCCTAGATTTGAGGAGCTGCGTTTGGGTTTGACTCTGAGGAAAACTTGTTTGTCTTGGCTAAAGCTTCTAGCGGAGCGGTGAAGATCAGTGTAGCTCTTCTGCCTATCACTAGCTCTCTTCAGGTTGTCTCTAATGACTAGAAGTTGATGATCCATCTCTTCCAGGGTAGACTTAGTAGCAGGAACATGAAGAGCTGGGTCGGCTAATCGAAGAGGGACTAAACATTCCTAACCATACAAGGCATTAAAGGGTGACATTTCGAGGCTGCGATGGTGAGAAGAGTTATAAGAAAACTCAACTAGGGGAAGAAACTTGATCCATTGCTGGGGCTGCTGGTTGTAGTATGCTCAAAGCATATCTTCAATGAATTGATTCACTCGCTCAGTTTGACAATCAGTCTCCAGATGATATGCTGAGCTGAGATTCAGTTGGGTACCCAGAGATCGAAACATGGCTTGCCAAAACCTAGAAGTAAATTTGGCATCCAGATCACTGATGATTCTTGCAAGGATTCCATGTAATCTTACTACCTCTTTGACAAATAGTTGGGCTATGTGGATGGCGGTGGCTGTCTCCTTGGCTGGACTTAGATGAGCCACCTTAGTGAGCTTATCTACTATGACAAAAATAGAATCATAGTTTCCAGTTGTCTTTGGAAGACTTGTAACAAAGTCCATACTCAGACATTCCCACTTCAACTGAGGAATATCTAGGGGTTGAAGCTTTCCAGATAGTAAAGAAGACCATCTGCTAAGGTATAGTCAGTTAAGTGTTCCCTCAGGTTCTGAGCTTGAATCTCTTATAGAAGAGGTCTAAAATAGGAGTCTATCTGAATTTCTCGTTGAACTTCCTCGGGTAAAGAAGAGCTAAGGAGTGAACTAGTCAGGGTTGATGAGGATAGGATTGCTGGTCAAGAGAGGTCTTTGAGTCTATTGAAGGTAGCATCTCTCCCCAATAAAAAAAGAAAGAGTTGTCCTCAACTCGAATAAAATACGTAATTAATGAAGCTTCTTGGATACATCTGCGACTTAACTTCTTGTTAACGCTTTCAACTTGACTTCTCTCTTACACTTCTTCATCCCCAAAAATCTGCTAGTATAACATTGGAGTCATGGGAAATATTTCTTAATAAGTTATCTTCTTGAATAAGCCATTATGTTTGTGGATTCTTCGATACGCTACTTTCTCTTTATAAGCTACTGGTAATCCCTTCTTTATAAGCACTTGTTATCCTCTTATTTTTGCGATCTTCACTCTCTTGTAACTTAGTCATTTTCTTATCTAATGGCGTCTTGGCAAGAAGACTTGGTTCTTCCTGTATGCATCTCTCACTTGCAGAGTGCAGATGAGGCAGTTAAAAGACATTTCTTAGAGCAATACAAAGATCTCCTTTTTCTTCAGTCAAATTCTTGTGTCGGCCAGACGATATGGAAGACATGGTGACATCTCACAAGAGTGACTCTCTGGAGTAGAGACCATTTCCGCAACCATAGCCGACTCGCTATACTACTGCATCAAAAGGACACAAGATCCTGGGTTCTCCACAAGATTGTTCTTGCTTATGCAGTTTATCCCCCATTTCAAGATTTGCCTCGATACCATCTGGAGTCTTCCTCTTAGAGGTCCTTTTCTTTTCTCAGCTCATACCCGAGAAAGAAATTGCTCAAGTTGTTTCTCGTAGAATCATTCTAGAGGGTGAGCATCTTAATATGTGCGGTGCTTACGATACTTGGTTATGTGACCATATATTAGAGGATCTTGATTAGCTGTAAATTTTCTTGCCTCTCTTGTAATTACTTCCTGCCTCCCGTGTAATTCTTTTTGGCTTTAATTGAAGAAATAACCTTTTTTTGAAAAATTTGAGTATTGTTCGTACTTTGTTGTCTTGAAATGTCAGTCTCTCCTCTTTAATTAAATTCTTAAAGACATCTCTATTTAGTGCATTTTTCTTTTAATTTCAGCAAAGGGTCTTTTGTCTATGATAGTCTTGAGTAAAGATTCCAACTTTGAGTTCTTGGCTAACTCATAAGTTTGTTTTCTTATTCTTCTTTGGATTTTTAAATGTCTGCAATATTTATGAGCTTATCTATTGCACTTTTCCATCTTGATTCCTTGTGAGTTTTTGAGCGCATTTCATTTACTGTCTTTTCTATTTGTCAAATGCACAACAATAACTTCTCATTGCACTACAAGAACTTGAAAGTAGAAGGTTGGATTGATCTTCTTTTTTTGAAAATTACAGCATCACGAGCTTAATATCATTGGAAAATTGTATTCATCTTATAATCAAAGGGATAGTAACGCTAAAAGAGAAGTGGTTACAACATGCGTTGGATGGTATTTCTTGGGGGATCTTAAGTCCTCAAGATTCATAGGCTACGGGGTAAACTTCTTGCTGTAGAATCCCTCTTATTTATAGGGGACATGACATCTGCTACTGGAACTTCAAAAACCTTATCAAAAATTTGGAAGCTTCAAAACAGGTTCAATGGCTTTCTAAGACATTGTCATAGACGATGTTCTTGGCTTCTGAATAAACCAAGTGTCATCCGCAAAGACCAAAACAAATATCTCTAACTTCTTCGTGAAGAGATCTGTCACCACGCGATTAAAGGTAGTAGGGGTGTTAGTTAGACCAAAAGGCCTAACTGTAAAATTATAATACCCAAACTTGGTGTTGAAGGCGATCTTGGGAATTTGTCCCTCCTTGATCCTAACCTGGTAGTAACATGACTTGAGATCTATCTTGGAATAAATTGAGGGTAGGTGAGGAGTAGCATCAATAGTGGTGGTTTTAGGTATAAAGGTTACTGGAACTTCAAGTGATACTTGCTCTGAAGGGTTTATAGGTCTTTCAGGGTCAGTTATTGGCACAACAGTAGGGACAACTGGTTCTCTCAGATTTTGACGAGGTGGCATAGTTACTATCTGCAATATTATATTCTTTATTTAGCAAGAGAGACTAGCACAATTCTGAGACATAATTCTAGCTTGAATAAATAAACATCTTTTCATGAGGCAAATTAGATGCTATAAGTAGAAGTTTACTTTCAAAATTTGGAAATAAGATTGGACCATACCATATCTCTTTGGTCCCAATTCCAGCTTTCTCTCATCATTGCAATCCGTAAATTATTCAATAGTTGTACGCATCCCCATAGGGTTAACCGTGTACTCCATTCGACCCACATGTTCTCCATTTCTTAGTAGAAATGGAACTTTCCTTAGGAGAGAAAAGTTCGATAAGGTGTCTCAATATGACTAATGTGTTCTCTGGTTCGGCTATCCCCATTATTTCAGGACTATCCTATAAACTTCTTCTTCTTGAATATTACAAGCCATCAGTAATTTCAAAGCGAGTTTTGCTATATATACTTATAGCGTTATCTGTGGCTAATCACAAGAACTTCTTGGATTTTTTCATTATTACTCAAAATTATCTTCCAGTCAATGTCCCAAAAATTAATTCTTCATGTGCTAGCTACCTTACCCAATCTTGCTCCTTATTACTAAGCTTAAGGGAGAATGACAAGTAAAGCTCAATAAAAGTTTCATCCATGCCACTTTCACGTGTCTTCGCACAAGTGCATGCATCTTCATTCATTTATGACACTTCCATGCGTCTTCGCACAAGTGCATTACCTATTCTTCCACAAATTTCTATATCGTTCATTTCCAACTTTACTCACGCTTCGTGCTTGCTTAAATCCCAGGGACAAGTATAGCTTTCTGGAAATAAGAGCTCCCTAAAATGTTCCAGCATAGCGAGCCTTCGCTCTAGCGTAGCAGTTTCCATCCTCTCACAAATAATCCCCTAAATTTCTTCTTGCAGATCCCAAGCCATTTTAAAATTTTTGAATAAATATTGGAAACATCAAGAGTTCATTTTGTAATATAATTGAAATTTAGGTGCTAGACTGATTTGTTTTTCTCTCATGCATTAATCTTAAATCCAAAATTCTAAATTCCAAGGTCCAAGATTCAAAATTAGGCTCTGATACCACTTGTGAGGGCCATACTCAGACTCGACCCTACTCACCTCCCTCAATATTCTAGACTGCTCCAAGAAATGACATAGATCTATTTGCAAGTATCCCTCCCACTTGGGACCGACACCCAGACAGGACTTCGGCCTATCTCAAATACCAACTCAAGGGGGTAAATCCCATCAATTTGACGACTCTATCCGTTTATCATAATTTAATCCGTCATTGGCATCTTTCAGTCACCCACACCCAAAATTGTGTCCTTAGTCTTGATTCTCTCGATCTTTAACTTGAGGATCTGCTCTTGGTTTCTTGTTCTCCCTTGGTTCATGGCGATAACCCCTTTTTCTTGACAAGTAGGCACAACAATTATCGCTTTCCCCTAAGAAGAGGGATCTTGTAATCCTACCTGGTCTCGCTCGTTTCCGCTTACCCGTTTTTATCCCGCATAGTCCTAGCGTTTAACATAAAAATTTTATTCAACATCCAGCCATCTGACCCTCTGGATCTGCCCACCCACCAAACCATTTCATGAAAACCCCTTCCCAAGGTAGTACTTAACTACTACAAAATCAGAAAGACAATCTATCAGACATCGTCAGACAACAAGCAACAGACAATCTGTTGCATACCCTTGCTTAGGAAAATTCATCTCGTTGTTCCTACTAGATCTTCATTTAGAAACTTTTAATTCATTTCTTTACCTTTATTTGCCACAATTGGCTTGTAACTAGTTTCCTAAGTAATCATGCAACACATTTAGTCTCAACCAATTTATCTTGTCTTACTCAGGATCAAGATAATCGGTTACAAGCCATTAAAATGGTAGCACCTTCACAATATTTCCCAAAATTAAGTATTTGAGAAAGGCTCATCAAATAATTAATCATTCCTTCTTAAGCATTTTATTTTGAGAGGTATAGCACCATCTGGTGACAGATGCACAAGACAGCCCCTATATTCCTAGCATTTTCAGTTCTATTTTATGCAACCAAATCGAACAAATTTCCTTAATTCAATTCACATCATCCTCCCTGAGTATGACCTTCTCATCCAACTATTGGTATCAGGCCATACCCGGATTATAACCGTTTTCCAATAAGAAACCGCGGGTACTTCACTCGACCGGGCCAAATAAAACAAACCCATTCATCCCTTATCCCTCGGGCATGAATGACCTAGGTATAATAAACTTGCTGGTTACGTTGCCCTAGCTAAAAAGGGCCAATCTCCGTCAAGATAGAGAATCCTCTCAATGGGCCGGCCTTTCAATCAAATTGACCCCAAAAAGATCCATCTTGGTTTCCGATCATTTCCACACAATCTTCAAAACTCCTAGTTAAATCTATGTTTTGCAATGGGCTATCCCTATCACCTTTAGAGATTCCTTTTTAACTCCTAGTTGGTAATTTTTAGGTTCATTCATTTATCAACCTTAATTCCTACGTTCATTAATTATCTACCAGCCAAGTTTATTTAGAAAATACAAGCGAGTTTTTGCCATAGGCATTTGATGGGTTAATGTCTCTTCGGAAATGCCAACTTTTTAACTTCAATCTCCATTTTGTACGATTCCCAGGTTTTGCAATCCTTTGCCATCCATGGGGCATCTCCATGAAAGCTTGTAGAGTTTTCGGTTCAAAACAACACGGAGATCAATCCCCCTATCTCCCCCATCCCGTATTTGCAAACAAACTTGAAATTGACAACTTTAAAAATACTCTTCAATACCAAAAACTGAACTACTTCTATCCAGCTTAGACAAGTACTCTTTTCTTATGGTGCTTAGCTTTCCATTTATAAAGCTAGAAGTTCGTCATATAATTTATGATTCTTCGAGCTTTCCATTAAAGCTCCCTTTGGGGATAAAATGGGAATCTAGAGCTTTCCATTAAAGCTTGGAAGAGAGGATTATAACCATACATTCTTCCTACCGTAAAGAGACATGCAAACCCTAAGCTTGATTACCATAATGAGATCAAACCTTTCTCTCTTTAATCAGACAAGGTTTTTATAGAATCTTAACCCTAATCACACAAGGTCACCATGGAAGCTTAACCCTAATCACACACAAAGTCACCATGGAAGCTAAACCCTAAATTGCAAGCTTGTCTTTCAATGTTTTTTCTAAGTGCAAACTTACCATCAAAGCTTAGCTTAAGGATGCAAATCTACCTTTGAAGCTTAACTTAATGATGCATAAATACTCTTAGCACTTAACCCTAATTGTGAGGTTACCATTAAAGCTTAGACCTAAAATACAAGGTAGTCACTAAAGCTTACACCTAAGTGCAAAGTTACCATTAAAGCTTAGCTTAAGAGTGCAAACCTACCTTTGAAGCTTAACTTAATGATGCATAGATACTCTTAGCACTTAACCCTAATTACGAGGTTACCATTAAAGTTTAAACCTAAAATACAAGGTAGTCACTAAAGCTTACACCTAAGTGCAAAGTTACCATTAAAGCTTAGCTTAAGAGTGCAAATCTACCTTTGAAGCCTAACTTAATGATGCACAGATACTCTTCGCACTTAATCCTAATTGCGAGGTTGCCATTAAAGCTTAAACCTAAAATACAAGGTAGTCACTAAAGTTTACACCTAAGTGAAAAGTTACCATGAAAGATTAGCTTAAGCGTGTAAATCTACCTTTGAAGCTTAACTTAATGATGTATAGATACTCTTAGCACTTAACCCTAATTACGAGATTACCATTAAAGATTAAACCTAAAATACAAGGTAGTCACTAAAGCTTACACATAAGTGCAAAGTTACCATTAAAGCTTAGCTTAAGAGTGCAAATCTACCTTTGAAGCTTAACTTAAGAAAGCAAGGATACCATTAGAGATTATCCCTAAAGGTAAGGTTGCCATTAAAGCTTAGACCTAATATGATGCACATAAACCTTTCTAGTATTAAAACACATGGTTTAGGTTAATTAATTCTGCAACAAGTGAAGATTACCTCCTCTAAACAAGAGGGAAGTGGGGTTGAAGTCCTTCTTGAAGAGATGTGAGGCTCAAGGAAGAAGGAAAGGGATTTAGGATGAAGAGGAAGGAGAGAGGAGCTTCTTCACAAAACCCTCAAGGGTTTGGCCTTCAAGACAGTGAGAGAGCAAGAGCAAGGTTTAATGGAAACCTTGATTTACTTAAGCATAATCTTGAGCATGGAAACTATGCAGGGTGAAAGCATGTTAACCTGTCGCGCTTTTTGTGCTAGTTAGCAGTTTCAAGTTAGCACATCTTCGAAAAGTTGGGCGTCCGGTAAATTTTTTACAAATAATATCAAAATTTGTTGGAGGTTGTCCATTTGGATTCCTTGTTTCAAGTGCTTTCTATTGATATATAATATGTCATAGATCTTGGAGATGTAGCTCAAGTTATTGTACTAGTTAGTATATGTCAAAATTGTGCTAGTTAGCATTGTCTGGGACATGAAAAAGCATGACAGGTTAACATGCTTTCACCCTGCAAGTAGCTTAGCAATGTGTGTAAAATTACAAAAGAGAGGGGGTGCTTATATAGGAAATGGTGGGCAGAATACAATGTATATACTTGGGGGGGGATGTGGATGAAAAAGTACAAATACAGTCCCACTAAAAATCCACAAGAGTAGAGAGGGAGGGAGGGTGGTTGGGCTCACCTTCAATGCAATCTAGAGAGAGAATGAGTGGAAAGTTGCAGCTTTTGACTCATTCAAGAATTTTACTCTAAATTGAATTCTTCGATCAAAGAATTTTATTTCAGTTTGAATTCTTCTAAATTCCTATTGGACTCCAATTCTCTTCTCAATTCCTATTGGACCCCAATTCTCTTCTCAATTCTTATTGGACCCCAATTTCTTCCCAATTCCTATTGGACTCCAGTTCTCTTCTCAATTCCTATTGGATCCCAATTTCTTCTCAATTCCTATTGGACCCCAATTCTCTTCTCAAATCCTATCTCTTAACTTTATATTCCAATCAAGTTAGTCCCTTTTTTTGCCAGTTCTCGATCTAGATCAGTTCCCACGCGGCTTTTGACGAAGAAGTATAAAAATAATTTTAATCTTTTTGGAAAAATATAGGGATGACGTAATGCCTTATCCGAAATATCCTTGTCTTTTTATTTTGGAGTAAAGTCTCATTGTCCGCATGACTTCTTTGTCGGTCTTGCTTTTTCTAAATTATTTTCTAGGCTGAAAACGTTATGAATGGCTCTAGGGTTTAGGGAGGGACCTTACAGTGTTAAAGTCATTTAGGTGTTCTACAACTGAACCATTCTCTGCCATCTTTAGATTGAATAAGTGCTTCATGAGAAATACCGTATTGGATGTTGATGGTTTCTCGTAGAAATCATCAAGTGACTTCATCAAGTCCTCTGTGGTCTTCATCTCCGGAACGTTGAAGTCCACTGTTGACGTAAAGCTTAACTGGATTGTTCCTAGTGCCTTTTGATCAAGGACAATCCATGCTTCATCTGCCATCGTTGCGGGCTTCTTTGCAAGACCGCCTAGTGGCAAATAGAGGTCCTTCTGGTAGAGATAGTTTTCAATCTGCATCTTCCAATGTTGGTAGTTTTTGCCGTTGAACTTCTCGATCTTGAGCTTCCCTTGCTCCACCATTTCTCCCACTCAATTCAAGGAATCCTTTCCTTGAGATAATTTAGCTACGAGCAAACCTTGCTCTGATACCAGTTGTTAGGAAATATGACATAGCTAAGTAGATAATTGAGTAGATTACTTAATGGAGAGAGATAATTTTCACACACAAGATATTATAGAGTAGAGAGAGAGTACACACGATATACGTGGTTCACCCAATGTATGCTACATCCACAGGAAAGCAACCACTTAATGGCTTTAGTTCTTCAAACAAGAAGTAGGTTACAAAGGGATTATACCCTTAATAGAGCTCCCGCCTTGCTTCACTCTCACCACCTCGCACCCACCTTGTTGCATCAACTTCACACTGTGAAATGTGTGTAGAAATGGCCTCCTTTTATAGGCCAAAAGGGCTGCCCTCTCTCATGAGAGGCAGCCATGTGTAGCCGTTCTTGTGTAGATAAGTCCAAATCGGACCCTCCAATCCGCCCATGTGTGGCCTCCCTTGAGAAGACAAATCCGCTTTTGAATTTGGCCATCGGCCATTGAATTCGGTCACCACCCACCGGCCATTGACTTCCAGCCACCGGCCACCGGCCATTGACTACCGGCCACCGGCCAACCGATCGATCGCTTTTCGACCACTTTTCAACCGCCATCTTGCCATAATATTCTGGCGAAAAGGAATATTCCAGCTCAAGAATGGGCATGAAAATTTTGGTTTATGGCGAGTGATTTTTATTTCTAACAAGTGATTTCTCTTCACGCACAATGGCTTCTCCTCATAACAGGGGCCTTACAAATGTGCATTTTAATACAGAAAATTACACGGGGTAAATTAGGCTCCATACGTAACAGTTTCATGGTTACCAATGAACGAAGGTAAAGTTTTCAAAGACTAAGGTTTGTTGTCTTTCAATATGTTTGTACCTTCATCACCATATAGTGATCGGATATCACCCGGGTAGAACTCATGTTCTAAATGGATCTTAGTGATAGGGGATGACTAAAGCGTCACGCTTTCATATTTTGTGTTTTTGATATCCTCCCATAGGTCTTGTGGCCATGGTTCTTCTACTTCTAGAGTTGGCATAACTACCTATGAATACACCCCATCTGTGGTATTGGTTGCCACCCTCGTATCCAAAGGTGTTTCAACTACCGGTTCTTTTTTGTCTCTGTTTTTGATACCTTGATTTTTCAATTCTTGTGTTTTTTTGCGAATCAATACCTTAGTCCTTGGAGCAATAGGAACAAGTGGTTCCATAAGAGCTTGGGCCACCTGGATGCATTAGGATAAGTTTGGACTAAAAAATGGGCCTTGTAAGAATTGTTGATGTGGCATAGCTTTCAAAAAGTGGGGATCGGTAAATTTTTTGCAAATAAGATCCAAACTTGTTGGAGGTTGGATATTTAGAATCTACTCTTCAAATGCTATCTATTGATATATAGCATGCATGTATCGGACATTGCCTTCATGTAGATCTAGAAAAAAGTGATTTTAGATTACCGTAACGGTAACAAAACCTGGCTGATTGAAAAAACATGGCATAACTTTCATAGAATTCATCCATACTTTTCGGACCTTGGCTCTTTAGAATCCATTTTTCAAGAACTTTCCAATGATAGGTCATATCATGGGGTTCTAAGCAATATTTAGAGGGGTCTACCGGGTTGCTTTCTTTTGTACAACTTTGATGATGTGGCACTCTTAAAAGGCCCAAAAATGAGTTCAAAATTTTTCTAATGAGCTCCTTGGACATCTGCAACCTCTCTTTTTCATACCCTAAATGAGGATAAGTTAACCATCTATGCTCTTGGGTTTGGTTGGCTTTAGCCTAGCTTCATAAGATTTCAAGATTGCATCTAATGGCTCAAAGACCTTGTCCACCATGACCGATCCTCCCGAAAGTATTAGTGATGGTTTTGCTACATCATTATTTCTTTATGGTCCCTTTCCATTCTCAATTGTTCTTCTATTTGCTACAATTTGGTTTCTAAAGCTGATTTTTTAAAATTCTTTTGGCTTTCATCTTGTCCCTTTTTGCCTTCTAGGATTTCCTAGGGGTTCTAACCAACACATTCTCTATCTTGGCTTGGTAGGGTGGGATGTTTTTGTCTCCCTTAGGTATGTTCCTTGCAGCCTCCTGTGCTTGTGCTCTTGTTGCAACATTCATTGGAAGTGCTGGTTCCGTTTTTTTAATCTACTTGAGCTTGATACAATTCCAATTTTGTTCATAGTTGCCTTCCCTTTGTTATCAGGTTTTTTGGACAGTGTGGAATTAGATGGTCATTTGTACAACCCTCACAATGCCCGAAGAGTTTGATACGCTCTCCTTTGTGTGGAAAACTTCTTGCCTAATTATCACCGCCACATTCATTGCATGTCCCTACAGGTGGTGGAGAAGCATGTGGAGCCCCCATTCGTTGTTCGATTCTAGGAGGGTATCCCCTAGGTTTGTAATTCTAATTTTCTATGAACATGAGAATATTTTCATCAAACAGGTAATGATTTTTTGTTGGTTGTGCTATATATGATGATTTTGACATCCCTTCCGAACTTATCCATGGAATTTTTCCTTCAAACGCAAAGGCACTACTATCTAACCATCTCTCATAGGAGCTGTTTGAATCTTCTCCATATAAAACTACCTGTATCATACTCTAATCCGAATGTCCCTCTATGGGTTGTGAAATTCTTACCATGGCTCTATTTTCATGGGGTAAAGGAGGCTGATGTCCCAACACAGGTTGAGGTTTTTCCTGCCCTTGGACTACGTTATTTTTTCCTACTTGGTATCTTGGAGGTGGTGGAAAATTTTGCCCTCCAGGTGGCCCATATGGTCTTTCTCTAACATAGGTTTTATTGTAGAAACATTTGTGGGTCTCATGGTTTGTCCATTTTTGTTTGATAGCACACCACTTCAATACACGGTGTACATTTGCTCTTGGCCTTGGCTACATGTTGCACCACTGAGTTGGATGATCTCCTCCACAAGTGTCACATTTTTGCATGGGCTATTGTTGTGTGTTTGGGTTTGTCTTGTTTCCTTGGTTGATCCTTCTTATCACTTCCTTGATCATTTGATCAACGTCTGGCATAGTTGGGTTATGCCCACCCAGTCTTATCGTGGATTTGCTAGTAGTTGAAGAGGTGCTACTTGTCCCTTGGTTTGTGTCCTCGGTCACCTCCCCGTATACCTTATAGTTGTCTACCAAGTACAACGCCTCTTTCATGACTTGCTCAAAAGTAACACATGCCTTTAAGTGAAAATATTTTTTGAGAGTATCATTTTGCAATCCCTCTATGAAAAGGACTGACAACCTCTCATCCTGAGGTAGCTCTCTAGCAGGACATCTTTCTATGTATTGCTTAAATAGAAGCGAGGCTGCCTTCACCTTTTCTTTCTCCTTTTTTCTAAATGCATAGATTTGGGAGATTGTATTAGATGCAAATCTCAAAGAAGTTGCTTTATGATGGGAAATTCCCGATTGTTTAATGGTTGGAAATAGGTCAAGACTGTTCCTTCTAGGGTCAATCCAAATCCTTCGTATTGAGTATGGAAATTTGTTACATGTTTAGGCCTCAACACTTGTTTGAATATTGAAACATGAGCGTACGAATCCCCCGATCCATTATACTTTTTGGGTCCACACTTGGCCACTTGATATGGCCACATGCGTCTAGTCTCTGCAACCATCCTTACCATCCCTGGTTCTCTTGACAAGGTCTCTCTAATTTCGTATTGTCGCCTTGGCACTACAATTGGTGTGCTCTCCGCCATACATTCATTCGATTTTTTTGTTCGATCTCATGTACTAGTCAGAGGGATTCTAGTTGCGTAAGTCAAATCAGGTGCTATATTGTCCCTATGTGTGTTCAAAGAAACCCTAGACCCCATTGACCCCATGGGCCTTGCATTCAAGAATTGTTGGTGCCCAAACGAATCTTCCACTCTTGTTTCTTACTGGACTCATGTACCTAGTTTCTGGTCTCGTTTGAGTCGTCATGGGTTTAACTTGCTCCGGATTTTCATAATGTTGGTGGAGTGGTCCATCAAAGTATGTATACCACTCTAGATCCTTACGGTCTATAGGAGATTATTTTTGGCCATGCTTATCCATCATGACCACTTGGATACTTCTCCCCTCCGTGTATTTAAAAACATATAGTCGATTGTGGTTTGTCAGCTCCTTGATGTAGGGTTCATCACATCTATAACACATCTATAACAGAGTGTATGTTCTCCATTATTGAATTTATATAGCCCCACATAAGTGTTTTCTGCATTAAGCCGCTCCGTCTTGTTAGTGCGCCTGAGCACAATGTTTTGCTTTTCCATCTTGGGTGGTTCATCTACTAACTCTTGATCTACCTTGTCCTTGGTGCCAGTCAATCCCCATTTGTCCATAATAAAGGTGCAAGTTTGGTCTCAATGTGTGATAGAGGAACATGGATCGTGATCCATGTACCTAGTTGTCAAATTGCACTAAAACTTGGCGCACAGCTTCCCTTTGGTCCTCTGATGTTTGCTTTATGGTATTTTTGGAATTTGGACTCCTTTAAGCCAACCAAAAGTCAATCCTTAAGTCTGCTCCAGGGTTTTTACCTTGAACTATTTTTGGCCCTTTAAATCCACTTTTTGAACTTTTTCTACAGTAGTTGTTTTGGGAACTGTTCTTCAAATGTTACCAATTGTCCACCTGTCAAATATCAGCTCAAAATTCCAATGAGGTACATGGATTGCGATCTATGTTGGACCTCATTTTGACATGAGATTTGGTCGGCTTATAATCTTGGGTATGGTGATACTTTTCCCCTAATCTTTTTGGATTTGAACTACGTTCTCCCAGCCAAAAGCAAGATTTTGTGTCTTCTTTTTGTCCACCTCTCAAATATCAGCTCAAAATTCCAATGAGGTGCATGGATTGCGATCCATGTTGGACCTCATTTTGACATGAGATTTGGTTAGCTTATAATCTTGGGTATGGTGATACTTTTCCCCAAATCTTTTTGGATTTGAACTACATTTTCCCAGCCAAAAGCAAGATTTTGTGTCTGCTTTGCGGTTTTTTTTGCTATCAACTATTTTTTGGTGTTTTGATCAGGCTTTTGTACTTTTTTGTTGTGCACTCTTTTGCAAAAGTTGTTCCCTCAGTTCTCAAGAGTGTACTAGTCAATTATCCTGTCAAAATGTCAACCTAGCACATGGATCGTGATCCATGTTTGGCAACATCTGGTCATGAATTTGTCACGCTGGTTCTTTGCCTTTAATTGAACCCAATTCTCACCCCTTTTTGAATTTGGATAGCTACAAGTTCAGTTCCCCCAAATTTACTTAATTTTCAAGGTTTTGTACAGATTAGTCAAAGTTCTTGATTTAGATGTTCTTTGAGCAACCTATTTTTGTCCAAACTCGGGATTGTGGTCTCTAAGAGCCTGTTCTAACAAATGAGGACAGTTTCTAGTCAATTGGCCAAAAAGGTACATGGATCGCGATCCATGTTGGGTAGGCAATCTGGGAAAACATTGTTACATTTGTTTCTTACAAGCTTGTATATCCCTTTTTGCTAGGTTTTGTTGAGTTTAATTCAACTTTAAAGTTTTGACCATCAATTTTGCAAATTTGTAGAGTTATGGTCTTTGGTACCAAAATAAGGTTTCAGACAGTTTATACCCTGATTCTTTTGGGCCCCTTTGATTGTGGAAATTGTTACTTAACATACTCATATAAACTGAATTGTATCTACAAACATAAATAAGTTTAACACTGCAGAAATGACAAAATAAGTTAACAGTGCAGAAATAACAACATAGTGTATGGTGAAATAGTCCTTTTCAAGCATAGGAAAAATAAAAGAATGAAATACTTTTTGTACTTCACTCACAACCCTCTTTGCTTATAAGGAGTAGAACTGGTTGGTCCTTGACTCTGACTCCAGTCTCTACTAAGCACTAAACCTACATCTAGATGCTTAACTATCTAAGTGTAAATGGAATGGGTGTCAAAATATTTGGAAAGGATTTTTTGTACAACTAGGTCACTCACCACCTAAGGATCGACTTCAATTTCAAATAAGTGAACCTAAAGAACTGTTCATGCATCTACAATAGAAAATAATCACTTCCTAGTCGAAAAATCAGCCTATGTCTAGTCTCACCTCTCTAGGTCATCACACCTTTTTGGCATCCAAATGAATTTGGAATGCAGTGAAACTTAAGGCAAGGTGTTACAACAACTAAGGGCACAATCCTAACAAGTTTTGCAATCATCTGGGAAGGTATAAAAATCACAATCCATCCTAAGAAATGTATAGAAAACTGAAAGAGAACTACACGAAAAGGTTTCCTTCAGGCTTAGAAACAATCCTCCAAGGTCAAAACATCAAAAAATGACCATTTAAGACCTCAAATCAATGCATTTAGCTATTAGACAAGACGTCGCAAACCACAACAAAATCGAGAATGATTACACTTAGATTAAAGAGCAAGAGACAAGGAACACAATGTGCTATCGAATTCTAATTACATACAAGGAGAAAGATTGATTACAACTTGTAGCAAAAGTACAGCTCTCAGACAACATCCAATAAATCCAAAGATAGTGATAATGTGTCTTTCAAAACTAAGGGTTTTGACTTAAAAACTTGGGACCCTTTCCCATGGCCATTGGCCACTTTACAAGGCTTGTAGGTTCTGAGTGGGTAATAGAGAATAACATGCTAAATTACAATTTGAGAATCATTAATAGCAGAATTACAAGGATTCTTTTGAAAAAAACAATTGAATACAACAGAGTTTGGTGTGTATTGCGGATTTTAGGTGACAGTCCGTTGTATCCACCAAATAGTCAGTCTCTTGGAAAACACATCCAATCCCTACTTACAAGCAACAGTCAACTGCATGTCAGTTAGATAAAACTAGTCATGACACAGCAAGAAAATCTCATCAATTCACCAAGAAAATGAATTCCAAACATAACCAAACTCATAGAAAGGATAGGCAACCACTAAAGGAACATGCCTATCGTCTCAAATCTCCCTTTTGACCACTTGCCAAAAATGCAATTATTATCTATAGGGCATATTTGACCTAACTATTTTTGGTCCTGAATGCACCTACTAGCTTAGCAATGATGCCCTAGCACCCTTCATATGCATAAAATGAAATTTTGATATATAAAATATGAGTTATGAGTAGATTTGGAAGGAGGTTATACACAACAAAATCATAGATTCTTCACGAGAAACTTGCATTGTCACGTAGAGCTTTCACCTCCAAATGCAATGGAAGGAACAACACTCTAAACAGACCATCTGTGAGAGAGCTACCAACTTCAAAAGAAAGTGGCAGAACACACAAATCTCTCTATAATTGCACGTCGCTTCATTATCCAAAATGAACTTGCAAAAATAATACAAAAGTTGTCTTTTATACCTTGCCATACGGTTTTAGGTCAAAAAACAAAGAGATGTGCCAACTCTGTCTCGGACTAAAGATTAAGTGGTACAATATGGAAGCTTATAGCCCTACTGGAACAGACTCATAATTACATATTCAATTACGCGCTTTGGGAATCAATAAAATACAAAGGCTTGCAGTTATAAATGGCTAGATTGTGTGAGAAAATGAAATATTACATCATAAGTTGGTCTTTAGAGCATCTTTGTTAGTTAGGTTGCTAAGAGAGAGAGAGAGAGAGAGAGAGAGAGAGAGAGAGAGAGAGAGAGCTATTTTGGAGCAATCTTCTCGCACGTCCTATGTAGAGAGAGAGAGAGAGAGAGAGAGAGAGAGAGAGAGAGAGAGAGAGAGAGAGAGAGAGAGAGAGAGAGAGAGATTTTGGAGTGATCTTCTTGCATGTCCCATGTAGTGCATGATTCAAGCTTTGACATCAAACATGAGAGGTATGTTACCTACTCAAAACACTACGGTTTGATGCTCGTGCATGTCCAAAGTGGTAGGTAGAAAACCTGATGAAACCTAGACCTGCCAAAATGCAAAAGCATTGCTTACACCGAGAAGGAGCACCCAACCATGATCAAACTTCATGGAAAATTTCCTCCTAGGTCTACTAACATGCCCATAGCCTCATAGTTCATTTTGGTACCAAAAGAAAAGCCTTGCATCAGAAAATTGCATTTTTTTCTTCTAGCCCGTAAACTTGGCCACTAGCTTCAAAACACTACGGCTATACATTTATGTGAAGGAGCATCAGTAATGGCATTGCCTAAGAGGGTTTAGCAGCAAAAAGCCTCCATAGCTCAAGAAAATGTTGTTTTGACATAAAACAATCAAAGGATGTCAAAAAGGGATGAAACCTCATACAAGACTTCTAAGGAACAACCTCCCCAAGTCAACAATGATACATGCTAGGCAATATCCGATGAGACTGGAATCTTGAGTCAGAGATTTCTTTCAAAGGTCAAAATGGTCCCATAAAAAGTGTGGCTACCCAACTGATGAAGTGACACCTCACAAATGCTTCATAAGAGTGTATGAATATGTTGGAATTTTGCATACTTGAAAAATTTTGTTTTCATGTGAAGTAGGAAAAAATTGCATTTTTTTCCCTTCCCTCTAAATCTTTATGCAAAATGAATCATGAAGGTGTTAGCCATGATCATCTTATGAAAAAACCATCTCCTAGAAGATTTCCCATGAAAAGGAAGTTCTCACTTCCCACATTAGAAAATTTCGGAGGTCATTTGGAGGGCCTTGTAAGAAATTATACTTCTCTCTCTAGAAACTTTTTTTAAAATGCACTTGCACCTTGTGAGTACGTCCAAAAGGACAACTAGAAACTCTAAAAAGTAGATTTATATTCCCAATCGTCCTTCAAAATGGTCACTTTTTTATTTAATGCGAGCGTCTTTTTCAGGAGGCAGGTGTAGCGCATTCAATGCAGCTTACGTCATCATTGAAAGTTGAAAAGTCACAAACTGTCAAATAGTGATAGATTCTGAGTATTTTGACACCACCAATGCGTCCGGAACACCAAAATACCCTAAAAATGAATGTCTACTTGTCTCATTCCGACATCCGGAGAGGCAAAAAATGTCAAAAAACCCCAAAATATGAACTTTTTACTTAAGGCACGCGAGGAGGCATTCTAAAATTCTAGAATGCCCCTCTGTGCGCCGTTAGTACAAAGCTCCTTTTAGTTATTTTTGGACAATTATCTTTCAAGAAAGCCCCTTTTTAGAAGTTTTTTGACATTTTCCTCTCAAAAAGCTCCTTAAAAGAGGAAAAAAAGGGCTTTTTACTAACGGCGCGCGAGGAGGCATTCCAAAATTTTGGAATGCCCCCTCGCACGCCATTAGTAAAATGTTCTTTTAGGGGTTTTTGACATTCTTTGCCTCTTTGGATGTCGGAGCGAGGCAATTGGACATTCATTTCAAAGATATTTGAGCGTTCCGGACGCATTGACAGTATCAAAAGTTTCAAAACTTTCACCACTTGATAGTTTTGTAACTTTTTGAGTTCTAGTGATGATGTAAGCCGTATCAAATGCACCGCATCTACCTTTTGAAAAAGGTGCTCGCATTAAATGAAAGAGAGTTATCGTTTTCAAGGACCACTAGATTATTAAATGAGGAGAGGGACACCTTTTATATTTTTGTTAATATCAATCTATTTTTCTACGTAACGTAGACTCTTCTCTCATTGGAGGAGCTTATTTTCCTCTCTCTTACAAAAGGCCCTCTAAAAGACCTCTGAAATCTCCTAATGCATGACAAATTTTCACAATGTCAAAATCCTAAAAATGGTTCAAAGTTTGTGTGGGTAGTCCAAATTGAAAAGAAAATTGATCAACAGTCTTAAAGCATCATGTGACAAAGGCCAACTAAGTTCACTCGATGCAAAGCTCACATTTGACTCCTAGGAAAAAAATTGAAATGTTTTCTTCCCTATTGTCAACATGAAACCAAGTTGGGTTCTAAAACTACCCACATGTTACTCTCAGTAATAAGTAAAACCTACTCAAGAGGTTTGATAGTCATTAGAGGTCTACACCTCGCCTACTTAAATTTCCCACTTGGTTGGGAATTTGAAAATTACCTACCTCTTGTTCAACCGGTAAAAATTATGCTACATGTGGATAAGTAGTCTCTAAACACTAGGGGAAATGTGTGTACCAAGTTGAATGAGCATCAAACACCCAATATGAAAAATTGGGAAAAATTATGATTTTCTCCCACAGAGTGTAACTAGGAACCCCACAACAATTATGACCTTATACACATGTTGGCATAAGTCCTTTGCTCACTTCTATGTGGTCAAAAGTGGAAAAATCGCATCTATGCGGCACAAGACCCAATGAGCCTGAAGCAGATGTCTAAAACCTCAGTTACAACCAATCCCCCTACCCAAATTTCATCAAATTTGAACAAGAGCCAAAATTTAGAGTATACATCAAGTCCATGGAGTCACAATCCAAAAAATCTATCCTGATCATAGATCTAGGAAAAAAATGAGATTTTTTCTTGATATTGTATGGAACAAATTTTTTCCAGGTTATTTACATTCTGCAAAGTTCATCTCAGTGTTCTAAGCAATACTAACAACTGACAAGCCCTATATATGCGTAAAAATAGAGGAACATCTATTCTGGCTTTGAACATTCTCTAAATTTTGATAAATGTTTATAGGAGCTATGAAGCCTGAAGCCAAAGGCAATCCAAAGAAGTGGAGCCACAAAAAGAGGCTGGAGGAGATTCTAGAGTTTACGATTTTCAAAGACTCCATTCATGAAGCATCAACATACATCGAGAATTACCTACCATATGCAGAGAGGCTTACAATCTTGCTAGAAAGTTTTCAATTAAGGATGCAATAGAAAGATAGATTTAATCAACTACTTCCAGATGTTGCTATGCAGAATAGATATGTAGAGAGATCATGAGCCCTACATAATCATCACAGAAGATGTCACAATGGAAATTACCACCCTAGAAAATGATAAGGTTCAAGTGTGAACCAACTCCAAATTGATCTCTGAATCTCTATAGAAATTTAAGTCTTTGCAAAGAAAGGTGTAGCGGCTACATTTGCAGACATGACATGTCGAGAAGTAGAGCTACAACTCGGATGTTCAAGCAATTTTTACACATTGATGACAAGAGGCTAGGTCGCTACACAACATCTAATCACATAGTATCTACAACATATAGCTCGGCCTATCTTCAAAACTCACCCGTAACGATCAACCATGCCCAATACATTCTTGATCTTTTAACAAAGTAAAATAAGCATACAAAGCTAACATACCTAGCAACACTAGAGATGCTAACTAGAATTACATACTAAGCCATTGATGTGGCTCAAGATTTGTGGGAGGCTCCCACTCAGAACCATTGGATTTAATATCAAGAAGAAGGAAGTGATGAAGAGACAACCAAGTTTAGTTCCACTCAGACTACATCTCAAACGAGGTCGAAGAGAAAAGTACAGGAGTCTAAATTGACTAAAGAAGAACCTCCAGATAGAAAAGGCAAAAGACCGATGACAATTGATCAATCTAGGAAAGAAGAAAAGGCTCAAAAACAAGCTAGAGAGGAGATATTAGCAGGAGTTCAAGAAAAAGAGAGTAGACACAAGGGATCTTATAGAGAAGTGGATTCCATGCAACATACGCACAAAAAGTTCCATGAACCCACCCATCAGTGCCAAGAAATTAGAAAAATTGTATGTTCAAATGGAAAAAGAAAAATTGGAAAGGAATGCCAATGAGGCGGAGGATGCCAAGGAAAGCTAAAGAAAGGCCTGAATCAGACATCTTTACAAAGCTCATATTCTCATTCAAGTGGCCATTCCTATGGTGGTGATGAACAAAGAGAAGCTCAAAGGGAAGAATCTCAACCAAAGACTTCTCAAGCTTAGGATGAGCCTAGAGATCAAGACATTTGTCCAAAGCCTCAAAACCCTCTTGTTGTGCAAGAAGAAGTTAGGTGGCATGTCCCTATTCCATACACATCATAACAACAATGGAGCATGAATGATCCCTATTATCAAGCTTTACAAAAGGTGGTAACAAACATGTATAATGTGGCAGTGCAAGAGCACACCCAAGACATGAACACCATCATATAACTCCAGAAAAAGCTAACAAAAGATTATGCCGATTTGCGGCAAACAAAACATGACCTTTACAACATCAAACATCCGAATGTTACAAACTTCTAGGACTAAGACCTAACTTGGACACATGCTTATCAAACCTCACTTTTGATGAAGTGTAAAAAATGCAATTAATTAACAACAGTAGTGAGATTTTGACATAATCGTTTCTAACCTCGAATGCATCTAAATTCTTAGCAATTATGCCACAATACCCCACCTATGCTTACTTTGTGATTTCCTAGCTGAAATTCCTACTTATGATGAAATTAGGCTGCGGGTTGGCGATGCCAAGAACTACAATCTACCATGAGATGTTTACGTCAATGCCCGTAGAGCTCTTACCTACGGTTGCAACACAACAGACGGCACTGCAATGTGACAACTGACAAGGGATATGAAGCATCAAAAGGAGAGAAGTGAGCATTGTTAGCTCACGCTGTAAATTTCTTATCCAAAACTTAATAATAACTTACAAAAATTGGATTTCATACCTTAACAAAGGTTTCTTTGGTCAAAAACTAATCATTTGGGAGCTCTAACTAAGGATAAATTGACACAATCTAGAAACTTATAGCTTCGGATCATCGATTACAATATCCACTTGGCAAAATAGGAGTTACAATATTCTCGATTTATCAAAAGAATAAGTGTTTTTACAATAAAAGCTCCCAAAAAATGTTACATGGGTTAGCTTGCTGCTAACATTCCCCCCCTCCTTGACTGTGTCATCCCTTGACACAGTTTCACGGATTGAAATAGTCTACGGGTTGATGGTTTGCAAGGCGGTCTTTAAGTGCTTGTAGTGATTTTTGATATTTGATGCGGCGTTCTTTCTCAGGGACTTGCAAAAACTGAAAAGTGACTTTGTTTTTAAGTTTGATGGCAGAATAGCCAACAAATCTTGCTGTCAAATTGTTGATCACTGGCCCAAAAATCTTTGTACGCCATGTGAAGAATCCTGTGTAAAAAGCCTCTCCGAATGCCAACATATTTCTTGATGGCAAGAACATACATCTGGCATAGAAGCTGTAGAGGACTTCTTTGAAGGTTGTCCACTCAAATCATCACACAGGACTTCGTTATCTTCCAAAAAGGACATCCATAGGACTCCTGCTTTCTCAGGCTCACGAAAAACTTGGATGCATGTGAGCAGCATTCTGCATATTTTATATAGCATTGCACATGAGAGGTCAAGGAGGCTCTTGAAGAAGTTCATGGTGCTCGTTAGGGTTTTCACCATGTATTCCTCAGTTTTGCTGGTCCTTACTTTGGAGCTGGCAGTCTCAAGTAGTTGAGCCGAGTCGGCCTTTTGTTCTTTATTGCTTCGTGTGCTGGTCATGTCCATACCCTTGGTACATGACAGAATGTTGGATCCTTCTGTATTGATGCAGGTGCCCTTGTTAGCAAGATAAGATACCTTGAGTTTTTGTTGAGCCAGTTCTTCCTCCATTTAGGGTGGAGAGCATCTGACCCTTCTTCTTGCATATCCTTGTAAAGTCATTCTTTTACTAGCATTAGCTCCACCTTTATCAAAGGGTAGGGCAACGATTATTGATGCCATTGAGAATTGATTTGGTTGGGAGTGAGATGTGCTACATTGACTCAGTGAAGAACTCTCAACTCCCAATCCATTGCCGTTTTCCATTCAGCATCCACATCATGAACAATAAGTGCATCTTCTTCAGCTTTAGAAAGTTGGACCATTGGCACTTCCTCTTCAGTGATTGGTACTTGGAATTTGGAATCTCTTGTCCGTCCTCTTGCTGGCTCTGTTTCCGTATCTACAAATAAGACTAATGGTATGTCTATATTTGGTTGTTTAGAGGTACCTGCCTCCTCTTGAGTTTCCATATGCCGTTCTCTTAGAACCTGGTTGGCTCTCTTTAAATCCTCTATCTCTTTGAGCAAATACTCTTCTCTTTGTACCCACATTAAGGTGAGGTCCTGTCTTTGTGCTTGTTCCAGCTTCAACTCAAGTTCTAAGTCCTTGTTTTTCTTTTCTAAAGTCTTGTAGACTTCATATGTCCCCTTGAGTGAAGCTACGGTTGGGTTTTCCCCGATTTGCTTTAGGAATGCCGCTTGGTCATTGATTTGCTACTCTGAGTATTGCAATGAAGCATTTGCTACATTTAATTGCACTTGGAGCTTTTGTCTTGAGTGAGTAATGCTCAAAAGTTTGTTTGTTACTTCAGAGAGCTGATGGTCCTTGCTTTTACATGCACTGCTGATAGCTTTGTAAGAAGCTCTCCTAAATCTTCCATCTCCTTTTGTTGCCTTTCCTTGATAATTTGGTGTCGCTCTGCTTCATTTTTTAGCTCTTTGATCTATCCTTGAAGATTCTCGATGATGTTCGTCCTATCTTTGAGCTTGCCTTGGAGAGCATCAATTACTTGTTCCAACTCTTGAGCTTTGGCATTGTGGCTAAGAGCTGTTGTTCACATCTTTTTTGTCATCATCTGCATCTGCTTTGCATACTCATTAACTTTACATTCGCTCAAGCAGATCCTTCGGATCTTCTTCTCGGGGTTCATGGTCCTAGCACCCTTGATCTCCCTCGGGCTCCATGACTCTGGGTTCTCTCCTGCAGCTTGGTGGCTTCTTTCATACGATTCTTTTTCTCTTTTGAACTTTTTTTTTTTTTTTTGCTGAGGTTCTTCTTGATGGGCTACCACTGCTTTCTTCTTCATTTCTTCTCTCGTTGCCCTATTTTATTCATTGCTAGAGATTTCACTGTTGTGGGCTTCACGCGATCTTTTTGTTGATTCTTCATCTGATTTATATATTCATTTCTTCTTTGATCTAGTGGTTTGTGGAGAGGGTTGAGCTGAGACTATCCATGTATTTTGATTTGGGGCCAGCGGGCAGGTTATCGGCCATCGGAATGGCATGGTATGCAATCCGCGTTAGAACTTCTGGAGCACCCAGATATATTACTTTTCTTCTTTCTTTGTTGAGTGTTGTAAGCACGTATTGAGCATGATCTATTGTTTGTCTTGTTGTTGACTTCAACACTTGTGTGAAAGTGGTTGCAATCAGTAGTGTATCTTTGGAGGAAATAGAAGTGTTGGTGATAAAGACAGGTAGAATCTTTCACTTTCTTTGAGAATTAGGTTAAAGAAGGTGGTGGCAGTTTTATCCTTGGTGAATGTACCAGCTGGTTTTCTATCTCTGGCCCTCATTGTCATACCTTTAGTTGGCAGCTTTAATGCCTCAGCCACTATGTCTTTGTTAATAACACTTCAACTTTCTGTCCCTGTTGATTCGTGATCTGTGCAGATCCATCCTCTTTGATTGTGGACAATAGTTCATAAGTTTGCTAGAAATCTGCTCCACACGGCTCTTGATTGTAGAATTATCAAAGTCCTAACCTTCTATTGGGGCTTCTTTTGTGGTTGTCTTTGCGTCTACATCATAAACTTATTTGGGTAGCATCTGTAACTCTACCTGGTTTCCATATTCACTCTTGAATCTGCCGGTGAAGACTGTAGTGTTATGTTCTTCAAGCTGCTCTTTTGATAGGTAGGTTAACTTGGCCATTTTCACTGAACTCGGCTTCAACTGGTACGGTGGAAATTCTTGGAGCTTTTCTTTTTGATTCATCCTCTTCTTTGCTTTCTCAGCCGCTTGCATTGCACCCATTAGGATAATACAATTTGTAGTTAGAAAATTCCACAAATTTCCACTATGAAATGTCATGTGTCTAAATTGCTGGCACATGATGTCCATTTTACTTCAAACCAATTTTGGAGAATGCATAGATGCATAAAAACATGTATAGATCAAAACCATGCAATCCAAACAAAATTTGCAACCAAAATAAATAATCGTGATTATTTATAGCATGAAAATGTTTCAATATTTTTGCACTTTTGACATCATAGGCTTGAAAAATATGTGATTTAGATACTCTGAGTGAAGTATGGGCTCATTTGAGTGTACTGGGTGGAAATGGTGCCAGATTTAGGCTTTAGACTCTGAAATAGTAGATATAAAGGGATTTTGGGTTTTTGTGATCAAACTTGATTGGTGGTCTTGTTACATCATGTACTTTGATCCCATAAGATCAATGTTAAAATTTGAACTCATTCTGGTAAAAAAGTAAATAATCGTGATTATTAACTTTTTCATCAAATTAGACAATTTTTTGTTGCAAGATGGTTCTAGACATGATATAGAGCCTCTGTGTGAGATATGGGATGATTTGGATAAAAAAATGTGACAATTAACTCAAAATTTGGACAGAAGAGCCTCTAGTGCATTTTTTTGACAAAATCTGGGATTTTCTTGATCTTTTGGGCTCAAAGTTGACATGTGGCATGAGATAGATGTGTACAAGTGATATGTGAAGCAAAATGATGATTTTCAAGCCAATTGTGCACAAAAGTAAATAATCATGATTATTAACTACAGCTGTATTTTTTGTTTGAAAGAATAATTTTATGACCTACACATCTTCATTACATCTAAAATAAGTCCTAAAATGAATTTGGTAAGATTTGGTCGTGTCGACATCACTTCTGCTCTTATCAACTCTGAAATTACCTATTTTTGTTACTACTTGGTGTGTAGAGTTGTTTGATTACTTTTAAAGCCATGGACTTGTCCGCTACATACTCTTGATGCCGCTTATCCAATTTGGGCTCGTTCGGAGTCAGTTTGACTTCATATGTCAAATTTGACACTTTGTAGTCTTCGAGCTATTTCTTGCTGTTTGAGAGCTTGCCTTGACTATTTTCTTAAAACCATCTAGGTACATTGTGTATAGACCTTGTCTATAAGTTGCTCATGGAGTTAGAATCCAATTCTGGCATGTGGCAAAAACCTAGATTATTTACTTGGGGACCCCCGCGACCCCTGCCAAATGGTCATCTAATGATATGGAAGTGTTCTACTATCTAGGGGTATATGTTAAAGTCTTGTCCAATTCAGTTGAGTTGACAAGCCGCTATGGTCATTCTTGTGTTGTAGGAATCCATCCACAACTGAGATTCTAGGGTTTTTTTTCTGGGACTAGACTTGCTACCAACTGTATAGAGACATTCTTTGATGTCTTACCCCTCATGTCTTGTGTGAAATGACACTGAGAATGGGCGAATGTTGACTCCAAAAATCACGCACCAAGAAGGTAGAGAGAGCTCTCTTCTCCAAGAGTGACTAGTGGAAATGAGGTGATTTTGGGCTACCTTGGATATCTATACTCGGACTTACCAAGCTATTTTTCCCTAGAATCCCCTGGTAGTCCTACTAGGCCATGAAATCTACGTTATACTCAAAAATTTCCTCCTCGATCGGACTCCGTTAGCTCATTCTACAAGAATTTGCAAAAACAAGCCTTGGCGGCCTAATTTAGGCTTCCCTCTTTTGTTTGTCGTTTTGATTGAAATTTTTTATGCTCGTCCATAGTGTTCTTCTAATCATTAGGGTATCTTCAATTTCTTCATATGAGCTCATTTGCCATTTATTAATAATTTTTTACTTGTTTATTAAAAAAATAAAAAATAATAATAAAATACACTAAAAAAGAAAATTGAAAAATCAACAGTTAAGAAAATCCATTAAAGAATACTATTTTATTACTTTTTGGTGGATTTCTCCATTTTTAAGCTCCAATATCAAGAAAAATTGATGAAAATAAGTAAAAAGGCTATTTTTTGATGTATTTTCTGATAGTATATTCACTGTTTACACTCATCGTGGAGATGTTATCAGTTGAAATTCCCCTGTTGATGGTTTTTAAGAGCATTATTAGGTAATTTTATAAAAAACCACACGTTAACATCCAACTTTTTTCCTCCCTCTTCAAACGTTGCCCTTAACTACCTAATGAAGTTTCCTTCCACCCCTCCTAGATGAAGTACTCTAGGAGGACTGTGTGCATGGGTTGACAATTGTGTCTGTGCATAGCCGTGATTGGCTCTACCATGCTTTGAAGGTCAATTCAATTCAAACCAGTATGCGGTGCAAGAGGTCGGTCTTGAGTAGTTAACTCAAGGGTTTCCGTGGTCGAGGTTTCTTGTTGCTGTTTTCTAAATAGCAGATTTTGTAAGTTGTGTGCTCTTTGTCTAATTGTACCATCTAGGTGCTTTCACACACTGATTTTTTGAGCTGCAAGTATCAATGATGATGGTTGTTGAGATTTAACTCTCCATTGGTATTTTGGTTTTCCGTTGATGAACTGTTGTGGCTGAGTTTTTTGAGATTTAACTTTCCACTGATTCATCGACTTTAAAGTTTGTGGAGAAGATAAATGCTCCTTTGGTTTCCAAACCCATCTAGTGCTAGTCTCTCTTGTGAAAGATGTTTTTCTTTGAGTTGTCAGATGTGAAACTTTCTTAATTATGGTAGATGAGTTTTTGGGCACCCAAATTTGAGACGGATTGCCCTTGATTTGTGCTTTTGGTACCCAAATTTTCCTGACTCCTTTGCATGTTACTTGTAGCATTTTCTTGTCTAGGGGTTGACGTAGATTGATTATTCCCTGGTTTCTTTTTTGGGTGACTTATTTTCCATTCCCCTTTGCTCGGTGCAATTGAAATTAAGAGTTGTCCTTCTTTAAGTGATAGTTTGCGTTGATTGGTGTTCCAATCTGGTACTGCCTTGTATGTCTACATCCATGAGATTCCAAGAATCATCATTTCATTCATATGTTCATGTGGTATGCATACAAATTGATGAGGGCATGAAAATCCATTTACTGTCACATTCAAGTTGACTACTCCCAATGTCGGTGTTGAATTTTTGTTTCATCCTTTGATAGCAGATATTCCCGATGCTAAAGATTGATTCGTAGCTTTCTTGTAAGTGGAATAATTGAATGCATTCATTTGAGCTCCGATATTTACTAATGCATTTTTTATATGATTGTTCAATTGTACTGTGATGCAAAGGTCAATTCCATCCAACCATTCATCATCCGTTGACACTGCATCATTTTGTGATTCCCATAATCTTTTACCTGGTTCCAAAGTTTTGATCGGGATAGGTGTTTGTTGATTTCTGAAAGCATCTTTCTTCTTGAGTACTCAAAGTTGAGCTTCCTCTTGAGCTTCATCAATAACATGCTAGTGTTTAATCTTTCTTTGATTTGCTGCATGCATTTTCTCTAGCAAATTATTGGTTAGTGGTAAATGATACTCCTTTAAGCAGCATCCAACTAATCCAGTTAGCCATTGGTTCACCGTCTGGAGTGGACAACTTAACTGCTCCACTTGGAGATACATCTTCAATGATAAATGGTCCATTTCTGTTTTTCTTGAATTTGGAAATGTGTTGCTTAAGGGAATAAACTAAAACTAGGTCCCCCTTTTTTGAAGATTTTTGTGACTAGATGTGAATCAAAAAATTGTTTTTGTTTCCTTTTTTGTGCATAGATGTGAGCTACAGCTATAAGACTTTGCTCATCAAGATTTTCTAAATCTTCAAGACTCTCTGACAATTTATGTTCGGTCCACTCAAGATCTTTAGCTACCCTTAGTGTCGGCAATAGAAATTCTATCGATAGTATGGAATCAAGACCATAAACAAGGTAGCTGTCTTGAATGAAACTCTATAAGCCCATAGAGAGGCATGCAGATTCATTTCCCAATCAGTTCTTCCTGAACTAACCACTTTGCTCAATAATGAGCTAAGAATTTTCTTCGTGTGCTCAGCTTGTCCATTTTCTTGTGGATGATATGGAGCGAATTTGTCATGGATGACCATAAATTCATTCAGTAGATACTCAATTACCTCATTAAGGAAATGAGTTTTCCTATCACTGAAAATTTCTATTGGTAGTTCATATCTCGTGAATACATTCTCATACAAGAATGTGGCTGTGGTTGTAGCATTATTCTTCTTGGTTTCCTTAGCCTCTACCCACTTGGTCAAACAATGTGTAGCTACAATGATATATTGAGCTTGAGTTCTCTAAGTAGGTGGTTGTATTGGTCCGACAAAATCTATGCCCCATTTTGCAAAAGCTTTATCCCTCATCATTGGTCTTAAACACATGCTATCTACCTTGGTTGGAATTTTTGCTCGTTGGCATGCATCACACCTTTGAATATATTCTTTGGCATCTGCAAAAAGTGTTGGCCACCATATGCCTACCATTAAAATTTCTCTTCCGGTGGTTTCACTAGAAAAGTGACCTCCGGCTAATCCAGCATGTGCTTATTCTAGCGTGGGTATAAATTCATCTTCATTTGCACAAAGATACAAATGTTGATCCTTTCCTATCCGATACAATTGGTGTCATAATAACTAATATCTAATTCTCCTCAATGATTTTCTCATGTTAAATTGATCATTTGATATGGGGAAGTGCCAAGGGAGAAAAAACTAGAATATTGGTTAAGCTGGCAGACCAGCCACAATAGGGATCGAAAGGAGGGAAAATAGGGATCCAAAGGGGGGGGGGGGGGGGGGCATCTACAAAAGAGATATGTGCAACAATGGGCTCCAAAGACCTTGGGGTTTAGCCGACTCTCTATCTCTCTTCTCAAGCTTTAATGGAAAGCTTATCACCTACTCCAAGCTTGTGAGAAGGGAGGCCTACACCAACAACTCTGCGGCTTTGTGATGCAAACCCAACCAAGAGCCAATCTTCAATGCATGCTCATCTCCTCTACCATGCTAATTAATAAGCTAAGCTATGCTAACATGAGTGATTATGTGAGGAGATGTACATCTTTCTTGTAAGACTACTCCTTCTTCCTCTCAATCTACTCTCATACCCCGCTAGCTCTCACCATCTTCAAAGGTGTGTGAGGTCTTGGGTCTGAGACCGTGAGGGAATTGATGTTGTGTTTGATAAGTGTTTTGCTTAGTTCTTGAAGTTTCCATCTTCATTGCACTAGCTAGTGTTGAAGGAGCACAAAGGATTGTATTGTAAAATGTCTCTCTTGATGGGAGAAACCATAATACAAAGACTTTTGGAGGGGGGACCGCCGGCTCCATGCAAACCCAGTCCTCAACTGTTGTCAATTGCTTAATTTCTCTCTCTTTTGAAGTATTGTTCATGCTATCTAACTAGGTGTTATATTTTTGTTGTGCTCTCCACCCAAGCACTCTTGTTATTATCATTAGGAATCTATTCTAATGAAATGCTCACTATGTTCATGCTATTTTTCGCTACACACAAGTTATTAGGCCATTAAATGTTACATTGGTATCAAAGCACAAGGTTTCTCTTTCATTAGGAAAAATATGAACCCTCTAGGGGTCCTTTGAGATTAAGGTTAATTAGAGGCCAGTCAATAGGAAGAGGGTGGTGGACACACTCTATACCCTCAAAAAAGTAGGAGGACAAGGTAGCCTTACACCTCTTAATGGACTCTTACCTAGTGAGAAGGTAAGGGAGATGGCTAGGGGAAGGGATGGGGGGGGGGGGGGGGGGGGGGGATCACTTTGACCTCTTTTCCCCCACTTTTTGGCCCGAATTTAAAAATACACTAAAAATTTCGAATTTTCAAAAAATTTCAAATTTCAAGTTTTTCCTCCTTAGAAGGTCCCATAACCTATTTCATGGTCAAAAAAGTATTTTTGAACTCCAAAAGTAAAAAACGTGCACTAAAAATTTCCAAAAAATTAAATTTTTCCAAAAAAAAACAAAACATCATTTTCCACCCTCCAAAGTCTTTCCAAACCTATTCTATTGCTAAAAAGTGATTTCCTCTCTCTACAAACCCTTTTCCAAGCTCTCCATGGCTGCAACAACCACATGCACCCCCTATAGTCCAGCATTATCTCTCTACTAGCTTTCTCCCATCTCCATTGTAGCACCAAGCAAGCTTCTCCCCCATCTCTTCCCCTTGCCCACCACATAGTTCCACACCAAGCTAGCTCCTCTCCCTTCTCTCACCTCCATTACAACATGAAACAAGATTCTACTCCTTCTACTTTCATTCACTCGCACTACATGGAAACCTCTACTCCCGAAGGTGGAAAAAGCATCAGCTCACATGACTTGCATACCACAACAACAGGAGGTGTGAATAGTGTGTGGGCATTGCAAGGATTCATCTCCAACATAAAGATAGAATGGTGAGAAAACTACCCTTGTAGCTTACATTCAGAGCTTAAGATCATCTCCATCTTTAAGTTTATCATGTTGGAGGGATTTAACCTCTTTATGACTTTTAATGTTTAGGCTTAACACCTCATAACATTGGGTGGTGCTATTTTGTTGATGGCCTTGGTGCGCCATATATAGTTTTGTAGCATGTGATTGAGTCTCACAATGTAAGTAAGTTGTGTTATCTATGGAGAGTCATCAAATATTTTTCTTATAATTTATTCTTTGTATAGTTGTCATTAGATTATTAGAATGATATCATTTTGTACT
Organism: Adiantum capillus-veneris; assembly: GCF_014529385.1. Classification (NCBI taxonomy): domain Eukaryota; kingdom Viridiplantae; phylum Streptophyta; class Polypodiopsida; order Polypodiales; family Pteridaceae; genus Adiantum; species Adiantum capillus-veneris. Next base: position 11,623,136 of record NC_140943.1, on the reverse strand, counting down.
TTATAACTTTGTGCTCACATAATCTGTTGTTTACTTACAGAGTCAGCTTGTTTTGAGAGGACATGAGCAAGCAACCATGTGCAGAGATGGAAATCACCCTATTTTTGTTCCGTGAGGAACCTTTCACTACCATGTTAAAAGATTTTGATAAGAATAGTAGGATTTTTGTAGAATCTTGAACCAATAGGTACTCTCTAGGAGCTCTTAGAAAATCCATTCCTATAGTACTACTATCTTCCGTAATGTCATAGACACACAAATACTCAAGTGTATATGAATCTCTAGATGAGAACGACAAATACTTGTAAGAGAAGCCTAACAGCAACAACATTTTCTTCGTTTGTAATTATTTTTATGAGGCTGGATTCCTCTATAAATGCAATATAAATATTTCTTTTTGTTAAAAATGGTGTCGCATTGATTGAGAGTATTTAAATATAAATATTTCTTTTTATTAAATGGTGTCGCACTGATTGAGAGTATTTAATTTAGATTACTGGAGTTTCATACAGATTTGAGAAATATTGTTGATTTTTATGGATATTCTGATCTTCCTGTAAGATGTTTGAAGTCTCAAGTCTTAATCATTCGACCATGAAGAAATTCATGCAATATTTTGATTTTAGTTTAATCACTAATGGTTATTCTTATTAAAGTGGATCATAACCTTTGTCAAGATGTCCTCAATTGGGGATGTTGAATATATATCAATAGCAACATTTCAAAAGTTGAGAAAGCTAAATTATTGCTTTCCAAAATGTTATTGTTTCTATACTATGCCTATGCCAAGCTTGACTTAGAGAAATGACAACTTGAGATGGATATGTAGATATATAGGGGTGACTTATTATTGATTCTTGTTTCATCATATATATTGCAAAGCCTTTGAGTTTCCACCTTTTTGAGTAGTGTTGACAAGTTTTTGGTATCAAATCTTCTTAAATATCCCTATTCATTTGCTATTGGTAGTTATTTATTTGGTATTGCTAAAGATCATACCAATAGCTATCACCTTGTGAACTTAATTTTTTAATTGCATATTTGATTTTTACTATGTAGCTTATTTGGATAGAGAAGGTGTAAACATAAATTATAAATACATGCATTGTTAACATAGAAGATATCACTCGAACCTATATAACTGCTAATCAAGAAACCTTTGGTTGGATACTATAACAATAGGGGTCACATGTGGTTTCAAATACCAAAGAAATGGCTTAACCAAAACATTTCCAAGAACACAAGGTGAACACAAGGAAGTAAAAATTGGCTTCTTGTTTGGTTGATTTCTAGTGCTAAATGTTCTAAGTGCACAAAATTTGTGAGGCCTTTGACCTTGGGAGTTCACTAAAGTATATGTAACATAGCGCATGTGCTCAATAGAAGGGAATTTATATTCTTGTAAAGTTATAGAAACATGTGTAGGTAAGGCCTATAAGAGCTACTTTCAATCCATTGTGGTGAACACACATGATATAGGAAAATTTTACATAGTAAATACTCCGGACATCAAACACTACACCTCTATCTCATGGCCATACATTAAAACAAAGCCCCTATTTGTCATTTTGAAGCCCCATGGACCCTCAACAAGAGGGAACACAAAGGCGCATAGAATGGCCATCCAAGGACAAATAGGGACCAAGATGTTTCCAAGAACAGGGGATAGACACAAGGAAGTAAAAAATGGTTGATAAACATGATACAATGTTTAGGTATTTGCCATTTTTTTTGGGGGGGGGGGGGGGGGGGGGGGGGAGTTTGCTATGAACACATTGAACTGCCAAGTTCTATCTCATGGCCATGCATTAAAAAAAAGCTTGTACTTGCCATTTTAGGGCCCCAGGGACCCTCAACAAGAGGGGCCACAAGGGCGCACAAATTGGCCATCCAAAATTCAAGCATCACCTGATGAACCACTTCAAGTTCGATCCTGGGAGAGTACCTTACCACCCTTGTAACTCGATGAGGCACCTAAGGTAATAGAATACTAATGGCAAAAATCCTCACCTATTACCAACTGGAACAACTGATTTCAAAGGGTGACGAGCACATTTCAAACGGTATGATCTACCCAAGGAAGGGGGGAGTGTTTGCTGACAGTCATCATTCACTCACTCCCCTCTCAACTTTCCTCCTTGACCTCTCAATCACCCAATCTTAGGGAATGTATGTATAAAGCCTTATACTCACAAAAAAACAAAAATAATAAAGAGCAAGAGCAATTAGCAAACGAATATGCACAACAAAAGTCAAAACATTGACCCAAACCTACACATTCACATCCGGTACACTAAAACAAAAACCTATGTCATAAAACACCTTTGATCCTTATCACTCGAGTGATGGAGGGTAGGTAGGATTAGTACGATAGGAGTGTTTCTGTTTTAGAGTTTAGTGATTAGCAAAGTTCTTTCTTCCCATTGATGTGCCTCCTAGAGGTATTCTTTGTGTTTTCTCGTGTGTACAGGAACGTGTTGCTGTGGTTAGGATTTGGACCTTCATGGAATCTTTCTCTCGTTCACACTTCAAATCAAGCACGACCATTAACACAAACAGGTGTTTCTTGTCCATTAGCATTGCCCCTTATCTTTTTGCATCCATGTTTGTCTGCATTAATTGTGATTGGTAGCATAATATCCAGCACATTTGCTTAGTATCAAACATTAAATTCAATGTAATTTTTTGTCATAATCACTTGTCTAGGTTTGAAAATCAAGCAGTCCGACTAAGCTAGTTTGACCAAGCTAGGCATTAGAGATCTTCTCTTAATACCATGGGGAATGCCTTCGTAATAATCAATGGTTACTTAGGTTCTTAATCCGATTTAGGGAGCATCGTGTGAAATGTACTAGGGCTTTCTATTGGGCTTAGTCCCTATTGATCTTTAGTTGAGTATTATAAAGGGAGTTTAATAGTGTGATGAGCCTGAGGAGGGTAACAGTGTTATATGACCCCCCAAAGTTACAAAATCAAAATGCTAAAAACAAACAAACAAAAAAATCAAAGTTCCACAATGTAAAATCTTGAGATGGAAGAGAAATCTCAGCTTGATTTGGTACTCCACTCACATGTATCGCCTACGGTACTAGAGCCCTAGAGGTTCCTAGTATGGGAGCTTTTCCTTGAAAAGCAAAAAACCCAAGGCATACAAAATAAGCACACACATCAAAATTGAAACAATGTGAAAATACTTTGGGGGTCAAAGAGAAGAAAATAAGTTAGGCGATGATTTCATGAGCAATTCCTTTTATCGTAGCTTAACTACAAGGTCTTCTAGGTATAGCCTCTAGTCAGCCCTCGGACATGAAATACTTGGCTCTCCGATTAAACAACTTAATTGACCAAAGAAAATTGAGAAGCTTACCCTTGGTATTAATAGTCAATCTTTAGTGCTTTTCTACCGTTGAATTAGCGACCCTGAACTTGTTTAGTTTTTTACCTTCCCAACTGTTTATGCGTTTGATTATATTGCAATTTAATGTTTATTGCTGACAAATGGTTTAAAATTTTGCTACCAATCAATTTGTCTGCCTAAAATTGCATATGCTTTTTAATTGTATATGAGAATGCAATTACTGTGCCAATGTTGTTTGATTTTGCAGTGACTGAAGAAGGCTAAGGACATTCATCTCAAATGCTCTTCCACCTCAACGAGCAAGCTTCAACTCAATAGCTTCCGAGGACGGAATCTACATCAGGAAGGGTGCATGTTAACGCTTACGCACATTCCTATCACCTACGACGGACGTTGTATTATTTATTTGGTAGAGTCAGGTACCGGGCTTGTTGGTCCTATAGGAAAAGGGTAAGATGTGCATAATTTGTTCATCTCGTCGCGCTCTTCGACCATCGTGTGATGAGAGAAAATCATATCCTACTCGGATTTTCCAAAAATCAACGTGCAAGTTGGCAATTTCTTAAAAAATGATGTAAAACAGATAGTTCTTACTTTTTCCTTAATCTACGGGCTCGAACAAGCATTAAAACCATGGAATCTAAAAATACTCAAAGAACCAATGTTTTTTATTGTGTTAAGGACTATATTTCCTACATACAAAACTTTTTCAAAATTCCACCCTAACACCTTCAAAAGTGGCTTCCAAGGAGTGCCCTCGATCAAAAATTGAAACTGAAGGAAAACAATCAGAATGAGCTCCTAGACTGTGTACAAACTTTAAAATAATCAGAATTTCCTTTAAAAAACATTTATTGCTAAAATTTTGAAAATAGACCACCCTTGGACTTCCCACAATGATAGAAATCAAAGGGTTCAAGGAGAGGTCTGGTGTCACAAGTGCATGGTAGGAATCTAATCGAGGTTTATTCCGTCAAGATCTCTTATACTTTATCATGTCTTCTCATGCACAATCTTACCAAACAAAAACAAAGTTACACTTTATATGACTACAAATCTTATTTAACTTATCAAACAATCTAAAATATGGTAGACCTAGAGTGATCTTACACATCACTAAACAAAAAAGTCCAAATTTCTTCTCATTAACTTTCGTAAACATACATCTGTGAACAACTTCCAAGGAGTAGTGCGGTCATAGTTCTTACATCCATTCCATGACATGGTATGATCATGGGGTGACCTATCACATAAAAATATCTTTGGTAGGAGTGCCCTCATGTTAGGAAAGGGTGTGTTGTTGCTGATGAAAAGTTTTTGCATTATCCTCCTAGGGATCTCTCCATGTTAGCATAATGATTTTTGGTGTAGTGGGAGCCACATTGCCGCCGAGGAGAGCTTTGTGCCATCGTAAAAGCTTCATGTTATGCCAGTTCCTTGAGCCATTCTTGCAAACAACACCACTCAACTAGCATAGCAAGAGGTCACCTTGTAACAAAAACATGTATGAATTCAACATTTGCAAGTCGTATAATAAAGACACTTGTTAAGTAAATGTTGTACAAATTTGCAAGTATTTCTATCTAACTGGGAATAAATAATCCTAAAATATATATTAGGATGAGCTTACCGCCTCTAATAAGCATGAATTTGAAGCACCTACCTGCAAGATGTAACAAAGAAGACTGTTTTAGAGGAAAAGTAGTGACACTTGGCCTCTCTAACCTGCAGCCTTTCACTATTTGTACACAAAAGCAACCTTTGCACCAAGCACTACAAAACAAGTAGAGGAAACACCTTAAACTTCAAAGTCTATGATAAGAAGAACACAACCAAAAGTAAGAAGTATATTGTTACCTTGCATAAATGGGTGTTTTATTCAAATATGTGATGGTATTAGTAAGATATTGAAGAACCATCAACATTCATCTTACTGGCGACGATACGATGTTCCTAGGATGACCTCTGCTCACCCTCACATGCGGCCTTTGGTGCAAACGTTGCGAACAAGAAAATATGTATGCATACGAGTGTGATGTCCTTGGGCACCATGGTAGCTGTTGCGTGAGGAAGCAAAGGATGAAAAGAGAGAGGGGGGAGGGAGAGGGAGGAACATGGGAGGATACAAGGGGGCAGTGGGGGGGGGGGGAGAGAGAGAGAGAGAGAGAGAGAGAGAGAGAGAGAGAGAGAGAGAGAGAGAGAGAGAGAGAGAGTGGAGAAGGAGGAGAGAAGGGGACAGGGAGGGAGAGGAAGGAACATGGGAGGAGAGAAGGGGGCAGTGGGGGAGAGGGAGAGAGAGGGGAGGAGGAGGAGAGAAGGGGGCAGGGAGGGAGAGGAGAGGGAGAAAGGAGGGAGGAGGAAAAGAGAACAAAGGTTTTTTTTTTGGGGGGGGGGGGGGAGTTTTTTTTTTCAAAAAATTGGACTTTTAGTGCTTGTAGGTTAGGAAAAAGGTCAAAAAATACTTTTTTGATATGGATATATGTTGGGGGGGAGTTTTAACTCAAAAATAAGTAAAAATAACTTCTTTAAAAAAAAGTCAAATTTTGGCTCTTAGTGATCCACGTTTTTGATGATGTGGCCACACCTCTTTACTCCTTTCACTTTCAAAAAGCTAGAGAGAGAAGGTGACCTCCTAGGTCCACATCCTACATGTGTCTAAAAAATTGCTAGAAAAGCCTACTCAAAACTAGCTTCTTGAATACCCTTGTCCCCTTAACCCTACACAACAATAGCCTTAATCCCTAAAAATTAGGATTCCTTACAAGGCCCATGCAAGGTCCATATTTCTCATAATGTTCTTGCTCAAGAAGGGAGGTCCTCAAGCTAGCTATAAATGGTTGGTATTATTAATTGCATGTGAGTAAGTAGAATAGGGATTTTTCAGCCGCTGTAGTGTGCCTGCCTTTGTGCAGTTAACGGGGCATCACCGTCGAAAGCTATGGTCTTAATAGTGGAGTCCTACGGGGCTTGCCTATGGCTTAAAACTATTGAGCTATTAGAAGCTTAACAGGAGCCGGTTTTGTTTTGGTGTTGAATGATCCTCTCTTCTATTCCTTGCAATTAATGGTATTTGAGCTACGGGTATAGTAGCTTGAGTGAATTTTCGAAAGGGGTAAAGAGGAGTAGCAACTAGGGCTTGAAGTGCCAAAGTACGCCTAAAAAGTTTACACCTAAAAGTTGTTAGAATGGCTGACAATAGTAAAGAGAGTGAAATTAATGTTGATAACTTTGATTTTGCTAATGAGCAAGCTACTAATGATGCCCCGGTGCTTGTTAACTATCTTGTTTCTAGGCTTCAACAAGCCATGGGGATTCTATCTCTCCAAAGTGAAGTGCAACAGCAGCTTTGTGCTCATGGGATTCTCCAAGCTCCCCACCATGACAAGAGAGCACCTAGGAAGCCTCCTTGCAAGACTTCCAAAAGAGGTCTCTCTCCGATTCGGTAAGACGAAGAGGATCCATATGAAGGGCTCATAAATTTTCTCCTTGATGATGCATCTCCTTCTCAAAGGAGAATTCAAGAGCCTCCACCAAAGGAACAAGAAAGAAGTGAGTCTCTTGCCACCTCGGTGGAGATGGTTCCACGAAGACGGCGGCTCAAACGCTCTCCATCACCCTCAAAACGGAGAAGACCATCGCATACTTCTCCACACCATACTTCAAAGAGGGATGACAAAAAGCAAGAGAAGAAAAGAAAAAAAAGAGGACACCCTCTTCTCCATCTTCTTCATCCTCTTCCTCTTATGAAAGTGATGGTGAAGACAAAGAAGATCAATGCAATAAAAAGGAAAGAAAGAGGTCACCTTCTTCCCCATTTTCCTCAAATTCTTCACCTTCTGAAGAAAGTGATGGTGCAACCTTTGAACCATCAAAAAAAAGGGGACATAGGAAATCCTATGCCACATGGAAGAGGTCATCCAAGCTCAAGAGGTTCAAAGAGGGAGAGAAGAGCATCTCTATCCTTACCTACAATAGCACCTTTGGTGCTACGGACAAAGTTTTGGCCTTTATCCAACAGTTCGATGTTGCATTTGGAGATGAGGGCTTCACAGAGTCCTCTAAGCTATGCCATGTAGCTATGCACTTTCAAACATCTGCCAGGCAATGGTGGTCTAGCCTACGGGCCAACGGTGAAGCTCCACAAACATGGAAAGCTTTAAGAGCTTCCATTATGAAGTAGTTTTTGGCCACCGATGCCAAAGACAAAGTACTCACCAAATGGTGAAGCTTGAAGCTCTCTCCCTATGAATCCATTCACAAATATGTAGACAAGTTTTGGGACCTACAACTCAAAGCCACTGTCTTCAAAAATTTGGATTTTGGAGAGCAAAAGCAACAATTTTTTGCAGGCTTAACTGAAGAAATGACGGAGTATCCCAAAATCCATGCACCATATCGGTGGTTATACACCATACTATGGTGGCTTCTTGAATCAATTTCCAAACGGGGGCTAAAAGAAATTCTAAGACCACGAAAAACAAGGGTTCCAATGAGCCTAAGGGGAAGGACAATGTCCAAAAGTCTCCTAAGGGAAACTCCAACAAAGCTAAAGAGAAGGGAGTTTACAAATGCAAAAATAAACTCTCTCCTGAAGAGCTTGAGCGTTATCGCAAGGATAACCGTTGTTTCAAGTGCGGCGAGCAAGGGCATGCGTACCACACTTGTCCCTAAAAGAACACCCGCCATGAGCCTCCTAGAGCTACCTTGGTGGAAATCCAAGAGGAGGAAACTCACCACAAAGGATCTCCTTTATGCCATGCTTGGGGAAAGGTAAGAGAACATGATGCTTTTATTCTCTTTGACCCTGGTTCTACTGACAATTTCATATCCACAGAGTTGGCCACCAAGCTAGGCATACAAGCTTACGAGATGTGAGATTTCCCCACAGACGGTTCTTTCAAGGAGCAAGGAGCAAGAAGCTTCAATCATTCCCTTAATCAGGAAATTGAGGCTCCATGTCCAAAGCTATGTGGACAAAGAGGAATTCTTTATCTCTCCTCTCCAAGCATGAGGATGTAATCCTAGGGGAACCATGGTTTGATCGCATGGCTGCCAATGTTAAATTCCCTAAAAGGAGAATCTCCTTTAGGTTGACGGAAAAAGATATGTACATAGATGTCAAGGAAATGGGTAACACCATACCCATTGTACATACGCAAGCTTTCAATAAGTCAATAAAGAGCTCTATTTCCGTGTACATCATTTTTGTTAAAGACTCTCAAAATGAACCTAATGCTTTAGCCCAAAAAAATATACACAATCAAAAGGAATTAGAGTTATCCAATTTTCTCAAGGAGTTTCAAGATGTCTTTATTGACAACATCCCTTGTGAGTTACCTCCTAAACAAGGCAATGATGACCATGCAATTGAATTTCTTCCAGGAAGTTCACACCTAACAAACCTCCTGATAGAGTTCCTCAAGCTCAACAAGAGGAGATTATGCGGCAAGTGCATGAGTTAGTTGAGAACGGCATGGTTAGGCCTAGCTCATCTCCATTTTGTTCTCCTGTGCTACTAGGTGCAAAAGAAAGATGGCACATAACGTATGTGTCGACTATAGAGCACTAAATAGGATCACTATCAAGAATAGGTTTCCTGTTCCACGAACAGAAGACCTATTTGATAAGCTACAAGGGTCCACCTACTTCAGTAGGATTGACCTAAAAAGTCGCTATCATCAAATAAGGATAGTTGATCAAGACATTGTGAAGACCGCATTTCGCACTACGTTTGATCTTTACGAATATATTGTCATGCCTTTTGGCTTGATCAATGCACCAACCACATTCAACCACTTGATGGAGAAGATACCTAGGCCTCACCGAACCTTTACTGGAGTGTTCTTTGATGATATCATCATCTACTCTAAGCCATTAGACAAACACAAGCAACACCTCCAGGTAATATTTCAAGTTTTAAGAGAGAATAAACTTTATGTTAATCGAAAGAAAAGTGATTTTTTCTTACAAGAGATTCAGTATTTAGGTCACATTATCTCCCAAGATGGCATCCAAATGGATCCATCAAGTTAGAGGTAATAAAAGAATGGCTTAAATCAAGGAATCTTCATGAGCTAAGAAGCTTTATAGGTATGTGTGCATACTATAGCCGCTTCATAGAAAGTTCTCACTAATAGCAGGACCATTACATGACCTAAAAAAAAAAAACGTTAGGTACACATGGTCTGCTAAGCAGAACAATGCTTTCGAAAAGTTTAAAGAAAAGCTTATTATTAGCAGTTGGACACACCCAACAGAAAATGACTGCTCGGCAGAATATTATTTTTTGTAATTATTCTTTAATTGAGGAAACCCGACATTTCACCTTTGTAAATAGTGGGGCTTGCAGAAGCTTCCAGATTGTATCCCATTTTTGACATTTAGATTGAGTAGATGGTTAAATTGGAACATTAGGGTTTGAGATTGTAAGGTATTTATACCATTTTTGACCTTAATGAAAGGACCCTTTGTCATTTTTTCAAAAGTTCTGTCTATGAGTGAGCGTATTGTGTACGAGAGAGAGTGAGAGTTTCATCTTGACGCTACGCGCTCACCAATGGTCGGAATCGAGTGCGGAGAAGTGCAGCATGCTGCCCCTGACGAGACCTACGGACCAATACCTACATTGTGGGTGTACGGTCTGGTTTTACGAACTCGACCCACAAGCTACATCTGGTGATTCGATGAGCATACGTTATCCGTTTTTTCATTTCAGCATATCTACGCATTCGCATCGAGTAGAGCTACACATTAGGCACTTTAGTTTTTGAAAATGACGACCTATAAATTTTGACTAGACATCCTACGTATTTTGCACTAGGTGTTTAGGGTTGGGATTTTGGTTCATGGACCTTAGGGAGAGCAACCTATTGGTGTTCGTAGGGTCTCCTTCAAGTTCTGTGGCGTTTTGAGAATGTTTGATGGGTATTTAGCTCTTGGAAGCGTTGTAGGAAATCTCATCTTAAGCACTCCGAAAAGCTGTAGCTTAGACATTGGATAGAGACCTCCGTAGGAATTAGTCGAGAGTCGGTCGAGTGTAGGCTGACACCCTATGCTTGCTTCCACGTGCCTGTGGGTCGAGCTTTGTCCTTAGCTGACAAATCTTGTTAGGTGACTTCTCACTGTGCTGACGTCCGTCGCGGCATATCCGCCAACATTGGCACCGCTGTCGGGGACGAAAATCCTAGGTAGGTGACCAAGACTAGTCCTTGAGGATAGGGATTCTCTAGCTGGCCAGAGTCGTGTTTCACATTTAGATAGGATCAGAGGGTGGAGAACTCTTTGGTTCTTAGAGGGAGTCTAGGGAGCGTGTGTCTGGCTTAGATCCTTCGACTTAGATAGACTTAGGTAGTTTTAGGTATTAGTTGAGTTGTGGGGTAGAGAGTAGGAGTTGGAATGGTAGAAGCGGTGAAAGGAGAGCTTGAGAGTCCGGAGAGGCTAGGAAGCAACCAAGACACCATTATCATATGATGAGTAGGAGTTGTCTCACAAAACGGAATATCCACGGATTTAGAGAAGATAAAAGTTATAGTGGATATGCCTAGACCAACCAATGCGAAACAAGTACAGAGCTTTATGGGACATTGGGGATATTATAGACGATTCATTTACATGTACGCTATAATAGGCCAACCACTTTACAGGCTAATAGTGAACTTTGAATGGACAGAGGAGTGTGAGGAATCATTCAAGAAATTGAAAGAGGCACTCATTACTGCTCTAGTTTTGAAATCACCAGATTGGGAGAAGATATTCCATGTGCATATAGATGCTTCTGCATATGCAATAGGATGCATTCTAGCTCAGCCAGAAGAAGGAAACATGGATTTTCCTATCTGTTACGCCAGTCGACAGCTCAACAATGCAGAGAAGAATTACACCACAACAAAGCGAGAAGGATTAGGAATGATATATGCTGTGAAGAAATTTCGGCATTATCTTCTAGCCAACAAGTTTGTGTTTTTTACGGATCACCAAGCCTTGCTCTACCTAGTCAATAAACCATGCAATACCGGGAGAATAGTGAGATGGTTCATTATCTTACTGGAATTCGACTTCACGGTAGTAGTAAAAAAAGGAAAAACACATCTTAGAGCTGATCATCTTTCGCGATTGACGAATGGGGAAGACCCTATAGGAGTAGATGACGACATGCTAGACCCGTACTTGTTCAACATAGAAATGATACCGAAGTGGTCTCAAAATGTCGTTAGCTTATTAACCTATGGAGGAGAGTTTGATAGAAGAGAATACAACCAGAAACATATTGCTATTCAGCAATCCAAGAACCTTCAATTGGTTGCAGGAAGGTTGTACCAATTGGGAAATGATCATGTTTTACGACTATGCATCAATCCTGAGGAATATAATATATATCTGCGCGAAGCACATGTTCAGGAATGTGCATTTCATTGTTCAAGAAGGAACACATATAGGAATTTGTTACAACTGGGAGTCTATTGGCCAGGAATGAAAGAAAGCGTACATGAATATGTCACTGTATGTATTGTATGTTCATCAAAACCGCCAGCAGAGTATTCGACATTATATCAGATAATGATCGCTCCGGAATGGAGTGAGTATATTGTTGAATATCTCACTAATAGAACTTTCCCAGAAGGAACGTCAAAAGCTCGTCAGAAATTTGTAGAGACAGAAGCTAGAGATTATGCTTTAATAGGAGATCAACTCTATAAGAGAGGTAAAGACAACTAGCTTAGGATTTGCGCATTAGAGTCTGAGTATATGATAATCCTAGAGCAAGCTCATGGAGGAGTAGGTGGAGGCCATTTCTCAGGTGATAAGACAGCAAAACTTGTCTTAGCCGCAGGAATATGGTGGCCAACATTACATATGGACGCTGAGGAATACGTTAAACGGTGTGATGATTGTCAGCGGACCAAAGTACCACTTAAAAGAGATGATATGCCGCTTAGACCAATGATGGGGGCAAGAGCTTTTGCAAAATGGGGGATTGATTATGTCGGATCCATTTCACCTCCTGTATATAAGACTCATGCACAATACATCATTGTGGCTACAGACTATCTAACAAAGTGGGTTGAAGCAAAGGCAACTCAAAAAGCAGATGCCAGGACCACGGCACAATTTCTATATGAATACGTCTTTGTACGATATAGATTGCCAATAGAAATTGTGAGTGATACACACATTTTATAAATGAAGTGATAAAGATCCTTCTAGATAAATTCATGGTAATCCATAGGAAATCAGCCTCGTATCATCCACAAGCAAACGGACAAGCTGAAGCAACAAACAAAACCATATGCACGGTCCTTACGAAGATTGTATCTGAGTCGAGAACTGACTGGGACCAGAAGTTGCATTCAACATTATGGGCATATAGGGTAGCATATAAAACATCAATAGGAACGACCCCATATAACATGGTTTTTGGGCTAAATGCTATCTTACCAATAGAATTCTTTATTTAAACCTTAAGGGTGGCTAAGGATCTAGAGTGGACAGGGCACGAGCTTTCTAATAGAATAGATGACCTGGAAAAGCTAGACGAGCTTCGCCTAAAAGCAGTAGCTTCTATCTACGCTCAAAAAAGGCGACAAAAGGAATTTTTTGATAAGCATGTGCGGACTAAAGAGTTTAAAGTTGGGGACTATGTCCTAGTTTACACTCTGAAACAGAATGCTAAGAAGCTTAAAAAGCGAGGGATGGGACCGCTGGTGATTAAAGATCTATCACCAAGTGGAGCCGTCAAGCTTGCTACATTAGACGGAGAAGAAATGCCCAATTGGATTAGTGGATGCAGAGTGAAAAAGTATCTTTTGCCGCTAACCCAAGACATGCTTCTCAAAATACATCAAGAAAAGTTGCGTGTCCAGAAAAAGAAAAAGATTGTGGAGGAAGCGCAAGCCGAGGCGAAGGAAAGAATGGAGAAAAGAAGACTACTACGTCAGAAACAGCGCAATGAAGAAGCAATACGAATAAACGCAGTCAGTATAACAGAAATGGATAATGACAAAGAAGAACCCATCATTGAATGCAAAGTAGGAACCAACCAAATCAAAGCCAGAGCACTATTGGATTCAAGAGCTCAAACTAACCTACTTTCACTCAGTTTGTATAGACAATTGACAAATGACACTAAATTACAAACTGCCAAGCAAGAGTTAAAGAGTTACTCTGAGAATTCAATCAAAACTGTCGGATGCATAGTTTTACATATACAGATTAACCAGTATGTGTATCCTCATATGTTTTACGTGGTTGAAGACCAAGCTACACAACATCCATTATTGCTAGGACAACCATGGCAGAAGCAATACAATGCAATGATTGACTGGAGTTCTAAATCAGTGCTTATCAAATATGAAGGTGAAAGTCAATCAGTTAAGTTCACCAAAGAATCAGAGACAACTCCAAAGGAAGAATCCAAGAACAAAGGTAAACAACAACCAGAGAAAAAGAAGAAGCAATGGCAACCAAAAGTTTCTATACAACTGGATTGCTCTTCGACGAGGAACTCTCAACATGGGATAAGGAAGACAAGCAATAATATAACAGCTCAACCTTGGGAAAAAACGGAGTCAAAGTTGGTATGGAGACCAAAAAAGGTTGTGACAGAGGAAACAAAGGTGGAAAACAGAGTCTTCAATACTAGACAACAGAGTGATTCCAGACAATCAAGGACAGTGAAACAGATCTGGATTCCAAAGAAGTTCATGACGGCACAAAGCTATAGCAAGCAAATTTGGATCCCAAAGATTTGTAAACAGGAACTCCCTTCAGTACAATCAACGAAAACTCCTAGGTATTTCAAGGCAAGGAAATCAACACAAAGAACAAAGCAGGTTTGGGTCGCAAAGAGTTTATGGCAAGCATAAGTGAAGCGGAAGCAGATTTGGATTGTGAAAAAGAACAACAAGGTAAAGAAGAATCCATCTACTGATTCTACTACCGAAGGGCCAAAACCAACCCAAAACCCGACCACCAACCCTTCAATCAAACAAAGAGCACCTTTATTGGAAAGACTGTTGTATCATCGCTCTACAATTGCATTGGAAACTTATGACCAAAACAACTACAATGCTTCGCCCACAGACAATTCATAGTCGTCCAGGAGGACTCAGACTAGGAGGGGGGGAGGTATACAGGTATACAGGAGCTACAAAGCAGCTACAAGCGACAAAAACAAAGAAAAACAAAAATTATATTACAAGGGCAGTGTCTTACATGATTTTGCAATTTTTATGTTTGATTGCGGATATTGATAATATTTATGCCCTTATATACCTTGTTTTGCAACAAGAAGAGATCAAATGATGAATTTGGGTCTCTAGACGTGTAAATATCACTAAATAAGAGTGTGTTTGGAGCTAAAAAGTGGAAAAAAGTGGTAATCCAAGTCCAGAAATCACAAATAAGTGTATATTCATATACACAGGGTTACCAGCTATTTATTGTGTATGTTTGGAATTTTTTGGCTTCAATTTGCTATTTTTCTTTATTTTTTATGATTTTCTTAATAAAAGTAAAATAAAAATAAAAAAGCAGGTGAAACGAGATCAGAAAAAAGAAAAGAATAGATGGTGATGATCCTAATGACAAGGGCAACCCATGGTAAAAATTGAGTACAATTCGGGAAAAGTTGCGGAAAGCCCGAAATTACAGAATTTTGGCAAAGTGGACAGATTTCTCAGAAACAGGTCAAACGGAGTCCAAATTGAGAAATTTCAAATCCTAAAGTGCATTTCACGATGAGATAGGAGCACATGTCAAATTTGGTAACAAGTGATCCGGGAAGTCCGAAGTTAAGTATTTTTCACATCACTTTCAAGCTCATTTCCACTATTACCTTCTTGGAGAGAGCAAAGAGCACACAGGAGCATCCAACCTTCTACAACCTTCTACGACTGCTACGAGAGCTCAGAGGACACCAGACATGAGAGGTAGACTCGTTGCCATAAGCTTTTGATGCTTATCATTAACTTTTGTCGCGAAAACTGACCAAAACCAAGAAACAAGAGCAGACGGGGAATGAGGAAGAACGCTAGATAGTGGCACAACCGCCTAACCAAACCTTGCAAGAACTTATAGGTGGGTTACCCTAGTATAGAAGATGGGTTTCTAACACTCAAAGCTCGAGAAAGAACGACTGGAAAAACCCTAGGTCAACAGAGCCTGCAAGAGGCAAACAGGAAAAAGTTGTCGAAATGACACAAAACTTCCCAGGAAGCTTAACAACATCGAGGGCAATGCAACCATGGAGTATCTCCAGGTTTGGACCACCAAAAGTAGGTCGGAACAACCGATTCGGCTGCGGACACACAAAGCGTCATTTTGGCATAACGGCTGAAATTGACGACCGAATGAAATGAAACTTCACAAGCAGCTTCAAATATACATGGATGACTTATGTTTGCAAGCAAAACCCAAAAGAAAGCTGATTCACTTACCGATGGTGAAAAGGACGCTTTCGGGCAACCAAATGGAGAAAGATGGAGAACGGGGAGTCAGAGTCAAGTTCAACCAAATAGATGGCTTCACAACATATCCAATGAGCTGGAAATGCAACTCTCGAGAAGAAAAGTTGAAGAAATTCAACTCCAAGGCAAAAAGATGACTTCGGAGACTGAAATGCCTATAAGGGGGCTTTTTAGCTAAACTGATGACTTTTTAAGTTGAAAACTAGTTAGCAGGGCTTAGGGCACTAGCACAAAGCATTCTTTGCACAAAAAGACCAACATTTCAAGAAAAGACATCATACGCGTATGATGTCTCACAGCATGAATTTCACATCCATTTCAACATTTGAGTGCATAGCCTCATTCCACATGTTAATCACATCCTATGAACCAAGTATCATGAGAATTGGAGTTAGAAAACCCAAGGAAAACCAAAAAGACGCAAAGTAGGCCATAAAATTGATTTTTGGTCTTAATTTTGTCAAAATAACTCCAAACTCATTGAAACTTTGTAGGATTGTTGATTAACACATCTACAAGCTATATGGAATCAAAAAGCACCATTTTGATACAAAAGACATCATACGCGTATGATGTCTATTTGCACTTACAGAGCCAAAACTGCTCATTTGTCTGCATACATCCATTATATATATTGATAGCCGTTTTTTTGGCTCTTTGTAATTGCCAGAGTGAGTTACCTCACCCTACCAAAATCACCCAAACACTGTGGCTATCCCTACCATTTCACTGTACATAGGCGTGCGTGAGTCACGGGACTTTTCCCATATCTTCTTAAAAACCCTTAGCTAGCTAGTCACTGGGCTAGGTGAGCCAAAAAAAATAAAAAAAATAAAAAAATAAAAGTATATTATGGCCTCTTTGTGTGTAAATATTTCACTGTATATATGGCCTAAATATAGGGATTTTTTATAATTATTTTGGTATTTTATTTAAATATTTCTACTTAGGTGTGTGTTTTATTAAACCTATGTACACCCTCTTTCATCCTCTTACACCATAATTTTATTTTTTGCCAATATGTACATACTCTAACCTCATATTTTTCCTTTATACAAATCACTCCCACATTTTCACCCTCACCCTTGTGAAAACAAAAAATTGATTTCTACTCATTGGTTACTTTTATTATATTATTTACTTGCATACATTTTCCTCTTTCACCCAAAATAATTCAAGGAGGGACCATATAATATGATTCCAATATCTTTCCATATCCATAACTCCTCCATATTTTTATTATTATTTTTACTCATTATTCTAACACCATGTGCTCATTGAGCTAAAGTCCATGAATAGTCCATACACTAGTCCCACCATGTATATATTTCTTATTTCACCAATAATCCTCCTCCATGCATGGGTCAAGGGCAACTTGAATGCTTTGTATTATAATATGACAAAGGAGGGGCTCACTCTTGGATGCATTGTACAAATTCAACAAAGGAGGGGACCACTAAAAGACTTTTGCAGGCCTAAAAAACAGGCTTTTTGGTGAGAATTTTGGCACCTATCTCCACTCCGAATTTGGAGCGGTGGTCAAAAGAGAAAATGTAGCCCACGCTCTGAATAATCACCCCAAATTTTTTCATGATTTTTGGAGCTACCAGCTGTGAGCTATGATTTTTTTAGTGGACCCCAGTTTTCCCATGCTATGCAGCCACACTCTCTCTTCCACTTTATCATTTTCCTCTTTCACACACACTTCTCCACTCATCATCCCCATCTCTCTCACCACTCCTCTCTGCACACTACTCACCTTCTCCTCAACCTTGAAGAATAAGAGAAACCATGGTGAACTCATACCTCCCACACACAATTCCATTCCAAAATTGACCACCTAGTCTCATTTTTCCTCCTCCAAATTACCCATATCTATCAAAAAACCACAAAATTCAGCCTCTTCTCTTAAAATACAGCATCATGGTGGTTGATTACTCAGCTTCAATTACCTTGTCTCCCAAGGAAGGTCAAGAGTGGAGAAAAAATGTACCGTCAAAGCTAGTGGACCGTCAATAAGCGTCAAAATTGGCCCTACTCAAGACACTTGGAGCATCAACCTTGTAAGAAATCCACCTTTTCTTACCTCTTAAGAGTTTTTCTTCCTTATTTGTATCCTACATGGATACTCCCATTGTAAATATTCAATTCCATTTGTAAATTAATACTAACTCTACTAACACTAACCCACTATGAAAAGTCCTATCACCTCCATTTCTCTCCTCTCTCTTTCCCCACCAACTTCTTGATAATTCCAAGAAAAAGAAATTAGATAAATTGCTGAAAATCTAACCCAACCATGGTTAGAGGAGTAACCCTAGCCTTCAAAATTGCTATAAAAGGAGGGTGTAGCTAGCATAAGGAGGGGGGAGCCATAAGCAAGAGCACTATGCTATAGCTTGAGAAGCCAAGCTCAACCTCTCTAGAAGGAGCTCTTGAGTGGAAGCTCATTGTCTTATGCATGTGCATGTGTTGTAATAGGGGATTAGCAAGGGAACTATATGCCATTGTAAGAGAGAGAGTGATCATTCAATTGAGAGTAGGAAATCTATCATTTCTCCTACTAGTGTAAGCCCAACATTTGCTGAATCAAGGAGGGTGGATTTGGACTAAGCTTGGATACTTTGTCTCCCTTCCAACGTGAAGTAATGGACAACAATGATGCGTAAGTGTCTTGGTGTTTTTTGTTAAGTTCTTGATAGCTTGTCTCTGGTGTTGTCATCAATCTAGCCATAAATCCCACATACTGTAAGAGGGCGACAGGGTGGAGAGGACTCCCCTGGCCTTAAGACAGTGATTGGGGTTGCTTTTCTTGTGATGTGTTGTGGTGAAATTTACGCAAGCTATGTTGAACAAGTACTAATCTCACTTTGATTTGTCATGACAGATTGGTAAGAAGGTATTAATGCAACAAGCACCCCCTCCCCCTTTCTCTCTCTTTCTTAAATATATAGTTGTGTTTGCTTGATCATTGCCGATACATTTCAAAGAAGCCCGAGCACTATCTCTCTCTCTCTCTCTCTATCTCTCTCTCTCTCTCTCTCTCTCTCTCTCTCTCTCTTTCTCTCTCTCGTGTTTTAGTGTGTGAGAGTACTCCATTGGTGTTAGGGTTAGTGTAAATTCCTTGCTTGTTTGTGGGTTGCTCTAACGATTCTCCTCTTTTGCGTCCTAGTTCGCTCTTAAACTAGGTGGTGCCCCTTGTGTAGTTGGGATTTGGCGGTGGGTTTGTTGTTTTGGTTTGTGTTGTGTTGTGCCCCAGCCCCATTGAGCAGCACGGGAGCCTTGAAGGGTGTCTAGAGGCCACTCTTCTTGTTGCCCGCCCCGGACCGCCTCAATATCTAATACATGCTACATATGAAATTTGGAACCATTTGGTCAAGAGGATCACCCCATTAGCCCAATTGAGGAAAAATCCTTCACCTAAAGCCTATTTTTGGCCCAAATCCAACATACTCAAGTCCAAACCAAGATTTAGATATAGTCCTTCACTAGTACATGGGGAGTCCGCAGAACCATTCCCATGCAAAATTGATGAAAAATACATCATACGCGTATGATGTCTCCAGAGCCATTTTTAGCCCAAAATCTATCCAAACTTCATAAATCCACTGAATAAGCCTATCTAAAGCCAAATCCAATCTTATAGAGAAATTTGGTCCAAAAATACACTAAAAGACATCATACGCGTATGATGTCTCATTATGTGATTTTGGCACCTCAGGGCTTCAACCACCAAACAGAAGTGATCTACATGCCATTTGAAAGTGAACCACAAAGTTTTATCCAATTTGGATCATAAAATCCAATTCCCTTTCAAAATTTTGCCAAGAGCCAGAACTGGACTAAATTGGCCAAAACTTGACCAAATGGTATCCAAACTCAAATCCAAGCATATGATAATCATGTATACACTATCAGCTACAAGCACAACCAATATGAAGTCATTTTGACACAAAAGACATTACGCGTATGATGTCTCCAGCATGATTTTGAGCCCATTTTGCATATTTTTTCACCTACCTTGCATCCTTAGGCCCTGAATAGCTCATGTTTCAATTTTCAAGTCATTTGGATAGTTAAAAGCTTCATTTTGGCTTTCAGTACTAAAAAGACGCTAACTTCTGAAATTGGAGTTACAGGATCCATGGATTCCGCCAAGTCATCGGCAACGAAGAGAAAAAGGCCGACAATCAAAGATGCTATTGCAGAAGCGGAACCCTTTGACATTCCAGCAGAAACCCTCAAGCCAACCAAAACTTGGGTGGAGGAAGCAGTATTGGAGAAAGAGGGAATAAAGATCTACCAGGGGACTTTCAGAGATCCTCAAGGGAAAGCGGTGGATGTACCAATGATCCCACAGGAATTGGTAGATTAAAGCAGGTCAGAAGACATCAGCACGTACCTGGAAAGGGCAGACTTGCACAGTTTCCTCACCTCGAGACCATCAGGTGTGGATACAAGAAGAGTGTACGAGTTGGCAACATCCATTCAGAAGGATGGAAAAGCCACATTGATAGCCATGGATGGAGAGAAAGTAGAAGTACAGATCACTCCACAGCTCATTGCAGACGCATTGAAGCTGCACAACAAAGGGATCTTGGTCAGGGAAAGAAGGGAGTCCATAGAGGTCTATGGGCCCAAGAAACAGAATGCAACCTATGGAGATATGGCAGACCCAAGAGCGGCAACCCTTTGCCGATTGTACAACCAATTTCTTCATGTTTGCAGTAAAAGACCGCAAAAGTATACGACACCACCCCATGCCATTGCAACCACCATCACATGGGCATTAAAGAGCAATATGCCAAAAGAGGTGAATTACGCTCAACACATCCACGAGCAAGTAATTGCCATGCACAACGAGAAGCCAAAGTACATAGGAGGAGCGGAAATTCTGACAAGAATAGCTTATGAAGCTATTGGAGCTAGAGATCAGTGGCCAAAGGTTCCCTCCCAGAATGAGTGGCTTAGAGAAGCCGACGAGGAGGAAGAACAGCCCGAAGTATCCAAGAGGGCATCCACAAGAGCGCGCCGGAAACTAGAAGTAGTTTCAGAACCTGCAGAGGATGTGGACGAGCCGCTTAAGAAGAAAGTAAAAAAGAAGGTTGCTCCCAAGCAAACCAAAAGTCAGAAAGCGGAAAGAATGGAAAGACTAGTGGAGCAGTTTAGAGCGGAAAGAGCTCTAAAGGGTGATTTTGAAGAAAAGTGGGTGCCAGACCCCACTAAAGTCGGAACTAGCTCAGCCAGGCCACATATTGATCAATACGATCAATATATTAAAGCTTATGAGGAGTCAGAGGCTATTCTGGAGCAGCAACCTGTCGAGCCATACACTGAAGAGGAGGTACAACAATTAAAAGCTGAGCTAAAAAAAGACGACAAGGGGAAAAGGAAAGTAGATGAGTCTACTAAGCCTCAAGAGATAGACGGGCAAGCCGACAAAGGGAAAGCCAAGGAAGCTGAGGACAAACATCCCTCTTTTACTGATGTACCAAGCCCGAAGAAGACGGAAAAAATTGTGGAAGAGATCACAGTAGAGGTGGACACAGATGTTATGGAAAAGCCAGAAGCCGAGACCAAAGAAAAGAAGATAGATCCAGTTCAGCAAAAGAGAAATGATTATGAGGATCTGGTAGCGATAGGATACCCTACAAAAACAAGATGAACGGAGGAAAAAACAAAGAGTACAAAAGAAAGTGAAGAGAAACTGGACGAACCGAAAGCACTAGAAGAGCCAAATCCAGTGGAGGTGGTGGCAGAAAGAGCTTTAGAGTTGACAGATGATGATAAAAAAGACATGCACATGGTGCATGAACTGCTCAGCAAGATAAAAGAAAGGTCCAAGGCAAAGGAAGTAGAGATTGAGACAGCCAAACAAAGGGAAGCGGAGTTGCAGAGAAAATTAGAGAATGCTATGACTGAATCTGAAAGTCATAAAGCATCACTCTATGACGCGGAAAACGAGAGAGACGGCTTGATACTCCAGCTAGCCGAGGCTTCAAGAGAAGTGACAAGTGCACATGAAGCAAGGGAGCGGCTAGAGGATGAGTTGGAGGCGGCCAAGGATGAGCTCATTGAGCTAAGGGAGAGAGTCGAGCTCCAAGAAAGAACAATCACTAGACTCAGGACTACCCCTAGAGCTAGCAGAGCAGGAACCGAACAAGAGGGAGTTATCATACCAGCTATGGAAGACCAGGTCCGAAGCTTACAAAGAGAGCTAAGATTAGAGCAAGTGCAAAGGTTGCACATTGCGGAGGGATCATTGGCCGCAGAGGAGAGGCTCACATTAGAAAATCAAACACTACGGACAGAGAATGAGGCCCTCCGCAAACAGCTCCAAGATCTACAAGAGCAACAAAGAAGAGAGACAGAGGCACCACACGAAGAATCAGGTGGAGCAGCCATAGAGCTACCAGAAACTGGAGAGGCAACCACAATTGGAGATCCAGTCCCAGCTCAAGAGGTGGTCTCGACTACAGGAATCTCTGAAGAAGAAGAACAAAGGCTCCATGACCAAATAGAAAAGTCAGCAGAGGAGAGTGCCAAGGCGGAAATGGAATGGGAGAGGAGACTCCTAATCTCCATTAGACTTCAGGGACTTGACACAAAAGTGCTCCATGAACAGTGGATGCAACCCAGCCTGCCTTTCTCTTTGATGAAATTTGAAGTGCTAAAGACGAAAAAGAGAATAGAGGAGGAGCAGTATGTCGCTCTTTACGAAGGCGACATCACAAAGGAGGAACAATCAAAGAAGATAATAGATTCACAACCTAGATGGAGGAAAGGTTGGCTGAACAAATACCCAGCCTACCTCATCTACTTGGTGGAGGCACCAAAGGAGATTCCGGAGGATGCAACCTTCTGCCCAATGCCAAGAGTCAGAAACTGGAAAGAGCATGGCAGGATTGCAGAAAAGAAGCCAAATTGGCTTAATTACCCCAGGATGCCAGGACCAAAGACAGGAGAGAGAATAGGTAAAGCCTACATGGTGAAAACCCTAACGGGCACCATCAAGCTCTTTACTGGCTCTCCTGACCTTTCATGTCAGATGCTCAAGAAAATTTGCAGGACTCTCTTAGCTTGCATTGAAGTGTTCGCGCCAGAAAAAGCCACGACCTCGAGTCTACTATCGACGGCCGACACAGTGACTGATATGATGTACGATCTTTCATTGCAACCTTCTCCAAAAGTGTTACACCTCCTATACCAAAGGATTATGTTTTTGCCTAGCTTCCACATGCAAACATTCGAAGAAGCTTTCTACACCGGCTTTTTCACCCACGAAAGCAGAATATTCGGCCCAACCTTGACCATCGGCAACCTACGATACGAATCACATTTGCAGATGCTCAAGACGACAGGACTTTATTGACCAAGCATAAAAGTCATGTCAGGGACGACATGAACGTGGAGGGGGGGAGTGTTGAGCCAGCAGAGGATCACACCCACATTTTTGCTCACACTCATCATTTTGTAACCATTGATTGTAATAAATGTCTTTCCGACATTAATTTTGATTTGAGCCATTCATTAAGTAACGGGACTCAATTGAGTTTCCAGCTTGTAATCCCAAAGTAATTTCACTTGCTGATGTAATTAGTTAGAGATGTTCTCACCTCCAAGGCTGAGGTATATAAGCCAAAGTTTTTGTAACCTAGGGGGACTCAGATTATTAATCAAAGGGAGTTTTTGAGCGCCGTGACTGTGTCTGAGAGAGAGTGTGAGAGAGAGAGTCCTATCTACTTGCTACGCGAGCTACGGAGCCACCATTGGAGAAGCGACACCGCCATTGTGTTAGCAACGGCGAGAGCTACGCACAGATACCAAGAGTGCGCGCTATCGGCTTCTATGTGTGGTAAGTTCCTACGAGCTTCGGTGTGAGTTTTCTTCCAGCTCGTGTGTCGGAATGGAGCGTGCAGCATAGCTATAGAACCACAACGAGTAGAGCTACACATTAGTACCATCGGGGTCAAGTTTCGGTCACATGTATTTTTCGGCCTGTCTTCATACGCGTTTACCGCACGGAGTGATTATAGGTTGATTTTGCAGTTCAAGTCTTTAGGGTGTTGTTATTACCTAGTGTATAGACTTTCCCTTGAGTTTGAGATCGATTCAATGATTCTAGATCCTGTTTCGTATAGCATTCGTTCGTAGTACGGATTTCATTCACTTGCGTATTTTAGAACTTAGATTTGATTTCCTTAGTAGTGATTGTCATTAGAAGGTCGAGTAGGTGATTTGACACCCACCTAGTTGTTTCCATGCGCCTGCGGGTCAAGCTTCGTCCTCGTCTGACAAATTCTGTTGTTGGTTGAGTTCTCGCTATTTAGCTTCCGCTAGCGGCGTAACCGCCTTAACATTGTTGCTAGTTGAACCTGGTAGATTGACCTTCTCTTTTATGACCACCTCTCCACTTGGGTTGAGAAATACTAGCCCTCCCCCTGCTTTTCCTGTGGCTCGTCGAAAAGCTCCATCAAAGAACAAGGTAAAAGCACTAGGAATACTTTTAGGTGGTGGCAATGGTAGGGTCTTTACTTCAGGCACCTTAATCTCCTTCTCATGTACCCTATAAGTAAGGATCCCTGCCAATTGTGCACGCACACTATCTTCTAACTTGAAAGAGTATTGGAACTCTTGCAATTCCTTAATCCACTTTGAGATCCTAGTGCTAAGATTCATTTGAGATGACACCCAAGGAAACAAATTTTCTGCAGTGAGAATTACAAAAGGTTTTGGTAGCAAGTAGGATCTAAACTTTCTCACCGCAAACATGAGAGAAAGCATCATGAGTTCTGCCTCCGTGTAACCTCTCTCCAAAGCATTCATGACCCTACTAGCAAAGTAGATGGGTCGCATCCGGGTACTATGGGGATCTTGTTGTAGCAAAACCGCTCCAATTGTTTCTTTCCCAACACTAGAGCTAACAAAGAATGTGTACTCCCAACAAGGAGGCATGAGTGTTGGTAGTTCTGACAGGATGACTTTAATGTTACAAAAGTAATCTTCAAGCTCATCAGACCATGCAAATTCTACTTGTTGTGTCAACTTTTGCAAAGGATGAAGCAACTCCGAAGCTAAGTGAATAAAGCGTGACATATACCTCACCTTTTGAATGAATGAGATGACCTCTTTAAGATTCTTGGTTGATGGGAGCTCAATAAGAGCCTTTGCCTTTGAAGGATCCACCTCAATGCCTTTATAGGAAACCTTGTGACCAAGCAAGATCACTTCATCCTCACCTATGTGGCACTTGTCGGGGTTGAGTTGACCTCCCATGTCATAGAGATTCTTTAAACCTTCTTCTACCCTTTGTAGATGCAATGATTTTGAGCTATAAATGCAAAAACCATCAATAAAAACCCTAATGGACTTTCCAAAGAATGTTTGAAACACCATGTTCATGAAGCGTTGGAAAGTTGCAAGAGCATTTGTCAGGCCAAATGGCATGACTCTAAAAGCATAACAACCCCAAGGAGTGATGAAGGTTGTTTTCAACTGATCTTCCAATGCGATACCTATTTGAAAGTAACCCGAGTAGCCATCACACACAGTATACTTCTCATGACCAGCTACCTCATTTAGTATCTCATCTTGAAATGGGAGGGGAAAGTGATCTCTTTTTGTTGCCTCATTGAGTGGACGATAATCTACACACACCCTCCACTTGCCATTTTTCTTAGGAGTGACAACAACGGGAGAGACCCACTCTGAATTCTCCACTGGATAAATGAAACCTGCTGCTAGAAGATTTCTTACCTCCTTGAGTAAAGCCTTCTCCCTGATGACTCCTAGCCTTCGTAGCTTTTGAGCCTTAGGTGTGGCCCCCGGCTTCAACTCAATTTTGTGTTGAACAGCCTCTACTCCATGCACATCGGTGTAGTCTTTAGCGAAAAGCTTAGAAAATTTCCTTAACACACCTTTGAGCTCCTCTCTTTCATCCTTTGTAAGTGTTGTAGATAACATACCTTCTAGCATTCTTTCATCTTCCACTTTTTGGTTTTCTTGGGAACCTACCTCTTCCAAACCTGGGCAAGAGGTCTCTTGGTTGTTTGGCTTAAACCTTACCCCCATGACTTCGATGGAAGACTCCTCTTCAGTAATGCTGCCGCTACTTTCTCCTTCTAAAGTGCTATCGGTCCAGCCTTCCTCTGTCTCACTTTGAGATGATTCTTCATGGATCTCCTCTTGGCGTTGCTCCTTCATGTCAAAGACAACCTTCTTATGATTTTCATTCCTGCAAATTAGCTTTCCACTCTCCCAATCCTACAAAGCTCGCATTTTCACTAGCCATGGTCTCCCTAGGATAAATGGGTAACCATTTACTTTGGCAGACATAACATAAAAATCCACCGCCTTCTTAATGCCAAAGGCCTCTACAAAAACATTTTTACAAATGCCTACACACCTAGCTTTGCTATTGTTTTCCATCTTGACTTTAATTTCAGGTGTCTCATGGATGTGCATGCCTAGTTTTTGCATGAGTCCCTCTGTCATGATGCAAATTTGTGCACCCCCATCCACTAGACCTTTCCTAACCAATCTTCCTTTGATGTAACAATCTAGCACAGGTGTAATATCCTCATTCATTTCAGCATGTGAAATTTTTACAAAAGGCACACTCTCTTTTACCTTTCTCCTAGTGCTAACTGCCTTTGTTAAATCCCTCCTAACTTGTGGGCATAATGCAAGAAACTGAGGCCATGTGATATCAGGACCCTTACCTCTCATGTCTTCCAACAAGTTGTATGGGGCCATACCATGTCCAAGAGGGAAGTCTTGGATATTGATACGACGTCGAGTCCTCTTAGATTCATTGGTCTCCTTTGCCTTCTTACCTCGTCCATGGTCACTCTGTGATGTGACACCTTCTTTCTCCTTCCCTTTTCCACGGCCACGCTTAATGCCATTTGCTTCCATGTCAACCTATTTTGAATTTGTCACCTCTACCACATGCACATTTGGATCTGGCAAAGGTGGAACTCCTTCTACCCCTTGTGGAGGTGGTCTTGGTCCATTTGGTCTTTGTAGAAGCCTTGGTTGTTGACCAGTTCCTTCACCTGCATTCATCACTGGGTAATTCAAGTTAGGTCTCCCTGGCTCCCCACGGGGCCAAGGACAATTATACATCCCATGTCCAGACTCTCCGCAATTCCAACATTGTAAGACTCTCCTAGGTCGGGGATCTCGCTCTTCAGACTTCCTTGCTTGTCCTTTTGGGCCTACAGCTTGTGCAAGGTGAATTGACAAGCTGCTTAAAGATTCATTTAACTTCTCAATCACTTCCGCCGTTACCTCTGGAAGCTCCCTAGATGTTGATGCTTGTGACTTACCTTTGGGTCTAAGACCTTCTATTGGAACCTCTCCCCTTAGGCACTTGAGTTTCCTATACTTCTTGGAAGCTCTAATTTCAGCTGCATCATAGGTGGCAGGTGCATCCGCCTCCACCTTTACCTTAAGATCAGGAAAGATTCCAGCTATGAATCTCCCCTTCTTTAGAAATTCTTCACCATCACCAGGGTTAGCAACATTTCGTATCCATAGAGCCCAAAGACGTAGAAACTCTTGCTTGTACAAGTAGTAGTCATCTAAATCTTTTTGCTTATGAGAAACAATGTCTTGCCATAGTTTTTGAGTGTTTTGGGGATCAAAGAAGTATCTCTTGAAATGATTCACAACTTCCGTGTAATTCCCTTTAACTTCCTCAGGCAAAGAGTCAAACCAAGTGCTAGCATCTTTCCTAAGGACCACCTCAAACATCTCTACACGTTCTTGATCAGTTACTATCCTCTTGATACGACAAGACATCTTGAAATTTTCTAAAAATAATTATGCATCCTCTCCAAGCTCTCCAAAGAAAAGAGGGTATCCAGACATTTGGCATTGGCTTTCCATTATTATGAAAGATTGCAACACGAGTTGCAACAAGGGATACAATAGAAATTTAGAACCACTCGCCTGCAAATGAAGAAGTAAGAAAGTACCACTCTAGGTTTTCTTCTTCAGCTATCCAAGTTTCAATGAGGTCTCGATTTGTTTGATCAAAACAAAAGGGTGGACTATTTATGAGCTCTAAGAAGGGTTGAAATTCTTCAAAGCTAAGACGATATACAAAAATATCTAAAACTTCATTTTTTGGATCTAGAAGAGCAACCACGTCCCAAGTAATGAATTGCACTTGCTCTACAATTCCCAATGCACAAGCGGTTTGTATAAAAACTAGATCTTCATGCTCGTCGAAGGCGGTGAGAAAGTAGCAATTGACTAGGAGCTCCTTTCCTTCGAGTTCCACATAGTCGGAATGAACCTTCTCACAATTTCATAAAGAACATCCTCCTCAAGTCCAATCAAGCTTGCAAGATTTAAAGACTCCACTTGTGCTACAAAACTCCTGGACAAAAACTCCTTAGGATTATGGTTAAATCATTCATAAGCATCAAGAGATTTACAATGTCTCTATGAACAAAGTGTCATAGATAGTAGAGAAGGATGAGAATTTATACAAATTTGCAATCTTCTCGATGCTCTCTTTATTAAGACAAGCCCCAAATAGCTCCCTATCTCCTTTGTTGAAAGTGAAAGGAAGACTATTAATAAGACGCAAATGAGGGAAAAATTCACCAAATGTGAGTCTATGAAGCATAAACTCTGGCCGCAAGTTTCCTGAAGAGTCTTCCTCAATGGTGAAATGCACTCGCCAAACACCAAATTTCACTCTATTTACCAATCTTAGGGCACACACTACTTGGATGAATGTACGGTCTTCCTTAGTGCCCAACAGCAAAAGGAAAATGGAATCCACACACAGGACCTTTCGTCTTAGCTTCACCACCCTCTTGTTATGAGGGAGATGCTTTACTACCTGCTCCTGCAACTCAATCGGTAATAGAGCTAGATTTCTAAGGATTGAATTTTCACTGCACACACACTCCTTGTTAGAACAAATGATCGTTTTTTTGTTTTTGTAACAAACGTGGACAAACAAAAAACCAACATACACACTATTTTGTTTGGCTGCACTTCATTTTAAAATAAAATGAACACATGTACATCAAAAGAAGTGTGGTAGTTGATGAGAGGTAGAATGACACGTTGTGGAGATGCAAGAATTTACCCTGTTCTTTCAGCCCCAAACATAAACACCATACGCTGTTGAAAATGTATCTTTCTACTAAGTGCAATATTTATCCCAATATGGGGTGTGAAGTAAAAAGGGAAACTTTTTGGGCCATTATCCATGCTCTATACATAACCTAATGCTTAAAATAGAACAAAGATATATACATCGAAACTAAGATCGTACCTAATGAGAGGCAAAATAAAAGGATTTACCGAAGCGTTTATTTCGGCTAACCTGAGAGAACCTAAAATTCTACGAATTACTCGTTGAAATTGCAACTTAGTACTAACAATTATGTGTACCTTTTTCCTTGCAATCGGAATGAAAGGATCATACAAATTCTCGTGATTCATGCAAGCTACTTGATTATGCTAAAGGTTGAGCCTTCACGAAACATACACAAGCCGTCCTCAATGGGGGCACCAATTTTAGGCGGTCCAGGACGGGCAACAAGAAGAGTGGCCTCTAAGCACTTTTCTAGGCTCCCATGCTGCTCAATTGGGTTGGTTTTGGAAAAAACAGCAAACACACACACAAACCCGCAACCTAATCCTACACAAATTTGGGGCACCACCTAGTTTTGGATGCGAACTAGGACGCGTAAAGAGAGAGAGAGAGAGAGAGAGAGAGAGAGAGAGGATAGTGCTCGGGCTGCTTTGAAATGTATCGGCAATGATCAAGCAAACACAATTATATATGTAAGAAAGAGAGAGAAGAGGGAGGGGGTGCTTGTTGCATTAATACCTTCTTACAAATCTGTCATGACCGATCAAAGTGAGATTAGTATTTGTTCAACATATCTTGAGTAAATATCACCATGACACATCACAAGAAAAGCCACCCCAATCATTGTCTTAAGGCCAGGGGAGTCCTCTCCACCCTATCGCCCTCTTACAATATGTGGGATTTATGGCTAAATTGATGACAACACCAAGACACAAGCTATCAAGAACTAAAAATATCACCAAGACACTTACACATCATTGTTGTCCATTACTTCACGTTGAAAGAGAGACAAAGTATCCAAGCTTAATCCAAATCCACCCTCCTTGATTTAGCAAATGTTGGGCTTACACTAGTAGGAGGAATGATACATTTTCCACTCTCAATTTAATGATCGCTCTCTCTCTCTCTTACAATGGCATAGAGTTCCCGTGCTAATCAGCCCTATTACAACACATACACAAGCATACGACAATGAGCTTCCACTCAAGAGCTCCTTCTAGAGAGGTTGAGCTTGGCTTCTCAAGCTATAGCATAGTGCTCTTGCTTATGGCTCTCCCTTTGTGCTAGCTACACCCTCCTTTTATAGCAATTTTGAAGGCTAGGGTTACTCTTCTAACCATGGTTGGGTTAGATTTTCAGCACTTATCTAATTTCTTTTGCTTGGAATTATCAAGAAGTTGGTGTGGATAGATGAAGAAGAGAGAGAGGAGAGAGGTGGAGGTGATAGGACTTTTCATAGTAGGTTAGTGTTAGTAAATTAGTAGAGTTAGTTATTTTATTGATTTACAAATGGAATTGGATATTTACAATGGGAGTATCCAAGTAGGAAAAAAATAAGGAAGAAAAAACTCTTAATAGGTAAGAAAACATGGATTTCTTACAATGTTGATGCTCCAAGTGTCTTGAGTAGGGTCAATTTTGACGCTTGTTGACAGTCCACTAGCTTTGACGGTACGTTTTTTTCAGTCTTGACCTTCCTTTGGGAGCCAAGGTAATTGAATATGAGTAATCAATCACCATGATGCTGTCTTTCAAGAGAAGAGGCTAAATTTTATGGTTTTTTGATAGATATGGGTAATATGGATGAGGAAAAATGAGACTAGGTGGTCAATTTTGGAATGGAAGTGTGTGTAGGAAACATGAGTTCACCATGGTTTCTCTTATTCTTCAAGGTTTAGAAGAAGGTGAGTAGGGTGCAGAGAGGAGTGGTGAGAGAGGTGGGGATGATGAGTGGAGAGGTGTGTGTGAAAGAGGAAAATGATAAAGTGGAAAAGGGAGTGTGGCTGCATAGCATGGGCAAACTGGGGTACACAAATAAAATCCTAGCTCACAGCTCGTAGCTCAAAAAAATATGAAAAAATTTGAGGTGAAATTTCAGCTCATGAGCTACAACGTTTGTTTGTATCACCTTTTCAAATTCGGGGAGCATGTGATCTTTAAAAATTCAGCAAAACCGATTGTTTTTTCCACTGCACAAGGTCCTTGTGAGGTCCTTCTTTGGATGATTCTTTTGAATACCTCCAAGAGTGAGCTCCCCATGGTGCATGCATGCATTCCACATACCCTTGACCTTATTTGGTAGGTCTATATTTGAATATATTGTTGAGATCATGATATAAGTGAATAGTACAACTAAGAAAATCAAATATTGAGGGGTCTAAAAAAATATGTACATGTCAAATATAAATAATATAGGTGAAAAAAATATAAAGGGGTCAAAATAAATCTCTCTCATTATAAATCTACCATAAAAATATGAATATTTTTGGTGTTCTAATTTATGAGAGTAAAAGAGAATAGATGTAGGAAGGAAAAAATCACAATAGTGAAAAAATATACACATAAATAGAACTAGTTTTTTTGGATTTTTGTTGGGATGGAGTTACACCAAAAATAAGAGAAGCTTGCATGAAATTATTTTTATATAGAATAAAGAGTATGCAAAATGGTAAGAAAAAATATGGTAATGGTGAGTCAATGTACATAGCATAAATAACACACCATAGGTAGAAATATTTAAATAAATACAAAAATAATTATGAAAAATACTTTTATTTAGACCCTATATACAATGAAATATTTACACACAAATGGGCCATAATATACTTATATTTTTATATTTTTTTGGCTCAACTAGCCCAGTGACTAGCTAGCTGAGGGTTTTTTAAGAAGATATGGGAAAAGTCCCCTAACTCACACACACCTATATACAGTGAAATGGTAGGGATAGCCACAGTGTTTGGATGATTTTGGTAGGGTGGGTTAACTCACTATGGCAATTACGGAGAGCCAAAAAATGACTATCAGTATCAAAGCGAGAGTAAGCCAAAAACTCAAGGGTCAATAGAGATTGGAAGACAACCCATAGAATGAGTTGGAAGAGATGAATCATCTCTTGCAAAAACCATCAAAAATTACGGCTTAGGAGCACCACTGGGAGAGGAACCCGCTCACTAGCGAAGGCCAGAGCAGGTATATCGATTAGGACGAGGAGATCCAATGATGAGATTTGTAGACCATCGTAGAATTAGACCTTCTCAAGTGCAAAAATTGGTAAATAAGAAATACACGGGAAACAGAGATCCTAGGGATCATGTAGCAGCCTTTGTGCGTGTAATTAGAGCCGAAGAGGTGTTAGACTTACCTACCCAATTTGCTGGGTTTGGACTAACCCTAGAGGAGGATGCTGCTACTTGGTTTGACTCTGTGGAGCGTAGAGACTTTGAGTCTATGGAGGAGGTGTTTGACGAGTTTATTGAGGAATTCTCACAAAGGGGGATAGCTCATAATACAATCTCACAAATCCATAAATTCAAACAGAAAGAAGGGGAATCTATGCGAAAGGCAGCCCTACAACTAAAAATATATGTTAAGTTCTGCCCTATGGAAGAACTGCCAACTCAGTCCAGACTTATGCTTATATTTATTCAAGGACTAAGAAACAAAGATCTCCAGAAGGACTTACATATAAAGAGGAGCACGACGTTAAATGAGTTAACTAAGGAGGCTCTTTACCTTGTAGACAATTGTACGGTCTACAAGGAGGGTGAATTCAAGGATCTTGATGACGATTCATCCTCACAACAAAGTGGAAGCAAGTCCTCTAAGACAACACCGAAAGGAGAAGTAGTTGTAAGCCAAGAGCAGCTTGTAGAAGAAGTGCTAAAAAAGATTAACCTGTACGCCAAGCCTCAGGCTAAACATCCAAAATGGTGTGCTATTGAACAAAAATGGACAAACCATGTGACGGAGGAATGTTATTATAACAAGGGATATGTGAGAGAGAGACCTTATGCTCCCCAGGCTCAGGTAGCATCTCCTCAACTTCCACCGATGCCTAGGTATCAAGTAGACAACCTATCAGGACCTGTAGGTGTAGAAAGACCACAACCACTGTTGGGGCAGCAACCACCCCTACCAGGATTACGACTAGTTGGCATAAGATACACACCAACAGTAACCAAACCAGAAGAGAAGGCTTTGGTGCCTATGCATGCATATTACGAAGATCCCAATGGATATGCTACAAATACTATCTATTATCCACCAGAAGAACCCCCAACTCCAGAACCATGAAGCATGATGGGAAGTGTAGGACCACCAACAACTACACAGGTAGCAGGAGAAGGAAGATATAGCTTGGATGAACGAACATTGTTGTTCATAGCCAACGGAGGCATGGACAGGCAGAGACATGCATACCAACAAAGAGGAGCTCAAGGAGAACCTCAACAGCCTAAGGGACCCTGCTACAAGTGTGGTGTAGACCATTGGCTCAGAGACTGTCCTCATGATGAAATCATTAAAGTCAACTCATATTGCACCAAGTGTGGAATTACTCATTTGATTCCTGATTGCCCTAAGAACCCGAGCAAAGGAGCAAAAACTACCTTGAACGTGCTGGAAGCAGTGCCTTCCAGTGGAGGGTCAAAAAATGAGACAGTAATTCCTATTCAGGCAGTGACACGAGCCCAACCTCAAAGAATGATGAATGAACCCATAATTGAAGAGCCAAAAACCGATGCCCCAAGTTCAAAAATGAAAAATCAGATAAGCACTTGGAAAGCTAGAAAGGCGCATTTGAAAGCCAGGAAAGAACGAGAGCAAACGGCTCTATCCGACGAGTTAAAACACACGAAGGATAGACTAGAGCGGTTAGAGGATCTAGCTAGTCTAAGCTCACACACTGCGGCAACCCTAGCACCCAAGGAAATAGCAGAACCCAAAAGTGCAGAATCAGGAGGATCAGTGTTGGCAGAAAAGGTAAATGAGCAGTTAGACGCACTTTTAAAAGCCTACAAAGCCAGACTCAAAAACAACCAAACCCAAGAAGAAAGATGGATGACTTATCCATATGCTGAGATAGAAAAACAGAGGTTGGAAATGTGTCGAAAGATGATTGAAACAGCTCAATCCTTGATAGAAAACCCGCTTGGTAAACATGCAAGGTGGCATGAAGTACCATCTCCAACCCCTATCAAACCAACTTTAGAGGAACCAGTAGACACGAAGGAGAGACTCACAACTGCCTCTGAGAGAACCTATCATAGTGCCAAATACAACAGATGAGACAATTGATGATTGTCAGCCTAAAACATTGGTAGAAATGGGTAAGGATTGCAACGATCTAGATGACCTGTGGAAGCAAGTCCGGGATGCCAACGAAGTTAACAGGGTGAGCTACCAAATGAATAGCACGATGTCGAGAAATTTGCGGTCTTGTCAGGAAAGCACCGGGCTTATGGCTGTGAGAGTTTGTGAGAGAACTCAACAAAAACTATATGAAGGAGTTAAACCATAGATGCCATGAAGACTAGGGTTTGGAAAGAAGTGCAATCAAAGAAGACTCACTCTTTCTCTCTTGCACTCACACACACAAAGAAAGAACACAAAAGAGAGTGTCAAAACAACACAAAGATGAAAACATCAAGGCTATGGTCATATCGTATCATGGGTAGTATGAAAGGGTTAACAGATGAGTTAATGGCATTCAATCTCGGCTGGCCAAATAGGCTACGAATTGTTCTTTGGAATTGTAGTTTTGTGCTTACCATAGTATATATATTTTGTCTAGTGATTGGGATTAATTGTGTGTACAAATCCTCTTGGTTCATAGCAAGATAACTACGCTTACATCAAAAGAAAAATTATAGTCTATGAGAGGTAGTATGATGGGATCCGGTGATAGAAGTATTTCATTGAGCCTTTCAGGGCCGAAGAGAAACACTATACGTTGTTGAAAGTGTATTTTACGGCTAATCCATCCGTTAATTCTAATAGATCGTACAGAGTGAAAGCGATAGAAATGATCATCATGTGGGTTATTCATCTAGGATAGTATGTGAGAAATGTAGATATGAGAGAAGTGAAGAGATGAGAAGTTTCCCTCCCAAGCCCTATTCTTGCCCGTAGGCAATAAGGATACTGCGGGGAGAGATGTACCTGTAGCAAAGAGAACCTAGAGAGAATGAATTACTAAGAATGAGAGAGATAGGTTTGGTTAAGGAGATGAGATTAGATACATATATATATATATATATGTTGGATTAGAGATGAAAATGAAAACAACAAGAAATCAAGAAAACATCAATGTAGAACACATCTTACTTGAAACCCTTCGGCACCATTATTGATGGGAGAGAGAAGAAGAGTGGATAATTCCACTTTGAATGATACACCAAGTGCAAGACCTTCTTTGATTAGAGTTGATCTTCCAAGGTTAGCTTGTTGCAAAAATGGCTAGTCTCCCTCTAGGAGAAAGTGTAGGCTTGGGCTTATGTTAATGGCTAAGTACAATTAGGCATTACTACTCACTTCCTCGAGAATTCCTCTCATCAATGGCTTGAATGCTTGAGTTCTTTCCAAGGAAGAAGAGGTCCCCTTTTATAGGTGAAGGGAACCCACAAGGGTTTACACAAGAAGAGAGGAGACAGTGTGAACAGGAATTGGAAAAGTTGGAAATGAGCTGTCTCTGCATGAT
The DNA here is from genome assembly GCF_014529385.1 of Adiantum capillus-veneris. Lineage (NCBI taxonomy): Eukaryota > Viridiplantae > Streptophyta > Polypodiopsida > Polypodiales > Pteridaceae > Adiantum > Adiantum capillus-veneris. The sequence goes on along the minus strand of NC_140943.1, from coordinate 11,587,491 downwards.
GTGGGCAGACTGGGTCCAGTATTTTGATCATATCTCCTCAACCGTGGCTCCAAATAAAAAATTAAAAATATGGGCAAAAACTTCAGCTCATTAGCTACGATTTTCATTTTAAAATCGTTTTCCAATTCGGATTGGAACCTTGTGTAAAAAATTCATCAAAATAGGGTCCATTTGTGGCAGCAAAAGTCTTCATGTGGTCTCCTTAGCCTAGACTTTCATTTAATTCCAAAGGACACCTCATGCCATATGAAAGCATGACATTGCTCCTTGACAAAGTTTTGTAATCATGCTTGCAATAATGCATTAAAATAAGTGTATCTTTGAAATCATGCCACCTAGTGTCCCACTAGGATTTGATTCTCTCCTAGTAGCTATTTAAAAAGAAATATAAGAAAAGTATAAAAAATACATAGAATATATATATATTGGAGTTTACCCTAGATATAGGATCTAGCTAGGGTGTGAGATGATAATGAAATAGTAGAAATAAAGAATCAATGCTTTTTGCCCCAAGTTAAAGAGGCGGAGCTATTGATGCTTTTCCCATAGTATTTTCTGATGGTAAAGTAAGGATATGTTACCCTTGAGAAAAATAATAGGATGAGATAGAAAGCTTATTATTATACTTAAATATACATATGTACACTATACGAAATATAATTATGTATCTAAAAAAATACAAGATAGATCTTGTAGCATGCGTTCCCACTATGTACGTGTCGCAGCACGACATCCACCCCCTCTAAACCTGCACATCCTCCGGTATGTGCCACATTGTCTCTTTGTAAGATTAGACCTCTTGTACATCTTCCTTGTCTTCTTATTCACTGGATGATTCCAGAGCTTCATGTTCACTTTGATCTTCACCTGTGTTTTTCTCTTCTTCCTCATCCATATCTTCTAGATCATTGTCTCCTCTTCTCTTAAACATTTTAATCCTTTTTCCTGCAATGGGAATCTTTACTTCTGTACCATCTAGTTCAGACAAGCTGTAAGTAGCATTTTCATGCACATGCTTTACAACATACGATCCAAACCATCTTTTTGAGAACTTACGCATGATTGTGTGCTGGTTATCAAGGCTACTATCATACACTAAAACCCAGTCACCCAGTTACGACAACGAGAAAAGAGAAAAATGAGATCTTACCTCCTATTGAAGAATTTGAGGCAAGATCACAAATGAACTTTGATATACATTCACAAGGGGGAGACCAGGGGTCAATTAGTTCGGGGCACAGCCAACCAGACTCGCTAAAAAATCTACCCTGTTACTTAGGAGAGGATGAAGCCAAGTCTGAGGTGAGAGCAATCCCATCTCAAAGACTTTCTTCTAACAGAGTGATGGATTCACAAGGGTTGATTGAGTTATTGTCCACCCATGTGGCATGCACAATCACATTAGCCAAACTCCTAAGGCTACGACCAAACATGCGGACCACCATAGGCAAATGCTTAGAAAAATTGGAGTAAAAGACCCCACCTCGAAGCTTCAAGAAGGGATCATAGAATTGGACAAGCCTCAACTAAACACTAGGCCAGTACCTTCAAACAAGGTTGGAGAGTATTGCGAGGGAGAAGATGGAAACACCACGATACCAGTATAATTCCAAGGAGTAGTTTCCAAAGCCATTCTTGATAGTGGAGCAGGAGTCGCTATCGCCACCAAGGAAATCTGGAAAAAATGGGGAAAACCGGCTTTGAGAGCTACCAGAATGAAATTGCAACTGGCAGATGGGTTCATGGAAAAGCCTCTAGGACTCTTAGAAAAAGTAATTGTCACCTCGTGCAGAATCGAGTATGAGCATACATTTGCAATAGTCGATTTCGACAAAAAGAACAATTACGAGATCATATTGGGAAGACCATTCATGAGACAATTAAAGATGGTTCAAGATTGGCGTTACGACCACGTATACCTCACACATGGCGAGACTACAACCAAAATACACCTAAAAGACCATGGTTACAAAGATGTTAACCAGATACCAGTGGAAGAGTTCGATTCAGCTAAATTGGCAGAGTCCGAACTCCTAGCATGATTAGGGCAAAAAAAGGAGCTATGGATGTGCGGAGCTTCACATTGTGGAAGCTTAAAAAGAGAGGAATGCGTCTTAGAAAGAGCTATTGAGGACAAGGATTATATTCTGGAACCTTTTCCCGAAGATGCCTTAGAACCTCTGGAATGGGAACACATACTAGCAACATTGGATGTCTGTGCCATTGCAGATAGCCCAACGACAAAATTTTGCGATAAGGACGATGGAGAGGGGGAATGGGGGACAACACCCGGCACGACCAGAAATGCCTCTCTATAGCCCAGGGTCAACACAACACCCCAATCCACTCGAAGACACCTTCAAAACGACAATTTGCACATAGTCCACTTCACTTTCACAGTTCCCAAGCGCACATGCGCTTTCCAAGATTGCAAAATGAGTCCACACCTCACTGCACCTGCTCTACCTCCCTCCGCACACACACTTACTCTCTCTCTCTCTCTCTCTCTCTCTCTCTCTCTCTCTCTCTCTCTCTCTCTCTCTCTCTCTCTCTCTCTCTCTCTCTCTTGTTGCAAAGCACCAACGATCCGGGTGTACACACGCCTCAATGGCACCGCGGCTGGCATCAGACGAGACGGCAAAGAGAAAAGGGGAAGGGGGGAGCGACACGGCACAATTGGCCAAGAGGGTTGTTCATTAATAGCTTCAAAAGAACCATTACAATGCTCCTCTGAGCTCCTCACTCTCTCTCTAACTTGCTCTCTTACACGTACAGTGCAAAAATCCAAAGAGCCTCCTTTTTACAAAAAGTTTGGCCCCTTTATTGGGCGCACCATCGTTGCTCCCTAAAGGGCAAGATTGCCTTCAAAAAAATTTGGGCGGGGGGACCTTGAGATCCGTACAGTGGGAAATGGCCCCCACCCTGCGGAGTGCCACATCATCACCTCCAACCCGCCGCCCGCACGAGCGCGCGCCTCCTAGCTGGCAAAAATCTGCCACGGACCGCCACCGGCCGCCTGTGCAGCGCCAGCGGCGCCCACGCCATGGCCATGAGCTCCAAGCTCTCCAACTCCCTTCGATGCTCACAGTGGGCGACCCCTTGAGGACTCATACCCTGCTCTACTGCTCGCGGGCAGTGCATGTAGGGTCACTCTATCCACCACGTGGCAGCTAGCCCTCGAATATCCTTCAATGACCCTTTTTGAGTACTCAAGGAACTCCCCCATAGTGCCTTTTTGGGCCCATTTCCCCCATGCTCCCATGTAATGACTGGAGGTCGAAATCACAAGCCGCTGAGTCGGGCCGGATTTTCACTGTATCGGGGTAATGCCATGCAAACCTCACCGCCCCTTGACTTTTTCTAAGTTCGTCGTTTGAGGCCGTCAAAACACGAGAAATTTACCTGCAAGCTTTTGACTGCCCAAGGCTCCCGACCTCGTCTCGTTGTATCTGACTGACCGAATATCCGTTTGACGAACCATCGATTTGTGTTGACTCCACATGACTCACCCTTCCCTCGAAAACTTTGGCGAGGCTCAAAAGACACCAGATGGCACATTCCCCAATGCAACCAAGTGGGCTCCGACCCGGCCCTTGGAAAATCTTTAACTGACCATATCTTGCTAACCAGAGCTCCGATTCGCAATCCGAGAAGACAGGCATGCTCCACAACTCGAGCACTACACCCATATGCATTGACATTAGCCCAGGCCACCTATCCCCAGCTGCCCTGTCCGTCGGGGACCTGCTACATACTCTTTCTTTAAACTACAATATCTAGAGCACCGGGGCTCCGTTTGACGAGCCGTCTGAACCGGCCTGGAGAGCACACTGAAGACCACACCTTGGCACATGCTTGTCTCCTTCTGGATACGTTTGACTGCCAGCCCTGTTAGCCCCCTTCTGGAGCCTTCTTGGCCTAAAAAACCGCATTGGACATACATTTCCGCTTCCACTTGGCCACAACAGCTTTAGACACATGCCATAGCACCATCATGTGCACCTGCATGCATACACACCCTTGCACGGGCCCTTATCTAGCGTTGAAATGTTTTGGGTGCACCATCATTGCCGAACCCTCTTGTTGAGCATTCATGCTCAACCACACACATGTTTATTCCATTAAAAAAGACTGCAACACCAAACTGGCAACCAAAAGCACTGCAAAACCACAACCATATGTACAAAAGCTATCTTTTGTCACCTGGCACACCTGCTCAAGTGTGTTTCCCATCCCCCTGTTATACCGCATTGACACCACCTGGGTCAAACACCTACCATTGATCATCTGCAGCCACCTGTAGCACCCTTGCATAGTGCCACACCAAATCACATAACCAACTGCATACCCAAACCGCCAGCAACATACTTCTACTACTCCATGCATCCAATGGCATACTTCCCACTTGCAACAAAGCACCTCCAAGAACACCAAATAGAGAACCATCGTGCTCATCATTCTGCTCAATCAACACTCTTGACATACCTGACCCACCCTCGCAACCATGTAAAGCTAGATCCTCATCTAGCAGATTTTGTACCTGCTCAACAGCCCATTGCACAGCCACTTTTATCAGCATCCCTTTTGACCACCATTCACAAATCCCCTTGAAAAGCTTAGACACCACATTCAAATCCGCATCACTTGTCATAGAGTGCACTGACTGCATAGGAAGCACCTCTATCTTTGACTCTGCATTGCCCTTCCCACCTGCCATGCACTTAATTCCAACATCGTCGAGCTCCTCTTTATCAACTGGCCCTTCAAGGTCAATAAGAACCACTTGCTTGTCAGCTTCCATCACTTGCTCTCCTATCGCTGCATCATGCTCCTCCACCATAGGCAAGACTTCCCTATCCCTTTTGGCAAGACTTTGCCCCTGTTGCACATCCATGGCACACTCCACAACCACTTTCACCAACATGGCCATTAGCATGGCACCACACATTAGTTTTACTTGCACGTCATCTCTTGTAGGCCTGGGCTGCTCCACATGGTCTCCACTAGGCACCTCAGCTTGCACTTCATGTTGCTCCTTGCACACACTTGCGCCTTCTCTACTCACATGCAAGAGATCGAACTCATCATACGTGGATTGAGATGACTCAGTCTCCCAACTCGTGTCTACATCCATAGAGCTATTGTCACTCGACTCAATCTCCTCCTCTGTTTCTAGCTCGGGAATCTCCTCTAGCTTCACCCCTTCGACTTCGTCTACAAACCGCACTCTTTGGCCTTTACCACATTTCAACGGAGCTTCTACAACCACACCTTGACTCGACAGCACCTCCTTTGTCCACTCTGGACCCACCTGCACATCCTCCACAATTGGAGCCTCTGTAGCCGACATCCTCGGCATAGGAACCACCTTGTCTCTCTGTAGCCAAAGAACCCTTGGTTCTTCTCGCACTTGCACTTCCCTTTGCACCATTATTGGATTGGCTACTACCGCATCAACCTGCTTTGGCATCACAACACTTGGCAAACCTTGCCTGGCTTCACGCTTCTTGAGAATCTTCTTGGTCCGCCCTTTTGCCAGAGCCACCACCTCTTCATATGACACCGGGTCATCAATCTCCACCTTGTCTCTTACTTCTTCATGCAGGCAACCGAGAAACTTGTTCAATTTTAAAAACCCAACATTCTCAACAGCAGTTACCTTGATTAGCATTCCCCAAAGGACTTCAAACTCCCATAGGAACGCTTGAAAATCTGCTTCCAAGCTTTGCTTCAAATTGTCCAGCCTTCTCTTTAATTCATTCAGCTGCACATCCACTACATATCTGCTTCGAAAAGCCGCCTCTAGGGCTTCACAATCTGCCTTTTCTTCATCACGGAGGCCATTGAACCATAGCCTCGCTTTACCACGAACTAGGAATGGGAATACCTGTACTGCACCAACTTCCATTGACAAACCGCTTTCCAACACGAACAGTCCATAGTCTTGAAGCCAAGTTTCCGCATCTTCGACCCCATTGAAAATGGGAAATCTAGACCACGCCATCTCTTCTCTAGCAGCACCTGTTGTTCAAAGGTCGTACCTTTGGCATTACCAAAATCACCGCTTCGACATCAACTAGGAGCATCAGATCGCTCCTCCATGGGGGCACCAGAAGATGGAGAGGGGGAATGGGTGACGACATCTGACACGATCAGAAATGCCTCTCTATAGCCCAGGGTCAACACAACACCCCAATCCACTCGAAGACACCTTCAAAACGACAATGTGCACATAGTCCACTTCACTTGCACAGTTCCCAAGCGCACACGCGCTTTCCAAGATTGCAAAATGAGTCCACACCTCACTGCACTTGCTCTACCTCCCTCCGCACACACACTTACTCTCTCTCTCTCTCTCTCTCTCTCTCTCTCTCTCTCTCTCTCTCTCTCTCTCTCTCTCTCTCTCTCTCTCTCTCTCTCTCTCTCTCTCTCTCTCTCTCTCTCTTTGCAAAGCACCATCGATCTGGGCGTACACACGCCTCAATGGCACCGCGGCTAGCATCAGACGAGACTGCAAAGAGAAAAGGCGAAGGGGGCACAATTGGCCAAGAGGGTTGTTCATTAATAGCTTCAAAAGAACCATTACAATGCTCCTCTGAGCTCCTCACTCTCTCTCTCACTTGCTCTCTTACACGTACAATGCAAAAAAAACAAAGAGCCTCCTTTTTACAAAAAGTTTGGCCCCTTTATTGGACTCGTTTTTTAGTTTTTAGGCATTTTTCATGGTCAGCCGACATGTGGAACTCTTCTTGGGAGGATTGACCTTGCTTTGACCAATTTGAACACATCCCGAGGCCTCACTTGCACACTCACATGTGAGAGCCCTTTAGGGAGCAACGACGGCGTCGTCGTTGCTCCTAAGGGCAAGTTTGCCTTCAAAAACATTTGGGCGGGGGGACCTCAAGGTCCGCACGGTTGGAAACGGCCCCGACCTTGCGGAGTGCCATGTCATCACCTCCAACTCGCCGCCCGCACGGGCGCGCGCCTCCTAGCTGGCCAAAATCCGCCACGGACCGCCTGCGCAGCGCCAGCGGTACCCGCGCCATGGCCATGAGCTCCAAGCTCTCCAACTCCCCTCGATGCTCACACTGGGTGCCCCCTTGCGGACTCATACCTTGCTCTACTACTCGTGGGCAGTGCATGTGGGGCCACTCTATCCGCCACGTGGCAGCTAGCCCTTGAACTGCCTTCGATGACCCTTTTTGAGTACTCAAGGAACTCCCCCATAGTGCCTTTTTGGGCCCATTTCCCCCATGCTCCCATGTAATGACTGGAGGTCGAAATCACAAGCCGCTGAGTCAGGCCGGATTTTCACTGTATCGGGGTAATGCCATGCAAACCTCACCGCCCCTTGACTTTTTCTAAGTTCGTCGTTCGAGGCCGTCAAAACACGAGAAATTTACCTGCAAGCTTTTGACTGCCCAAGGCTCCCGACCTCGTCTTGCTGTATCTGATCGGCCGAATATCCGTTACGAATCGTCGATTCGTGTTGACTCCACATGACTCACCCTTTCCTCGAAAACTTTGGCGAGGCTCAAAAGACGCCAGATGGCACATTCCCCAATGCAACCAAGTGGGCTCCGACCCGGCCCTTGGAAAATCTTTAACTGACCATATCTTGCTAACCAGAGCTCCGATTCGCAATCCGAGAAGACAGGCATGCTCCACAACTCAAGCACTACACCCATATGCACTGACATCAGCCCGGGCCACTGTCCCCAGTTGCCCTGTCCGTCGGGGACCTACTACATACTCTTTCTTTAAACTACAATATCTAGAGCACCGTGGCTCCGTTTGATGAGCCATCTAAACCGGCCTGGAGAGCACACTGAAGAACACACCTTGGCACATGCTTGTTGCCTTCTAGATACCTTTGACTGCCAGCCCTGTTAGCCCCCTTCTGGAGCCTTCTTGGCCTAAAAAACCGCATTGGACATACATTTCCGCTTCCACTTGGCCACAACAACTTTAGACACATGCCATAGCACCATCATGTGCACCTGCATGCATACACACCCTTGCACGAGCCCCTATCTGGCGTCGACATGTTTTGGGTGCACAAGCGGCTACGATGTGCTACCCTATTACAAGTTTTATGATTTTGTCAATCAACACCCGAGACGCCAGGAACGCTATAAGAAAAAATGAGTAGAAAACAAAATGAGAGAGAACCCTATGCCCAGGATAAAAGATAAAACTCACTATCTAATGCTTGTCAAAGCAGAGGATTGTGTAAAAGACCACATATCAGGCAGATTCTCAAAAGTTCGAAGGGAAGGAACAGAGAGGAAATAAAACAGGTACGGAAGGCTAAAACAGAAACAAAATCAAAAAAATCTCAAAAATCAAAACAAGAAAAACAAAAGACCCAGAGTGGACCAAATTGGAGCGTAAAAAGAAATACCAAGAACTAAAACGATCATTACGAGAGGTATGGACGACTGAGGGAGTTAGTGATGGTAAGGAGGAGTTAGAAAAAGGAAACATGAATGTACCATCCCACTATCGAAAATTCACCATCCAGGACAGAAAAATCCTAATGACACCACCAGTCAGGGAAAGAATAAACCAGGAATCTTACGATGGGCCGGAAAATGCAAAACGGATAGACCTCGTTGCGCCAGGCGAAAAGCCTCAGCCGGTCTATATCGCAACTGATTTAGAGCATGAAGAAGAAGAACAGTTAACACAACTTCTCAAGAAGTATAAAGATGTGTTTGGATGGTCTTACAAAGACCTCAAAGGAGTTGATCCATCGATATGCCAACATACGATTCCTTTGAAATCAGATGCCAAACCTAGCAAACAGCATCCTTACACATATAATGGCACATTTGCTAAACGAGTCAAAGAGGAAATTGACAAGCTGATGGATGTTGAATTCATCTATGAAATCGAACATACAAATTGGGTGTCACCCATTGTGGTTGTACCCAAAAAGAACGGAAAGTTGCGAGTGTGTGTGAACCTCAAAAAAGGAAATGCAGCCACCATAAGGGATAATTATCCCTTGCCGATCACAGAACATGTACTTGAGAGGGTGGCTGGGAAACGGGCTTATTCCTTTTTAGATGGGTTTTCAGGGTATAACCAACTGGCAATTGTATTGAGGATCAACACAAAACAGCGTTTGCCGCAGAATGGAGAATATATGCATATAGAGCTATGCCTTTTGGCTTAACCAATGCCCCAGCTACCTTTCAAAGGTTAATGACTCATGTGTTCAAAGAATACCTGAGAATATTCTTAGAAATATATATGAATGATCTCTGTGTACACTCTCTTCTACGAGAAGAACATATTGACCATTTACAAAAGGTATTTGAGAAATGCAGAACATATCGAATCTGTCTTAACCCGGAAAAGTGCATTTTTATGGTTAGGCAAGGCCGCATCTTAGGACATATTGTCTCAAGAAATGGCATAACCACTGACCTAGACAAAATCAAAGTCATAGTAGACTCGCCCAGGCCTACTAATGCAAAACAAATACAATCCTTCATGGGACACTGCAGATATTATCGAAGATTCATATATATGTATGCAGTCATTGCACAACCTCTGTATCGTTTGTTAGCTAGTTTCGACTGGACTGAGGAGTGTGAAACTTCATTCCAAAAGCTTAAAGAAAACCTTGTATTAGCACCTGTACTTAAAGCACCAGATTGGGAAAAGATATTCCATGTTCACATTGATGCTTCCGCATATGCAATTGGGAGTATTCTGGCTCAACCTGGAGACGGAACAATGGATTTCCCAGTTTTTTATGCAAGCCAACATCTAAATTGCGTAGAAAAGAACTACACAACCACTGAAAGAGAGGGGTTAGGAATGATCTATGTTGTAAAGAAATTTCGGCATTATTTTCTAGCAAACAAATTTGTGTTCTTCACATATCATCAAGCTCTTTTGTATCTAGTAAATAAACCATGCAATACTGGAAGAATTGTACGCTGGTTTATTATATTGCTAGAATTTGACTTCACAGTGGTAGTTAAAAAGGGTAAAACTCATCTACGGGCGAATCATCTTTCAAGACTGCAAAACGGGGAAGCTCTTGAAGGAGTAGACACTGACATACCTGATGCTTATCTTTTCAATATTGAAATGATACCCAAATGGTCTTAGGAAAGTGTTAGCATTCTTTCCTTTGGAAGTAGATTTGATAACAGGGAAGATAGAACCAAACAACAAACAATTCGACAAACAGAAAACTTTCAGTTGATTGTAGGAAAACTATCATCTAGGATCGGACCAGATTCTACGATTATGTATAAATCCGAAGGAAAGTGTTATCTTGAAGAAGCACATGTCCAGGATTGTGCATTTCATTGTTCAACAATAAAAACACACCAGAGACTGAAACAATTAGGGGTTTATTGGCCAACTATGTATGCTGACACATACGCTTATGTTAACAATTGTACTATATGTAGTGCCATATGACCAGAGGATCACGCGACATTGTTTCAAGTAAACATTGCACCTGCATGGATTCAATATATCATTGATTTCTTCACCATAAAGATATTTCCTGAAAACATAACAAAAGCGCGGAAAAGAGAAATAGAGCTGGTGGCTCGCGACTTTAATTTAATTAGGAATCAACTCTATAAGCGAGGAAAGGATATCGGCTTAGAATCTGTGCAAGTGAAAGTGAATACCTGCTGATTCTAGAACACGCACATGGAGGCATAAGTGGAGGCCATTTTTCAGGCGATTGGATGGCAAAAATTATCTCAACGGCAGGAATATGGTGGCCTACATTGCATATGGATGCTGAGGAGTTCGTAAAGCGTTGTGACGCATGTCAGCACACCAAAGTGCCGATAAAGAGAGATGAGATGCCACTACGGCCAATGATGGGAACAAGAGCATTTGCAAAATGGGCATTGATTTTGTGGGGCCTATTTCACCCCCTGCATATCGCACCCATACCCAATATATCATTGTGGCTACGGACTATCTCATAAAATGGGCGGAAGCCAAGGCAACACAAAAAGCAGACGTAAGAACCACTGCATAATTTTTGTATGAGAATGTCTTTGTATGATACAGGTTACCAATAGAAATTGTCAGTGAGATCGAGGAACACATTTTCTTAATGAAGTCATTGAATATCTGCTAGAGAAATTTATGGTCATACATAGAAAATCTGCTCCATATCATCCACAAGCAAATGGACAAGCTGAGGCCATAAATAAAACACTGTGCACTGTTCTAACTAAAATTGTATCAGAGTCAAGGACAGACTGGGATCAGCAGTTACACTCAACACTGTGGGCATACAGGGTAGCTTACAAAACATCAATAGGAACAACACCGTACAACATGGTGTTTGGCCTAAATGCTATATTACCCATAGAGTTTTTAATTCCAACTCTACGAGTAGCAAAACGCTTAGAATGGACAAGGCATGAGATCTCTTCAAGAATAGATGACCTTGAAAAGCTAGATGAACTACGACTGAGAGTTGTAGCTTCAATCTATGTTAAAAAGAGAACACAAAAAGAGTTTTTTTGACAAGCATGTGTGCACGAAAGAGTTCAAAACAGGTGATTATGTGCTTGTTTATACCTTGAAGCAACATGCCAAGAAACTTAAAAAGTGAGGGATGGGACCCTTTGTGATTATTGACTTATCACAAAGTGGATCCGTCAAGCTTGCTACATTAGTAGGTAAAGAAATGCCAAATTGGATTCGTGGGTGTCGATTAAAAAAATATCATTTACCACTAACACAGGATATGCTTCAACAAATCCGTCAAGAAAAACAACGGATGAAAGAGAAATAGAGGGTACGAGAAGAAGCCCAAGCAGAAGCAAAAGAACACATTGCAAAAAGACGGCTTCTATGCCAACAACAACAATGTGGATCACCATTTGCGAATAAATGCTATTCGACTAACGAATTTTGATGAAGACACAGTGGAGCCAATAATTGCAGTCAAAGTGGGTAGCAATCAAGTTGAATCGACGGCAATGCTTGATTTTGGAGCTCAAGAAAATTTGATCTCTTATAGGTTATACAAACAGATCAAGCCCAAAGGTCAACTACATCCTATTCCACAAGTGTTGGAAAGTAGTACATCACATTTGCTGAAAACATTGGGCTGGACTATATTGCATATACAAATACATCAATATATTTACCCACACAAGTTTTATGTGGTAGAGGATGAAAGCACACAACACCCCATGTTTTTGGGACAACCTTGGAAAAAGGAATATAATGTGCAGATAGATTGGAATGCGGATGCAGTCAAAATTCAGCATGCACAAGAACAACAGGTGATATATTTTTCTCCGCAACCCCGGAAGAACCAAATGGCAGCAACATAATCATTGGATAAGGAACCAAAAGGATGGGTGCCACTAAAGAACAACACGATACCCATGGCGAACAAACAAGGAACTGCCAACCATGTTCACTCCCAACAGAAAACAACACAGACAGCATTGCAAAGATCAAGGTTAGTAACCCGTGAAAAACAAGTATGGGTGCGGAAGGATAGAGGTGACATGGCAGACAAACCACAATACAACAACAAGAGTCAAAAGGAGAAAAGAGTTGAACCAACAAACAAGGGCATAAAAAAGATATGGATCCCAAAGAGAACGCTCAGTAACAACTTTAGTGCAACTCGCATTTGGATCCCGAAACCAAAGCAACAGGAACTCCCTTCAGTACAAGCAACATTGGCATGGAGACACACACAACATATGAAACCGGCCAACCGATCTATGTGGGTGCCACTCAGCAACACAACAATGACAACCACGAAAGTAGAAATAAACCTACAAATACCTCCAAAACAAAGCTACCAATGGAAAGCAAAAAAGACAAAGACTATGGCCAATTCCGCCACGACAATTCTTCAAGGAGACAACTATGGCCATATCAACTTTAGCGGAAAACCAAGCGACTTTTGCAAGAAAGACGATCAAACAAAGAGCGGTGGAGTTACAACTTTTACTCGCAAAAAAAATCTGCTGACCAAATCAACAACCAACAGGAAACCTCGCCGGCGAATGCCAATAAGCATCTTGCTTATACCCTCCTCTTGCACAGCATTCATTTTTCCATGTATTGACCGAGTATGCATCATATAGGGCCACATTACATGGCTGAGCATTAGCACAATTTTTCAGTTCATGCACAGCACATACTCCGAGGCGATACCTTGTCATCCGGGAGGACTCCGGCTAGGAGGGGGGGAGGCATTCTCAAATGCGGACCGAATGGAAAAAAGAGCAAAAAAGGGCATGTTTTTCGATTATTTTAAAGGGTTGTCGTTTGATTGAAAACTTTTCTGGACTAACCCAAGTACATATGCCCTTCTACAGCATGAATCTACAAGTATATGGGGCTAAACACCAAATCAAGCCCCTAGGTGTGTGTATATAGGTAAAAATAGCCATTTTTGGGCAAAATATTGGTAAAACGGAGAAATCCGGCCATAAAAATTGCATGTGAGTGTATATAGTGTTTTACGGTGATATTTTTGAGTTATTATGATTTTTGGGGATTTTTTGGGTTTGATTTGCTATTTTTCTTTTAATTTTACTAATTATCGAAAAAAAAACTTCAAAAATACAAAAAGCAGGTGAAAAGCGGTCGTAATGAAAAATAAAATACAGGGATAATCAGTGACTATAGGATAACCTATGGTACAATGGGGGTGCAATTATGTGAATGGAGCGGAAAGCGTGTTTTGGCTAGATTTTGACCGAAACGTCAAATTTCTCGAAAACTGGGGAAATGGAGTCCAAATCAAGAAATTTTTGAGCCTAAACCGCATCTCCCAGAAGTTGGGAGCACATGGCAAATTTCATGAAAAGTGGTTCGAGGACCCCCATTATAAGATTTTTTCACTTCATTTTAAGCTCATTTCTACTATTGCCTTTTGAGAGAGAGCTCTTGCCACCTAGAGCGAACGGAACTCCAGCGGCTTCTACGACGTGTACGACCACCCGGCAGGCTCTAGACATGAGAGGTAGGCTCACCACCTTGAGCTTTTCGCGCATGTTTGTTGTTTTGTCATGAAAACTAGCGTAGGGTTCACACGGGAAGAGAGCGGTAGAGTCCTACAAGTAGAAGTGGTGACCTAATGGCTAACCCAAAAGAAATGAAACTTCATTGGCGGCTTACCCTAGCATAGGAGACCACTTTTGAATGACCAAAGGTGGTAGAAAACCCTAACTTCTAGAGCCCTGCAAGAGGCCACCAAATGGTAAATCGGCGGAGAGGCACCCAAATGCTACCAAAACTCATGGGTAGGAGCATCTCGACATGCTCGACAAGTCTATATAACCCACATGGCCATAAGGCGACCCAAAGCGGCACTAAGCTTCAGAAACAGCATCGGACACATAAAGCGTCACTTAGCTCTCACGGCCAAACCGCATGTTTGTTTGCCACCAAACTTGACGACGAGCGGCTTTCCAAGATCATCAACAACCAAGTCCTATGGTGGTAGACCACCACAAGTCATCGACGACATGTAAATGCAACCACGGGCGCTTCCAGAGCGACAAATTTCCAAATGGAGCTCCGGTGAAGCCAAAGTAGACAAAACCATATGGCAAGGATCCCCAAGGGACCGTAAAGCTATGGAGACCAACATCAAGAAATTTCATCGCCGAAAAGCACTCCAAGAGTCAGAAAACGGCTCAGAGGCTCTGAAATCCACACAGGGAGTTTCTTTCTATCTATTTGACTTTTTTTTTAAAATAGGGCTTAAAAGGGACTCAGGGGGGCTCAGGGCAGGTACCAGTAGCACCTTCAATGTAAATTTCATCAGGAGACATCCTATGCGTAGGATGTCTCAAGGCCAATTCTTGGGACCAAACTCAACATCTCTTATCACACACAGCTTCTGAATAGCCTGTACATGCTAGCCACCAAGTTTCATCACATTTGGATAGAAATTGACCTCATATGCATCAAAAAATGCAAAGTCAAAGCATAGAGGTGATAATGGGCCATAGACCTACCAAAACTAGTCCAAATCATATGAAACTTGCACAATATTCTCATGAGCACATTGCCAAGCTATCTGTGGGGGCCTATGTGAAAAATGATGAAATAGACATCCTACGCGTAGGATGTCTAAGTGACCAATTTGACCCCCAGCTGGTTAGTTTGAGTTCTAGATCTCTTTATATCACCTTCATAGGCTCATATATCAAGTTTCAAGCCATTCTCATCACAATTGCCCCCCAACACCTCCAAGATGCACTTTTTGAGCCCAAAAACACTACACATGCTCTTACCAACACCAATTCTTGTCCAAATCAAAATCTAAGAGCAGGGCCATGTTCCACATGCTAAGGGCTAACCCAGAATCAATTTCAAGTCATTTTGATGAAAAAGACATCCTACGCGTAGGATGTCTCCAGTATGATTTTGACCTACTGTGCAGGATCTGACTCCATGGGTGCAAGAAGCCTGTATATCAAATTTCAACCCATTTGAATATAATTTTTCCTCTGTTGAGGACATTCTACCCAATTTGTGAGCCTAAAGCCTGAATCTGCCCAGAATTGCACTTTTTGATGCCCAAACCCAATTCCAATCACATAGCCATGTTGCACAGGTCAAGGACCACCAGCCAACCAAGTTTCACAAAAAATAGGCAAAGTAGACATCCTACGCGTAGGATGTCTAAATGATAAATTTTAGCCAGAAAGCTACTGTGAGCACATGAAGAGTTTCCCTAGTTCCTTTTAAGTTTTATTTTCAATTTTCAAGTCATTTGGATAGTTAAAACTCAGTTTCTCAGCTAATATAGAAAAAACGCCAACTTCGGACTACTGAGTGCAACAGGATCTATGGCAGCCGCAAAATCACCTTCAAAGAAGAAGAGGATGACAATAAAAGACTACTTAGAAGAAGTGGAGCCGTTTGTGATCCCAGAAGGAACCCTGAAGCCCACCAGCACATGGATTCAGGATGATTTGCTAGATTCCAATGATTTGAAAATCTACCAAGGCGTATTCAAAGATTCTGAAGGAAATGCAGTGGAGCTACCCATGATACCACGGGAGCTCAATGAATCTGTCAGAAGCAAGATGGGGGATTACCTGGAGAAGCTGGATCTACATAACTACTTCGAAGCTTTGCCAGCAGGAATTGACATCAAAAGAGTGTGGGAATTTGTAACCACTATCAAAGAAGATGGGATGGCCCGAGTCACTGATCTGCAAGGCAAGCCAGATACCATGATTGTCATCACAAAGAGGGTGGTGGCAGCCGCACTTGACATCTCCAACAAGGGAGATAGTGTGACAAAGAGGAGAGATGAAGTCAAAGTCTACTAAAAAAAGAAGAACAATTACACATTTGAAGATATTGCAAACCCAAAAGTGGCTATCATGAGCCAACTCTACAACCAATACTTTCACATGTGTACAAAGCGGCCACAAAATTACAGGATGCGACCTGGGAAATGCAAAAAAGCAAACCCAAAGTGATCAATTATGTTGCTTACATCCATGACAACCTGGTGAAGATGGGGAACAGAAGTCCCACCTACATTGTACCTGGTGAGCTAATAAAAAAAGTGGTCTATGAAGCATTGCACACCAAAGAAAGTTGGCCTGAACCTCCCTCACAGAATGATTGGCTAAAGCTAAAGGAAGACAAGGAGGAAAAGCCGCCCAAGGCACCCATAGTAGCCACACGTTTGAAGCGCTGGTTAGAGACCGTGCTAGAAGAGCCGCCAGAGTCGAAGAAAGGAAAGAAAGAAAGTCTAGAAGTGCCGATCAAAGAGACCAAGTCACAGAAAGAGGCACGGTTCGAAAGACTGATGGAAAGCTTCAGAGCCGAAAGAACACTCAAGGGAGATCTAAGCGAGCTGTGGAAGCCATCCCTAGAAGCCATGTCGGGATCATCTCGAAGGGTGCACCGAGGTCGGTTTGAAAACTACATCAAAAACTTTGAGATTTTAGATGCTACAATGGAAAATATCCCGAATGTCCCTTTTACAGAAGAAGAAGTGGACGAAGTACGACGGCAGCTTTGCTAGAAGAGCAGGAAGGCCAAGAAAGAGAGAGAAAAACCAAGGCGGATAGAGATTTCAAGAGGAAGCCAGCAACTCCACCATCAAGCAGGGAATCCAACCCACCCCCATCACCACCTCCTCTTAGCCCTCCACAAACCCAACAAAAGGAGGATGAACAAGAAGATTCCAAGCAAGAGAAGATTCAAGAGGAAGAGCGAAAAGAAGAAGCTGAACCAAAAGAGGAGAAGCTAGATCTAGAAGAAAAGAATTTCAGAATATTTCTTGATCTACTAGCTGCGGGTTACTCTCGAGAAGAGGCAGCTACGGTAGCATTTGAGTTGACAAGCACAAGGCCCAAGGACAAATGCAGAGCCTTCGGTTAGTTGAATTGAAAGAGATGGCCACTGATACAGTGGACCTACAGTCACCTACCAATGATTGGGATGTGGTGATGCAAAAGCTAACCGGGCTGCGGGCAAGATCAATGGCCATTGAGAGTGAGATTGATACTCTCAAGACAAATGAAGTTCTTATCAAGGCTGAAGTCGACTCACTACAAAAACAAGGCCAAGAGCATATAGAGAAACAAACAAAGTTGCAAGCT
The DNA here is from genome assembly GCF_014529385.1 of Adiantum capillus-veneris. Lineage (NCBI taxonomy): Eukaryota > Viridiplantae > Streptophyta > Polypodiopsida > Polypodiales > Pteridaceae > Adiantum > Adiantum capillus-veneris. The sequence goes on along the minus strand of NC_140943.1, from coordinate 11,569,882 downwards.
AGTTTGGATGCGGAATTACAAAGATGCCAAGAGATGGAACGAGAGGACCACGCAGTCGAACACAAGCTTCAAAGAGCAGGGGAAGAATACAAGAAAATTAGCAAGTCATTGACAAATGCAGAGAGAGAAACGGACAACCTGACTCTACAACTTGCTGAAGAGTCCAAAGAAGTGGAAACACTGAGGAATGCCAAGGAAAAGGCAGAGATAGAATAGGAGGCAAGCCAGGATGAGGTAACAGAACTAAAAGACCAGATTAAAGTAAAAGATCAAACCATCCAAAGGCTAAGAGCATCTCCGACCAGAGTCCGAGCTGCTAGCTTGACTAGCACGACTTCAGAGACTGAGCTATATGAAGAACAAATGAAGGAGCTCCAAAAGGAGTTAACATTGGAGAAGAGAACAAAGGATGATGCTGGCTGAGGGATCTATGGTAATGCAGATCTTCCTGGAAGAAGAGAACAAAGCCATGAAAAATGAGCTAGAAGCCGTAAAAAGAAATATGGATGAGGATTTTCAGAGATGGCAACCAGAAAACGAAGCCATCAAGAGGAAGCTTGAGGAGGCGGAAAAGATAAATGCAGATCTAAATGACCTCCTAGTAAACATGGGAGAGTAAGCGGAAGAGGAAAAGAAGACACTTCAGAAGCAGATAGAAGAGCTGAGAGGCCAGCAACAAACGAAAGATTAACAGTTTAGCACCAGGCCAGTAGAATGTGTCAGATCTAGTGGACACCACCATGCAAGAGGACATCCTCGTGGGAACCTTGCAAGAACCCCAAGATCTGACACAAGAAGAAGAAGAAAAGCTGTTGAAGGCCATAGAAGCGGCAGTAAAAGACACAGATAGAGAAGCATTGGAGTGGGAGCAAAGGGTGTTTAAGTTGATGACCATTCAGAAGATAGATGCCAGTAACCTTCGGCGTGAATGGCTACAACCATCTCTCCCATATCCTCTGCTAAAGTATGAAGCTGCTACAATCAACAAATGGATCAAAGAGGAGCCAACACTGCCATTGTACAAAGCAGATATCTCCAAGATTGAAGGAGTCAAGCTGATAGTGGATTCTCAACCCAGGTGGAGAAAGGCATGGCTCACAAAATATCCTGAATATTTAATCCATTTGGTAGAGGCATCTAAAGTGATCAGAGACAATCTCAGTTTCTGCCCTCTACCAAGGATGAGGACATGGAAAGCCCACGAGCTATTGCAGAGAAGCCAACCCACTTGGCTAAATTACCCAAAGCTGCCAGGCTTGAAGGCAGGCGAGAGAATAAGTGAGCAATACATGGTGAAAACCCTAACGGGAGCCATCAAATTGTTCACTGGCTCGCCTGACCTATCTTGCATCATGATGAGAAAAATATGTAAAACCCTTTTGGCAGTCTTCGAAACCTTCAAACCAGGCCAGGCGACATACAATATCTTTTTCTTTCAAGATACATACAGATGTGCATATGATCTGTCTGCTCAGCCTTCTCACGAGGTGATACATGCGCTTTATCAGAGAATCATGTTTTTTCCTTCTACACCACCTTCTTCACCATCAACACAAATATATTCGGCCCGGCGCTACTGGCTCAGCATGCGCGATATGAGTCCCTTCTAAAGATGCGCGAAAGCCTACACTGAAGAAGCAGCTCAACTGCCATGTCTGAGACGACATGAACTAGGAGGGGGGGAGTGTTAGCAGTTGGTCACACCCAACGGAAAATGACTGCTCGGCAGAATATTATTTTTTGTAATTATTCTTTAATTGAGAAAACCCGACATTTCACCTTTGTAAATAGTGGGGCTTGCAGAAGCTTCCAGATTGTATCCCATTTTTGACATTTAGATTGAGTAGATGGTTAAATTGGAACATTAGGGTTTGAGATTGTAAGGTATTTATACCACTTTTGACCTTAATGAAAGGACCCTGTTGGATGGATACGCTGTCGTGCTGTGACACGTACATAGTGGGAACGCATGCTACAAAATCTATCTTGTATTTTTTTTAGATACATAATTATATTTCCTATAATGTACATATGCATATGTAAGTATAAAAATAATCTTTCTATCTCATCTTATTATTTATCTCAAGGGTAATGTATTCTTACTTTACCATCAAAAAAATACTATGGGAAAAGTGTCAATAGCTCCGCCTCTTTAACTTGGGGCAAAAAAAGCATTGATTCTTTATTTCTACTATTTCATTATCATCTCACACCCTAGCTAGATCCTATATCTAGGGTAAACTCCAATATATATATATTCTATGTATTTTTTATACTTTTCTTATATTTCTTTTTAAATAGCTACTAGGAGAGAATCAAATCCTAGTGGGACACTAGGTGGCATGATTTCAAAGATACACTTATTTTAATGCATTATTGCAAGCATGATTACAAAACTTTGTCAAGGAGCAATGTCATGATTTCATATGGCATGAGGTGTCCTTTGGAATCAAATGAAAGTCTAGGCTAAGGGGACCACATGAAGACTTTTGCTGCCAGAAATGGACCCTATTTTGATGAATTTTTTACACAAGGTTCCAATCCGAATTGGAGAATGATTTTAAAATGAAAATCGTAGCTAATGAGCTGAAGTTTCTGCCCATATTTTTACTTTTTTATTTGGAGCTACGATTGAGGAGATATGATCAAAATACTGGACCCCAGTCTGCCCACATCATGCAGGGACAGCTCATTTCCAACTTTTCCAATTCCTGTTCACACTGGCTCCTCTCTTCTTGTGTAAACCCTTGTGGGTTCCCTTCACCTATAAAAGGGGACCTCTTCTTCCTTGGAAGGAACTCAAGCATTCAAGCCATTGATGAGAGGAATTCTTGAGGGAGTGAGTAGTAATGCCTAATTGTACTTAGCCCCATTAACATAAGCCCAAGCCTACACTTTCTCCTAGAGGAAAACTAGCCATTCTTGTACGCCATCCTTGGAGGATCAACTCTAATCAAAGAAGGTGTTGTACTTGGCGTATCAATCAACGTTGAATTCTCCCCTCTTCTTCTCTCTCCCATCAATAATGGTGCCGAAGGGTTTCAAGTAAGATGTGTTCTACATTGATGTTTTCTTGATTTCTTGTTGTTTTCATTTTCATCTCTAATCCAACATATATATATGTATCTAATCTCATCTCCTTAACCAAACCTATCTCTCTCATTCTTAGTAATTCATCCTCTCTAGGTTCTCTTTGCTACAGGTACATCTCTCCCCGCAGTATCCTTATTGCCTACGGGCAAGAATAGGGCTTGGGAGGGAAACTTCTCATCTCTTCACTTCTCTCGTATCTACATTTCTCACATACTATCCTAGATGAATAACCCACATGATGATCATTTCTATCGCTTTCACTCTGTACGATCTATTAGAATTAACGTATGGATTAGCCGTAAAATACACTTTCAACAACGTATAGTGTTTCTCTTCGGCCCTGAAAGGCTCAATGAAATACTTCTATCACCGGATCCCATCATACTACCTCTCATAGACTATAATTTTTATTTTGATGTAAGCGTATTTATCTTGCTATGAACCAAGAGGATTTGTACACACAATTAATTCCAATCACTAGGCAAAATATATATATTATGGTAAGCACAAAACTACAATTCCAAAGAACAATTCGTAGCCTATTTGGTCAGCCAAGATTGAATGCCATTAACTCATCCATTAACCCTTTCATATTACCCATGATACTATATGACCATAGCCTTGATGTTTTCATCTTCGTATTGTTTTGACATTCTCTTTTGCGTTCTTTCTTTGTGTGTGTGTGAGTGCAAGAGAGAAAGAGTGAGTCTTCTTTGATTGCACTTCTTTCCAAACCCTAGTCTTCATGGCATCCATGGTTTAACTCCTTCATATAGTTTTTGTTGAGTTCTCTCACAAACTCTCACAGCCATAAGCCCGGTGCTTTCCTGGCAAGACCACAAATTTCTCGACATATTTTTGGTGAACCCGACGCGAAACTGCTAGGGTGAGAGTTTGTGGGTAACCATGGGTGATCATGTTGAGCAACAGGGTATGCATTTTGACCCAGCAACAATGCAAATGTTTCAAGCATTTGCAATGTTCATGCAACAACAACATGCTACTGAAAGAAGGGAGATTTCAGCAACAAAGGCCATACAAGCGGTCGTCAACAGAATGGATCAGTTCAATGGCAAAGATGTAACCAAGTACTTACGCGAGTATGTGAAGGAGATGGAGCTGCATCGCGTGTCAGAAGGTGAGATGATTCAAAGCTTTGAGCTAGTTGTTGCTCCAGAAATTAGGGAGCATGTTAGAGCAATTAAAAATGGGCATGGGAGAAATTGGGAAGAACTCAAAGTAGCTTTAAAGGAGGAATATTTCATGGAGGACTCGGAGAGAGTGACCAAAAGGACATTCTTAGAATGGGTAGTCAAGCCAAAGCAAGGACTATCAATAACAGAGCTACTTAGGGAATTTGAGCGGCGCTATGCACAACTCACTAGGACAGAAAGGGCCACACTAGATGCAGAGAAGACAGATCTTTTCTTACAAGCTGCAGGTAAAGAGTTTCAAGAAAATTTGGAGCTTCTTCTTGAAGATAAAGATGCTGAGCAAGGACTAAAGACCGACTGGAATGAGGTTGAAGGTGCTGTCTCACTGCTTGCCAAACGACAAAGAAGAAGGGACAAGATGGTAGTAAACACTACAAGTCCTTCCACCTCAACTTCTGACAAAATGGTAAAGCCTACTTTTATCGCTCCTAAGTTTGATGAGTCCATGCTAGATGAGCTTGTGAAGGGAATGCGTGACTTGAAGGTGAAGTTTGCAAAGCTTGAAGAAAAAGGCCAACCATCAGAGCCACTTCCTAGGCAAAGACAACAACCCAAAGAAGGGTTTGTTAATAGATGTATTTGGTGTGATAGTACAAACCATGTAAGAAGGGATTGTGATGATTTTAGTGATGCTTTGTCAAAAGATGTTGTCTTTTTTAAGGATGGTAAAATCCACTTAAGAGAGACAGGTCTACCCTTGAGAACTAACTTTGGGAAGGGGGGAATGCAAACCTTAGTTGAAGATATGGCAACCAAGCATGCCACCTCTTCAGTTGAGGCAGCTACTTATGGAGTAAAAATTGAACATTTTTGTGATGAAGAGGTGAGTGACCATCATGGTCAAATTTGGCCAAATGTCATGCAATTAGCTAAAAAGGGAAAGCTTACAAAAGAGATTCTACATGAAGCAGGTGATTGCATACGTCTAGAAACGGGATGGAATGATCCAGTGGACTCATTGTCAGTGCATGCCTACATTACAAAATGCCAACAAAATGAGGCAATTGTAGAAGAGAAGCGCAGACGTGAGAATGCTGATGAAGGACCATCAAAAAGAGCTTCTAGAAGTGGGGGAAGAAGCGACTCAATGCCTTCTCAAACACCCTCAACACAAGGAGCATCTCCACCTGAAGTACTCATGGAGGAGTCTACAACAGGAAAGAAGAAAGAGCCAACGAAAGGTAAGACAAAAGGCCCAACTTATAAACTACAATCTGATATTGAGGTTGCTACAGATTTAAAGAAAGTCTTGGAGGAAAGGATCTTGAATAGCAAGATTGAGTTTACTTTGGGAGAAGTTCTTGGCATTGCAAAGCGTGAATTCCATGAGGAGATCATTGACATCATCAAGAGAAAGAGGCAAACCCTTGCTGAAGTTTCTCGTCCACAGGTTGAAGGGGAAACCTCAAAGACACAAGGGATGCAACTGCAAAATAAGGAGAATGATGGAGCTGTGGTAGGATGCTACCAATCTAGTGGGAGAGTGAAGCAAGTGCATTTCTCAAATGATGATGAAGAAGTTGAAGATATTCCTAGGAGTTACTATTCACGAAGTCATTGGGCAAGGGCTACTACAGAAACTTTGGTCAAGGTAGGTGATCTTGAAGAGCCATTTGTTGCCTTGATTGACCATGGTTCAGAAATAAACATAATGTCAAAGAGTCTCTACAACAAGTGCAAATGGCCAATGGACACAGATCATGGTTGGATGGTAAAAGTGGCAAACAATTCATCCGGTGAATTGTATGCAGCATGTCCAGGTGTGAAGGTGACAATAGGTGATGTAAAGATTGACCAAAACTTCTTTGTACAGGATACATCTTCATATCATCTCATCCTTGGACAGCCCTACATTGTGGGAGTTCGAATGGAAACAAAGGTAATGGACGATGGTTCAGCATATGCTAGGATACGTAGCAAAGATGGTAAACGTGCTGTCCAATTTCTCACAGTTTGTGTAAACCATGAAAGAAATCGTGACAACCTCAGAGAACACCCTCTACCAAAGGTGAGCAAAGAGTTTCATGATCATAGAGAAATGATGGGTTTTGGCCAAGTACCATTGTAAAGCGGGATTGCAGTGGTACAGAAAGAAAAAGGGTCTCGCCTGATCCAAAAATAGGTGAAGCATTTTCAAAGAGCTCCTTGGTAACAAAGAATGGATCAGTATGTTTTACAAAACTTGAAGATTTGAAGATATGTGATAAGCAATATGTGCATAATGTACAAATGTGCATGAAAAAGAGTGGGTTGCTAGAGCCTACTGAAAATGTTTTGGGTTTGTGTGAACAAGTTTCTTTTGTAGATACTATGGGTGAGCTTGATGCTATAATGAGGTCTAGTTTGCATCTTGAAAATGAAGTTGTGGAAGTTTGATCTATGGAAATGTATCAAGTAATAGAAGCCTTTAAAGAAAGCCAAACAGTAGGCCCAGAAGTCCATGTTGAAACTAAATACAAGAGTGTAGCAAAGAAGGTGAAACCAGTAGCTTCACCCTTACCACCCAACAACAGGGAAAAGATTGAACAGGCTTCTTTACAACCAAGTTTGCGGAATCCTAAAAAGATCGGGCATACCTTCACAAAGGAGTCTTTTCAAGAGTTGCAGATTGGTTGCGAGGAGTTTCTAACACAGGAGGAGACAAAGTGCTTCAAAGAAATGCTTTCAAAGCATGGTAAGGCTTTTGCATTTGAGCCACATGAGATAGGATGTGTTGATCCTTATATTGTAGCTCCTATGGTAATTTTCACAATACCTCATGTGCCTTGGAATCTGCGGCCTATTCCGGTTCCAAAGGCTCATTTGCCAAAGTTGGTAGAGCTACTGAATGAGAAAATCAAAATGGGAATCTTGGAGCCTTCTTGTGCTCCATACTCAAACAGGTGGTTCACAGTTCCAAAGAAGAATGGTTCTCTACGCTTCATCCAAGATATGCAACCAGTGAACAAGGTTACAATTAGAAATGTAGGAACAGGTCCAATTGTGGATGAATTTGCAGAGGCGTTTGCAGGGAGGGCAATCTACTCAATGGGGGATCTCTACTCAGGGTATGATCAATTTCAGCTTGCAATCGAAAGCAGAGACTTGACAACCATGAGGACACCTTTGGGTTTGGTAAGGATGTGTACCTTGCCACAGGGAGCAACCAACTCGGTTGCACATATGATGAATGGGATGAATAAGGTCTTACGTGACTTTATTCCTCAAATCACAATGCCTTTCATTGATGATTTGCCTATCAAAGGATGTGAAGAAAATGACAAAGATGAAGCTTTGGATCTCAAGGGATGTCGCAGGTTTGTGGTAAGTCACATAAATGATTGTGATAAAATTTTGTCTAGGTTGGAAGAAGTGAATCTTACATTGTCAGGGAAAAAGTCTATGTTTGGTGTCAAAGAAGTGCTCATTGTGGGGCACATGTGCGGGCCATATGGTAGGAAACCTTGTCCATCAAAGGTAGATGCCATCCAAAGAATGAAAGAAACATGCACTAGCATCACTGAGGTTAGAAGGTTTCTGGGAGCATGTGTCTTCTATGTTATTTGGATTCCACATTATGCACATGTAGCTGATCCTCTTTATCAGCTGCTTAGAAAGAATCAAAAGTTTAAATGGACAGAAGCACATGTAAAATCCATGAAAAAGCTAAAGGAGTTACTCCAGTCAGCAACGACTTTAAGAAAGGTAGACTATGAGTGTCAAAGGCCAGTGATTGTGACAGTAGATACCAGTCCTACAGGGATTGGATGGGCAATAGGGCAAGATGACAAAGAAGGACACAGGTATGTGGTAAGATTTGGAGCAAAGGTACTAAGTGCTCGCCAAAGAAACTATCCACAGATAAAGAGAGAGTTATGGGGTATGGTTACAGCCTTGAAAAGTGGGAAAGAGTACCTAATTGGTGCATGTGTGGTTGTAGAAACAGATTGTCTACCACTTCTTGGGATGATTACAAGCTGCTCAACACCAGACATTGCTATGTTGCGGTGGATTGCCTACATTAAGTCCTTAAATCCCGAGTTTAAGCACATTGCAGGTAAAGACAATACAGTGGCAGATATGCTATCAAGGGCAAGGTATGAAGATGAGTCACAAATGATTGATGAGGGAGATGATGTAGGCACAAAATTCTATTCTATCTCTCATGTCAAAGGTAACAATGTCTGCATGACTAATTCACTTGAATTGTTCTTGAAAGATCTTTATGAAGGTGATTGGCTTTCTATTGGAAGGTACTTGAGTACTCTAACAAAACAGGATGATTGGTCTGAACAAGAATTCAAGAGAATACGCAGGAAAGCATATGGGTACTTTTTAAGGGATGGTTACTTGTGGAAGCATCCTAAACAAAAGGGTGCTACACCACAACGGGTTATATGTAAAAAAGAGACTCAAGTAAAGCTCATGCAAGAGTTTCATGAGAGTCTATGGGCTGGACACGGGGGTGTGTGGGCAACCTTCTCCAAGTTGAAAGAAAAATACTGGTGGAAGGGTATGTATAAAGATGTATCTCAGTTTGTAGAGTCATGTGTAACTTGTCAAATGTATTCAAATGTTTGACATCGTGATGGATTGCACCCTACATATCCACTAGCCATGCACTATAAATGGGTTGTGGATCTAGTCACGATGCCTTTAGGACTCTGGCAGATGAGATACTTGGTTCTTGCACGAGAGGACCTAACTAACCAGGTTGAAGGAAGAGCATTAAGAGCTAAGACCACAGAAGCTGTGTGCAAATTCCTTCTTGATGAGGTGATTTGCCGTTATGGTTGTGTGGGAAAAATCACTGCAGATCGAGGTGAACTGGATGCCGAAGAAGCAAGGGAGTTCTTTTCTAGATTAGGGATCAAGCTTTCTCTTACTACAGCTTACAACCCTGAAGGCAATGGAAAGAGTGAAAGAGGGCATCCTCCTATCATCAAAGCTTTGGCCAAGGCTTGCGAAGGAAGAATTGGTGAGTGGCCAAAACTGTTACCATATGCTTTATGGGCTGATCGTACAACACATAGCTTAGTAACTGGCTACATGCCTGCGGAGCTAATGTATGGTCAAAAGCCAGTGATGCCGATTGAAGATACAATTCCTACATGGAATGTACTACCTTGGCAAGAGGGGCTTAGTAGGGAAGATCTCCTTGCACTGCGTATAAGGCAGCTAGAGAGAAGACCTGGAGACATTGAAGCTGCAAAAGAACGACTCAAAAATGCAAGGTTGAAAAACAAGGACTATTTTGATAAGCGACATCGACTCAGGAGCAAAGCAATTGACAAAGGTGACTGAGTTTTAGTGTATGATAGTAGCCTTGATAACCAGCATACAGTCATGCGTAAGTTCTCAAGAAGATGGTTTGGACCGTATGTTGTAAAGCATGTGCATGAAAATGCTACTTACAGCTTGTCTGAACTAGATGGTACAGAAGTAAAGATCCCCATTGCAGGAAAAAGGATTAAAATGTTTAAGAGAAGAGGAGACAATGATCTAGAAGATATGGATGAGGAAGAAGAGAAAAACACAGGTGAAGATCAAAGTGAACATGAAGCCCTGGAGTCATCCAGTGAAGAAGAAGACAAGGAAGATGTACAAGAGGTCTAATCTTACAAAGAGACAATGTGGCACATACCGGAGGATGTGCAGGTTTAGAGGGGGTGGATGTCGTGCTGTGACACGTACATAGTGGGAACGCATGCTACAAAATCTATCTTGTATTTTTTTTAGATACATAATTATATTTCCTATAATGTACATATGCATATGTAAGTATAAAAATAAGCTTTCTATCTCATCTTATTATTTATCTCAAGGGTAATGTATTCTTACTTTACCATCAAAAAAATACTATGGGAAAAGTGTCAATAGCTCCGCCTCTTTAACTTGGGGCAAAAAAAGCATTGATTCTTTATTTCTACTATTTCATTATCATCTCACACCCTAGCTAGATCCTATATCTAGGGTAAACTCCAATATATATATATTCTATGTATTTTTTATACTTTTCTTATATTTCTTTTTAAATAGCTACTAGGAGAGAATCAAATCCTAGTGGGACACTAGGTGGCATGATTTCAAAGATACACTTATTTTAATGCATTATTGCAAGCATGATTACAAAACTTTGTCAAGGAGCAATGTCATGATTTCATATGGCATGAGGTGTCCTTTGGAATCAAATGAAAGTCTAGGCTAAGGGGACCACATGAAGACTTTTGCTGCCAGAAATGGACCCTATTTTGATGAATTTTTTACACAAGGTTCCAATCCGAATTGGAGAATGATTTTAAAATAAAAATCGTAGCTAATGAGCTGAAGTTTCTGCCCATATTTTTACTTTTTTATTTGGAGCTACGATTGAGGAGATATGATCAAAATACTGGACCCCAGTCTGCCCACATCATGCAGGGACAGCTCATTTCCAACTTTTCCAATTCCTGTTCACACTGGCTCCTCTCTTCTTGTGTAAACCCTTGTGGGTTCCCTTCACCTATAAAAGGGGACCTCTTCTTCCTTGGAAGGAACTCAAGCATTCAAGCCATTGATGAGAGGAATTCTTGAGGGAGTGAGTAGTAATGCCTAATTGTACTTAGCCCCATTAACATAAGCCCAAGCCTACACTTTCTCCTAGAGGAAAACTAGCCATTCTTGTACGCCATCCTTGGAGGATCAACTCTAATCAAAGAAGGTGTTGTACTTGGCGTATCAATCAACGTTGAATTCTCCCCTCTTCTTCTCTCTCCCATCAATAATGGTGCCGAAGGGTTTCAAGTAAGATGTGTTCTACATTGATGTTTTCTTGATTTCTTGTTGTTTTCATTTTCATCTCTAATCCAACATATATATATGTATCTAATCTCATCTCCTTAACCAAACCTATCTCTCTCATTCTTAGTAATTCATCCTCTCTAGGTTCTCTTTGCTACAGGTACATCTCTCCCCGCAGTATCCTTATTGCCTACGGGCAAGAATAGGGCTTGGGAGGGAAACTTCTCATCTCTTCACTTCTCTCGTATCTACATTTCTCACATACTATCCTAGATGAATAACCCACATGATGATCATTTCTATCGCTTTCACTCTGTACGATCTATTAGAATTAACGTATGGATTAGCCGTAAAATACACTTTCAACAACGTATAGTGTTTCTCTTCGGCCCTGAAAGGCTCAATGAAATACTTCTATCACCGGATCCCATCATACTACCTCTCATAGACTATAATTTTTATTTTGATGTAAGCGTATTTATCTTGCTATGAACCAAGAGGATTTGTACACACAATTAATCCCAATCACTAGGCAAAATATATATATTATGGTAAGCACAAAACTACAATTCCAAAGAACAATTCATAGCCTATTTGGTCAGCCAAGATTGAATGCCATTAACTCATCCATTAACCCTTTCATATTACCCATGATACGATATGACCATAGCCTTGATGTTTTCATCTTCGTATTGTTTTGACATTCTCTTTTGCGTTCTTTCTTTGTGTGTGTGTGAGTGCAAGAGAGAAAGAGTGAGTCTTCTTTGATTGCACTTCTTTCCAAACCCTAGTCTTCATGGCATCCATGGTTTAACTCCTTCATATAGTTTTTGTTGAGTTCTCTCACAAACTCTCACAGCCATAAGCCCGGTGCTTTCCTGGCAAGACCGCAAATTTCTCGACAACGCCGCGATGGACGTCAGCATAGTGAGAACGGTGATCACCTAACATATAATGTCAGCTAAGGACGAAGCTCGACCCGCAGGCGCATGGAAGCAAGCAAAGGGTGTCAACCTCTACTCGACCGACTAATGACTACTTCCTACAGAGATATCAAATCTACATGCCATCGATTCTGTGAATGTGAGAGTCTCCTATGATGCTACCGCAAGCCAAAAGCCCATTAGACGTTCTTGAAACGTTACGAAACTTGAGGGATATCCTATCAACACCAATAGGCCACTCTCCCTAAGGTCCGTGACCAAAAAACCTACCCAATATCCTCCGTGCAGAAAATGCGTAGGATGTCTCGCCGGTTTTTGTAGGTCGACGTTTTCGAAAACTAAAGTGCCTAATGTGTATCTCTACTCGCTCTGATTGTGTGGATATGCTGAAATGCAAAAACGAAAAACAGTTACTCACCGAAACTCCAAAAGTAGCTCGCGGGTGAATCTGCCAAAACACAGACGAACGCGCGTGATGTAAGCATCAACGCGTAGCTCTCCTAGTGGGCAACACACTGCTGCTCTCCGTTTGCGATTCCGACCACCGTAGCTCCTGTAGCACACACACACACACACTCTCTCACTCTCTCGCAGTCTCCCAACGAAACAGAAGATCAATTTATTAAAAGTCTCCTTACAAAGCTTTAGGTTTTGGTTTATATACTAAATCTTAGAAAACCTAATGTCCGGTCAAAATGACCTGATTTGTCCCTAGGATTCTATAGAGCTTAATTACAACACTGTGAGCTAGCTTTGCTCATCCAACAAGCATCTCTGGACAAAATACAATTGTCGACTTAAAATATGAAGTTCCCCTAAACATTACAAAAGTGGCCATAATGGCTCAAAATAATAATAACGGGATATTCGATGATGTCCATGAGCTTCTATCTTCACATTACAGCATCCATCTTCGTCTTCATCACTTCGTCAGCATCTTTATTTGGAATCTTTATGGAATCTTTGTGGAAGCGTTGTTGACATTTATGGAATCTTTGTGGAAGCGTTGTTGAAAGGTTGACCTTTCAACACTCTCCCCCTCCGAAGTCTTGTTGTCCCCGACAAGACCCTATGTCTGTAGTGGCCTTGATGAGTGCTTCATGTTTTGGTGTTGGTTGAATCTTTTGTTGTTGTAGTTGCTTCTACTAGATGCTTTGTATGTTGTAGAGTTACCTTTTTCTTGTACATGTAGTGTAGTTCAAGCCATAGCTCTCCCCCTCCGATTGGTTGTTGTAGCGTGAATAGGTTGAGTGAGGTTTGTTGTTGCAGCAAGTCTTTACCGTGGCAGCTCTGTATTGCTTGTTCTTTGGGTGTCATCCTGCATGTGTACCTGTAAACTTGAAGCCTTTTTGAATTTTTTCTGGGCCGCTCCCCTTTGATTTTCTAGTTGATGAGCATGTAGCTGTTTGGGGATGTCATTGGTCTGCTTTTTTGTATTTTAATAAGAAAAATAAAATAGTAAAAATAAAATGTGCCATATATTACAAAATGAAGGTCTTGGATACCTGGATAAGACTAAAGGGAAAACCCTAGTGGGAAAAAAATGCCTTTAGTCACCGTTAAATGTGAGGCTATATGTACTTATGTTTGATGTAACCGAGTTTTGTTGATTTAAAGTACTTATGGCCGTATGGCTACTATTATTGACTTGATATACATTGGATAAGTGTTAGTAGCTTGAAGTGAGAGTCATTGTTGTTGAGCAAATGCTCATGAAACCTGTTACCGCTTCGTCATCGTCATTTTGTTGTGTAAATGCATGGGTGGAACAAAAATCGTGTCAAATTCAAATGTCCAATGATGGGACATTGTGTATGCTTGCACAGATAGATGCATAGGAAACATTATGCGGTGCGAGAAGAGTTTGAATGGGTGCTTCCAGGAGTGAACGTAGCTAGAGAAGCAAAAATATATTTGACTTCAAGAGCTGCCATTACTCACAAGAAGGGTTTTTGTCAACGAGGTTTTTTTTTCACTCTACTCACTGTGTTCATTTGCGTGAGTGTTTTCTGGACTACTCCGCCACTCCACCATTTAAAATAGTAGACTTTGACTCTTATGCTCACCTCTTCCAGTATGAGTGACATGACTTTATGTATGCTCAACTCTCCAGCTTGAGCTTATATCTATTAGCTAGACTCATAGACCACAGAGAAAATATTAGACTTGAAGCTTGGGTCTGACGCTTGCTCATTTAGTGGCTCAGTTGCCCGACTCTAGACTCTTAAGCCATGTATTTTTAATGGCGACTTGACTTACTCTAGGGAGCTTTCGACCAAGAATAGGTTTTGAAATTCAAAACTCCTATCCTCGAAGAGAGGATTTGTAAAGGACCATACTGGAAATATTGGTTTCTTTTGCCATACCTGGGTGACCTTGGTTGTCAAAATTTCTTTTTGTTGTTGTTGGTCCCTTGGTTGAGAAGATTGGCTCGTTCCATTCTCCGGAACACTTTGTCTATCATGTCTTGACATTTCTTGAGAGCTAGAGATGACTTCAATCTTCTTCGTTATGTGTTGTTTTTTTGGCACCCATTTGTATCTTCATCGTGTGATTAGCGTGTCTTTGCAGATATCCTTTGCCTTGACTGTGACATTGTCCTTGATTTTGCCTTCCGTGAAATTGTGATTATTTTCATGCTGAATTTGTCGGATTGAAGAATGTTTACCTGGCATCTTTGGTAGCCAAATTCCCTGATTTCCTTGATAGTAACCTTGTGCTTGAAGAATTTTAGATGGAACTTCCCATGATGTTTTAATGTCGTATTGAGATGTACAAGAGTGCCATTTTTTGGATTATTTATCGATGAAGTCCTATGTTGGTGTGAAGGCCAGTTGGATTTGAAATTTCCTGCATCCCTTTTGCGAGCCTTGTTGGTTGGTCTCCTTTGGTGATATAGATATGAGCTTTGTTGATTTTGGGGATGCTTTTTGAAACCTTTATCCACCACATAAGCTGAGGTCTGTGGTTTTGGTAACCAAAGTTTCTTTTGACCCTCATAATAGCCTTGCTCTGCTAAGCTGTAGTGGGAGGCTATCCATCCCATGTGTTTACCTTTCGTCAATTGGCTAGGCTCATTTACCCATATTGGGTCCTTGAACTTTATTTCTTCAGTTTTAATGTAGACCGTTGAAAACCTTTGGCGGCGGTGATCTCGCAGTGTAGGGTATTTCGGTTGAAAGGTTTTCTTTGGAGTCTGCCTTTCATGTGGAAGCACGTGGTCAGTTGATGTAGAAGCTCTATCTTGAACTTTTTTTGTTTGGATTGAAGACTCTGATTTAAGGGGTTGCTTGTGTTGGTAGGACATTTGTGGGCTCATTTTGGCTTTGCCTTTGTCGGAAGCCGATAATCTTGGAGCAGTAGTAGGCTGGATTTCTTGAGAGCTAGTCGTGATGACCATTGTTGAAAATTCAGGTTCTTCTGCCAATGTTTTTGCCCAGTGCTTGGACAAAATCAAATGTGTACTCATTTTGGAGGAATCCACCACTAGGAATTTGTCTTTGATTACCTTTGACCGTAGTGTAAGGGTAGCTTTTGCAATCCCTAAACTTGTGACGACTATTCCATGTGATATAGGAACCTGTACCTGAATTTCATACAGTTCTGGCTTACCTAGAAGTAACCACAGCCCATAAGACATGACATTAGTCGTGGCAGTGCAATCTATCTCTGTTGTAAAGTTTAATTTCAGCTTCTCATACACATCCAACGAGAATTTAATCTTCTTGTTGGCTGCCAAGTAGCTGATGTCCTCGTTGCTTTCGGTACTTTTCTTGGACTTTTGTGCCTTGAAGGTTTTGTCATCCTCTTGTATGTTGAACTTCTTTATCATTTGACTGGTTGTAGCATGTCCCAAGTGCTTACTATCTTCTGATCTATAGCTTTGGGGAAGGCCTATAGCCTGAGCTGCTTGTTGGTCTTCACTGCTATTTTCTGACTGTGATGCCTTGATTCTTGATTTTAGAAGCTCTCTGTCACTATTTACTTCTTATAGCACTTGAAGGTCATTCAATGGTGACTTTTCTTCTTGGAAATGTTTTGAAGCTTGTGTAGTAGGATGTTGAGGTTGACTCTCTTCTTCTGATGCAAGGGTCGCCGTGGCCTTTGGTTTCCATTGTTCCATGGGTTTTTGTAGAGTCTCTTCTCGAAAATATTCATTCATATCCTGTATTTCTTGTCCTTGGTAGTCAATCTTGGACTTAGTCATTTTCTGTTCTTCTGTACATTCTATGTCTTCAGTTACATCTTCTTTTAGCTTCTCATACTCTTTGATTTGTTCAATTTGGCTTTAATCTATCAAAATTTGGTCAAATTTCCACTTTCTAGGTGAAAATAGGGTAGAACCTACCTTCTAAACACACTGGTAACCTCAGATGTTCAAAAAAATGCCCAGATCACCTTGTATATTTTTTCAGACTGAGGTGTCCCTGATGCTTCCTTATGCTCTCAGCAAGTGCAAGTATGCTTCACAATTGCAAAAACATGCAAACATCACTCAATCTAAGCCTTTTCTGAAATTTTATATTTTTTGACTCCCCCTTTTGGCTTTTGGTCAACAAAAATAGGGAAAAACACTCAAGTAAATATGTTGCTAGGGTAAAACCTACCCTCTGAACCCATTGGTAACCTCAATTTCCCCAAATTCCCTACCAAAAGTACCCTGGAGACATCCTACGCATACGATGTCCGCTGTCTTAAAATGCCATTTTTTTCTGGCAGTAGTATTCCCTATGCTATGTAGAGCTCTCAGCAATAATCACAGAAACCTTTGGACTTCAAATTAGCTTCCAAACACAATTTACCGTCTTTCCTACTTAGCGTTTTCCACTTCTTATAAAAACTACTTCATGGCGAGCGAAAATTGCTTAAGACAAGTGCAACAAGCAAAAGTGGACACGGGGGGGGGGGGGAGAGTAAGGGGAAATAACTCATGTCAAAGGTTATCCCTCCTCCCTTTTGGAAGCTTGTTTTCTCTATGTTTCTTATGAAGTCAGACCATCCCTACTTTGAAAAATGCATAAAACCAAGCCTTCACCAACTATTGTTAAAATTCCCTTCTCCCCCCTTACCCACACTCTAAACCTCTCCCACACCATCAACAAACCACTAGCAAAGCTTCTCAAGAATGTTCCCGAGCTTGAGCACCTTCCTAAACCTATTGTATGTTGGCTCAATGCTCCAAACCTTGGCACCCTCCTCTCCCTCAAACCCAACCATACCAAACCTAACCCTTCATAACTATGCTACCCTCTTCACCCTACTACCCTCTCCTCCATAAAACCCTCCACCCCTTATTTTCCCTCCTTTATCCTCTTCCTTAGGCTCATTTAACTTTATTGACTAGCCTCTCCTTCAAAGCCATCAATAACTTTAAATAGCCCTTTAAACACTTGTACTCCCTTATTATGCCTCCCACCTAAAAAGCTTTTTTTCACCCTTGTTTTTTGTACCCCCCACATTCAAAGAAGAATTACTCACCTTCCAAACTTGCCTATCCTCCATTACTATGGTACTTGTTAAGGCGGTTACGCCACTAGCGGAAGCTAAATAGCGAGAACTCAACCAACAACAAAATTTGTCAGACGAGGACGAAGCTTGACCCGCAGGCGCATGGAAACAACTAGGTGGGTGTCAAATCACCTACTCGACCTTCTAATGACAATCACTACTAAGGAAATCAAATCTAAGTTCTAAAATACGCAAGTGACTGAAATCCGTACTACGAACGAATGCTATACGAAACAGGATCTAGAATCATTGAATCGATCTCAAACTCAAGGAGAAGTCTATACACTAGGTAATAACAACACCCTAAAGACTTGAACTGCAAAATCAACCTATAATCACTCCGTGCGGTAAACGCGTATGAAGACAGGCCGAAAAATACAGGTGATCGAAACTTGACCCCGATGGTACTAATGTGTAGCTCTACTCGTTGTGGTTCTATAGATATGCTGCACGCTCCATTCCGACACACGAGTTGGAAGAAAACTCACACCGAAGCTCGTAGGAACTTACCACACATAGAAGCCGATAGCGCGCACTCTTGGTATCTGTGCGTAGCTCTCGCCGTTGCTAAAACAATGGCGGTGTCGCTTCTCCAATGGCGGCTCCGTAGCTCGCGTAGCAAGTAGATAAGACTCTCTCTCTCTCACCCTCTCTCAGACACAATCATGGCGCTCAAAAACTCACTTTGATTAATAATCTGAATTTCTTAGGTTACAAAAACTTTGGCTTATATACCTCAGCCTTGGAGGTGAGAACATCTCTAACTACTTACATCAGCAAGTGAAATTACTTCGGGATTACAAGCTGGAAACTCAATTGAGTCCCGTTACTTAATGAATGGCTCAAATCAAAATTAATGTCGGAAAGACATTTATTACAATCAATGGCTACAAAATGATGAGTGTGAGCAAAAATGTGGGTGGGATCCTCTGCTGGCTCAACACTCCCCCCCCTCCGCGTTCATGTCGTCCCTGACATGACTTTTATGCTTGGTCAATAAAGTCCTATCGTCTTGAGCATCTGCAAATGTGATTCGTATCGTAGGTTGCCGATGGTCAAGGTTGGGCCGAATATTTTGCTTTTGTTGGTGAAAAAGCCGGTGTAGAAAGCTTCTTCGAATGTTTGCATGTGGAAGCTAGGCAAAAACATAATCCTTTGGTATAGGAGGTGTAACACTTTTGGAGAAGGCTGCAATGAAAGATCGTACATCATATCAGTCACCGTGTCGGCCGTCGATAGTAGACTCGAGGTCGTCGCTTTATCTGGTGCGAACACTTCAATGCAAGCTAAGAGAGTCCTGTAGATTTTCTTGAGCATCTGACATGAAAGGTCAGGAGAGCCAGTAAAGAGCTTGATGGTGCCCGTTATGGTTTTCACCATGTAGGCTTTACTTATTCTCTCTCCTGCCTTTGGTCCTGGCATCCTGGGATAATTAAGCCAATTTGGCTTCTTTTCTGCAATCCTGCCATGCTCTTTCCAGTTTCTAACTCTTGGCACCGGGCTGAAGGTTGCATCCTCCCGGATCTCCTTTGGTGCCTCCACCAAGTAGATGAGGTAGGCTGGGTATTTGTTCAGCCAACCTTTCCTCCATCTAGGTTGTGAATCTACTATCTTCTTTGATTGTTCCTCCTTTGTGATGTCGCCTTCGTAAAGAGCGACATACTGCTCCTCCTCTATTCTCTTTTTCGTCTTTAGCACTTCAAATTTCATCAAAGGGAAAGGCAGGCTGGGTTGCATCCACTGTTCATGGAGCACTTTTGTGTCAAGTCCCTGAAGTCTAATGGAGATTAGGAGTCTCCTCTCCCATTCCATTTCCGCCTTGGCACTCTCCTCTGCTGACTTTTCTATTTGGTCATGGAGCCTTTGTTCTTCTTCTTCAGAGATTCTTGAAGTCGAGGCCACCTCTTGAGCTGGGGCTGGATCTTCAATTGTGGTTGCCTCTCCAGTTTCTGGTAGCTCTATGGCTGCTCCACCTGATTCTTCGTGTGGTGTCTCTGTCTCTCTTCTTTGTTGCTCTTGTAGATCTTGGAGCTGTTTGCAGAGGGCCTCATTCTCTGTCCGTAGTGTTTGATTTTCTAATGTGAGCCTCTCCTCTGCGGCCAATGATCCTTCCGCAATGTGCAACCTTTGCACTTGCTCTAATCTTAGCTCTCTTTGTAAGCTTCGGACCTGGTCTTCCAAAGCTGGTATGATAACTCCCTCTTGTTCGGTTCCTGCTCTGCTAGCTCTAGGGGTAGTCCTAAGTCTAGTGATTGTTCTTTCTTGGAGCTCGACTCTCTCCCTTAGCTCAATGAGCTCATCCTTGGCCGCCTCCAACTCATCCTCTAGCCGCTCCCTTGCTTCCTGTGCACTTGTTACTTCTCTTGAAGCCTCGGCTAGCTGGAGTATCAAGCCGTCTCTCTCGTTTTCCGCGTCATAGAGTGATGCTTTATGACTTTCAGATTCAATCATAGCATTCTCTAATTTTCTATGTAACTCCACTTCCCTTTGTTTGGCTGTCTCAATCTCTACTTCCTTTTCCTTGGACCTTTCTTTTATCTTGCTGAGCATTTCATGCACCATGTGCATGTCTTTTTCATCATCATCTGTCAACTCTAAAGCTCTTTCTGCCACCACCTCCACTGGCTTTGGCTCTTCTAGTGCTTTCGGTTCGTCCAATTTCTCTTCACTTTCTTTTGTACTCTTTGTTTTTTCCTCCGTCCCTCTCCGTTCATCTTGTTTTTGTAGGGTGATCCCATAAACTGCCTCAAGGGCCTCTTCTTCAGTGTATCCTATCGCTACCAGATCCTCATAATCATTTCTCTTTTGCTGAACTGGATCTATCTTCTTTTCTTTGGTCTCGGCTTCTGGCTTTTCCATAACATCTGTGTCCACCTCTATTGTGATCTCTTCCACAATTTCTTCCGTCTTCTTCGGGCTTGGTACATCAATAAAAGAGGGATGTTTGTCCTCAGCTTCCTTGGCTTTCCCTTTGTCGGCTTGCCCGTCTATCTCTTGAGGCTTAGTAGACTCATCTACTTTCCTTTTCCCCTTGTCGTCTTTTTTCAGCTCAGCTTTTAATTGTTGTACCTCCTCTTCAGTGTATGGCTCGACAGGTTGCTGCTCCAGAATAGCCTCCGACTCCTCATAAGCTTTAATATATTGATCGTATTGATCAATATGTGGCCTGGCTGAGCTAGTTCCGACTCTAGTGGGGTCTGGCACCCACTTTTCTTCAAAGTCACCCTTTAGAGCTCTTTTCGCTTTAAACTGCTCCACTAGTCTTTCCATTCTTGCCGCTTTCTGACTTTTGGTTTGCTTGGGAGCAACCTTCTTTTTTACTTTCTTCTTAAGCGGCTCGTCCACATCCTCTGCAGGTTCTGAAACTACTTCTAGTTTCCGGCGTGCTCTTGTGGATGCTCTCTTGGATACTTCGGGCTGTTCTTCCTCCTCGTCGGCTTCTCTAAGCCACTCATTCTGGGAGGGAACCTTTGGCCACTGATCTCTAGCTCCAATAGCTTCATAAGCTATTCTTGTCAGAATTTTCGCTCCTCCTATGTACCTTGGCTTCTCGTTGTGCATGGCAATTACTTGCTCGTGAATGTGTTGAGCGTAATTCACCTCTTTTGGCATATTGCTCTTTAATGCCCATGTGATGGTGGTCGCAATGGCATGGGGTGGTGTCGTATACTTTTGCGGTCTTTTACTACAAACATGAAGAAATTGGTTGTACAGTCGGCACAGGGTTGCCGCTCTTGGGTCCGCCATATCTCCATAGGTTGCATTCTGTTTCTTGGGCCCATAAACCTCTATGGCCTCCCTTATTTCCCTGACCAAGCTCCCTTTGTTGTGCAGCTTCAATGCGTCTGCAATTAGCTGTGGAGTGATCTGTACTTCTACCTTCTCTCCATCCATGGCTGTCAATGTGGCTTTTCCATCCTTCTGAATGGATGTTTCCAACTCATACACTCTTCTTGTATCCACACCTGATGGTCTCGAGGTGAAGAAACTGTGCAAGTCTGCTCTTTCCAGGTACCTGCTGATGTCTTCTGACCTGCTATAATCTACCAATTCCTGTGGGATCATCGGTACATCCACCGCTTGCCCTTGAGGATCTCTGAAAGTTCCCTGGTAGATCTTTATACCCTCTTTCTCCAATACTGCTTCCTCCACCCAAGTTTTGGTTGGCTTGAGGGTTTCTGCTAGAATGTCAAAGGGTTCCGCTTCTGCAAGAGCATCTTTGATTGTCGGTCTTTTTCTCTTCGTTGCCGATGACTTGGCGGAATCCATGGATCCTGTAACTCCAATTTTAGAAGTTAGCGTCTTTTTAGTACTGAGAGCCGAAATGAATCTTTTAACTATTCAAATGACTTGAAAATTGAAACATGAGCTATTCAGGGCCTAAGGATGCAAGGTAGGTGAAAAAAATATGCAAAATGGGCTCAAAATCATGCTGGAGACATCATACGCGTATGATGTCTTTTGTGTCAAAATGACTTCATATTGGTTGTGCTTGTAGCTGATAGTGTATATATGAGTATCATATGCTTGGATTTGAGTTTGGATCCCATTTGGTCAAGTTTTGGCCAATTTAGTCCAGTTCCGTCTCTTGGCAAAATTGTGAAAGGGATTTGGATTTTATGATCCAAATTGGATAAAGCTTGGTGGTTCACTTTCAAATGGCATGTAGATCACTTCTGTTTGGTGGTTGAAGCCCTGAGGTGCCAAAATCACATAGTGAGACATCATACGCGTATGATGTCTTTTAGTGTATTTTGGGATCAAATTTCTCTATAAGCTTGGATTTGGCTTTAGATAGGCTTATTCAGTGGATTTATGAAGTTTGGATGGATTTTGGGCTAAAAATGGCTCTGGAGACATCATACGCGTATGATGTCTTTTTCATCAATTTTGCATGGGATTGGTTCTGTGGACTCCCCATGTACTAGTGAAGGACTGTCTCTACTCAAATCTTGGTTTGGACTTGAGTATGTTGGATTTGGGCCAAAAATAGGCTTTAGGGGAAGGATTTTCCCTCAATTGGGCTAATGGGGTGATCCTTTTGACCAAATGGTTCCAAATTTCATATGTAGCATGTATTAGATATATATAATGGATGTACGATGACAAATGAGCAGTTTTGGCTCTGTAAGTGCAAATAGACATCATACGAGTATGATGTCTTTTGTGTCAAAATGGTGCTTTTTGGTTCCAGATAGCTTGTAGATGTGTTGATCAACAATCCTACAAAGTTTCAATGAGTTTGGAGTTATTTTGACAAAATTACGACCAAAAATCAATTTTATGGCCTACTTTGCGTCTTTTTGGTTTTTCTTGGGTTTTCTAACTCCAATTCTCATGATACTTGGTCCATAGGATGTGATTAACATGTGGAATGAGGCTATGCACTCAAATGTTGAAATGGATGTGAAATTCATGCTGTGAGACATCATACGCGTATGATGTCTTTTCTTGAAATGTTGGTCTTTTTGTGCAAAGAATGCTTTGTGCTAGTGCCCTAAGCCCTGCTAACTAGTTTTCAACTTAAAAAGTCATCAGTTTAGCTAAAAGGCCCCCTTATAGGCATTTCAGTCTCCGAAGTCGTCTTTTTGCCTTGGAGTTGAATTTCTTCAACTTTTCTTCTCGAGAGTTGCATTTCCAGCTCATTGGATATGTTGTGAAGCCATCTATTTGCTTGAACTTGACTCTGACTCCCCGTTCTCCATATTTCTCCATTTGGTTTCCCGAAAGCATCTTTTTCACCATCGGTAAGTGAATCAGCTTTCTTTTGGGTTTTGCTTGCAAACATAAGTCATCCATGTATATTTGAAGCTGCTTATGAAGTTTCATTTCATTCGGTCGTCAATTTCAGCCGTTATGCCAAAATGACGCTTTGTGTGTCCGCAGCCGAATCGGTTGTTCCGACCTGCTTTTGGTGGTCCAAACCTGGAGATACTCTATGGTTGCATTGCCCTCGATGTTGTTAAGCTTCCTGAGAAGTTTTGTGTCGTTTCGATAACTTTTTCCTGTTTGCCTCTTGCCGGCTCTGTTGACCTAGGGTTATTCCAGTCGTTCTTTCTCGAGCTTTAAGTGTTAGAAACCCATCTTCTATACTAGGGTAACCCACCTATAAGTTCTTGCAAGGTTTGGTTAGGTGGTTGTGCCACTACCTAGCATTCTACCGCATTCCCCGTCTGCTCTTGTTTCTTGGTTTTGGTCAGTTTTCGCGACAAAAGTTAATGATAAGCATCAAAAACTTATGGCAACGAGCCTACCTCTCATGTCTGGTGTCCTCTGAGCTCTTGTAGCAGTCGTAGAAGGCTGTAGAAGGTTGGATGCTCCTGTGTGCTCTTTGCTCTCTCCAAGAAGGTAATAGTGGAAATGAGCTTGAAAGTGATGTGAAAAATACTTAACTTCGGACTTCCCGGATCACTTGTTACCAAATTTGACATGTGCTCCTATCTCGTTGTGAAATGCACTTTAGGATTTGAAATTTCTCAATTTGGACTCCGTTTGACCCGTTTCTGAGAAATTTGTCCACTTTGCCAAAATTCTGTCATTTCGGGCTTTCCGCAACTTTTCCTGAATTGTACTCAATTTTTACCATGGGTTGCCCTTGTCATTAGGATCATCACCATCTATTCTTTTCTTTTTTCTGATCTCATTTCACCTGCTTTTTTATTTTTCTTTTACTTTTATTAAGAAAATCATAAAAAATAAAGGAAAATAGAAAATTGAAGCCAAAAAATTCCAAACATACACAATAAATAGCTGGTAACCCCGTGTATATGAATATACACTTATTTGTGGTTTCTGGACTTGGATTACCACTTTTTTCCACTTTTTAGCTCCAAAAACACTCTTATTTAGTGATATTTACACGTCTAGAGACCCAAATTCATCATTTGATCTCTTCTTGTTGCAAAACAAGGTATATAAGGGCATAAATATTATCAATATCCGCAATCAAACATAAAAATTGCAAAATCATGTAAGACACTGCCCTTGTAATATACTTTTTTGTTTTTCTTTGTTTTTGTCGCTTGTAGTTGCTTTGTAGCTCCTGTATACCTGTATACCTCCCCCCTTCCTAGTTTGAGTCCTCCTGGACGACTATGAAGTGTCTGTGGGCGAAGCATTGTAGTTGTTTTGGTCATAAGTTCCCAATGCAATTGTAGAGCGATGATACAACAGTCTTTCCAATAAAGCTGCTCTTTGTTTGATTGAAGGGTTGGTGGTCAGGTTTTGGGTTGGTTTTGGCCCTTCGGTAGTAGAATCAGTAGATGGATTCTTCTTTACCTTGTTGTTCTTTTTCACAATCCAAATCTGCTTCCGCTTCGTTTGTGCTTGCCATAAACTCTTTGCGACCCAAACCTGCTTTTGTCTTTGTGTTGATTTCCTCGCCTTGAAATACCTAGGAGTTTCCGTGGATTGTACTGAAGGGAGTTCCTGTTTACAAATCCTTGGGATCCAAATTTGCTTGCTATAGCTTTGTGCCTTCATGAACTTCTTTGGAATCCAGGTCTGTTTCACTGTCCTTGATTGTCTCGATTCACTCTGTTGTCTGGTATTGAAGACTCTGTTTTCCACCTTTGTGTTCTCTGGCACAACCTTTTTTGGTCTCCATACCAACGTTGACTCCGTTTTTTCCCAAGGTTGAGCCGTTATATTATTGCTTGTCTTCCTTATCCCATGTTGAGAGTTCCTCGTCGAAGAGCAATCCAGTTGTATAGAAACTTTTGGTTGCCATTGCTTCTTCTTTTTCTCTGGTTGTTGTTTACCTTTGTTTTTGGATTCTTCCTTTGGAGTTGGCTCTGTTCCTTTGGTGAACTTAACTGATTGACTTTCACCTTCGTATTTGATAAGCACTGATTTAGAACTCCAGTCAATCATTGCATTGTATTGCTTCTGCCATGGTTGTCCTAGCAATAATGGATGTTGTGTAGCTTGGTCTTCAACCAGGTAAAACATATGAGGATACACATACTGTTTAATCTGTATATGTAAAACTGTGCATCCGACAGTTTTGATTGAATTCTCAGAGTAACTCCTTAACTCTTGCTTGGCAGTTTGTAATTTAGTGTCATTTGTCAATTGTCTATACAAACTGAGTGAAAGTAGGTTAGTTTGAGCTCTTGAATCCAATAGTGCTCTGGCTTTGATTTGGTTGGTTCCTACTTTGCATTCAATCATGGGTTCTTCTTTGTCATTATCCATTTCTGTTATACTGACTGCGTTTATTCGTATTGCTCCTTCATTGCGCTGTTCCTGAGGTAGTAGTCTTCTTTTCTCCATTCTTTCCTTCGCCTCGGCTTGCGCTTTCTCCATAATCTTTTTCTTTTTCTGGACACGCAGCTTTTCTTGATGTATTTTGAGAAGCATGTCTTGGGTTAGTGGCAAAAGATACTTTTTCACTCTGCATCCACTAATCCAATTGGGCATTTCTTCTCCGTCTAATGTAGCAAGCTTGACGGCTCCACTTGGTGATAAATCTTTAATCACCAGAGGTCCCATCCCTCGCTTTTTAAGCTTCTTAGCATGCTGTTTCAGAGTGTAAACTAGGACATAGTCCCCAACCTTAAACTCTTTAGTCCGCACATGCTTATCAAAAAATTCCTTTTGTCGCCTTTTTTGAGCGTAGATAGAAGCTACTACTTTTAGGCGAAGCTCGTCTAGCTTTTCCAGGTCATCTATTCTATTAGAAAGCTCGTGCCCTGTCCACCCTAGATCCTTAGCCACCCTTAAGGTTGAAATCAAGAATTCTATTGGTAAGATAGCATTTAGCCCAAAAACCATGTTATATGGGGTCTTTCCTATTGATGTTTTATATGCTACCCTATATGCCCATAATGTTGAATGCAACTTCTGGTCCCAGTCAGTTCTCGACTCAGATACAATCTTCGTAGGGACCGTGAATATGGTTTTGTTTGTTGCTTCAGCTTGTCCGTTTGCTTGTGGATGATACGGGGCTGATTTCCTATGGATTACCATGAATTCATCTAGAAGGATCTTTATCACTTCATTTATAAAATGTGTACCTCGATCACTCACAATTTCTATTGGCAATCCATATCGTACAAAGACGTATTCATACAGAAATTGTGCCGTGGTCCTGGCATCTGCTTTTTGAGTTGCCTTTGCTTCGACCCACTTTGTTAGATAGTCTGTAGCCACAACGATGTATTGTGCATGAGTTTTATATCCAGGAGGTGAAATGGGTCCGACATAACACTACAAGAGACTCTTCACATTAGCGACGCTCACACAGCGACGCTCAAAAAAAAAATTCCCGGCGTCGCTATGAGCGTCGCAAATTTACAAAGAAGTTTGCGACGCTCATAGCGACGCCAGCTGGGGTAAAAAAAATAACCGAGCGCGCCCAAAAACTCAGATCTCAGATCTGAGTTTTTCGACGCCCTCAAGCAAAGAGCAGGTAACGCTCTCCCTCACTCTTTCTCTCTCTCTCTCTCTCTCTTTTTCTTTTACACACACACACACACACACACACACACACACACACACACACACACACACACACACGAGGAGAGGAAGGAGAGCCAGGTATGCTCCTTCCCTCTCCTCATTCTCATGTTCCCTTCCCCTATTTCTCTCTCCCTCGCTCTCTCTCTCACACACACACATACACACACACACATAGTGTTTTTGAGAGAGAGAGAGAGAGAGAGAGAGAGAGAGAGAGAGAGAGCGAGAGAGAGTGCAAAAACGCACACACATATGTAAACAAAGAATGCACACACACATTGAGAGAGAAAAAGAGAGAGAGAGCATGCATAAACAAAAAACGGACGCATTGAGAGAGGAAAAGAGAGAGAGAACATGCATAAACAAAAAACGCACACATTGAAAGAGGAAAAGAGAAAGAAAACATGCATATGATCCAAAAAAACGCACACACATTGAGAGAGAAAGAAAGAGAAACTAAGGGAGCGTCGTAGGAAACTAATTAAAATTAAAAGACCTAAAGATCTAGCCGGCGAGGAGTTGAACTGAAGACCTATTATTCAAGAGAGAAATGGCATAATCAATCTATCATACTTGGCATGGGTGATAGAAAGGTTATACCATTTATCTCTTTTTATTGGCACACACATCCACACACGCGCACACACACAGGAAGAAGAGAGTTATAACGTCGTAGGAAACTATCTTAAAAGACGTTAAAGATTAGGTTATATGTAGACTTACATTAAATTAGATTTAGGTTTATTTTTAACTAGATTTACGTTTATTTAAGTTAGATTTAGATTTACGTTATATTAGATTAGATGCGGGTCTCCATAGACTGCGATGCCTGCATGAAGCGGGTGAAGAAAGCCCTCAATGGAATATAGGGTATTGCTGCCTTCACTCATGGTGGGCTCCGTCGATCCAAAAGTACTGGTGAAATGTCTTCAGAAGATAGGGAAGAAGGTGGATCTTCAGGGCGGCAAGAGTCACTACATCCCCGACACAATGACCATCTAGACAACCTCTAGTCATTAGACTTACGTTAAATTAGATTTAGCTTTATTTTTAGTTAGATTTACGTTTATTTAGATTTACGCTTATTTACGTTAGATCGAGTCCACGCAAGAATTACTTATGGTTTAGGGTTTAGAGTTAGACGAACAGTGAAGAGATCTACTGTGAAAAGATGTTAAGATGAAGTGAAGTGCTACAGCTAGAGAAGAGGCAAAGGGATTTTGTCCACTACATGCAGTATCATGTAGACGTGGGTGTCTAGATTTCTTGTACCCACAAATATAGGTATTGACCAATAAAGACGAGATTATAACCCGGTGGTTCTGATCTCCGTGCACCTCTAGACCGAGGTGTGCGGGGATTGGACATGACTAGAGAATGTGAGGTAGAGAGAGAGAGAGAGAGAGAGAGAGAGAGAGAGAGATAAGACGAAGAATGCCAATAGAATATTAAATTTTTTGTCTAGGTTATAAGTTTTTTATCCTCATTATGAGTAGCGACGAGGATGTGGGACCGTCCAACCGAAACACCTATCTCTCAACGAGGGTCTTATGTCCTTGTAATCAATGCAAGCATGCTGTGCGACGGACAAGACGTGTTTCTTTGCAGCACGTTCGCGAATTTGGCGAGTTCGATCCATCTATTATAGATCGAGTTGTTGCCAATTATAACTCGTCGGACTCTGACGCTGGCCAACAAGCAGCAATCTTGCAACCCAATAGACGTATTCGCAGGCGCTTTGGTCAAGCAGCATATGTGAGGCCACAAGATGTAGCCTCTGACAGCTCGGGGGATGATCATGCAGAGCACATTCCCAACGAGACAATGTTTGAGCCCGAGATTGATGAAATGATCGAGACGATCATGGATTCAGAAAGGCTTATCTATGATGATATGAAAAGTGAAGCCGATACATCATTGTATAATGGAGCACGTATGTCTAGATTGAAAGCACTCCTGGTTCTTCTCAACATGCAGGCAAAGTTTGGATGGAGTGACACTAGCGTCACAGCGCTTTTCAGGTGATCTATTACAATTAGTTTACTTTAATAGAACTCTAAATGTATAATGATCTGATAGATTTTTACACGACTGTATCATATTTTTATGTTGTGTAGATTGCTGAAAGAGCACATTCTACCAGCTGACAATGTGATGCCAGATTTCCGAGATGAAGCAAGAAAGATTTTGCGAAACTTGGGGATGGATTACAATTCTATCCACGCTTGTCCTAATGACTGCATTCTTTTCAGAGGGGAATACACAGACATGGAGAAGTGTCTGAAATGTGATTCCGAAAGATATCGAGTAGATCTCCACGGGACAAAAATTCCACAAAAGGTTTTGCGACATTTTCCTTTGCTTCCTCGCATCAAGCATTTCTTCGAATGTAAGTCCATGGCCGCCCTAGCATCATGGCATGAGGAGAATAAATCTTCGGATGGTGTGCTACGAATTCCTGCAGATTGCGCAGCCTGGAAACATATAGATGGAACATGGTCGGATTTTGCCAGGGAAGCTCGAAATTTGCGCTTAGGCCTGGCTATGGATGGCGTAAATCCTTTTGGTCAAAGATCAACATCTTACAGTGTATGGCCCGTTGTCATCGTCAACTACAACATTCCCCCGTGGTTGACTACGAAGAAGGGGCACCTATGGCTAAGCTTGATTGTGCCAGGGCGATATAAAGTGGGGAATATGGATGTGTATCTTCGTCCACTATTGGAAGAGCTACAACAATTGTGGATTGGCATAGAGGTGGTGGATATGAGCCGACACACAGGACGACGGAATGCTTTGATCAGAGGTATTCTAATGTGGACCATGCATGACTATCCCGGGCTAACAGAATGCTCAGGTGATCTATTGACACTCCTCTCTCAGACACTGTAAATCTTGTTTTTCCCCATAGTTGATCTATTATCATGTGTATACATGCAGGGCTTCAAACAAGCGGATACAGAGCATGTGTCACATGTGGACCTAGACTGAATGCACGTAGGGCACCCTCACTGAAGAAGCAAATCTACGAAGGTCATCAAGCGTATCTTCCGGAGAATCATGTGTGCACAAGCATGGTTAGAGCAGAAGGAGATGTGCGATGACGGATTGCCTCCAGGGATGAAGAGACAATATGAGGATGCAAAGCAAGAGCGACAAAGGGCACGAATCGAGTGGAGACGGGGAAGACGACCACCGATGCACTATCCAGCGGTTCTGGAGAGCCTACCAACCTTCATGAGCTTAAGATGGTTGCACAACCAATTGAAAAGCGCACAACAATGCGGTGACGAAGTGACTGAAGAAGAGTGGGAGTACTCTCGGGGTTGCGCGACCAAGGTAAGTTTGCAATGTACGACTAGCAAGTGACTTTATTTATAAACGTTTGAACGGCCACTCATAATCTTTGTTCGTTGTAGTATAAGTCATACACAGCAGCATGGTGTAAAGGTCGACATTTTAGGGTGGAACGAATCGACAAAAAGCGTTTTACTCAAGATTGTGGAATCATGGCAAAATTTGAACAGTCTAGTCGACGACGTTCCTCTAATGCAGATCCCGTGGTGGCGGAACTCACTTACTTCGGCACGCTGCAAGAGATTTTGAGGATCGATTACAGAGGATTTTTTGTCGACTTGTTCGACGTGCAATGGTTCAAGATAATCATGGAGGGTCGAAACGCTACTGTGCGTAGAGGAGAGTCTGGTTTTCTTGAGGTGGATTCTACTAAGAAATGGACTGACCTAAGAGACACTTTCGTACTACCCGAGCATTGTGAACAAGTAAGTATATAAATAGTTAACATCCCCCTTTTACAAGTTATGTGCTTGAAAGCTCTCATGTAAGTTATGTGGCTCTGGCAGGTAGTATTTCATCCTACAAAGTCTACATCAAACTGGTGGTACGTCATAGAGGTAGCCCCTCGTAGTGCAAGGACGTATGAAGGCTACCATGTGCCAATCACAACGACATCAATGGAGGAGATCAGAGAAGATGCTCAATCAGAAGCCGCTGCGGTGGTGCCAGACGAGCATCAAGATGCTACTACTCTATATGGGGTGCATGCAGAGGAGCTACAAAATGAAACAGAGGATATGTGTTTAAACGGAGAGCTCTATATAGATATAGGAAGTTATGCTGAGTTATGCGAGGATGAGAGAGAGATCTCTTAAAGCCACAAATATTGTATTTGAACAATTTTGCTCCGTGCTGTAAAAGCTCTAGCTCTCTAAGTAGCTTCCATGGTGTGTAACGCTCTTTTCTACTCGCGCTCACATCTTTTGATTGAAAATTCTGAGTTTTCGACTTGCCTCTTCTACCACTCGATTCATTGCGTCATTGTATTTATATGCGTCATTACGTCATTGTATTTAATGGTCTTTGCGTCATTGTCTACTCTATTCATTCAATATTAAGTTTAAATATTCGTGTGTTTAATGCAGGTATGGATGATGAGGAGTTTCTTTCTTCTTTGTCACCGCAGCAGAGACAGTGGTACGTGGAGCGTCATCGCTCTGGCGCATCATCGCGCGTTCCTACACCATCCGCATCTCCCTCTCTTTCGGAGCATTCGGCGCGCTCCGAAGCTTCGGCGTCGACGAGACGAGCGTCACACTCGTCTAGACACCGGCGCTCTAGTGGTGGCGGTGGCGGTTGTTGTGGGGATTCCGCCACCGATGCCTCCACACCGCCTCGTGTTCGACGAGGCTCTTTACCCTCCCCTTCTTTGCCCGCCCCCACACCAGCCACAGCATCGCCATCTACGCCAGGTTTTGCACGGCTGACTGTTCCTAGAAGCTACACACCTCTACCTACTCCGCCAGGAGCCACCCCACTCGACACTCCTCGCTTCGGGGCCCAGACGCCGGTGGAGACACCTGACGCCCGTACCCCCATCGACACGCCGCTAGAGACCCCTGCCGGGACACCCAGGTTCACGCGTCACCGGCCAGAGGGCTTGCCTTACTCCGTCGACATCAGCGGCGGCATCATCATGGATGATGACGGCAAGAAGGTGATCTCGCGCATGCGTGGTCTTTGCTCTCAGCTGTTTAGACACTATATACTAAACAAATGGAGTGAAGTACCAAGTGATTTAAAAAACAGAGTCATCAGCATACTTCATGATGAGTTTCCCGTTCCAACACGGGATCAGCGCTTCAATGAAGACCTGATGAAGATTCGAATGCGCGAATACTGCAAACACAAGCGTTCCGAAGTGCAAAAAGCAATCAAGAATGGGTGGAATAGGCCAGATTGGCTGGCCAAAGAAGATTGGAAGAATGCGAAGAAAGCAGCGCGCGAGAATCCCGACAAGTGGAAGCAACAAAAGGATGCAGCCAGAGCGCGAGTAGAGGCAGGGAGCTCGCACCACTTGGGGAGCGGTGGATGGGCATCATTTGAGGCCGATTTTGTAAGTCTTTTCACATTGCTCTTTATGCATGTTCGATAGTTTAGGGTTTATGAGTTTTTTAGTTCTAACATAATGAAATCTTTGTATGTTTTGACAGTGGTCGATGACAGGACGTGATCCCACACCGTACGAGCGCGAGTACGCAGGCAGGAAGGGCTTAAACGCCCTGATGGACATTCTCAGTTCTCGCGGTGGCATGGTTAGTATTAGGGTTTACTCTTTTTTATTTTTTGTATTGTTTTATAAATGTCGTTATATGTTTATACTTACTGAAAGCTGTC
The DNA here is from genome assembly GCF_014529385.1 of Adiantum capillus-veneris. Lineage (NCBI taxonomy): Eukaryota > Viridiplantae > Streptophyta > Polypodiopsida > Polypodiales > Pteridaceae > Adiantum > Adiantum capillus-veneris. Next base: position 11,537,208 of record NC_140943.1, on the reverse strand, counting down.
TTATTGTCTTCTTTTGCAGAATCCGACAGATACGCCGCTTGGACGCGATGAGACGTCTGATTAGACGACGTCAGTTTAGCCGTAGCTAGATAGCATTAGTTTAGGGTTTCTCATAGCTTATGTATCATGAGACGGATTTTATACGTCTTTTTGAACCATGTATATTATTACATTTGTCACCGCAATTCCTTTTGCCAATCAATTCTTTATGCCTATGATGTTGTACAATTGTCATTATTACATTTGCCAATCAATTCAGTTTGTCTATGATGTGTACAATTGTCAATTTTGCAAACAATGCGTCTTGTGGGTGACTATTTTGGGTCTATTATTTACCTTTGCACTTTTTTTAAAAAGTGAATCAAGTACAATATGGTTGATGGGTGGCAGGGCATTCAATGCCCTGCCACCAAAAAAATATTCTCTCAGGCGTCGCTATAAGCGTCGCTATTTATGGCTCTGTAGCGTCGCTATATGCGTCGCTATACTCTTCTGTGAGAGCGTCGCTATCTGCGTCGCTATAGGCGTCGCTATGAGCGTCGCTATATAGCGACGCCTATAGCGACGCCTATAGCGACGCAGATAGCGACGCTCTCGTAGCGACGCTGTTAGCGACGGTTTTAGCGACGCCGGGGGTTATAAAAACCCAGTGTATTTCCGTCGCTAAGAGCGTCACAAGAGCACACAACCTCTTGTAGTGTAATCAATCCCCCATTTTGCAAAAGCTCTTGCCCCCATCATTGGTCTAAGCGGCATATCATCTCTTTTAAGTGGTACTTTGGTCCGCTGACAGTCATCACACCGTTTAACGTATTCCTCAGCGTCCATATGTAATGTTGGCCACCATATTCCTGCGGCTAAGACAAGTTTTGCTGTCTTATCACCTGAGAAATGGCCGCCACCTACTCCTCCATGAGCTTGCTCTAGGATTATCATATACTCAGACTCTGATGCGCAAATCCTAAGCTGGTTGTCTTTACCTCTCGTATAGAGTTGATCTCCTATTAAAGCGTAATCTCTAGCTTCTGTCTCTACAGATTTCTGACGAGCTTTTGACGTTCCTTCTGGGAAAGTTCTATTAGTGTGATATTCAACAATATACTGACTCCATTCCGGAGCGATCATTATCTGATATAATGTCGAATACTCTGCTAGCGGTTTTGATGAACATACAATACATACAGTGACATATTCATGTACGCTTCCTTTCATTCCTGGCCAATAGACTCACAATTGTAACAAATTCCTATATGTGTTCCTTCTTGAACAATGAAATGCACATTCCTGAACATGTGCTTCGCGCAGATATATATTATATTCCTCAGGATTGATGCATAGTCGTAAAATATGATCATTTCCCAATTGATACAACCTTCCTGCAACCAATTGAAGGTTCTTGGATTGCTGAATAGCAATACGTTTCTGGTTATATTCTCTTCTATCAAACTCTCCTCCATAGGTTAATAAGCTAACAACATTTTGAGACCACTTCGGTATCATTTCTATGTTGAACAAGTACGCGTCTGGCATGTCGTCATCTACTCCTATAGGGTCTTCCCCATTCGTCAATCGTGAAAGATGATCAGCTCTAAGATGTGTTTTTCCTTTCTTTACTACTACCGTGAAGTCGAATTCCAGTAAGATAATGAACCATCTCACTATTCTCCCGGTATTGCATGGTTTATTGACTAGGTAGAGCAAGGCTTGGTGATCCGTAAAAAACACAAACTTGTTGGCTAGAAGATAATGCCGAAATTTCTTCACAGCATATATCATTCCTAATCCTTCTCGCTCTGTTGTGGTGTAATTCTTCTCTGCATTGTTGAGATGTCGACTGGCGTAACAAATAGGAAAATCCATGTTTCCTTCTTCTGGCTGAGCCAGAATGCATCCTATTGCATATGCCGAAGAATCTATATGCACATGGAATATCTTCTCCCAATCTGGTGATTTCAAGACTGGAGCAGTTATGAGTGCCTCTTTCAATTTCTTGAATGATTCCTCACACTCCTCTGTCCATTCAAAGTTCACTATTAGCCTGTAAAGTGGTTGACCTATTATAGCGTACATGTAAATGAATCGTCTATAATATCCGCAATGTCCCATAAAGCTCTGTACTTGTTTCGCATTGGTTGGTCTATGCATATCCACTATAACTTTTATCTTCTCTAAATCCGTGGATATTCCGTTTTGTGAGACAATATGTCCTAGAATTCTGCCCTGTCGGACCATAAACACACACTTCTCAGGATTGAGACAAATGCGATATGTCCTACATTTCTCAAATACTTTTCTTAGGTGTTCTAGATGCTCATCTCTCAGAAGAAAATGTACACATAAGTCATCCATGTATATTTCTAGAAACAACCTTAAGTATTCTTTGAAAGCATGCGTCATTAGCCTCTGGAAGGTTGCGAGAGCATTGGTTAGACCAAAAGGCATAACCCGATAAGCATAAATTCCCCACTCCGTTGCAAAAGCTATTTTATATTGATCTGTCGGTGCTATGGCTAGCTGGTTATATCCTGAAAAACCATCAAGAAAGGAGTATGTTGTTTTCCCTGATACACGCTCTAGAACATGATCAGTTATCGGCAGGGGATAATTGTCCCTGATTGTTGCAGCATTCACTTTCTTTAAGTTGACACACACTCGGAGTTTTCCGTTCTTCTTGGGTACCACCACAATCGGAGATACCCAATCGGTGTGTTCAATCTCGTATATGAATTCAGCTTCCATTAGCTTATCTATCTCTTCTTTGATTCGCTTAGCAAACGTATCATTATATGTGTATGGTCTCTGTCTGCTAGGCTTTGCATCTTGTTTTAGTGGGATTGTGTGTTGGCATATCGATGGGTCAACTCCCTTTAAGTCCTTATAAGACCATGCAAACACATCTCTGTACTCTCTGAGAAGACTCAAAACTCTCTCTTCCTCGCCTGGAGACAAATCTCTGGCTATGTACACCGGTCTAGGTGTCTCACCTGGATCTGCTAAATCCACTTTTTTTGCATCCTGCGGTCCGTCATAAGATTCGTTCTCCCTTCTCTCTCGAATAGGTTGGGTTAATACCACCTTCCTATCCTCAATTGTGAATTTCCTGTAGTGAGAGGGAACATCCATGTTTTCCTTGATTTTGGCGTTTTTGTCCTCTCCACTCTCAATTTCTGTCGTCCAAACTTCTTTCAGAGTTTTCTTGAGCTCTCTGTACTTGTTTCTACGTTCTAACTTGGACTCCGTGTGTTCTCTATTGCGCTTGTTCTTCTCTGATTTTTTTGTCTCAGTTTTCGTTTCATTCCTTTGAACTTGATTTCTTGAGCTTCTTTTGTCTTTTCGTAAGCTCTTTTGATCATTGCCTCTCATTCTTCCAGAAATCTTGTCCTTAACACAATCTTCCGCCTTTACTAGCATTAGGAATTGACTTTTTCCTCTTATTCTAGGCATCGGATTGGTTCTAACCCCCTTTGTTTTTCTCTTTGCTCTATAGCATTTCTGGCGTTGTTTAGTTTGGTTCGAGAAATCATAAAATCGGACATCCGTTATAGTTTCTTCGTTTCCGCTTGAATTGTCCGTTGACTCATTGTCTGCTTCATTTCCCCACTCTGGATGATCGGGAATGTCGTGAAAGACCTCTTCTTCATCTTCCTTTTCCATTGTATCGTGCTTTTCAGTTTCTTTTTCGAGTACAGTTCTCAACATGAAGTACGGAACCACGTCGTACCCTCCCTTGTCGCAAAATTTCGTTGTGGGACCATCCGGAATTGCACAAACATCTAGGGTTGCTAGAATGTGTGTCCATTCTAATGGTTCAAGCGTGTCCTCTGGAAAGGGTTCTCCTATATAAGTTTCGTCTTCGATAGCTCTTTCTAAAACATATTCTTCTCGCCTCAGACTTCCACATTTCGAGGCCCCACACATCCATAACTCCTTGGGCTTACCTAACCAAGCTGGAAATTCGGATCCCGCCAAAGTAGCTGAATCAAACTCCTCTACCGGTGTTCGGTTCACATCTTTGTAGCTATGGTCTTTCAGGTTCACACGTGTAGTGGTTTCCATATTTCTTAGGTATATGTGATCGTAGCCCCAATCCTGGACCATTTTCAACTGTCTCATGAATGGTCTTCCCAGTATGATATCATAGTTATTCTCCTTGCCAAAATCGACAATAGCAAAAGTATGTTCGTATTCAATGCCGCAAGAAGTCACTACGACTTTCTCTAATAACCCATAGGTTTCTCCATGTGTCCATCTGCTAATTGGAGTTTCAACCTAGTCTTCCTTATTGCTGGTTTCCCCCATTTTTTCCAGATTTCTTTTGTAGCAATGGCTACCCCAGCTCCACTGTCTAGTATTGCCATCGTGTTCACGCCTTGGAATTTAACTGGTAAGGTTGTATTCCCCTCTTCACCTTCGCAATACTCTCCGACCTTGTTTAAGGGTACAGGCTTAGCGTTCTTTTGTGGTTTGCTTAGCTCTTGTATACCCTCTTGCAGTCTCGATGTTGGGTCTTTTATCCCAAATTTCTCCAAGCATTTTCCTACAGTGGTCCACATATGTGGTCTTCGCCTCAAAAGCTCAGCTAGAGTGATAGTGCATGTCATTGGTGTTGACAAGATCTCTATCAATCCTTGCGAGTCGATGATTTTTTCTGATGAGATTCTTCGTGAGGGAAGTGCTCTAATCTCGGATTTTGCTTCATACTCTCCTAAGTATGAAGGTAAGGTATTCAGTGAATGAGGTTTGCTCTCCATTGTTCTAACAGAGCCCCCATCTCCCCAGTAAGATTGCAGATCCAAGTCCACTTGAGATCCTGCCTCAAATTCCACTATGGGAGGATTCCTGATGTCCTTTTCCCAATTTGTCTGATTAGCTTAGCAACTTAGCTCGTTTGCAAAGTTTGCCTCTCTCACTTGTTTCCAAAATTCATTGTAATCCTCATCTCTTCTGTAAGACCTCTGTATGACTGGATGAAAACTCTCTATCTCCTGATCGGTTGTGTTCAATACTATGCGGTCATCCTTGTGTGTATTTTCAAGCTTTTGTGCACTGGGAGTCTTTTCAGCCACCCGTGAAATGATAGTCTCTTGCTGAATTGGGTTTTCCGTTCCACAATTCATTGTTTCTTTCGGTGGTTCTAATAAGGCTTGTGCAGTCTCGATCATTCTCTTGCACATTTCAAGTCTCTGCTTTTCCAATTCCGCGTTTGGGTATGTCATCCACCTCTGTTCTTGTGTTTGGTTGTTCTTTAACCTAGCTTCGTAAGCTCTCATCAGTGCGTCCAATGGTTCGTGTACTTTGTCGACTAGCACTGATCCCCCTGAGCTTAAGCTCGTTGTTTCTTTAATACTCTTTTGTTTCGTTCTTTCCGGGCTCATCTCTCATTTCCCGTTTTGACTCTCAAGTTTTTCTAATCTATCTTTAGTTCGCTTTAGTTTCTCAGCTAGAATAGCGTCTTCACGTTCTTTTCTCAACTTCATGCGTGCTTTTCTAGCTTTCCATGTGTTTCTCTGACTCCACGGTCCTTGACTAACCACTTCAATCGCTAACTTTCCATTCTCAGGTTCTCTAGTGGTTTTCTTAGCTTGAGCTCTAGTAACAACTTGCGTTGGTATCAGAGTTTCATTTTCAGACCCACTGCTGGTAGGAATAGTTTCTAGCATATTCAATGTCGTCTTTTGCACTTTGTTTGGATTCTTTGAACAATCCTCAATGAGGTGAGTAACCCCACACTCAGTGGAATAAGCGTTAATTCCAATTGTTTCCGTATGTGGACAAATATTCATCAGATGGTCACCTCCACACTTGTAACAGGGTCCTAGTGCTGGTCTTGGTCCCATTTGATTCGTCCTTTGTGGATAGGATGGTCTTTGTCCTGTTAACCCTCCATGAGCTATGAACATCAATGTTCTTGCGTCCAAATTGTATCTCTCTTCATCAGAAGCACTTGTAACTGCTGGTATTCCAACATTCCCAATCATGCCCCATGGTTCTGGTTGTTTGGGTTCTTCTGGTGGGTAATACACAGTTGGAGACATGTGTACACCAGATTCTTCATAATAGGCTTGAACAGGCACTAGGGCTTGTTCTTCGTGATTCTCTAAGGTTGGTGCATATCTAATGCCCACTGGTCTTGCTCTTGGTAAAGGCGGTTGTTGTCCCAATACCGGTTGCGGTCTTTCTATCCCCATAGGTCCTGGTACATTTCCCGTTGGGTATCGAGGTACTGGATGTACCTGAGGTGGTGCTAATTGAGCAGGAGGTGCATACTGACGCTCCCTTACATACCCTTTGTTGTAATAGCACTCCTCTATTGGATGGTTTGTCCATTTTTGTTCAATCGCACACCATTTCAGTGGTTTTGGCAATGGTTTTTGGTATGGTGCCATCCTTTTTAGAGCATCTTCTATCATTTGCTCTACATTTGGCATGGTTGTTGTTTGAACATTCTTTTTAGTGATAGTCTCGCTCGCTACGGAGGAAGAGCTACTGGATGCAAAATCTGTATCCGCTGACACCTCTCCATAAACCGTACAGTTATCCACTAAGTACAATGCTTCTCTCGTTACTTGCTCGAAACTTGTACAAGCTTTCAAGTGCAAGTCCTTCTTGAGAGTGTCGTTTCTCAATCCCTCAATAAAGAGAACAGATAGTCTGTCATCTTGTGGTCGTTCACGTACTAGACATCTCTCAATGTATTGTTTGAAGCGAAGTGAAGCTTCCTTCACTTTTTCGTGTTCTCTCTGTTTAAAAGCATATATTTGTGAGACCGTATTGTGCTTAATCCCTCGTTTTGAGAATTCCTCAGCAAACTCTCTTAGCAAATGGTAAATGTCATGGAATCCCCCTATGTTCAGTGGTTGAAACCATGTCAATGCCGTACCTTCTAGAGTAAGACCAAATCCCTCGTATTGTGTATGGAAATTTGTTATCTGCTCAGCTCTTAAGACTTTCTTAAAGAGTGACACATGTGCATACGGATCTCCTGAACTACCATACTTCTTTGGCATACACTTGGCTTCTTGAGATGGTCTCATACGTCTATGGTCTGCTACCAATCTCATTGCTCCTGTGTCCCGGCTAAAGCTTTCTCTAGCATTATGGACTTCATGGGTTACCCTTGTCGGTTCCCCTGCCCTGAGTCTACTACTAGGAGGTAAATGTGATGGTTCCGCTTCGAACCTTGGACCTGGAGTGGTATGCGTGGGGATTGGAACTGCACTACCTCGATTCGTATCCATTGACTCTCTGGAATGTAATGATCCCATTGGTCCGGGCTTCGAGTACTTAGGTTGACTGAAAGAGTCAGTAGCCTGAGTTCTTTGTCCTCCTGTCGTCATTGGGTTTTGCACTCCATTTGTTGGTGTTGGTCTTTGTGAGCTAGAAGTAACATAATACTGATGTAGTGGTCCCCCAAAGTATGTATATCCTTCTAATTCTTTCTTGCCCATTGTTGAGTATTGCCTCCCATACTTGTCGTAAGCGGCAATTTTCACTTCCGATCCCTCTGTGTAGGTAAAGACATAAAGTCTTTTTTGGTCTGTCAACTCTCTGGTGTAGGGTTCTTCACATCTATAATAGAGATCTTGCTCCCCATTATTATATTTGTATAGCCCCACATAGATGTTATCAGTGTTGATCCTTGTAGTTTCATTCTCTCTTCTTAACCTCGCATCAGGGAAGTTCATTATTGGTGCTTTCTCCTCGAGTTCTTCATCTACTTTGGCTTTGGTGCCCATCAATCCCCACTTGTCCACAATGTTAGGGTTTAGGACTACCAAATACATGGTGCCCTCGTCATCTAGATATCTATCTCCGCTATATCTCACAGGCACTAAGTCCTTGAACTCACTAGGTCTCTCTTCTATCTTTACACAATAGCGGTCCATTCCATCTTTGTAGATCTTGGCACCTTGCTCATTGTCGTACTGGTATTTTATGAACAATAGCTTCATTGTGGCGGAAGGGTTTGATGATCCTGCTGCTATATTTTCTCTGTTGTTCAGGTTCAAGCGTTCCAAGTGTTCGGTGAAAATCTCGTAAGATCTCTCCGAAGAAGTATCAGAAACACTTCCTTCAAAGATCGGCTCTAATGGTTGCACCCAACTTTGGTTTACACTTCCCTCGGTTGATATGACACTTGCTTGTTCCCCTTGTTTTGGTTGGTTATTCTGGAGATTCTGCCCGATCTCAAATTCATCAATTCCCCTAAAGGACTTTAACTTTTCTGTCTCGGCAATTTGTTTTCCCAAGTTTTTGTGGTCAGAATTGATCCAAACTGATTGATACTTGGTCAATTGTTTAATCTTGTCAGTCGGACAACTTCTGTTTCATCAAGTGAGAATTTTGTTGCAGTTATGCTGAAAAAGACATTATACGCGTATGATGTCTTTTTTTACAGATTTGGACTATTTTGGTTATGCTCACTCTCAGTAGCCCCCTTATGCTCTGTCCACTCACAAAATTCAGTTTGAACTCTGTTTGAGCAAGTTATGGTTAATTTAGGCTTTTCTTGGCAATTTTTCGCTTTTGACTTGTTTTTTGGGTCAATTGTGAAACTTGAAATATAACCTTTAGACAGCTATTACAATGGATCTGTGTTGGCAAAGTATCAAAATATGTCCAAAATTAGGTCAAAGACATCATACGCGTATGATGTCTTTTTCATCAATTTGGGTCAAGACTTGATATTTATGCTTTCTACAGTGTTTGTAACAATTTTGTCAGGTCAGATATCAAAAATAAGCAGTGGATGTGCTAAAAGACATTATACGCGTATGATGTCTTTTGTCCCTGATTTTGACTATTCTTGGCTTTAAGCCTTCTCCAATGTTTATAATTGAGTTTCAAGTGTTTTTGTCAGGTTTGAATGTAAAAACAAGATTTGAATCCAAAATTTTCTATTCTTTGCGTTTCTTGGACTCCGACTTGTCTTTTTGGGTTTCTTTGAGTGTTAATGCTCTTGTTTTAAGTTGAAATTAGGGTATATCCCCCCTTTTGAACACTCTGGTAAAGTAAAAATTTCTGTTTTGGTCTCTGTTTGGTCATTTAGACATCATACGCGTATGATGTCTAAAGTTGCAGATTTCCAGTTTTTTGGCACAGAATTCTTCCTAAAGCTTTCTCAAGTGCTCAACAGCTCCCAGATACACAGAAAATTTCTCTGACTTTTGTTTATTGCAAGTTTCACTACTAACTCGACGGTTTAGTGATCTATCATGCAATCAACCATATCAAGCAAATACTCCAATGATTACTAGCTCTAGATCACGATGAAATGAAGTCCTACCTCAGCTATTCCTAATCATAAAATGGGTTTGGTAATTGTGATTTTAAAGAGATCCACTGCCACTCACGGACTAGCAAATTCTTCTTCTATCAACAACTACTCAACACCAACAAAACAACAAACAAATCTAAGCTAAACTAAAAATACTGTCAACACGGAAGACCCAAGAATACCCCACTTCCTAGTATCTCTCGAGATCTTCGGAGTCCACCACTCCTAGATCTTTTCTAACTAAAGTATACAAAGTAGTTTATACGACTCACCTCGTAGGATTAGTCTAAGGTCACCTACTTAGGGCTCTCGTCCCCGGCAGCGGCGCCAAATGTTAAGGCGGTTACGCCGCTAGCGGAAGCTAAATAGCGAGAACTCAACCAACAACAAAATTTGTCAGACGAGGACGAAGCTTGACCCGCAGGCGCATGGAAACAACTAGGTGGGTGTCAAATCACCTACTCGACCTTCTAATGACAATCACTACTAAGGAAATCAAATCTAAGTTCTAAATTACGCAAGTGACTGAAATCCGTACTACGAACGAATGCTATATGAAACAGGATCTAGAATTATTGAATCGATCTCAAACTCAAGGAGAAGTCTATACACTAGGTAATAACAACACCCTAAAGACTTGAACTGCAAAATCAACCTATAATCACTCCGTGTGGTAAACGCGCATGAAGACAGGCCGAAAAATACAGGTGATCGAAACTTGACCCCGATGGTACTAATGTGTAGCTCTACTCGTTGTGGTTCTATAGATATGCTGCACTCTCCATTCCGACACACGAGTTGGAAGAAAACTCACACCAAAGCTCGTAGGAACTTACCACACATAGAAGCCGATAGCGCGCACTCTTGGTATTTGTGCGTAGCTCTCGCCGTTGCTAAAACAATGGCGGTGTCGCTTCTCCAATGGCGGCTCCGTAGCTCGCGTAGCAAGTAGATAAGACTCTCTCTCTCTCACCCTCTCTCAGACACAGTCACGGCGCTCAAAAACTCACTTTGATTAATAATCTGAATTTCTTAGGTTACAAAAACTTTGGCTTATATACCTCAGCCTTGGAGGTGAGAACATCTCTAACTATTTACATCAGCAAGTGAAATTACTTCGGGATTACAAGCTGGAAACTCAATTGAGTCCCGTTACTTAATGAATGGCTCAAATCAAAATTAATGTCGGAAAGACATTTATTACAATCAATGGCTACAAAATGATGAGTGTGAGCAAAAATGTGGGTGTGATCCTCTGCTGGCTCAACAATACTCTGTACAGGTTTTTGAACCAATACCTTCCAAAACTTGCCTATCCTCCATTACTATGGTACTCTGTACAAGTTTTTGAACCACTAAACTCCTACTTTTACCCCTCCCTCCCTCCCTTTTTTGTATACACCACTGATGAGCTAATATAGCGAAACGCGTTTGGTGTATACACATGAGTTATTTCCCCTTACTCTTCTCCCTCCCCCCCGTGTCCACTTTTACTTGTTGTGCTTGTCTTATGCAAGTTTCGCTCGCCATGAAGTAGTTTTTATAAGAATTCTTTATAGAGGATCGTCTTGCTTCCTCTTTGATGATTAGCGTAGCGCTTGCTTTCCGTCCCTTATCCATTCCCATCCGACCCTTCCCTTTTTCCTTTTCCACTCCCGTCTCCCTTTCCTTTCTTGCTTCCTCTCTCTTCCTCTCCCTCCCATCCTTCCTCTCCCGCCTATTGGTCTTCCTTCTACTTTCTTTCTGGCGTGAACTAGCCTCTAAGCACTTTACCCTATCTCGGTTTATGTTGGCAAGGAAACTGTCTTCTTTCCCTAGGCTGGAACGGCCACTTTTTTCACCTTTCTTTTATTCCTTGGCGGCATAGGCAGTCCATGAGCATTTAGTTCACACTATTCACCTTGTGCACTCCCCCACTCCATCGTTCACAGCTAGCAGCTTCTTCGCGCCCCTTTGCTCACACCCAGCTCGCAGCCTCCTCGCGCCCCCTTGATCATGCATTGCTTACAATAGCGCTGCAACTTGGTGCACCTCTGCTACTTTGCGCACCACCCCAATGCCTTGCTTGCTACAGCGCTACAGCTTGGCACACCACGACTACTTGGCACACCACCGCCACGCTGCCTAGCGACCTCGCTTCCCCGCACCGGCAGGAATCCTCTCTGAAGCACCAACCCGCGGGCCTCTCTAAAAAAGGCCTACACCTGCACATCTTCCCGCAGTACACCTGCGCACTCACTCCAACTTCAAGTAACGACGTCTACAGCGAAATCCCATCGCATAGCGCCCTTGGAGACGGCGCGGTTGTGGCTGCTTAGCGAAAAAGGCTACGTCGATATCACGACTGTGTCTACATCAACACTGCATCTACATCTGCATCAGCATCTACTCTACGTCTTCTGCAACCACCAGGTGATTAAGTATGTACGGGCACTTACCTCTGCGATGGTTTTTTCTTTAAAAACAGCAGGTGTTAACGTCCTTACAAAGCATACTGCCTACGGCAGCGCTAGCGGGCTGCAGCTGCAATAGCGGCTTTCTTGCTTGGTGTCTAATGCTGCGGCTACAGCATTCCTTCTGGGCATCGAAAGCTGCGGCTACAGCAACAACATTCTCTCTGGGCGTCTAAAGCTGCGGCTATAGCAACAGCAAAAGTAATCACCAAGATGGCCTGCAGGGCGCAAAAACCCCCCCTCACTCAGTGGATGGCTACTGATAGGCTACTGGCCTCTCGTACGGCTCCCTCCTCACTCTGTGAACGGCGGCTAAGTAAGTAACCACAGCAGCACCAATGGCGGGTACAAGCTTACACTCCTGCAAGCAACATCGACAGCGGCTACAAGCTTACGTTCTGCAGCTATAGGCTTACACTCTTGCAAGCTTACACTCCTACAAGCAGCAACTGCTAGCAAAATAGCGACTCTAGCTAGTCAGAAAACGGGCCTGCAACATCGCCGGAAAACAGGCCTGCTACGATCGGAGACGGCGGAGGTAACTTGGAGTCTTTTGGCGGCACCCTCGCCCTCTTCCGGCTTTGACAGAGTTTAATTTTTTGTCAAAAATTTGTTTAAGGGCCATTTTTTACCCGGAATGACTACCCCCACCCCCTCCACCTCTTCCTTAACTCTCGTTCCCACGGCGGTGTCCATGGATGATACCCCCGGGGTTCCACCTACCGTTCCACCCTTGGGTATCGGGATGGCAACCTCTTCAAACTTTGTTACACCCTCCCCCTTTGCGGCTTTCCAATCCCTTAACACCCCACCCGTGAACGCAGCGGCCTTTCCCGGCTTCGTCTCGACGGCTAGCCTCATCTACCCTCCCCCTTCTAGCCCAAGCACTCCAAGGGTAACCGCTTCACCTACCATGACCTCTTCCAAAAAAACTTTGTTTAGCCAGGAAGAAATTTTGGGACTCACCGCTAATTTGCCAATCGAGGATCTCGACCAACTCTCTATCCCCTCTACCAACAACCGCAGCCAAAACAACCCCTCTCCTCTTGCCGGTTTGGCTAGCTCTTCCAAACATGGCTCTACGAGTCTCCCCTATCCAAACCAAGGCGGTATTTTTGTCAATTTTTCTCAAAATGGCATCCTCACGAACCCTCCCCTTACCTTCCCCTCTTCCTTCGGGTCTCTTTCCGCTAACTCCTCAAGTCTCTCTCCACCAACCCTCCCCATCCTACCCACCATAGAGAAACCTATGGAATTTAACAAAAATGTATCCCTTTCCTTGGAAGAATTTAAAGCCCTTAATCTCAAGCTTAACAAAGCCAAATCCCACCTCACACATCTTCAAAACCTTCACGCTAACCAAAAGGCTCCTCATAGTCTTTGTATGAAAACACCTCGTCTTGCCTTGGAGGACATGCATGCACAAGCGCTTTTAAGCGCTAAGCTAGAAGCACTCAACATACAATTTCAACTTAATTGCACTAAGGCATACATCCAAGCACAAACCTTGCTCATTAAGAATCTTCAAAAAAGCCTTGATGACTACCATGATATTGTGGAGGAGAGGCTTCTAGAGCTCACCAACAAACTTGCACCCATCTCCTTCCCTAGAGTGCTACCTTCGGCTTGGCACAACCAACTCCTTGTTTGGAAACAAACTTCCCTCATCGAGCTCGATACACTCTTACAAAATGAAATTCTTCAAACTCACTTAGCCTCTTCTTTGAGCATAGCAGCTCATGGAGCTAGGAAGAGATCACAAATCTCCCTTCTAGAAGAGGTGGAATCCCTACCCAAAGAGGAAATGGTGGGTGTATTGGTGCAACACGAGGTCACCACTCAAATGAAGAAGCTCCTCTCACCCCCTCCCAAAACCTCTTTCCCCAAACACCCTCACCACCACATCACCCACCCAAAACCCTCCTCCTTCCAAGCCAAACCTTTCAAACCAATCCCTCCCTTAGCTAAAAAATCCCATGAAGAGTTCACTCGACAACCGTTTAAGAAACCTAAAACCTCCCCTCCTACCTTTTACCCCCGCCACTCCTCCCCCCCTTATAATCTTCCCATTTTAAACACTCCAAATAAACCCTCTCCTAGCAACCCTTCTCCTTTACCCTCTCTCCTCCAAACGCCCAACTACCCTCTCATTTCTCCTTCCCCTAAACCCTCCCGCTTAGCCCATACCAAGCCTTTACATCCCAAGTTTAGCCTACCCAAAGGCTCAAAAAACTTGCAATGGAGGAGTACAAACTAGGGTTGGAGCACCCTACCTCTTGGGTCCACTTGCTCTTCCCTAAACCCCCCCTTTTTCCTCACCTTTGGACCCCTCCTCCATGTACTTTCCCACTCCTCCCTCATCCCTCCCACTCCGGAAAAAAGCGTCATAAATTTTGGCTTCCTCTAACTAATCCTCATCTCTTTAAAATTTTGGTGCTTTTAGTAATCTTTCTACCTTCACACTTGAAAACAAAGTTACCAACCTCTCTAGTCACCCTCTCTCTTCCTCCTAGCATAAACTCTTAGGACTTGGGCTTAATTACATCCCACCCTCTCCTCCACCCCCTCCAAACTCCAATCTTAAAGCATACTCTAATTTGCAAAGAATCTCCATCTTAAAATGTTCTTAAAAAACTCTTCCCCTCCCTTCAACCTCTCTCTTTCTATTCCCAATCCCACTTGGAATCCACCCTCTCTTTCCTCCTCTCTTAACTTTGCCTTTTTACAAGTGTTCACCCTTCTCAACTCCCTTCTCTCCTTTATTCCTCCTTTTAGTACCAAACCTTCTTTCATGAAAGCCCTTTCCTCCTTAAAAATTAACCAAAACATTATCATCAAACCGGCGGATAAAAACCTTGGACCCATTGTCCTCTCCAAAGATTGGTATGATAAAGAAGCCCTTCACCACCTCATGGACCCCGTTACCTACTCCAAGATCTCGTCCCCTCCTCTAGCCTTTGTTGCCTCCCTACTCACCTCTATGATCTTAGACTACCCCTTTCTCTCTAGTAATGAGAAGGACTTCATCCTCTCCTCTTCTCAAACTAAACCCAAGCCTTGCCCATTTTTTCTCCTACCCAAAATCCATAAACCCTTACTTGTAGGCCGCCCCATTTGTTCCTACAAGGGTTATGTATTAGAAAATGCCTCAAAAATGGCTCTACGTACAACTTTACCCTATCCTCTTATCCAAAAAACAACACTTGAAGGATTCCAACTCCCATATCTTGGACCTCATCTCCACCCCTTTTCCTCCCCATATTATTCTCTTCTCCTTTGATATAGAGTCCCTCTATCCTAGCATCCCCATTATAGAGGGGCTCTTATCTCTTAAGAATTCCATCCAGGATGTTTTTCCCTCTCCAAAAGTACGTTTCATTATGTCCCTAGCCTCTCTCATCCTCAATCATCACTATATCTCTTTCAAAGGAGAAGTTTGGCATCAAACCAAAGGCACGGCAATGGGATCAAATTTTGCAGTAGTTTATGCTTGCCTCTTCCTTTGTTCCTTGGAAGAAGGCATGAAGCTACTCACCTCCCCTTCCCTTCTTTATTTCAAAATATTCATCGACGATACCTTCGGCATTTGGGATGGTCCTGCTTCCGGCTTAAAAAAGCTTCTTCTAAGCTATGGACATCCCCTACAAGAACATATAAAAATCTCCTCCTCCATCTCCTCCCATGAATCTTTTATCCTGGATATCCACTTCTACAAAGGATCCTCATTCGCCACCTACGATTTATTGGATTCACACTGTCACCGAAAAAACCTCAATGCATACCACTACATACCTTAGCAGTCTTGGCATCCCACACATCAAAAAATTGCCTTCATCCTTTCAGAACTCAAAAGGTACATTATCCAGGAAAGCTCTCTTTCAGGCTTTATCACTATTCGCATCCTTTTCTATGCAAGGCTTAGAGCCAAAGGTTATCCCTCCTCCCTTTTGTAAGCTTGTTTTCTCTATGTTTCTTATGAAGTCAGACCATCCCTACTTCGAAAAATTCATAAAACCAAGCCTTCACCAACTATTGTTAAAATTCCCTTCTCCCCCCATACCCACACTCTAAACCTCTCCCGCACCATCAACAAACCACTAGCAAAGCTTCTCAAGAATGATCCCGAGCTCGAGCACCTTCCTAAACCTATTGTATGCTGGCTCAATGCTCCAAACCTTGGCACCCTCCTCTCCCTCAAACCCAACCATACCAAACGCAACCCTTCATAACTATGCTACCCTCTTCACCCTGCTACCCTCTCCTCCATAAAACCCTCCACCCCTTATTTTCCCTCCTTTATCCTCTTCCTAAACCTTTTGTCTTTCTTAGGCTCATTTAACTTTATTGACTAGCCTCTCCTTCAAGGCCATCAATAACTCTAAATAGCCCTTTAAACACTTGTACTCCCTTCTTATGCCTCCCACCTAAAAAGCGTTTTTTCACCCTTATTTTTTGTACCCCCCACATTCAAAGAAGAATTACTCACCTTCCAAACTTGCCTATCCTCCATTACTATGGTACTCTGTAGAGGTTTTTGAACCAATACCTTCCAAAACTTGCCTATCCTCCATTACTATGGTACTTTGTACAGATTTTTGAACCACTAAACATGTACTCTGTACATGTTTTTGAACCACTAAACTCCTACTTATACCCCTCCCTCCCTCCCTTTTTTGTATACACCACTGATGAGCTAATATAGCGAAACGCGTTTGGTGTATACACATGAGTTATTTACCCTTACTCTCCCACCGTGTCCACTTTTGCTTGTTGCGCTTGTCTTAAGTAAGTTTCGCTCGCCATGAAGTAGTTTTTATAAGAGCTCTCAGGCTACGGCGCGACAGACGTCAGCATAGAGAGAACTCACCTAACATATAATGTCAGCTAAGGACGAAGCTCAACCCGCAGGCCCGTGGAAGCAAGCAAAGGGTGTCAACCTCTACTCGACCAACTAATGACTACTTCCTACAGAGATATCAAATCTACATGCCATCGGTTCTATGAATGTGAGAGTCTACTATGATGCTACCACAAGCCGAAAGCCCATTAGACGTTCTTGAAATGTTACGAAACTTGAGGGATATCCTATCAACACCAATAGGCCACTCTCCCTAAGGTCCGTGACCAAAAAACCTACCATATACCCTCCGTGCAGAAAACGCGTAGGATATCTGGCCGGTTTTTGCAGGTCGACGTTTCCAAAAACTAAAGTGCCTAATGTGTAGCTCTACTCGCTATGACCGCGTAGATATGCTGAAATGCAGAAACGGACAACAATTACTCACCAAAACTCCAAAAGTAGCTCGTCCGTGAATCTGCCAAAACACAGACGAACGCGGATGATGTAAGCATCAACGCATAGCTCTCCTCATGGGCAACACATTGCTGCTCTCCGTTTGCGATTCCGACCACCGTAGCTCCTGTAGCACACACACACACTCTCTCACTCTCTCACAGTCTCCCAATGACACAGAAGATTAGATTATTAAAAGTCTCCTTACAAAGCTTTAAGTTTTGGTTTATATACTAAATCTTACAAAACCTAATGTCCGGCCAAAATGACCTGATTTGTCCCTAGGCTTCTATAGAGCCTAATTACAACATTGTGAGCTGGCTTTGCTCATCCAACAAGCATCTCTGGACAAAATACAATTGTCGACTTAAAATATGAAGTTCCCGTAATCATTACAAAAGTGGTCGTAATGGCTCAAAATAATAATAACGGGATATTCGATGATGTCCATGAGCTTGTATCTTCACATTAGAGCATCCATCTTCGTCTTCATCACTTCGTCAACATCTTTATTTGGAATCTTTAAAGAATCTTTATGGAATCTTTGTGGAAGCGTTGTTGAAAGGTTGACCTTTCAACACTCTCCCCCTCCGAAGTCTTGTCGTCCCCGACAAGACCCTATGTCTGTAGTGGCCTTGACGAGTGCTTCATGTTTTGGTGTTGGTTGAATCTTTTGTTGTTGCAGTTGCTTCTACCAGATGCTTTGTATGTTGTAGAGTTACCTTTTTCTTGTACATGTAGTGTAGTTGAAGCCATAGCTCTCCCCCTTCGATTGGTTGTTGTAGCGTGAATAGGTTGAGTGAGGTTTGTTGTTGCAGCAAGTCTTTACCGTGGCAGCTCTGTATTGCTTGTTCTTTGGGTGTCATCCTGCATGTGTACCTATAAACTTGAAGTCTTTTTGAATTTTTTCTGGTCCGCTCCCCTTTGATTTTCTAGTTGATGAGCATGTAGTTGTTTGGGGATGTCGTTGGTCTGCTTTTTTGTGTTTTAATAACAAAAATAAAATAGTAAAAATAAAATGTGCCATATATTACAAAATGAAGGTCTTGGATACCTGGATAAGACTAAAGGAAAAAACCCAGTGGGAAAAAAATGCCTTTAGTCACCATTAAATGTGAGGCTATATGTACTTATGTTTGATGTAACTGAGTTTTGTTGATTTAAAGTACTTATGGCCGTATGGCTACTATATTGACTTGATAAACATTGGATAAGTGTGTTGAGCCAGCAGAGCTAGCAGAGGATCACATCCACATTTTTGCTCACACTCATCATTTTTGTAACCATTGATTGTAATAAATGTCTTTCCGACATTGATTTTGATTGGAGCCATTCATTAAGTAACGGGACTCAATTGAGTTTCCAGCTTGTAATTCCGAAGTAATTTCACTTGCAGATGTAATTAGTTAGAGATGTTCTCACCTCCAAGGCTGAGGTATATAAGCCAAAGTTTTGTAACCTAAGGGGATTCAGATTATTAATCAAAGTGAGTTTTTGAGCGCCGTGACTGTGTCTGAGAGAGAGAGAGAGAGAGAGAGAGAGAGAGAGAGAGAGAGAGAGAGAGAGAGAGAGAGAGAGAGAGAGAGAGAGAGAGAGAGAGAGATTCTTATCTACTTGCTACGCGAGCTACGGAGCCGCCATTGGAGAAGCGACACCGCCATTGTTTTAGCAACGGCGAGAGCTACGCACAGATACCAAGAGTGCGAGCTATCGGCTTCTATGTGTGGTAAGTTCCTACGAGCTTCGGTGTGAGTTTTCTTCCAACTCGTGTGTCGGAATGGAGCGTCCAGCATATGTATAGAACCGCAACGAGTAGAGCTACGCATTCGTACCATCGGGGTCAAGTTTTGATCACCTGTATTTTTCGGCATGTCTTCATACGCGTTTACCGCACGGAGTGGTTATAGGTTGATTTTGCAGTTCAAGTCTTTAGGGTGTTGTTCTTACCTAGTGTATAGACTTCCCCTTGAGTTTGAGATCGATTCAATGATTCTAGATCCTGTTTCGTATAGCATTCGTTCGTAGTAAGGATTTCAGTCACTTGCGTATTTTAGAACTTAGATTTGATTTCCTTAGTAGTGATTGTCTTAGAAGGTCGAGTAGGTGATTTGACACCCACCTAGTTGTTTCCATGCGCCTGCGGGTCAAGCTTCGTCCTCGTCTGACAAATTCTGTTGTTGGTTGAGTTCTCGCTATTTAGCTTCCGCTAGCGGCGTAACCGCCTTAACATTTGGCGCCGTTGCCGGGGACGAGAGCCCTAAGTAGGTGACCTTAGACTAATCCTACGAGGTGAGTCGTATAAACTACTTTGTATACTTTAGTTAGAAAAGATCTAGGAGTGGTGGACTCCGAAGATCTCGAGAGATACTAGGAAGTGGGGTATTCCTGGGTCTTCCATGTTGACAGTATTTTTAGATTAGCTTAGATTTGTTTGTTGTTTTGTTGATGTTGAGTAGTTGTTGATAGAAGAAGAATTTGCTAGTCCGTGAGTGGCAGTGGATCTCTTTAAAATCACAATTACCAAACCCATTTTATGATTAGGAATAGCTTAGGTAGGACTTAGGTAGGACTTCATTCGAATAGCTTAGGTAGGACTTCATTTGATCCTGATCTGGAGCTAGTAATCATTGGAGTATTTGCTTGATATGGTTGATTGCATGTTAGATCACTAAACCGTCGAGTTAGTAGTGAAACTTGCAATAAACAAAAGTCAGAGAAATTTTCTGTGTATCTGTGAGTTGCTGAGCACTAGAGAAAGCTTTAGGAAGGATTCTGTGCCAAAAAACTGGAAATCTGCAACTTTAGACATCATACGCGTATGATGTCTAAATGACCAAACACAGACCAAAATAGAAATTTTGACTTTACCAGAGTGTTCAAAAGGGGAGTTATACCCTAATTTCAACTTAAAACAAGAGCATTAACACTCAAAGAAACCCAAAAAGACAAGTCGGAGTCCAAGAAACGCAAAGAATAGGAAATTTTGGATTCAGATCTTGTTTTTATATTCAAACCTGACAAAAACACTTGAAACTCAATTATAAACATTGGAGAAGGCTTAAAACCAAGAATAGTCAAAATCTGGGATAAAAGACATCATACGCGTATAATGTCTTTTACCTAATTTTGGACATATTTTGATACTTTGCCAACACAGATCCATTGTAATAGCTGTCTAAGGGTTATATTTCAAGTTTCATCCCATTTGGATCACAATTGACCCAAAACAAGTCAAAAGCGAAAAATTGCCAAGAAAAGCCTAAATTAGCCATAACTTGCTCAAACAGAGTTCAAACTAAACTTTGTGAGTGGACAGAGCATAAGGGGGCTACTGAGAGTGAGCATAACCAAAATAGTCTAAATCTGTGAAAAAAAGACATCATACGCGTATAATGTCTTTTTCAGCATAACTGCAACAAAATTCTCACTTGATGAAACAGAAGTTGTCCGACTGACAAAATTAAACAATTGACCAAGTATCAATCAGTTTGGATCAATTCTGACCACAAAAACTTGGGGAAAACAAATTGCCGAGACGGAAAAGTTAAAGTCCTTTAGGGGAATTGATGAATTTGAAATCGGGCAGGAACCTCCAGAATAACCAACCAAAACAAGGGGAACCAGCAAGTGTCATATCAACCGAGGGAAGTGTAAACCAAAGTTGGGTGCAACCATTAGAGCCGATCTTTGAAGGAAGTGTCTCTGATACTTCTTCGGAGAGATCTTACGAGATTTTCACCGAACACTTGGAACACTTGAACCTGAACAACAGAGAAAATATGGCAGCAGGATCATCAAACCCTTCCGCCACAATGAAGCTATTGTTCATAAAATACCAGTACAACAATGAGCAAGGTGCCAAGATCTACAAAGATGGAATGGACCGCTATTGTGTAAAGATAGAGGAGAGACCTAGTGAGTTCAAGGACTTAGTGCCTGTGAGCTATAGCGGAGATAGATATCTAGATGACGAGGGTACCATGTACTTGGTAGTCCTAAACCCTAACATTGTGGACAAGTGGGGATTGATGGGCACCAAAGCCAAAGTAGATGAAGAACTTGAGGAGAAGGCACCAATAATGAACTTCCCTGATGCGAGGTTAAGAAGAGAGAATGAAACTACAAGGATCAACACTGATAACATCTATGTGGAGCTATACAAATATAATAATGGGGAGCAAGATCTCTATTATAGATGTGAAGAACCCTACACTGGAGAGTTGACAGACCAAAAAAGACTTTATGTCTGTACCTACACAGAGGGATCGGAAGTGAAAATTGCCGCTTACGACAAGTATGGGAGGCAATACTCAACAATGGGCAAGAAAGAATTAGAAGGATATACATACTTTGGGGAACCACTACATCAGTATTATGTTACTTCTAGCTCAATGACAACAGGAGGACAAAGAACTCAGGTTGCTGACTCTTTCAGCCAACCTCCGTACTCGAAGCTTTGACCAATGGGATCATTACATTACAGAGAGTCAATGGATACGAATCCAGGTAGTGCAGTTCCAATCCCCACATATACTACTCCAGGTCCAAGGTTCGAAGCAGAACCATCACATTTACCTCCAAGTAGTAGATTCAGGGCAGGGGAACCGACAAGGGTAACCCATGAAGTCCATGATGCTAGAGAAAGCTTTAGCAGGGACACAGGAGCAAAGAGATTGGTAGCAGACCATAGACGTATGAGACCATCTCAAGTAGCCAAGTGTATGCCAAAGAAGTATGGTGGTTTAGGAGATCCGTATGCACATGTGTCACTCTTTAAGCAAGTCTTAAGAGCTGAGCAAATAACAGATTTCCATACACAATACGAAGGATTTGGTCTTACTCTAGAAGGTACGGCATTGACATGGTTTCAACCACTGAACATAGGGGGATTCCATGACATTGACCATTTGCTAAGAGAGTTTGCTGAGGAATTCTCAAAACGAGGGATTAAGCACAATACGGTCTCACAAATATATGCTTTTAAACAGAGAGAACACGAAAAAGTGAAGGAAGCTTCACTTCGCTTCAAACAATACATTGAGAGATGTCCAGTATGTGAACGAACACAAGATGACAGACTATCTGTTCTCTTTATTGAGGGACTGAGAAACGACACTCTCAAGAAGGACTTGCACTTGAAAGCTTGTACAAGTTTCGAGCAAGTACCGAGAGAGGCATTGTACTTAGTGGATAACTGTACGGTTTATGGAGAGGTGTCAGCGGATACAGATTTTGCATCAAGTAGCTCCTCCTCCGTAGCGAGCGAGACTACCACTAAAAAGAATGTTCAAACAACAACCATGCCAAATGTAGAGCAAATGATAGAAGATGCTCTAAAAGGATGGCACCATACCAAAAACCATTGCCAAAAACACTGAAATGGTGTGGTATTGAACAAAAATGGACAAACCACCCAACAGAGGAGTGCTATTACAACAAAGGGTATGTAAGGGAGCGTCAGTATGCACCTCCTGCTCAATTAGCACCACCTCAAGTACATCCAGTACCTCGATACCCAACGGGAAATGTACCAGGACCTATGGGGATAGAAAGACCGCAACCGGTATTGGGACAACAACCACCTTTACCAGGAGCAAGACCAGTGGGCATTAGATATGCACCCACCTTAGAGAATCAGGAAGAACAAGCCCTAGTGCCTGTTCAAGCCTATTATGAAGAATCTGGTGCACACATGTCTCCAATTGTGTATTACCCACCAGAAGAACCCAAACAACCAGAACCATGGGGCATGATTGGGAATGTTGGAACCCCAACAGTTACACGTGCTACTGATGAAGAGAGATACAATTTGGACGCAAGAACATTGATGTTCATAGCTCATGGAGGGTTAACAGGACAAAGACCATCCTATCCACAAAGGACGAATCAAATGGGACCAAGACCAGCACTAGGACCCTGTTACAAGTGTGGAGGTGACCATCTGATGAATGTTTGTCCACATACGGAAATCATTAGAATTAACGCTTATTGCACTGAGTGTGGGGTTACTCACTTCATTGAGGATTGTTCAAAAAATCCAAACAAAGTGCAAAAGACGACATTGAATATGCTAAAAACTATTCCTACCAGCAGTGGGTCTGAAAATGAAACTCTGATACCAACGCAAGTTGTTACTAGAGCTCAAGCTAAGAAAACCACTAGGGAACCTGAGAATGGAAATTTAGCGACTGAAATGGTTAGTCAAGGACCGCGGAGTCAGAAAAACACATGGAAAGCTAGAAAAGCACGCATGAAGTTGAGAAAAGAACGTGAAGACGCTATTTCAGCTGAGGAACTAAAGCGAACGAAAGATAGATTAGAAAAACTTGAGAGTCAAAACGGGAAACGAGAGATGAGCCCGGAAAGAACGAAACAAAAGAGTATCAAAGAAACAACGAGCTTAAGCTCAGGGGGATCAGTGCTAGTCGACAAAGTACACGAACCATTGGACGCACTGATGAAAGCTTACGAAGCTAGGTTAAAGAACAACCAAACACAAGAACAGAGGTGGATGACATACCCAAACGCGGAATTGGAAAAGCAGAGACTTGAAATGTGCTAGAGAATGATCGAGACTGCACAAGCCTTATTAGAACCACCAAAAGAAACAATGAATTGTGCAACGGAAAACCCAATTCAGCAAGAGACTGTCGTTTCACGGGTAGCTGAAAAGACTCCCACTGCAAAAAGGCTGAAAATACACACAAGGATGACCGCATAGTATTGAACACAACCGATCAGGAGATAGAGAGTTTTCATCCAGTCATACAGAGGTCTTACGGAAGAGATGAGGATTATAATGAATTTTGGAAACAAGTGAGAGAGGCAAACTTTGCAAACGAGCTAAGTTGCCAAGCTAATCAGACAAATTGGGAAAAGGACATCAGGAATCCTCCCATAGTGGAATTTGAGGTAGGATCTCAAGTGGACTTGGATCTGCAATCTTACTAGGGAGATGGGGGCTCTGTTAGAACAATGGAGAGCAAACCTCACTCACTGAATACCTTACCTTCATACTTAGGAGAGTATGAAGCAAAATCCGAGATTAAAGCACTTCCCTCACGAAGAATTTCATCAGAAAAAGTTATGGACTCGCAAGGATTGATAGAGATCTTGTCAACACCAGTGACATGCACTATCACTCTAGCTGAGCTTTTGAGGCTAAGACCACATATGTGGACCACTGTAGGAAAATGCTTGGAGAAATTCGGGATAAAAGACCGAACATCGAGACTAAAAGAGGGTATACAAGAGCTGAGCAAACCACAAAAGAATGCTAAGCCTGTACCCTTAAACAAGGTCGGAGAGTATTGCGAAGGTGAAGAGGGGAATACAACCTTACCATTTGAATTCCAAGGAGTGAACATGATGGCAATACTAGACAGCGGAGCTGGGGTAGCCATTGCTACAAAAGAAATCTGGAAAAAATGGGGAAAACCAGCAATAAGGAAGACTAGGTTGAAACTCCAATTAGCAGATGGACACATGGAGAAACGTATGGGGTTATTAGAGAAAGTCGTAGTGACTTCTTGCGGCATTGAATACGAACATACTTTTGCTATTGTCGATTTTGGCAAGGAGAATAACTATGATATAATACTGGGAAGACCATTCATGAGACAGTTGAAAATGGTCCAGGATTGGGGCTACGATCACATATACCTAAGAAATATGGAAACCACTACACGTGTGAACCTGAGAGACCATAGCTACAAAGATGTGAACCGAACACCGGTGGAGGAGTTTGATTCAGCTACTTTGGCGGGATCCGAATTTCCAGCTTGGTTAGGTAAACCCAAGGAGTTATGGATGTGTGGAGCTTCGAAATGTGGAAGTCTGAAACGAGAAGAATGTGTTTTAGAAAGGGCTATCGAAGACGAAACTTATATAGGAGAACCCTTTCCAAAGGACACGCTTGAACCATTAGAATGGACACACATTCTAGCAACCCTAGATGTTTGTGCAATTCCGGATGGTCCCACAACGAAATTTTGCGACAAGGACGGGTACGACGTGGTTCCGTACTTCATGTTGAGAACTGTACTCGAAAAAGAAACTGAAAAGAACGATACACTGGAAAAGGAAGATGAAGAGGAGGTGTTTCACGACATTCCCGATCATCCTGAGTGGGGAAATGAAGCAGACAACGAGTCAACGGACAATTCAAGCGGAAACAAAGAAACTATAATGGATGTCCGATTTTATGATTTTCCGAACCAAACTAAACAAAGCCAGAAACGCTATAGAGCAAAGAAAAAAACAAAGGGGGTTAGAACCAATCCGATGCCTAGAATAAGAGAAAAAAATCAATTCCTAATGCTAGTGAAGGCGGAAGACTGTGTTAAGGACAAGGTTTCTGGAAGAATGAGAGGCAATGATCAAAAGAGCTTACGAGAAAACAAAAGAGGCTCAAGAAATCGAGTTCAAAGGAATGGAACGAAAACTGAAACTGAAAAATCAGAAAAGAACAAGCGCAACAGAGAACACACGGAGTCCAAGTTAGAATGTAGAAACAAGTACAGGGAGCTCAAGAAAACTCTGAAAGAAGTTTGGACGACAGAAATTGAGAGTGGAGAGGACGAAAACGCCAAAATCAAGGAAAACATGGATGTTCCCTCTCACTATAGGAAATTCACAATAGAGGATAGCAAGGTGGTATTAACCCCACCTATTCGAGAGAGAAGGGAGAATGAATCTTATGACAGACCGGAGGATGCAAAAAAAGTGGATTTAGCAGCTCCAGGTGAGACACCTAGACCGGTGTACATAGCCACAGATTTGTCTCCAGGTGAGGAAGACGGACTTTTGAGTCTTCTCAGAGAGTATACGGATGTGTTTGCATGGTCTTATATGTAAAGAATGAGGATGCAAGAGAGCTACACAAGACAAGCACAAAGCACACAGAGATGGAAAGCTTCTTCTTCTTCTTCACAGAAAAGAGAGTACAAAATGACTAAGTGCTAAAGCTAAAAAGTAGCACATATGTACATGCGGTCACTAAGTGTGAACTCGCTAGAAGCGTACTAGGCTGGCACTATAAGTGTAGTCCAGCTGTAGAATCACTGGCAGAGATCCTCCGTGTCGGTCACCTAACGCGCCAGTGAGTAAATGCCGTAAGCGGCCAAGACCCGTAGTGGATGCCAGCTCAAGGTGTAGAGCTCGACATCTCAACACTCCCCCTCGAGCTCTGCATGTCGCAGAGTCCAAGCATAGTCCAGAAACATCGAAGCTTCTCAGCTCCGAGGGCCTTGGTAAAGATATCCGCTATCTGCTCCTCTGTGCTGACGTAGACCAAGTCGATGTCGCCCACCAACACTCGCTCTCGAACGTAGTGGTAATGGACCTCTATGTGTTTGGTCCTGGCATGGAACACTGGGTTCCTAGCCAACTGCATGCTGCTGAGGTTGTCACAATGGATGAAAATCTGCTGGTCCACCTGCACTCCCAAGTCCTCAAGTAATGTGCGTAGCCAAGCTACCTCGCACGCCGCAACTGCTGCACCTCTGTACTCAGCCTCTGTGCTCGATAAAGCAACCGTAGGCTGCTTTTTGCTGCTCCAAGTAACAGCAGCACTCCCAAAAGAGAACATGAAGCCACTCGTAGATCTCCTATCAACAATGCTACCTGCCCAATCTGCATCTGTATACCCATACAATGCTAATGGTGCATCTGTTGCATAGAACAATGCGTAGTCAAGAGTACCTTGCACATACCTAAGTGTGCGTCGTACTCCATCCAAATGTGGCTTCCTCGGAAGCTGCATGAACTGACTCTCCAAGCCTACTGTGTAGCTCAAGTCTGGCCTCGTGATAGTCAAGTAGATTAGACTACCCACAATCTTCCTGTACATGTTGACATCCTCAACAACATCACCCTTTTCTGCACTCAGCTTTGCATTCACATCCAAGGGAATAGAAATTGGCTTACAATCAGCCATACCATACTTTGACAACATGTCCAAAGCATACTGTCTTTGTGATAGCCATACACCCTCTGGAGTCCTGATCACCTCAATGCCAAGAAAGTAGCGCAACTCGCCTAAATCTTTCATTTCAAACTCCTGTTTGAGAAGACCCTTCACATGGTCAATCTCCATAGCATTGTCACCCACAATAATAAGGTCATCTACATATATGGTAATGACCACAATCCCCACATCACTCTCACGTACATAGAGTGAATGATCAGCATGAGCTCTCCTAAAACCAATACTGACAAGATACTTGGAAATCCTGTCATACCATGCTCTAGAGCCCTGCTTCAAACCATACAAACCTTTGAGAAGTCTGCATACATAATCTGGGTAACCTGGATCGACATAACCAGGTGGCTGATCCATATACACTTCCTCTTGCAACTCACCATTCAAGAAGGCATTCTTTACATCCATTTGATGCATAATCCATCCTCTAGATGCAGCCACTGCTATGACAGCTCTCACAGTCGTCATCTTTGCCACTGGAGCAAAGGTCTCCTCATAGTCTATGCCATACGTCTGTGCATAACCCTTTGCGACCAGCCTTGCCTTGTGACGCTCAATGTTACCATCAGCCTTATGCTTGGTTTTATACACCCATTTACAGCCAATAGCTTTCTTGCCACTTGGCAATGGCACCAACTCCCATGTGTCATTTGCTTCCAATGCAGCCATCTCTTCATTCATTGCATCATCCCAATGCACATTTCCAACTGCATCCTCAAAACATGTGGGCTCCACATCCTGTATCACCTTAGCCATGTAGCCTTGGTGATGCGCTAGATACCCATCATAAGTCAATTTATGAACTGGATTTCTGACTCTATTAGATCTGCGCGGTCCTGGGTCACTCCTTTGCCCTCTAGCATCTTCTTGTACTTTCCTTACACCAGGTGTCCTGACAGCCGGAATTCCAAATTCCTCATCAAGACTTTGTTCAGAACCATCTGAATCCATGTCTACATGTGAAAAACCTGATGATGCATCAACCATAAAGGGAGGTTCATCAACCTTTTCCTTTCCTTTTCGTGATACATTCCCTGTACCTATTGGTGGAGTAACCTGCGTACGTAGTCTACCATTCCATGGTTTCTCAATAGAGCCACGAGAAGAGGACTCTTGTGGTCCACTCAAAACCTGTGACTGTGGCCTCACATTTTGCACAACCACATCATCTTTTACATCAGCCCCAATAGTGCCATGTGCATTACTGTACCAGCTACTCATCTCATCAAAGACTATATCTCTGCTTACTCGTAATTCTCGTGTAGTAGGATTGTAGCACCTGTACCCCTTTTGCTCAAGGGAATATCCCACAAGAATACATTTCTCTGCTTTAGCATCCAATTTCCTACGCAACTCATCTGGTACATGCACGTAAGCTATGCAGCCAAACACTTTCAAGTGTGCCAAATCAGGCTTTGTACCTGTAAACTTTTCCTCCGGTGTTACATCATGCACCGCAGCTGTAGGTGTCTTGTTCATAATGTACACAGCTGTATTTACAGCTTCAGCCCAGAAATGATGAGGCATGTTCTTCTCATTCATCAATGCACGTTGTCGTGCTGTGACACGTACATAGTGGGAACGCATGCTACAAAATCTATCTTGTATTTTTTTTAGATACATAATTATATTTCCTATAATGTACATATGCATATGTAAGTATAAAAATAAGCTTTCTATCTCATCTTATTATTTATCTCAAGGGTAATGTATTCTTACTTTACCATCAAAAAAATACTATGGGAAAAGTGTCAATAGCTCCGCCTCTTTAACTTGGGGCAAAAAAGCATTGATTCTTTATTTCTACTATTTCATTATCATCTCACACCCTAGCTAGATCCTATATCTAGGGTAAACTCCAATATATATATATTCTATGTATTTTTTATACTTTTCTTATATTTCTTTTTAAATAGCTACTAGGAGAGAATCAAATCCTAGTGGGACACTAGGTGGCATGATTTCAAAGATACACTTATTTTAATGCATTATTGCAAGCATGATTACAAAACTTTGTCAAGGAGCAATGTCATGATTTCATATGGCATGAGGTGTCCTTTGGAATCAAATGAAAGTCTAGGCTAAGGGGACCACATGAAGACTTTTGCTGCCAGAAATGGACCCTATTTTGATGAATTTTTTACACAAGGTTCCAATCCTAATTGGAGAATGATTTTAAAATGAAAATCGTAGCTAATGAGCTGAAGTTTCTGCCCATATTTTTAATTTTTTATTTGGAGCTACGGTTGAGGAGATATGATCAAAATACTAGACCCCGGTCTGCCCACATCATGCAGGGACAGCTCATTTCCAACTTTTCCAATTCCTGTTCACACTGGCTCCTCTCTTCTTGTGTAAACCCTTGTGGGTTCCCTTCACCTATAAAAGGGGACCTCTTCTTCCTTGGAAGGAACTCAAGCATTCAAGCCATTGATGAGAGAAATTCTTGAGGGAGTGAGTAGTAATGCCTAATTGTACTTAGCCCCATTAACATAAGCCCAAGCCTACACTTTCTCCTAGAGGAAAACTAGCCATTCTTGTACGCCATCCTTGGAGGATCAACTCTAATCAAAGAAGGTGTTGTACTTGGCGTATCAATCAACGTTGAATTCTCCCCTCTTCTTCTCTCTCCCATCAATAATGGTGCCGAAGGGTTTCAAGTAAGATGTGTTCTACATTGATGTTTTCTTGATTTCTTGTTGTTTTCATTTTCATCTCTAATCCAACATATATATATATGTATCTAATCTCATCTCCTTAACCAAACCTATCTCTCTCATTCTTAGTAATTCATCCTCTCTAGGTTCTCTTTGCTACAGGTACATCTCTCCCCGCAGTATCCTTATTGCCTACGGGCAAGAATAGGGCTTGGGAGGGAAACTTCTCATCTCTTCACTTCTCTCGTATCTACATTTCTCACATACTATCCTAGATGAATAACCCACATGATGATCATTTCTATCGCTTTCACTCTGTACGATCTATTAGAATTAACGTATGGATTAGCCGTAAAATACACTTTCAACAACGTATAGTGTTTCTCTTCGGCCCTGAAAGGCTCAATGAAATACTTCTATCACCGGATCCCATCATACTATCTCTCATAGACTATAATTTTTCTTTTGATGTAAGCGTAGTTATCTTGCTATGAACCAAGAGGATTTGTACACACAATTAATCCCAATCACTAGGCAAAATATATATATTATGGTAAGCACAAAACTACAATTCCAAAGAACAATTCGTAGCCTATTTGGTCAGCCAAGATTGAATGCCATTAACTCATCCATTAACCCTTTCATATTACCCATGATACGATATGACCATAGCCTTGATGTTTTCATCCTCGTATTGTTTTGACATTCTCTTTTGCATTCTTTCTTTGTGTGTGTGTGAGTGCAAGAGAGAAAGAGTGAGTCTTCTTTGATTGCACTTCTTTCCAAACCCTAGTCTTCATGGCATCCATGGTTTAACTCCTTCATATAGTTTTTGTTGAGTTCTCTCACAAACTCTCACAGCCATAAGCCCGGTGCTTTCCTGGCAAGACCGCAAATTTCTCGACATATTTTTGGTGAACCCGACGCGAAACTGCTAGGGTGAGAGTTTGTGGGTAACCATGGGTGATCATGTTGAGCAACAGGGTATGCATTTTGACCCAGCAACAATGCAAATGTTTCGAGCATTTGCAATGTTCATGCAACAACAACATGCTACTGAAAGAAGGGAGATTTCAGCAACAAAGGCCATACAAGCGGTCGTCAACAGAATGGATCAGTTCAATGGCAAAGATGTAACCAAGTACTTACGCGAGTATGTGAAGGAGATGGAGCTGCATCGCGTGTCAGAAGGTGAGATGATTCAAAGCTTTGAGCTAGTTGTTGCTCCAGAAATTAGGGAGCATGTTAGAGCAATTAAAGATGGGCATGGGAGAAATTGGGAAGAACTTAAAGTAGCTTTAAAGGAGGAATATTTCATGGAGGACTCGGAGAGAGTGACCAAAAGGACATTCTTAGAATGGGTAGTCAAGCCAAAGCAAGGACTATCAATAACAGAGCTACTTAGGGAATTTGAGCGGCGCTATGCACAACTCACTAGGACAGAAAGGGCCACACTAGATGCAGAGAAGACAGATCTTTTCTTACAAGCTGCAGGTAAAGAGTTTCAAGAAAATTTGGAGCTTCTTCTTGAAGATAAAGATGCTGAGCAAGGACTAAAGACCGACTGGAATGAGGTTGAAGGTGCTGTCTCACTGCTTGCCAAACGACAAAGAAGAAGGGACAAGATGGTAGTAAACACTACAAGTCCTTCCACCTCAACTTCTGACAAAATGGTAAAGCCTACTTTTATCGCTCCTAAGTTTGATGAGTCCATGCTAGATGAGCTTGTGAAGGGAATGCGTGACTTGAAGGTGAAGTTTGCAAAGCTTGAAGAAAAAGGCCAACCATCAGGGCCACTTCCTAGGCAAAGACAACAGCCCAAAGAAGGGTTTGTTAATAGATGTATTTGGTGTGATAGTACAAACCATGTAAGAAGGGATTGTGATGATTTTAGTGATGCTTTGTCAAAAGATGTTGTCTTTTTTAAGGATGGTAAAATCCACTTAAGAGAGACAGGTCTACCCTTGAGAACTAACTTTGGGAAGGGGGGAATGCAAACCTTAGTTGAAGATATGGCAACCAAGCATGCCACCTCTTCAGTTGAGGCAGCTACTTATGGAGTAAAAATTGAACATTTTTGTGATGAAGAGGTGAGTGACCATCATGGTCAAATTTGGCCAAATGTCATGCAATTAGCTAAAAAGGGAAAGCTTACAAAAGAGATTCTACATGAAGCAGGTGATTGCATACGTCTAGAAACGGGATGGAATGATCCAGTGGACTCATTGTCAGTGCATGCCTACATTACAAAATGCCAACAAAATGAGGCAATTGTAGAAGAGAAGCGCAGACGTGCGAATGCTGATGAAGGACCATCAAAAAGAGCTTCTAGAAGTGGGGGAAGAAGCGACTCAATGCCTTCTCAAACACCCTCAACACAAGGAGCATCTCCACCTGAAGTACTCATGGAGGAGTCTACAACAGGAAAGAAGAAAGAGCCAACGAAAGGTAAGACAAAAGGCCCAACTTATAAACTACAATCTGATATTGAGGTTGCTACAGATTTAAAGAAAGTCTTGGAGGAAAGGATCTTGAATAGCAAGATTGAGTTTACTTTGGGAGAAGTTCTTGGCATTGCAAAGCGTGAATTCCATGAGGAGATCATTGACATCATCAAGAGAAAGAGGCAAACCCTTGCTGAAGTTTCTCGTCCACAGGTTGAAGGGGAAACCTCAAAGACACAAGGGATGCAACTGCAAAATAAGGAGAATGATGGAGCTGTGGTAGGATGCTACCAATCTAGTGGGAGAGTGAAGCAAGTGCATTTCTCAAATGATGATGAAGAAGTTGAAGATATTCCTAGGAGTTACTATTCACGAAGTCATTGGGCAAGGGCTACTACAGAAACTTTGGTCAAGGTAGGTGATCTTCAAGAGCCATTTGTTGCCTTGATTGACCATGGTTCAGAAATAAACATAATGTCAAAGAGTCTCTACAACAAGTGCAAATGGCCAATGGACACAGATCATGGTTGGATGGTAAAAGTGGCAAACAATTCATCCGGTGAATTGTATGCAGCATGTCCAGGTGTGAAGGTGACAATAGGTGATGTAAAGATTGACCAAAACTTCTTTGTACAGGATACATCTTCATATCATCTCATCCTTGGACAGCCCTACATTGTGGGAGTTCGAATGGAAACAAAGGTAATGGACGATGGTTCAGCATATGCTAGGATACGTAGCAAAGATGGTAAACGTGCTGTCCAATTTCTCACAGTTTGTGTAAACCATGAAAGAAATCGTGACAACCTCAGAGAACATCCTCTACCAAAGGTGAGCAAAGAGTTTCATGATCATAGAGAAATGATAGGTTTTGGCCAAGTACCATTGTAAAGCGGGATTGCAGTGGTACAGAAAGAAAAAGGGTCTCGCCTGATCCAAAAATAGGTGAAGCATTTTCAAAGAGCTCCTTGGTAACAAAGAATGGATCAGTATGTTTTACAAAACTTGAAGATTTGAAGAGATGTGATAAGCAATATGTGCATAATGTACAAATGTGCATGAAAAAGAGTGGGTTGCTAGAGCCTACTGAAAATGTTTTGGGTTTGTGTGAACAAGTTTCTTTTGTAGATACTATGGGTGAGCTTGATGCTATAATGAGGTCTAGTTTGCATCTTGAAAATGAAGTTGTGGAAGTTTGCTCTATGGAAATGTATCAAGTAATAGAAGCCTTTAAAGAAAGCCAAACAGTAGGCCCAGAAGTCCATGTTGAAACTAAATACAAGAGTGTAGCAAAGAAGGTGAAACCAGTAGCTTCACCCTTACCACCCAACAACAGGGAAAAGATTGAACAGGCTTCTTTACAACCAAGTTTGCGGAATCCTAAAAAGATCGGGCATACCTTCACAAAGGAGTCTTTTCAAGAGTTGCAGATTGGTTGCGAGGAGTTTCTAACACAGGAGGAGACAAAGTGCTTCAAAGAAATGCTTTCAAAGCATGGTAAGGCTTTTGCATTTGAGCCACATGAGATAGGATGTGTTGATCCTTATATTGTAGCTCCTATGGTAATTTTCACAATACCTCATGTGCCTTGGAATCTGCGGCCTATTCCGGTTCCAAAGGCTCATTTGCCAAAGTTGGTAGAGCTACTGAATGAGAAAATCAAAATGGGAATCTTGGAGCCTTCTTGTGCTCCATACTCAAACAGGTGGTTCACAGTTCCAAAGAAGAATGGTTCTCTACGCTTCATCCAAGATATGCAACCAGTGAACAAGGTTACAATTAGAAATGTAGGAACAGGTCCAATTGTGGATGAATTTGCAGAGGCGTTTGCAGGGAGGGCAATCTACTCAATGGGGGATCTCTACTCAGGGTATGATCAATTTCAGCTTGCAATCGAAAGCAGAGACTTGACAACCATGAGGACACCTTTGGGTTTGGTAAGGATGTGTACCTTGCCACAGGGAGCAACCAACTCGGTTGCACATATGATGAATGGGATGAATAAGGTCTTACGTGACTTTATTCCTCAAATCACAATGCCTTTCATTGATGATTTGCCTATCAAAGGATGTGAAGAAAATGACAAAGATGAAGCTTTGGATCTCAAGGGATGTCGCAGGTTTGTGGTAAATCACATAAATGATTGTGATAAAATTTTGTCTAGGTTGGAAGAAGTGAATCTTACATTGTCAGGGAAAAAGTCTATGTTTGGTGTCAAAGAAGTGCTCATTGTGGGGCACATGTGCGGGCCATATGGTAGGAAACCTTGTCCATCAAAGGTAGATGCCATCCAAAGAATGAAAGAAACATGCACTAGCATCACTGAGGTTAGAAGGTTTCTGGGAGCATGTGTCTTCTATGTTATTTGGATTCCACATTATGCACATGTAGCTGATCCTCTTTATCAGCTGCTTAGAAAGAATCAAAAGTTTAAATGGACAGAAGCACTTGTAAAATCCATGAAAAAGCTAAAGGAGTTACTCCAGTCAGCAACGACTTTAAGAAAGGTAGACTATGAGTGTCAAAGGCCAGTGATTGTGACAGTAGATACCAGTCCTACAGGGATTGGATGGGCAATAGGGCAAGATGATAAAGAAGGACACAGGTATGTGGTAAGATTTGGAGCAAAGGTACTAAGTGCTCGCCAAAGAAACTATCCACAGATAAAGAGAGAGTTATGGGGTATGGTTACAGCCTTGAAAAGTGGGAAAGAGTACCTAATTGGTGCATGTGTGGTTGTAGAAACAGATTGTCTACCACTTCTTGGGATGATTACAAGCTGCTCAACACCAGACATTGCTATGTTGCGGTGGATTGCCTACATTAAGTCCTTAAATCCCGAGTTTAAGCACATTGCAGGTAAAGACAATACAGTGGCAGATATGCTATCAAGGGCAAGGTATGAATATGAGTCACAAATGATTGATGAGGGAGATGATGTAGGCACAAAATTCTATTCTATCTCTCATGTCAAAGGTAACAATGTCTGCATGACTAATTCACTTGAATTGTTCTTGAAAGATCTTTATGAAGGTGATTGGCTTTCTATTGGAAGGTACTTGAGTACTCTAACAAAACAGGATGATTGGTCTGAACAAGAATTCAAGAGAATACGCAGGAAAGCATATGGGTACTTTTTAAGGGATGGTTACTTGTGGAAGCATCCTAAACAAAAGGGTGCTACACCACAACGGGTTATATGTAAAAAAGAGACTCAAGTAAAGCTCATGCAAGAGTTTCATGAGAGTCTATGGGCTGGACACAGGGGTGTGTGGGCAACCTTCTCCAAGTTGAAAGAAAAATACTGGTGGAAGGGTATGTATAAAGATGTATCTCAGTTTGTAGAGTCATGTGTAACTTGTCAAATGTATTCAAATGTTCGACATCGTGATGGATTGCACCCTACATATCCACTAGCCATGCACTATAAATGGGTTGTGGATCTAGTCACGATGCCTTTAGGACTCTGGCAGATGAGATACTTGGTTCTTGCACGAGAGGACCTAACTAACCAGGTTGAAGGAAGAGCATTAAGAGCTAAGACCACAGAAGCTGTGTGCAAATTCCTTCTTGATGAGGTGATTTGCCGTTATGGTTGTGTGGAAAAAATCACTGCAGATCGAGGTGAAATGGATGCCGAAGAAGCAAGGGAGTTCTTTTCTAGATTAGGGATCAAGATTTCTCTTACTACAGCTTACAACCCTGAAGGCAATGGAAAGAGTGAAAGAGGGCATCCTCCTATCATCAAAGTTTTGGCCAAGGCTTGCGAAGGAAGAATTGGTGAGTGGCCAAAACTGTTACCATATGCTTTATGGGCTGATCGTACAACACATAGCTCAGTAACTGGCTACATGCCTGCGGAGCTAATGTATGGTCAAAAGCCAGTGATGCCGATTGAAGATACAATTCCTACATGGAATGTACTACCTTGGCAAGAGGGGCTTAGTAGGGAAGATCTCCTTGCACTGCGTATAAGGCAGCTAGAGAGAAGACCTGGAGACATTGAAGCTGCAAAAGAACGACTCAAAAATGCAAGGTTGAAAAACAAGGACTATTTTGATAAGCGACATCGACTCAGGAGCAAAGCAATTGACAAAGGTGACTGGGTTTTAGTGTATGATAGTAGCCTTGATAACCAGCATACAGTCATGCGTAAGTTCTCAAAAAGATGGTTTGGACCGTATGTTGTAAAGCATGTGCATGAAAATGCTACTTACAGCTTGTCTGAACTAGATGGTACAGAAGTAAAGATTCCCATTGCAGGAAAAAGGATTAAAATGTTTAAGAGAAGAGGAGACAATGATCTCGAAGATATGGATGAGGAAGAAGAGAGAAACACAGGTGAAGATCAAAGTGAACATGAAGCCCTGGAATCATCCAGTGAAGAAGAAGACAAGGAAGATGTACAATCTTACAAAGAGACAATGTGGCACATACCGGAGGATGTGCAGGTTTAGAGGGGGTGGATGTCGTGCTGTGACACGTACATAGTGGGAACGCATGCTACAAAATCTATCTTGTATTTTTTTTAGATACATAATTATATTTCCTATAATGTACATATGCATATGTAAGTATAAAAATAAGCTTTCTATCTCATCTTATTATTTATCTCAAGGGTAATGTATTCTTACTTTACCATCAAAAAAATACTATGGGAAAAGTGTCAATAGCTCCGCCTCTTTAACTTGGGGCAAAAAAGCATTGATTCTTTATTTCTACTATTTCATTATCATCTCACACCCTAGCTAGATCCTATATCTAGGGTAAACTCCAATATATATATATTCTATGTATTTTTTATACTTTTCTTATATTTCTTTTTAAATAGCTACTAGGAGAGAATCAAATCCTAGTGGGACACTAGGTGGCATGATTTCAAAGATACACTTATTTTAATGCATTCTTGCAAGCATGATTACAAAACTTTGTGTCATGATTTCATATGGCATGAGGTGTCCTTTGGAATCAAATGAAAGTCTAGGCTAAGGGGACCACATGAAGACTTTTGCTGCCAGAAATGGACCCTATTTTGATGAATTTTTTACACAAGGTTCCAATCCTAATTGGAGAATGATTTTAAAATGAAAATCGTAGCTAATGAGCTGAAGTTTCTGCCCATATTTTTACTTTTTTATTTGGAGCTACGGTTGAGGAGATATGATCAAAATACTGGACCCCAGTCTGCCCACATCATGCAGGGACAGCTCATTTCCAACTTTTCCAATTCCTGTTCACACTGGCTCCTCTCTTCTTGTGTAAACCCTTGTGGGTTCCCTTCACCTATAAAAGGGGACCTCTTCTTCCTTGGAAGGAACTCAAGCATTCAAGCCATTGATGAGAGAAATTCTTGAGGGAGTGAGTAGTAATGCCTAATTGTACTTAGCCCCATTAACATAAGCCCAAGCCTACACTTTCTCCTAGAGGAAAACTAGCCATTCTTGTACGCCATCCTTGGAGGATCAACTCTAATCAAAGAAGGTGTTGTACTTGGCGTATCAATCAATGTTGAATTCTCCCCTCTTCTTCTCTCTCCCATCAATAATGGTGCCGAAGGGTTTCAAGTAAGATGTGTTCTACATTGATGTTTTCTTGATTTCTTGTTGTTTTCATTTTCATCTCTAATCCAACATATATATATGTATCTAATCTCATCTCCTTAACCAAACCTATCTCTCTCATTCTTAGTAATTCATCCTCTCTAGGTTCTCTTTGCTACAGGTACATTTCTCCCCGCAGTATCCTTATTGCCTACGGGCAAGAATAGGGCTTGGGAGGGAAACTTCTCATCTCTTCACTTCTCTCGTATCTACATTTCTCACATACTATCCTAGATGAATAACCCACATGATGATCATTTCTATCGCTTTCACTCTGTACGATCTATTAGAATTAACGTATGGATTAGCCGTAAAATACACTTTCAACAACGTATAGTGTTTCTCTTCGGCCCTGAAAGGCTCAATGAAATACTTCTATCACCGGATCCCATCATACTACCTCTCATAGACTATAATTTTTCTTTTGATGTAAGCGTAGTTATCTTGCTATGAACCAAGGGGATTTGTACACACAATTAATCCCAATCACTAGGCAAAATATATATATTATGGTAAGCACAAAACTACAATTCCAAAGAACAATTCGTAGCCTATTTGGTCAGCCAAGATTGAATGCCATTAACTCATCCATTAACCCTTTCATATTACCCATGATACGATATGACCATAGCCTTGATGTTTTCATCTTCGTATTGTTTTGACATTCTCTTTTGCATTCTTTCTTTGTGTGTGTGTGAGTGCAAGAGAGAAAGAGTGAGTCTTCTTTGATTGCACTTCTTTCCAAACCCTAGTCTTCATGGCATCCATGGTTTAACTCCTTCATATAGTTTTTGTTGAGTTCTCTCACAAACTCTCACAGCCATAAGCCCGGTGCTTTCCTGGCAAGACCGCAAATTTCTCGACAACGTGCAACCTCTGCAATGTGCCTGTTTTTCCTTTCTGCGACCCCATTCTGCTGTGGAGTATATCTGCATGTAAACTGCCTGTGTATACCATGCATTCGCAGAAAATCTGAAAAATCATTGGAGAAGTACTCTCCCCCTCCATCTGACCTCAATGTCTTGATTTGCATATCTGTCTCCTTCTCAATCATGACTTTGAAGTCTTGAAAGTGACCAAACACTTCACTTTTGTTACGCATGAAGTAGACCCATACTTTCCTTGTATGGTCATCAATGAAAGAGACATAATACCTGCAACCATGTATACTTGCAGTATCGGTTGGACCCCAAACATCTGTGTGCACCACCTCAAGTGGCTTTTTACATACATTGTGCTCATGTGGAAATGAGCCCTTTGACTGTTTTCCAAACTGGCATGCTGCACACACTTTATGCATACCATCCACCTTGAATTTGGGCAAACCTTTTACAATCTGTTTTGATTGCATGCTGCGCAAACTCTGCTCATTGATATGGCCAATGCGTTTGTGCCAAATGTCAACATCAGCCACAACACCTGTGCCCTGTGCAAATAATGCAGCTTTTACCTCAGGCATGTCTACATTTAGCGTAAACATTCTGCCCACACATTTTCCCTCTGTGATCAGCTTACAGCCATTCTGGAAATCTTCTACATAACACCCATTTGGATTGAAGCGAACCTGCAAACCCTGCTCAACCATTTGTCCAACAGAAACAAGATTCTTTGTAATGTTTGGGACATGAAGTACATCTGCTAAGTACTTTGATTTCCCACTCTTCGTATTTAGAGGTATGTCCCCTACATGAGCAATGGGGTGAGCTGTGTCATCTCCTGTCTGCACATAACCTGACACATCTGGTTTGCGCATATCTCTAAACCACTCTCCACGAGACGTCATGTGATTAGAGGCACCTGAATCCACATACCAAACATCATCTTGGGTGGAATTCTCTGCAGTCATTGTATTCATTACATGTTGCATAACAAACATGCGCTCGTTTTTGCTGTCATCTGCATCTCTGCTAGTAGATGCATAGTTGCCCTGTTCTCTCTTTCTACTTTCTTTTCCCTTTGGACAGTCACGTGACATGTGACCTCTTTCACCACAAGTCCAACATTCTCTACTATCTGGAGTATGTTGCTGCCTGCTTGATCCTGCACCACGACCTCTTTGACTCCCCCTGCCTTGAGACTGGTTTCCCCTGCCACCTGTATTGTTTTGATTTGATTGACCTTCCAGAAATTGGCCCCTGCAACCCCTTGGGCCTCGACCACGACCTCTACCTCTACCTCTGTTGGAGTTAGAATAGAAGGCCTATTCAGAATTATTTCTGCCATGAGAAGAAGATGTGTCAAGGTTCTTCTCCTCAAGAATAAGCATAGAAATCAAATCTTGGAACACGGGGATGTCGTCTCTTGTATTCATGGAAGACCTAAAATGTACATACTCATCTCCTAGACCATCCAAGCATGCACGGACAATGTCATCGTCTTCCACTGAGACTTTAATAGATCCAAGAGCCTCAATGATACTCTTGATCTTCAAGGCATAATCATTGATTGAGAGGTTGTTCCTCTTAACCTGATTTAGCTCCGACTTTAGTTGAAGCTTCCTGGCCTTGGTGTTCACCTCGAACACTGCCTAAGTTTCTCCATGCAATGGCGGGGGTTTCAGCATCCTGTAGATAGCCCATCATACCATCTGTGATGCTCATAGACAGCCAATACATCACTTTGCTCTGGCCTTGTTACCAGTCCCTCAAAGCTTTCCTTTGTTCTGCTGTAGCATTTGCCTCGGGAATCTTGGTTCCTTTTCATTGTCTCCTTCTACATAGTCCCAATAACCTTTTCCTTTTAGGAAATTTGTTATTCTGAACTTCCATGCAGGGTAGTTATTTTTCTCAAGCTTCTCAGTAACAATCTGACTGAAACCATCAGACATCTTGAAGCACTAAGACAAAATAGCTGCAATCTGCAAAAACCTGCAAATTTGCTGAACCTGCTATCGTGGTTCCTGTAACGCTTTCTACACTCAACGAGTGTCCACAATCAAGCGTACATACAACCACTGTACTTGTACAGTAAATCTCTGTATACTGCACTTTGGAGACCTGTTCAGAAACTTGTGCGAACGAAGGGATTGTGATGCTCTTGCTCTCTTAGCCTCTCTTGCCTGCACCGGGCTCTGATACCATGTAAAGAATGAGGATGCAAGAGAGCTACACAAGACAAGCACAAAGCACACAGAGATGGAAAGCTTCTTCTTCTTCTTCACAGAAAAGAGAGTACAAAATGACTAAGTGCTAAAGCTAAAAAGTAGCACATATGTACATGCGGTCACTAAGTGTGAACTTGCTAGAAGCGTACTAGGCTGTCACTATAAGTGTAGTCCAGCTGTAGAATCGCTGGCAGAGATCCTCCGTGTCGGTCACCTAACGCGCCAGTGAGTAAATGCCGTAAGCGGCCAACACCCGTAGTGGATGCCAGCTCAAGGTGTAGAGCTCGACATCTCAACATTATAAGGACTTAAAGGGAGTTGACCCATCGATATGCCAACACACAATCCCACTAAAACAAGACGCAAAGCCTAGCAGACAGAGACCATACACATATAATGATACGTTTGCTAAGCGAATCAAAGAAGAGATAGATAAGCTAATGGAAGTTGAATTCATATACGAGATTGAACACACTGATTGGGTATCTCCAATTGTGGTAGTACCCAAGAAGAACGGAAAACTCCGAGTGTGTGTCAACTTAAAGAAAGTGAATGCTGCAACAATCAGGGACAATTATCCCCTGCCGATAACTGATCATGTTCTAGAGCGTGTATCAGGGAAAACAACCTACTCCTTTCTTGATGGTTTTTCAGGTTATAACCAGCTAGCCATAGCACCAGAAGATCAACATAAAACAGCTTTTGCAACTGAGTGGGGAATCTATGCTTATAGGGTTATGCCTTTTGGTCTAACCAATGCTCCCGTAACCTTCCAGAGGCTGATGACGCATGCTTTCAAAGAATACTTAAGGTTGTTTCTAGAAATATACATGGATGACTTATGTGTACATTCTCTTCTGAGAGATGAGCATCTAGAACACCTAAGAAAAGTATTTGAGAAATGTAGGACATATCGCATTTGTCTCAATCCTGAGAAATGTGTGTTTATGGTCTGACAGGGCAGAATTCTGGGACATATTGTCTCACAAAACGGAATATCCACGGATTTAGAGAAGATAAAAGTTATAGTGGATATGCATAGACCAACCAATGCGAAACAAGTACAGAGCTTTATGGGACATTGCGGATATTATAGACGATTCATTTACATGTACGCTATAATAGGCCAACCACTTTACAGGCCAGAGGAGTGTGAGGAATCGTTCAAGAAATTGAAAGAGGCACTCATTACTGCTCCAGTCTTGAAATCACCAGATTGGGAGAAGATATTCCATGTGCATATAGATGCTTCGGCATATGCAATAGGATGCATTCTGGCTCAGCCAGAAGAAGGAAACATGGATTTTCCTATCTGTTACTCCAGTCGACAGCTCAACAATGAAGAGAAGAATTATACCACAACAGAGCGAGAAGGATTAGGAATGATATATGCTGTGAAGAAATTTCGGCATTATCTTCTAGCCAACAAGTTTGTGTTTTTTACGGATCACCAAGCCTTGCTCTACCTAGTGAATAAACCATGCAATACCGGGAGAATAGTGAGATGGTTCATTATCTTACTGGAATTCGACTTCACGGTAGTAGTAAAGAAAGGAAAAACACATCTTAGAGCTGATCATCTTTCGCGATTGACGAATGGAGAAGACCCTATAGGAGTAGATGACGACATGCCAGACGCGTACTTGTTCAACATAGAAATGATACCGAAGTGGTCTCAAAATGTCGTTGGCCTATTAACCTATGGAGGAGAGTTTGATAGAAGAGAATACAACCAGAAACATATTGCTATTCAGCAATCCAAGAATCTTCAATTGATTGCAGGAAGGTTGTATCAATTAGGAAATGATCATATTTTACGACTATGCATCAATCCTGAGGAATATAATATATATATGTGCGAAGCACATGTTCAGGAATGTGCATTTCATTGTTCAAGAAGGAACACATATAGGAATTTGTTACAATTGGGAGTCTATTGGCCAGGAATGAAAGAAAGCGTACATGAATATGTCACTGTATGTATTATATGTTCATCGATACCGCCAGCAGAGTATTCGACATTATATCAGATAATGATCGCTCCAGAATGGAGTCAGTATATTGTTGAATATCTCACAAATAGAACTTTCCCAGAAGGAACATCAAAAGCTCGTCAGAAATCTGTAGAGACAGAAGCTAGAGATTACGCTTTAATAGGAGATCAACTCTATAAGAGAGGTAAAGACAACCAGCTTAGGATTTGCGCATCAGAGTCTGAGTATGTGATAATCCTAGAGCAAGCTCATGGAGGAGTAGGTGGAGGCCATTTCTCAGGTGATAAGACAACAAAACTTGTCTTAGCCGCAGGAATATGGTGGCCAACATT
The DNA here is from genome assembly GCF_014529385.1 of Adiantum capillus-veneris. NCBI lineage: Eukaryota > Viridiplantae > Streptophyta > Polypodiopsida > Polypodiales > Pteridaceae > Adiantum > Adiantum capillus-veneris. The sequence continues at coordinate 11,494,073 of NC_140943.1, read as the reverse complement.
ACATATGGATGCTGAGGAATACGTTAAACGGTGCGATGACTGTCAGCGGACCAAAGTACCACTTAAAAGAGATGATATGCCGCTTAGACCAATGATGGGGGATTGATTATGTCGGACCCATTTCACCTCCTGCATATAAGACTCATGCACAATACATCATTGTGGCTACAGACTATCTAACAAAGTGGGTCGAAGCAAAGGCAACTCAAAAAGCAGATGCCAGGACCACGACACAATTTCTATATGAATACGTCTTTGTACGATATGGATTGCCAATAGAAATTGTGAGTGATCGAGGCACACATTTTATAAATGAAGTGATAAAGATCCTTCTAGATGAATTCATGGTAATCCATAGGAAATCATCCCCGTATCATCCACAAGCAAACGGACAAGCTGAAGCAACAAACAAAACCATATGTACGGTCCTCACGAAGATTGTATCTGAGTCGAGAACTGACTATGGACAAGAAGTTGCATTCAACATTATGGGCATATAGGGTAGCATATAAAACATCACTAGGAACGACCCCATATAACATGGTTTTTGGGCTAAATGCTATCTTACCAATAGAATTCTTGATTTCAACCTTAAGGGTGGCTAAAGATCTAGAGTGGACAGGGCACGAGCTTTCTGATAGAATAGATGACCTGGAAAAGCTAGATGAGCTTCGCCTAAAAGCAGTAGCTTCTATCTACGCTCAAAAAAGGCGACAAAAAGAATTTTTTGATAAGCATGTGCGGACTAAAGAGTTTAAGGTTGGGGACTATGTCCTAGTTTACACTCTGAAACAGCATGCTAAGAAGCTTAAAAAGCGAGGGATGGGACCTCTGGTGATTAAAGATCTATCACCAAGTGGAGCCGTCAAGCTTGCTACATTAGACGGAGAAGAAATGTCCAATTGGATTAGTGGATGCAGAGTGAAAAAGTATCTTTAGCCGCTAACCCAAGACATGCTTCTCAAAATACATCAAGAAAAGCTGCGTGTCCAGAAAAAGAAAATGATTTTGGAGGAAGCGCAAGCCGAGGCGAAGGAAAGAATGGAGAAAAGAAGACTACTACGTCAGAAACAGCGCAATGAAGGAGCAATATGAATAAACGCAGTCAGTACAACAGAAATGGATAATGACAAAGAAGAACCCATCATTGAATGCAAAGCAGGAACCAACCAAATCAAAGCCAGAGCACTATTGGATTCAGGAGCTCAAGCTAACCTACTTTCACTCAGTTTGTATAGACAATTGACAAATGACACTAAACTACAAACTGCCAAGCAAGAGTTAAAGAGTTACTCTGAGAATTCAATTAAAACTGTCGGATGCACAGTTTTACATATACAGATTAACCAGTATGTGTATCCTCATATGTTTTACGTGGTTGAAGACCAAGATACACAACAACCATTATTGCTAGGACAACCATGGCAGAAGCAATACAATGCAATGATTGACTGGAGTTCTAAATTAGTGCTTATCAAATACGAAGGTGAAAGTCAATCAGTTAAGTTCACCAAAGGAGCAGAGCCAACTCCAATGGACGAATCCAAAGACAAAGGTAAACAACAACCAGAGAAAAAGAAGAAGCAATGGCAACCAAAAGTTTCTTTACAACCGGATTACTCTTCGACGAGGAATTCTCAACAGTGGATAAGGAAGACAAGCAAAAATATAACAGCTCAACCTTGGGAAAAAACGGAGTCAAAGTTGGTATGGAGACCAAAAAAGGTTGCGCCAGAGAACACAAAGGTGGAAAACAGAGTCTTCAATACCAGACAACAGAGTGATTCCAGACAATCAAGGACAGCGAAACAGATCTGGATTCCAAAGAAGTTCATGACGGCACAAAGCTATAGCAAGCAAATTTGGATCCCAAAGATTTGTAAACAGGAACTCCCTTCAGTACAATCAACGGACACTCCTAGGTATTTCAAGGGGAGGAAATCAACACAAAGGACAAAGCAGGTTTGGGTCGCAAAAAGTTCGTGGCAAACACAAGCGAAGCGGAAGCAGATTTGGATTGTGCAAAAAAACAACAAGGCAAAGAAGAATCCATCTACTGATTCTACTACCGAAGTGCCAAAACCAACCCAAAACCCGACCACCAATCCTTCAATCAAACAAAGAGCAGCTTTATTGGAAAGACTGTTGTATCATCGCTCTACAATTGCATTGGGAACTTATGACCAAAACAACTACATTGCTTCGCCCACAGACACTTCATAGTCGTCCGGGAGGACTCAGACTCGGAGGGGGGGAGATATACAGGTATACAGGAGTTACAAAGCAGCTACAAGCGCCAAAAACAAAGAAAAACAAAAATTATATTACAAGGGCAGTGTCTTACATGATTTTGCAATTTTTATGTTTGATTACGGATATTGATAATATTTATGCCCTTATATACCTTGTTTTGCAACAAGAAGAGATCAAATGATGAATTTGGGTCTCTAGACATGTAAATATCACTAAATAAGAGTGTTTTTGGAGCTAAAAAGTGGTAATCCAAGTCCAAAAATCGCAAATAAGTGTATATTCATATACACAGGGTTACCAGCTATTTATTGTGTATGTGTGGAATTTTTTGGCTTCAATTTGCTATTTTCCTTTATTTTGTATGATTTTCTTAATAAAAGTAAAAGAAAAATAAAAAAGCAGGTGAAATGAGATCGGAAAAAAGAAAAGAATAGACGGTGATGGTCCTAATGACAAAGGCAACCCATGGTAAAAATTGGGTACAATTCTGAAAAAGTTGCGGAAAGCCCGAAATGACAGAATTTTGGCAAACTGGATAGATTTCTCAGAAACAGGTCAAACGGAGTCCAAATTGAGAAATTTCAAATCCTAAAGTGCATTTCACGACGAGATAGGAGCACATGTCAAATTTGGTAACAAGTGATCCGGGAAGTCCGAAGTTAAGTATTTTTCACTTCACTTTCAAGCTCATTTCCACTATTACCTTCTTGGAGAGAGCAAAGAGCACACAGGAGCATCCAACCTTCTACGGTCTTCTACGACTGCTACGAGAGCTCAGAGGACACCAGACATGAGAGGTAGACTCGTTGCCATAAGCTTTTGATGCTTATCGTTAACTTTTGTCGCGAAAACTGACCAAAACCAAGAAACAAGAGCAGACGGGGAATGGGAAAGAACGCTAGGTAGGGGCACAACCGCCTAACCAAACCTTGCAAGAACTTAGAGGTGGGTTACCCTAGCATAGAAGATGGTTTTCTAACACTCAAAGCTCGAGAAAGAACGACTTGAAAAACCCTAGGTCAACAGAGCCTGCAAGAGGCAAACAGGAAAAAGTTGTCGAAACGACACGAAACTTCACATGAAGTTCAACCACATCAAGGACAATGCAACCATGGAGTATCTCCGGGTTTGGATCACCAAAAGTAGCTCAGAACAACCGATTCGGCTTCGGACACACAAAGCGTCATTTTGGCATAACGGCTAAAATTGACGACCAAATGACATGAAACTTCACAAGCAGCTTCAAATATACATGGATGACTTATTTTTGCAAGCAAAACCCAAAAGAAAGCTGATTCACTTACCGATGGTGAAAAAGACGCTTTCGGGCAACCAAATGGAGAAAGATGGAGAACGGGGAGCCAAAGTCAAGTCCAACCAAATAGATGGCTTCACAACATATCCAATGAGCTGGAAATGCAACTCTCGAGAAGAAAAGTTGAAGAAATTCAACTCCAAGGCAAAAAGACGACTTCGGAGACTGAAATGCCTATAAGGGGGCTTTTTAGCTAAACTGATGACTTTTTAAGTTGAAAACTAGTTAGCAGGGCTTAGGGCACTAGCACAAAGCATTCTTTACACAAAAAGACCAACATTTCAAGAAAAGACATCATACGCGTATGATGTCTCACAGCATGATTTTCACATCCATTTCAACATTTGAGTGCATAGCCTCATTCCACATGTTAATCACATCCTATGAACCAAGTATCATGAGAATTGGAGTTAGAAAACCCAAGGAAACCAAAAAGACGCAAAGTAGGCCATAAAATTGATTTTTGGTCCTAATTTTGTCAAAATAACTCCAAACTCATTGAAACTTTGTAGGATTGTTGATTAACACATCTATAAGCTATCTGGAACCAAAAAAGCACCATTTTGACACAAAAGACATCATACGCGTATGATGTCTATTTGCACTTACAGAGCCAAAACTGCTCATTTGACATCATACATCCATTATATATATCTAATACATGCTATATATGAAGTTTGGAACCATTTGGTCAAGTGGATCACCCCATTAGCCCAATTGAGGGAAAATCCTTCATCCAAAGCCTATTTTAGCCCAAATCCAACATACTCAAGTCCAAACCAAGATTTGAGTAGATATAGTCCTTCACTAGTACATGGGGAGTCCACAGAACCAATCCCATGAAAAATTGATGAAAAAGACATCATACGCGTATGATGTCTCTAGAGCCATTTTTAGCCCAAAATCTATCCAAACTTCATAAATCCACTGAATAAGCCTATCTAAAGCCAAATCCAAGCTTATAGAGAAATTTGGTCCAAAAATACACTAAAAGACATCATACGCGTATGATGTCTCACTATGTGATTTTGGCACCTCAGGGCTTCAACCACCAAACAGAAGTGATCTACATGCCATTTGAAGGTGAACCACCAAGTTTTATCCAATTTGGAGCATAAAATCCAATTCCCTTTCAAAATTTTGCCAAGAGCCTGAACTGGACTAAACTGACCAAAACTTGACCAAATGGTATCCAAACTCAAATCCAAGCATATGATACTCATGTATACACTATCAGCTACAAGCACAACCAATATGAAGTCATTTTGTAACAAAAGACATCATACGCGTATAATGTCTCCAGCATGATTTTGAGCCCAGTTTGCATATTTTTTCACCTACCCTGCATCCTTAGGCCCTGAATAGCTCATGTTTCAATTTTCAAGTCATTTGAATAGTTAAAAGCTTCATTTCGGCTTTCAGTACTAAAAAGACGCTAACTTCTGAAACTGGAGTTACAGGATCCATGGATTCCGCCAAGTTATCAGCAACAAAGAGAAAAAGACCGACAATCAAAGATGCTCTTGCAGAAGCAGAACCCTTTGACATTCCAGCAGAAACCCTCAAGCCAACCAAAACTTGGGTGGAGGAAGCAGTACTGGAACAAGAGGGAATAAAGATCTACCATGGGACTTTCAGAGATCCTCAAGGGCAAGCGGTGGATATACCGATGATCCCACAAGAATTGGTGGATTATAGCAAGTCAGAGAACATCAGCAGGTACCTGGAAAGGGCAGACTTGCACAGATTCTTCACCTCGAGACCATCAGGTGTAGATACAAGAAGAGTGTATGAGTTGGCAACCTCCATTCAGAAGGATGGGAAAGCCACATTGACAGCAATAGATGGGGAGAAAGTAGAGGTACATATCACTCCACAGCTCATTGCAGATGCATTGAAGCTGAACAACAAAGGGAGCTCTGTCAGGGAAAGAAGGGAGGCTATAGAGGTTTATGGGTCCAAGAAACAGAATGCAACTTATGGAGATATGGCAGACCAAAGAGCGGCAACCCTTTGCCGACTGTACAACCAGTTTCTCCATATTTGTAGTAAAAGACCGCAAAAGTATACGACACCACCCCATGCCATTGCAACTACCATCACATGGGCATTGAAGAGAAATATGCCAAAAGAGGTGAATTACGCTCAACACATCCACGAGCAATTAATTGCCATGCACAACGAGAAGCCAAAGTATATAGGAGGAGCTGAAGTTCTGACAAGAATAGCTTATGAAGCTATTGGAGCCAGAGATCAATGGCCAAAGGTTCCCTCCCAGAATGAGTGGCTTAGAGAAGCCGATGAGGAGGAAGAACAGCCTGAAGTATCCAAGAGGGCGTCCACAAGAGCACGCAGGAAACTAGAAATAGTTTCAGAACCTGAAGAGAATGTGGATGAGCCGCTTATGAAGAAACCAAAGAAGAAGGTTGCTCCCAAGCAAACCAAAAGTCAGAAAGCGGCAAGAATGGAAAGACTGGTGGAGCAGTTTAGAGCGGAAAGAGCTCTAAAGGGGGACTTTGAAGAAAAGTGGGTGCCAGACCCCACTAAAGTCGGAACTAGCTTAGCCAGGCCACATGTTGATCAATATGATCAATATATTAGAGCTTATGAGGAGTCAGAGGCTATACTGGAGCAACAACCTGTCGAGCCATACACTAAAGAGGAAGTACAGCTTTTAAAAGCTGAGCTGAAAAAGGACGACAAGGGGAAGAAGAAAGTAGACGAGTCTACTGAACCTCAAGAGAAAGACGGGCAAGCAAACAAAGGGAAAGCCAAGATGACTGAGGACAATCAGCCCTCCTTTACTGATGTACCAAGCCCGAAGAAGACGGAAATCATTGTGGAAGAGACCAGAGTAGAGATGGACACGGCTGGTATGGAAAAGCCGGTGGCCGGGACCAAGGAAAAGGAGATAGATCCAATTCAGCAAAAGAAAAACGATTATGAGGATCTGGTAGTGATAGGGTACACTGAAGAAGAGGCCCTTGAGGCAGTCTATGGGGTCCACCTACAAAAACAAAATGATCGGAGAGGGACAGAGGAAAAAATAAAGAGTACAAAAGAGAGTGAAGAGAAACTGGACGAGCAGAACGTACTAGAAGAGCCGAAGCCAGTGGAGGTGGTGGCAGAAAAAGCTTTAGAGTTGACAGATGAAGATGAAAAAGACATGCACATGGTGCATGAACTGCTCAGCAAGATCAAAGAAAGATCCAAGGCAAAGGAAGTGGAGATTGAGACAGCCAAACAAAGGGAAGCCGAGTTGCAGAAGAAATTAGAGAATGCTATGACTGAATCTAAAAGTCATAAAGCATCACTCTACGATGCGGAAAACGAGAGAGACGGCTTGATACTCCAGCTAGCCAAGGCTTCAAGAGAAGTAACAAGTGCACAGGAAGCAAGGGAGCGGATGGAAGACGACTTGGAGGCGGCTAAAGATGAGCTCATTGAGTTAAGGGAAAGAGTCGAGCTCCAAGAAAGAACAATCACTAGACTGAGGACTACCCCTAGAGCTAGCAGAGCAGAAACCGAACAAGAGGGAGCTCTTGTACCAGCTCTGGAAGACCAGGTCCGAAGCTTACAAAGAGAGCTAAGATTAGAGCAAGTGCAAAGGTTGCACATTGCGGAGGGATCATTGGCAGCAGAGGAGAGGCTCACTTTAGAAAATCAAACACTAAGAACAGAGAATGAGACCCTCCGCAAACAGCTCCAAGATCTACAAGAGCAGCAAAGAAGAGAGACAGAGACACCACAAGAAGAATCAGGTGGAGCAGCCATAGAGCTACTAGAAACTGGAGAGGCAACCACAATTGAAGATCCAGCCCCAGTTCACGAGGTGGCCTCGACTTCAGGAATCTCTGAAGAAGAAGAACAAAGGCTCCATGACCAAATAGCAAAGTCAACAGAGGAGAGTGCCAAGGCGGAAATGGAATGGGAGAGGAGACTCCTAATCTCCATTAGACTTCAGGGATTAGACACAAAAGTGCTCCATGAAGAGTGGATGCAACCCAGCCTGCCTTTCCCTTTGATGAAGTTTGAAGTGATAAAAACGAAAAAGATAATAGAGGAGGAGCAGTATGTCGCTCTTTACGAAGGCGACATCACAAAAGAGGAACAATCAAAGAAGATTGTAGATTCGCAGCCTAGACGGAGGAAACGTTGGCTGAACAAATACCCAGCCTACCTCATCTACTTGGTGGAGGCACCAAAGGAGATTAGGGAGAATGCAACCTTCTGCCCGGAGCCAAGAGTCAGAAGCTGGAAAGAGCATGGCAGGATTGCAGAAAAGAAGCCAAATTGGCTTAATTACCCCAGGATGCCAGGACCAAAGGCAGGAGAGAGAATAGGTAAATCCTACATGGTGAAAACCCTAACGGGCACCATCAAGCTCTTTACTGGCTCTCTTGACCTTTCGTGTCAGATGCTCAAGAAAATTTGCAGGACTCTCTTAGCTTGCATTGAAGTGTTCACGCCAGATAAAGCCACGACCTCGAGTCTACTATCGACGGCCCACACAGTGACTGATATGATATATGATCTTTCATTGCAGCCTTCTCCAAAAGTGTTGCACCTCCTATACCAGAGGATTATGTTTTTGCCTAGCTTCCACATGCAAACATTCGAAGAAGCTTTCTACACCGGCTTTTTCACCCACGAAAGTAAAATATTCGGCCCAACCTTGACCATCGGCAACCTACGATATGAATCGCAATTGCAGATGCTCAAGACGACAGGACTTTATTGACCAAGCATAAAAGTCATGTCAGGGACGACATGAACGCGGAGGGGGGGAGTGTTGAGCCAGCAGAGCCAGCAGAGGATCACATCCACATTTTTGCTCACACTCATCATTTTTGTAACCATTGATTGTAATAAATGTCTTTCCGACATTGATTTTGATTGGAGCCATTCATTAAGTAACGGGACTCAATTGAGTTTCCAGCTTGTAATTCCGAAGTAATTTCACTTGCCGATGTAATTAGTTAGAGATGTTCTCACCTCCAAGGCTGAGGTATATAAGCCAAAGTTTTGTAACCTAAGGGGATTCAGATTATTAATCAAAGTGAGTTTTTGAGCGCCGTGACTGTGTCAGAGAGAGAGAGAGAGAGAGAGAGAGAGAGAGAGAGAGAGAGAGAGAGAGAGAGAGAGAGAGAGAGAGTCTTATCTACTTGCTATGCGAGCTACGGAGCCGCCATTGGAGAAGCGACACCGCCATTGTGTTAGCAATGGCGAGAGCTACGCACAGATACCAAGAGTGCGAGCTATCGGCTTCTATGTGTGGTAAGTTCCTACGAGCTTCGGTGTGAGTTTTCTTCCAACTCGTGTGTCCGAATGGAGCGTCCTGCATATCTATAGAACCGCAACGAGTAGAGCTACGCATTCGTACCATCGGGGTCAAGTTTTGATCACCTGTATTTTTCGGCCTGTTTTCATACGCGTTTACCGCACGGAGTGGTTATAGGTTGATTTTGCAGTTCAAGTCTTTAGGGTGTTGTTCTTACCTAGTGTATAGACTTCCCCTTGAGTTTGAGATCGATTCAATGATTCTAGATCCTGTTTCGTATAGCATTCGTTCGTAGTAAGGATTTCAGTCACTTGCGTATTTTAGAACTTAGATTTGATTTCCTTAGTAGTGATTGTCTTAGAAGGTCGAGTAGGTGATTTGACACCCACCTAGTTGTTTCCATGCGCCTGCGGGTCAAGCTCCGTCCTCGTCTGACAAATTCTGTTGTTGGTTGAGTTCTCGCTATTTAGCTTCCGCTAGCGGCGTAACCGCCTTAACAAAGTGTTAGTAGCTTGAAGTCAGAGTCATTGTTGTTGAGCAAATGCTCATGAAACCTGTTACCACTTCATCATCGTCATTTTGTTGTGTAAGTGCATGGGTGGAACACAAATCGTGTCAAATGCAAATGTCCAATGATGGTACATTGTGTATGCTTTCACAGATAGATGCATGGGAAACATTATGCGGTGCGAGAAGAGTTTGAATGGGCGATTCCAGGAGTGAACGTAGCTAGAGAAGCAAAAATATATTTGACTTCAAGAGCTACCACCGTTACTCACAAGAAGGGTTTTTGTCGACGAGGTTTTTTTTTCACTCTCCTCACTGTGTTCATGTGCGTGAGTGTTTTCTGGACTACTCCGCCACTCCACCATTTAAAATAGTAGACTTTGACTCTTATGCTCACCTCTTCCAGCATGCGTGACATGACTTTATGTATGCTCAACTCTCCAGCTTGAGCTTATATCTATTAGCTAGACTCATAGACCACAGAGAAAATATTAGACTTGAAGCTTGGGTCTGACGCTTGCTCATTTAGTGGCTCAGCTGCCCGGTAAAGAATGACCAGTAATTTTTGGAAGGGTCTCTTTGAGAATTTAGGGACAAGGCTAAACTTCTCTTTGGCCTATCACCCGCAAACGGATGGCCAAAGTGAAATAGCTAACCTAATAATTCTTGATCTACTAAAAGCCTATGTAACAGAAGTAGATCAAAGGTCCGAATGGGAGAAGTACTTACCGTTAGTGGAGTATGCCTATAATAACACTATACATACCTCCATCGGAAAAGCACCTTTTGAGGTAATTGAGGGAAGATCCAAATGTCCCCTGCTACTTAAGGTACACGAGAAGATCTTCGCTACATATGTGTATAGCCGAGACCTACAAGAATATTTCCAAAAGAATAAGGATGCTATCTCTATCTCACAGCAAAGGCAAAAGGCTGCTGCTAATAAGCACAGAATAGCTCAAGCGTTTAAACAAAATGATTGGGTCTTGCTTAAATTTCCCAAGACTCGATTAAGGCACACAACGGGCAAGAATCCTACGGGACACCAAAAATACTAAGCTAAGTTAGCAAAAAGATACTATGGTCCCTTCCAGATTCTTAGACCAATCAATGAGATGGCCTATCAACTCAAGTGCCCAGCCATTGGCTCATACACAATGCTTTTCATGTGAGCCTATTAAATCCTTACAAAGGAGAGCCACCTCAAGAACCTACTATTGAAGACCCACTGGAGATTGAGGACCAAGAAGAGGTGCTATAGCCCGAGTCCATTCTCCGACATGAAGACAAGGTACTAAGAGGCGGTAAGACTATCCGACGATATCTTATTAAGTTTAAGAATTATCCTTTTGAAGATGCTAGATGGATACAAGGCATACAACTAAAGTATAACCTAAACTTTGTCAATGCTTCCCTAGAGTAAGCAAATGTACAAATGTTTAAAAATGAACAATGTTTTTGTTTTATAAGACTCTCTTTTTCTTTATTGTGCACAAATGTGAAGTAGTATGCATGCTTAGATCAAGTTTGCGGAAACGACGTCTCCCAAACACCAAGTAGAGCTTATCACTCTACTATGGAAGATTGATAGGACTAATGTGCATACATGCTTGCGGCAGCTTAGGCTCTCAAGCGCCAAATGGACTAGTCATCCATTCGGGAACTATGTCGTAGGGTAACATAGGGATCCTCTACCGCTAGCAAAAGGACTAATGAATATGCTTGCGGAAGTTTAGGCTCTCAAGCGCCAAATGGACTAGTCATCCATTCTCGAACGATGTCGTAGGGTAACATAGGGATCCTCTACCGTTAGCAAAAGGACTAATGAATATGCTTTATCTTCTCTGAGAGAGGTAATGTCAGAATAACTAATATCTAATTCTCCTAAATGATTTTCTCATGTTAAACTGGTCATTTAATACGGGGAAGTGCCAGGGGAGAAAAAGCTAGAATATTGGTTAAGCTGGTAGACCGGCCACAGTAGGGATCCAAAGGAGGGAAAATAGGGATCCAAAGGGGGGTCCATCTGCAAAAGAGCTATGTGCAACAATGGTCTCCAAAGACCTTAGGGTTCAGCCCATTAAGACTTCCAAAATTCTAAGGTTCCAAAATTCAAAGGTTGTGTCCAAAGGTCAAAGATTAGGAAATTTGGATGCTTTGTGTGTGTGTGTGTGTGTGTGTGTGTGTGTGTGTGTGTGTGTGTGTGTGTGTGTGTGTGTGTGTGTGTGTGTGTGTACAAAAGTCTTCTCAAGTCCCTACATAGGAGGGGGTGAGCCCAAGAAGTAGGGGATGAGAGAGAAACACACACACACTCACAAGATTCATTTGTACACAAGGGGAAAGAGGGACACATGTCAACTCCCTAGGCCAGATGCCTACAAGGTGTACTCAAATCCTATTGGATGGCCATGGAGGTGGACCAATGAGAATTATGTAAAGAATGAGGATGCAAGAGAGCTACACAAGATAAGCACAAAGCACACAGAGATGGAAAGCTTCTTCTTCTTCTTCACAAAAAAGAGAGTACAAAATGACTAAGTGCTAAAGCTGAAAAGTAGCACATATGTACATGCGGTCACTAAGTGTGAACTCGCTAGAAGCGTACTAGGCTGGCACTATAAGTGTAGTCCAGCTGTAGAATCACTGGCAGAGATCCTCCGTGTCGGTCACCTAACGCGCCAGTGAGTAAATGCCGTAAGCGGCCAAGACCCGTAGTGGATGCCAGCTCAAGGTGTAGAGCTCGACATCTCAACACTCCCCCTCGAGCTCTGCATGTCGCAGAGTCCGAGCATAGTCCGGAAACGTCGAAGCTTCTCAGCTCCGAGGGCCTTGGTAAAGATATCCGCTATCTGCTCCTCTGTGCTGACGTAGACCAAGTCGATGTCGCCCGCCAACACTCGCTCTCGAACGTAGTGGTAATGGACCTCTATGTGTTTGGTCCTGGCATGGAACACTGGGTTCCTAGCCAACTGCATGCTGCTGAGGTTGTCACAATGGATGAAAATCTGCTGGTCCACCTGCACTCCCAAGTCCTCAAGTAATGTGCGTAGCCAAGCTACCTCGCACGCCGCAACTGCTGCACCTCTGTACTCGGCCTCTGTGCTCAATAAAGCAACCGTAGGCTGCTTTTTGCTGCTCCAAGTAACAGCAGCACTCCCAAAAGAGAACATGAAGCCACTCGTAGATCTCCTATCAACAATGCTACCTGCCCAATCTGCATCTGTATACCCATACAATGCTAATGGTGCATCTGCTGCATAGAACAATGCGTAGTCAAGAGTACCTTGCACATACCTAAGTGTGCGTCGTACTCCATCCAAATGTGGCTTCCTCGGAAGCTGCATGAACTGACTCTCCAAGCCTACTGTGTAGCTCAAGTCTGGCCTCATGATAGTCAAGTAGATTAGACTACCCACAATCTTCCTGTACATGTTGATATCCTCAACAACATCACCCTTTTCTGCACTCAGCTTTGCATTCACATCCAAGGGAATAGAAATTGGCTTACAATCAGCCATACCATAATTTGACAACATGTCCAAAGCATACTGTCTTTGTGATAGCCATACACCCTCTGGAGTCCTGATCACCTCAATGCCAAGAAAGTAGCGCAACTCGCCTAAATCTTTCATTTCAAACTCCTGTTTGAGAAGACCCTTCACATGGTCAATCTCCATAGCATTGTCACCCACAATAATAAGGTCATCTACATATATGGTAATGACCACAATCCCCACATCACTCTCACGTACATAGAGTGAATGATCAGCATGAGCTCTCCTAAAACCAATACTGACAAGATACTTGGAAATCCTGTCATACCATGCTCTAGAGCCCTGCTTCAAACCATACAAAGCTTTGAGAAGTCTGCATACATAATCTGGGTAATCTGGATCGACATAACCAGGTGGCTGATCCATATACACTTCCTCTTGCAACTCACCATTCAAGAAGGCATTCTTTACATCCATTTGATGCATAATCCATCCTATAGATGCAGCCACTGCTATGACAGCTCTCACAGTCGTCATCTTTGCCACTGGAGCAAAGGTCTCCTCATAGTCTATGCCATACGTCTGTGCATAACCCTTTGCGACCAGCCTTGCCTTGTGACGCTCAATGTTACCATCAGCCTTATGCTTGGTTTTATACACCCATTTACAGCCAATAGCTTTCTTGCCACTTGGCAATGGCACCAACTCCCATGTGTCATTTGCTTCCAATGCAGCCATCTCTTCATTCATTGCATCATCCCAATGCACATTTCCAACTGCATCCTCAAAACATGTGGGCTCCACATCCTGTATCACCTTAGCCATGTAGGCTTGGTGATGCGCTAGATACCCATCATAAGTCAATTTCTGAACTGGATTTCTGACTCTATTAGATCTGCGCGGTCCTGGGTCACTCCTTTGCCCTCTAGCATCTTCTTGTACTTTCCTTACACCAGGTGTCCTGACAGCCGGAATTCCAAATTCCTCATCAAGACTTTGTTCAGAACCATCTGAATCCATGTCTACATGTGAAAAACCTGATGATGCATCAACCATAAAGGGAGGTTCATCAACCTTTTCCTTTCCTTTTCGTGATACATTCCCTGTACCTGTTGGTGGAGTAACCTGCGTACGTAGTCTACCATTCCATGGTTTCTCAACAGAGCCACGAGAAGAGGACTCTTGTGGTCCACTCAAAACCTGTGACTGTGGCCTCACATTTTGTACAACCACATCATCTTTTACATCAGCCCCAATAGTGCCATGTGCATTACTGTACCAGCTGCTCATCTCATCAAAGACTACATCTCTGCTCACTCGTAATTCTCATGTAGTAGGATTGTAGCACCTGTACCCCTTTTGTTCAAGGGAATATCCCACAAGAATACATTTCTCTGCTTTAGGATCCAATTTCCTACGCAACTCATCTGGTACATGCATGTAAGCTATGCAGCCAAACACTTTCAAGTGTGCCAAATCAGGCTTTGTACCTGTAAACTTTTCCTCGGGTGTTACATCATGCACCGTAGCTGTAGGTGTCCTGTTCATAATGTACACAGCTGTATTTACAGCTTCAGCCCAGAAATGATGAGGCATGTTCTTCTCATTCATCAATGCACGTGCAACCTCTGCAATGTGCCTGTTTTTCCTTTCTACGACCCCATTCTGCTGTGGAGTATATCTGCATGTAAACTGCCTGTGTATACCATGCATTCGCAAAAAATCTGAAAAATCATTGGAGAAGTACTCTCCCCCTCCATCTGACCTCAATGTCTTGATTTGCATATCTGTCTCCTTTTCGATCATGACTTTGAAGTCTTGAAAGTGACCAAACACTTCACTTTTGTTACGCATGAAGTAGACCCATACTTTCCTTGTATGGTCATCAATGAAAGAGACATAATACCTGCAACCATGTATACTTGCAGTATCGGTTGGACCCCAAACATCTGTGTGTACCACCTCAAGTGGCTTTTTACATACATTGCGCTCATGTGGAAATGAGCCCTTTGACTGTTTTCCAAACTGGCATGCTGCACACACATTATGCATACCATCCACCTTGAATTTGGGCAAACCTTTTACAATCTGTTTTGATTGCATGCTGTGCAATCTCTGATCATTGACATGGCCAATGCGTTTGTGCCAAATGTCAACATCAGCCACAACACCTGTGCCCTGTGCAAATAATGCAACTTTTACCTCAGGCATGTCTACATTCAGCGTAAACATTCTGCCCACACATTTGCCCTCTGTGATCAGCTTACAGCCATTCTGGAAATCTTCTACATAATAGCCATTTGGATTGAAGAGAACCTGCAAACCCTGCTCAACCATTTGTCCAACAGAAACAAGATTCTTTGTAATGTTTGGGACATGAAGTACATCTGCTAAGTACTTTGATTTCCCACTCTTCGTATTTAGAGGTATGTCCCCTACATGAGCAATGGGGTGAGCTGTGTCATCTCCTGTCTGCACATAGCCTGACACATCTGGTTTGCGCATATCTCTAAACCACTCTCCACGAGACGTCATGTGATTAGAGGCACCTGAATCCACATACCAAACATCATCTTGGGTGGAATTCTCTGCGGTCATTGTATTCATTACATGTTGCATAACAAACATGCGCTCGTTTTTGCTGTCATCTGCATCTCTGCTAGTAGATGCATAGTTGCCCTGTTCTCTCTTTCTACTTGCTTTTCCCTTTGGACAGTCACGTGACATGTGACCTCTTTCACCACAAGTCCAACATTCTCTACTATCTGGAGTATGTTGCTGCCTGCTTGATCCTGCACCACGACCTCTTTGACTCCCCCTGCCTTGAGACTGGTTTCCCCTGCCACCTGTATTGTTTTGATTTGATTGACCTTCCAGAAATTGGCCCCTGCAACCCCTTGGGCCTCGACCACGACCTCTACCTCTACCTCTGTTGGAGTTGGAATAGAAGGCCTGATCAGAATTATTTCTGCCATGAGAAGAAGATGTGTCAAGGTTCTTCTCCTCAAGAATAAGCATAGAAATCAAATCTTGGAACACGGGGATGTCGTCTCTTGTATTCATGGAAGACCTGAAATGTACATACTCATCTCCTAGACCATCCAAGCATGCACGGACAATGTCATCATCTTCCACTGAGACTTTAATAGATCCAAGAGCCTCAATGATACTCTTGATCTTCAAGGCATAATCATTGATTGAGAGGTTGTTCCTCTTAACCTGATTTAGCTCCGACTTTAGTTGAAGCTTCCTGGCCTTGGTGTTCACCTCGAACACTCTGCCTAAGTTTCTCCATGCAATGGCGGGGGTTTCAGCATCCTATAGATAGCCCATCATGCCATCTGTGATGCTCATAGAAAGCCAATACATCACTTTGCTCTGGCCTTGTTGCCAGTCCCTCAAAGCTTTCCTTTGTTCTGCTGTAGCATTTGCCTCGGGAATCTCTGGTTCCTTTTCATTGTCTCCTTCTACATAGTCCCAATAACCTTTTCCTTTTAGGAAATTTGTTATTCTGAACTTCCATGCAGGGTAGTTATTTTTCTCAAGCTTCTCAGTAACAATCTGACTGAAACCGTCAGACATCTTGAAGCACTAAGACAAAATAGCTGCAATCTGCAAAAACCTGCAAATCTGTTGAACCTGCTATCGTGGTACCTGTAACGCTTTCTACACTCAACGAGTGTCCACAATCAAGCGTACATACAACCACTGTACTTGTACAGTAAATCTCTGTATACTGCACTTTGGAGACCTGTTCAGAAACTTGTTCAGAAACTTGTGCGAAAAACCTGCATCTGGTCGTGGATTGCGAACGAAGGGATTGTGATGCTCTTGCTCTCTTAGCCTCTCTTGCCTGCACCGGGCTCTGATACCATGTAAAGAATGAGGATGCAAGAGAGCTACACAAGACAAGCACAAAGCACACAGATATGGAAAGCTTCTTCTTCTTCTTCACAGAAAAGAGAGTACAAAATGACTAAGTGCTAAAGCTGAAAAGTAGCACATATGTACATGCGGTCACTAAGTGTGAACTCGCTAGAAGCGTACTAGGCTGGCACTATAAGTGTAGTCCAGCTGTAGAATCACTGGCAGAGATCCTCCGTGTCGGTCACCTAACGCGCCAGTGAGTAAATACCGTAAGCGGCCAAGACCCGTAGTGGATGCCAGCTCAAGGTGTAGAGCTCGACATCTCAACAAATTAGGCTAGAGTAAATCTAGTTTAATTAATTTAAAAACACTTAGTAAAAGAACCAATAGGAATTAAGATCTCTAGAAGACTATTGGATAGTCTCCCAAGGGGTCAAATGAGCATTCAGTAGCCCAATTGCTTGCCTGATTCCTATTGTCCAGAAGGCAAAGGGGTCCAGTGAGAGTTTAGTTGTCTTAATTAATTACCTAAAGCTCTCACAAAAGGGGAAAGGGGACACATGTCAAAAGACTATCACTTATCCTACTTAAGTTTCATTGGCTAAGCTGGACAGGTCCAATGAGGTGCTAGCAAGAGCAAATAGCAAGAGGGGTCAACCAAGAGAGAGAGAGAGAGGGCAGATTTTTCAAAGGAAATTATCCACACACACTTACACAAGCTCATGTGTAGAGTAAGAAGACTCTCTCTCTCTCTCTCTCTCTCTTCTCAAGCTTTAATGGAAAGCTTATCACCTACTCCAAGCTTGTGAGAAGGGAGGCCTACACCAACAACTCTTGGCTTTGTGATGCAAATCCAACCAAGAGCCAAGCTTCAATTCATGCTCATATCCTCTACCATGCTAATTACTAAGCTAGTCTATGCTAATATGAGTGATTATGTGAGGAGATGTACATCTTTCTCGTAAGACTACTCCTTCCTCTCAATCTACTCTCATACCCCACTGGATCTCACCATCTTCGAAGGTGTGTGAGGTCTTGGTGTTGACCACTGGGTCAACAACACAACATAACTCAAGTTTCATACCAAAGTCTTATCTTTTGCGAGTTATAAAATGCTGCGGATTATGGCTATAAACGTCATTTGTGATGGGTAGTTATTCTAGTTTCAGAATCCGGGGTGCAATGGCACTTCCAGATTGTAAATACAAAGCCATTTGACCTTTTCAACCCCATTTTTAGTTAAACCTAAGGTAGCCTTAGTATATAAGGTACCTAGGTCATTTTGTAAAAGAGAAGACTTTTTATCATAATCAAAACTTTAGCGTTGCCGTCTACTGTGTGTGAGAAAGAAAGAGAGTGAGCGTGAGCTTTATCCTCTCGCTACGCCCGGCTCGCTCAACACATTGGAGGTCCGACTGCACCATTGCTGTAGGCTCGAGGAGAGCTACGCGACAACGCCAAGTATTCCACGCGAGACGAAGCACACACGCCGACGCATCTACGAGCTATTTGTGGCCGTAAGTGTATCAAACGATGTCCGTTTTCTGTGTGCTAGTAGTCTATAGAATCGTGGCGTCATAAGCTACGCATAGGTACTCATAAATTTCAGTTTCGAGCACTTTCAAAATTCTGCTCTGTCATCCTACGCGTTTTCTGCAGAGGGGTTTAGAGTGAGGGTTTTGAGTGTAGAAGCGTAGGGACAGGTGTATCCTAGTGAGGGGATGGTGTTCCTTAAGTTTCGTACGAATCTGGAATGATTAGGTGAGTTACCTTCCGTATGTGTGTATGTGGTGTAGTTGAGAGCAGTGAGGTTCTTGATTGTGGTTTAGTTGGCCTTCGTGAGTGTTGTATGTGTAGGATGGTCTCAGCCTGACAAGCTAAAGAGATTTCCTCCGTGTGCCTATCGTGTCATCTGTGTCCTCGATTAACATTATGTTGATCTAGGTAGTGTTTGCATGCACTTCATGGGTGTGTGAGTCGCTCCTCCAACATTGGCGCCGCTGCCGGGGACACAAGGACCTAAGTAGGTTTCCTACTAACACTCGTGTAATGGTTGCTTGATTTAGTTTCGGCTAAAGAAAGCGTTTTTCTTAAGTGGATCCGGAAGAGAATATTTTGCGATCAAGTGGATAGCCAGGAAGCGTGTGTCTTGCCAAGGGTCTGCGACTAGATAGGTTTAGTTAGGATCTGTGGATTAGAATAGTTGTTGGTGGTCAAGTGATTTGTGAGGTGATAAAAGCGTTTACTAGTCCGTGTGTGGCAGTGAAGCGTTTTTCTACTCATAGATGCAAAACCCCATATGATTTGTAGGAGTAGCTTTAGGTAAGTGATCCGATTCTGATCTAAAGCTATTCAGCACTGAATTATTTGCTAAAGTGCTTGATTGCATTTGAAATCACGGAAAAGTGTGCTTTTGAGGGTAAAAATGCATTAAACAAGCTTTTGTGGATATTTTTTGTATGACTGACTGATGTTGTGCATATAAAAGAGCATTTGCAAGGGTTCTGTGAAGAAAACCTGCAATTCTGTAAACATAGACATCCTACGCGTAGGATGTCTCAAGGGGGTTTTGGAGACCAAATTTTAAAATTCTGACTGCGCCAGTGGGTTCAGAGGGTAGGTTTTACCCTAGTAACATATTGACTTGGGTGTTTTTTCCTATTTTTCTTGACCAAAAGCCAAAAGGCGGAGTCAGAAAACGTAAAATTTCAGCAAAGGCTTAATTGAGTGATTTTTGCATGTTTTTGCAATTGTGAAGCATACTTGCACTTTCTGAGAGCATAAGGAAGCATCAGTGACACTTCAGTCTCAAAAAATCAACAGTAGACATCCTATGCGTAGGATGTCTACAGGGTGATCTGGTGGAAATTTTGAAAATCTGAGGTTACCAGTGTGTTTAGAAGGTAGGTTTTACCCTATTTTCACCTGGAAAGTGGAAATTTGACCAAATTTTGACAGATCAAAGCCAAAAGATGAGAATTAACAGACATCCTACCCAAATTGTGTCCAAGGCCTAATTTTGAGACCAAACCATAGGATGACTCCATAGGCATGTTCTAAATGTTGTACTGAGTGCATGTGATAAATTTCATTTCATTTGGGTCAGTGAAAGGAAGATTGAACAGACTTTAGCATTTTTTAATGAAAAAGGCAAGAATAGCTAGTTTTGGGGTCTTTTGACATCCAAACTCAAATCTAAGCATACCAGTGGGTTGTTGAAAACTAGGGGAATCTTTGGTCCAAGTTTGGGTTCCTTCTGAGCAAAAAGACATCCTATGCGTAGGATGTCTACTGCATAATTCTGAAACCAAAATTCTACTGTGACCATACCATGCTGTCATATAGCCATAGATAAGCCTCCTAGGCAAATTTGGTCCAATTTGGAGTTGATTTGACTTGGGAATTCATCAGAACAGACATCAGGCTTTTGTAACAGATTCTTGATCATTTGACCAACCTATAGGTGTCAGAATCAAAAAGTAAAAATAGCTGTGAGCTTAGCACATCAAGGGGAAGCTACAGTGCAAGTTTGAGCTGAAACAGAGCAAAAAGACATCCTACGCGTAGGATGTCTCCAGGGTCATAAAGTGGTCAAAATTCTACATTGGCCATATAGGGAGGTTCTAAGTGTCTCAAGGATTCCAGATCTTTTTTCAAAAGTGAATTTGGACCTTGTTTGGCCTATTTACCAAGCAAAGACAAGAATTGTCAGACATCCTACTCTTGGAGTGCACTAGAAGCTCTTGCAGCCTAAATCTTGACCTATTGGCATCCAAATTCAATTTTGAGCATACCATTGGGTTGCTGAGCACTAGGATAATCTTGGGATCAAGTTTAGACAAAATCTTAGCAGTTAGACATCCTACGCGTAGGATGTCTCCAGCTTGATTTAGGACTCCAAACCAACTTATGAGCACACCAGTGTGATCAGCACATCAAGGAGAAGCTGGGGTGAAAATTTCAAGTCATTCTGAGCAAAAAGACATCTTGCGCGTAGGATGTCTCAAGGCCATTTTTAGGTCCAAATGAAATTCTGAGCATACCATTGTGTTGCTGGACTCAAGCGGAGTCTCTAGACCAAATTTTGTTACATTCTGAGCATATAGACATCCTACACGTAGGATGTCTCTAGGCCAGTTTTAGGGTCCAACTGTAATTTTGACCATACAAGAGTGTTCACACTGTCACAGAGATCCCAAATCTTTTTTCAAAATTGAATTTGGACTCATTTTGACCATTCTAAACTGCATTTCACTGTTTTGGCCATAACTTTCACAAACGGTATCGGATCGGAAAAGTTTTTATATCAAAACGTAGCCTGAGAGCGGCTCTACAGATCTTAGAGCAAAACTTGAACCAAATGTATGCCTATGGCAACCATTTAGTTCAATTTTGAAAAAAAACGGCGTATGAGGCCTCAAAATACATCCGCAAGTTAGGGGTGTCTAAAAGAGACAATTTGCGAGAATTGTGACGAAACGGTTGCGGTTTTGGACATAGTTTCGACTTTTCCCTAACCAAAGAACTTGAAAATAGTGGACTAAGTCTACTTGAACCAAGCAAAAGCTCTTAAGCTCAAAAATCATGTCTACCCTAGATTCAAACGCAGCTTACACAAGCTTGGAGATCCCGACGATAGAGGAATATCCTCCCACAATGGATCTTCCAAACTTGCAATTGATAAAGATCCATCTTGTTGAGAGGATTTGGATGATTGGTCATGAGAGTGAAGGACTATATAGATACATTGACGACAATGAGGTCAATCTTTATAGGTGCTCAGATCCATACCTAGAAGAGATAACGGATTACAAGATCTTATATGTCTACACATGTGGAGTCGACTGTCAATGGAGATCTATAGTTGTCGACAAGTATGGACGAGAATACAGAGTTGTAGAAAGCACAAATCCACAGACTGTACTAGAAAGAGGTGGATATTTGGTCAATGAAGGACCACAAATGCCTCCACCAAACACGAGAATTCCTATAGGAATTCCAAGAAGAGAGCCACCAGGATTCCCTTCAAGAGCGATAACGAAAGAAGGATTGGGAGAGTCTCTGGTTAGACTTGTACACAATCGACGAGTTAGACCATCCCAAGTCCAGAAATGGGTAAACATAAAATACTCCGGAGATAAAGATCCGAGAGATCACGTAACGGATTTTAGAAGAGTGATTAGAGCAGAGGAAGTTTCAGATTTTGCAACACAGTTTGCGGGATTTGGATTGACTCTAGAAGATGATGCAGCTACATGGTTCGACTCGGTGGAAAAATGGGATTTTGAGACCCTAGATGAGCTGTTTGAGGAGTTTATTGAAGAATTCTTGCCAAAAGGCATTGCTCACAACACGGTCTCGCAAATCCATAGATTCAAACAGAAAGAGGATGAATCAGTACGCAAAGCATCATTACGGCTCAAGAGATATGTTAAGCTCTGTCCGAGAGAGGAATTACCTACGCAAGCACGACTGATGCTGATCTCTATCCAGGGAATGAGACATGCGGGCCTTCAGAAGGATCTTCATATGATAAGGAGGATGACGCTAAACGAATTGATCTAAGAAGCTCTTTATTTAGTGGATAACTGTGAGGCATACAAAGAAAAGGACTTAAAGAGTCAAGGAGATGACACATCCTCTCAGCACAATGTTTTATAGATAAGTGAGTCCATTGCCAAGCCAACGACACCTATTGATCAAGAAAAGCTTATTGACGACTTGGTCAAGAGGTTGATTCCTCTTGTAAGGTCTGATTCGGGAGAGCCGAAGTGGTGTGAAATTGAGAGAAAATGGACGAACCATACGGAGGAAGAGTGCTATTATAGCATGGAAAATGCTAGGGAGAGGTATGTACAACCTGTTCCAGAAGCACCTACTCCACCTAGATACATTACGGGGAATGCGCCAAGACCAGTAGGAGTTTTAAGGCCACAGCTTGTCTTAGGACAACAACCTCCGCTGTTAGGTACTAGAATGCATGTAGACATGAGATACATGCCAATGATGAAGCATCAAATAAACCAACATCAGTACCAGCTACAATGCGGTATAGCAACCAAAGTGAGTACTACCCTTCGGAGCAACAAAATGTGAGAGAAACACATGGAGTGGTGAGGCCGGTACAACCTCCACCTCCTGGGTTTCAGTCGAAATAAAGAAGGTATGAAATGGACGAAAGGACATTGCGATTCATTGCAAATAGCGGCTTATCTAGGTCAAAGCTTGCTTATAGCCAAGAGGAAATGCTAAAAGAATCTCCTCAACCAGAGACAGATTGTCACAAAAGTCATGACAACCACTTGGTCAAACAATGTCCTCATACGGCGATCACTGAAGTAAATGCCTATTGTCTTGAGTGTGGCATCACTCACTTGATCCCCGATTGCCCGAAAAACCCAAACCAAATCAAGAAAGTCATGACAAATGTATTAGGGATTGTCCAGCTACCTAATAGCTCAAAAAATAAAAATGTCGTACCAGTTCAAGTGGTTACGAGAGCACAAGATCAAAAGAAAGCTGATGAGAATCCAGAGACAAAGAACACGGAAAGTGACATGAGTCCAAAGAAAGATGATGGACCAAAGACAGACGCACCTAGTCAGAAAACCAAGAGCAAACGAAATAGTTGGAAAGCTAGAAAGACTAGGATGAAAGCACGCAGGGAACGAGAGAAAAAATCCCTAGCTAAGAAGCTTACCGAAGCTGAGGAGAAGATAAAACAACATGAGAAAAAGGAGGCACCTTCTCTTACACAGATGGTTAAACCTCTAGAAGAACCATCCACGGATGAGAAACCGAGAAGTGCTAGTTCAGGAGGATCTATGTTGGCAGAGAAGGTTAATGAGACATTAGATGCCCTCTTGAAAGCCTATGATGTGAGGCTCAAAAACAACCAAACCCAAGAACACAGGTGGATGAAATATCCCTATGCAGAACTAGAAAAGCAAAGGTTTGAAATGTGCCAGAAAATGATTCAAACAGCCCAAGCTTTACGAGAACCACTTGTTGCAAAACCTGAGGATGTGATCCATGTCATGCCTACACAAGTAATCCCACCAAACCAGGAACTAAAAGATCCAGATTCTAGTCATGAGCACAGACCAAACCTCAAAGACCCAGCATTAGAACCAAGGATAGTACTGAATACCACGGATAACTCTTTCGAGGGATTTCACCAAGCTATACCTGAGGATTGTAAAGAGATAGATGGTCTTGACGAATTGTGGAAACAAGTCAGAGAGGCCAATGAAGCCGATGACCTAAGAAGATGAGTAGACAAGGCTGGTGATGATCCAGGAGTGTTTCTACCACCAATAGAGGAATTTGAGACTAGATCTCAAATGAATCTTGACGTGCGATCATATTGGGGCGACAAAGGATCTATACAATCTATGGATAGTCAATCCCATTCGCTAACAACACTACCGTCCTACATGGGAGAGTACGAGACCAAGTCAGATGTGGTTGCAGTCCCATCACAGAGACTGTCTCCCAACAAGGCCATTGATTCAAAGGGGCTAGTAGATATTCTATCTACCCCAGTCACCTGTACAATAATGTTAGGCGAGTTGCTCAGAATAAGACCAAACATGTGG
This sequence comes from Adiantum capillus-veneris, assembly GCF_014529385.1. Classification (NCBI taxonomy): domain Eukaryota; kingdom Viridiplantae; phylum Streptophyta; class Polypodiopsida; order Polypodiales; family Pteridaceae; genus Adiantum; species Adiantum capillus-veneris. The sequence goes on along the minus strand of NC_140943.1, from coordinate 11,469,758 downwards.
GCTAATGTGGGTAAATGTCTAGAGAAATTTGGTGTAAAAACCCCAATGACTCAAATCGAGGAAGGCATCAAAGATCTTGAAATGCCTCAAGTAAATACTAGGCCAGTTCCATTAAACAAGGTAGGCGAGTATTACGAGGGAGAAGATGGAAACACCACCCTTCCTGTGGACTTCAATAATGTAAAAACCATGGCAATCCTTGACAGTGGAGCTGGTGTGGCCATTGCAACCAAAGAGGTTTGGAAAAAATGGGGAAAACCTGCCTTGATATCCACACGAATGACCCTACAGCTTGCAGACGGACACAAGGAAAAGCCCCTAGGACTGCTAGAAAAAGTACTTGTTACTTCTTGTGGCATTGAATATGAACACACTTTTGTTGTTGTTGACTTTGGCAAGAAGAACAACTATGACATCATTCTAGGAAGACCATTCATGCGACAATTGAAAATGATCCAAGATTGGGGTTATGACCATATATACCTGAGACATATGGAAACCATAACAAAGATAAACTTGAGGGACCATAGCTATAGGAATGTGACGAGAACACCGGTTGAGGAGTTTGATTCCGCCACAGTAGTAGGATCAAAACCTCCAGCTTGGTTAGGTAAGCCTAAAGAACCGTGGATGTGTGGAGCTTCACAATGTGGTAGCTTGAAACTTGAGGAATGTATCCTAGAGCGGGTTATAGAGGATAGGGACTAGATCCCAGAACCATTTCCTGAAGAAGAGTTAGAGACTTTTGGATGGGAACACATCTTGGCTACTCTAGACGTGTACGCCGTGGAGGATGCTCCCACAACAAAGTTTTGTGATGAAAATGGCTATGATGTCGTTCCTTATTTTGCAGTGAGTGTAATCCAGGAAAACGAAGAGAACCAGACATCAACAAGCTCTCGAAATAAGGAGCAAACAAAGAAATATGGAGAATCAAAAGATGAAGAAGACAACGAGTTCTATGACTCTGTAGAACACTTCGGGCTTCAAGAAGATCAACGACCCGGGAATCAATGTCATCGCTACACGAATAAAGTGCATCAAAAGTGGATTCCAAAGTCCTCCGTGAAGACACAGCCACCACAAGCATCCTCATACATGGCTCCTAATAAGGATGCAAAGACTCAGCTAGGAGGAATACGACCAGAGCAACGAGCTAACAATGCTCTAATCAATGGGCTAGAAAAGTCCTCCAAGAAACTACCACCCACGAGCAAACAGACAGTAACTTTCCACTACAAGCCAAAAAATCAAGGGAAAGTACAAGAAGTCAACCTTGCTGAGGATAGTAGAGATAGTGATGAATCTTACGACATCCCCTATCATCAACTCAGGCCATCACTATCACCAACCCCTTCAGCAACAACCATGATAGGTCAAAAGAATAGGACAACAAGTCAAAGCCAAAAAGCTCGACAAATCTGGATACCAAAAAGCCAGATCGGCCAAAAACAGATATGGATCAAGAAGACAAAGATCTCTAATGACAAATCACAAGATCCAACACCAAAACAAAAACAAGGAAAGCGTGCACGAACGGGTAAGAATATCACAAAGTCGCAAGCTTTCACAACTCAGGTTTGGGCTCCAAAGAAGTTGATTCAAGCACAAAAAAGTCAGGAATTCATTTGGATTCCAAAACAACCACGGTATCAACTTTCAATGCCTGAATCCCGTCCCCAACCAAGCGTACAAGGGCTGAAGCAAAGACCACTGTTGACTCACACAACAAAAAGGTGGATCCCAAAGAAGTCTCTTCAAACACAAACGAAGCACGGGCAAGTATGGGTTCCCAAACGAGATCCAGCAACAAAACAGCCAATAATCACAAAGAAATGGGTCCCAAAGAAGAACAACAAAACTGTTGTCAGTGCATCGCCGCTTGAATTCTTACAATTCTTCCTACGATTACAGTACAGTTAGAAGAGATCAAGTCGCTTCAATCAAGCAACGATACGGGAGCTTCAAAGACCATTACATTGCTTAGAATAGGAAGCCTCCCCAACAAATGCCAATAAGCAAATTGCTTATACCCACATCTTGCATAACATAAATCTTTTACATGCATTGACTGTGTATGCATAATAGGGCTACATTACAAGGCCTACATAGGCACAACTTTTAATTGCCCAAGCACAACACATACCCTTTGCGATACCCTGTCGTAAAGGATGACTCCAAATAGGAAGGGGGGAGGCATTCTGAATGCGGACCTAACATTATGACTATTAGAGGGAAATGTTTTGTGAGATGCATTGAATTTTTGCGTTTTATTGTGATAATTTTTTGACGAAATTTAGAGTATATGCCCTCATAGTAGTGTTACAGAGGAGTATGGGGACAAAATCCATATATGAGCCCTTAGGGACATGTGTATAGTGTACATAGCATTTAGATTTCTATTTGAATGATTTTTCTTTTGTTGAGTTGTTTTAATATTTTCTTTGTTTATTATTAAGAAAAATTTAAAAAATCCATAATCCACATGAAGAAAAGACTGACGAGAGGCCTGAGCACTACAAAGAGAAGAAGGTACAGGGAAAGGATGAAACTTCACGAAGTATATCTCAGTAGCCACTACAACAGCCGAAGAACTTGTCACAAAGCAGTGTCAACAGGCAACCGACAAGTCATAAAAGTGAGAGTCGAGTAGCTAAGCCACAAAATGAGTGAGGTGTTAGTCCCAAAGCTTCAAATAATATTCTCTGTGGTCTAAGCGTCTTAGCTATTCTAGGTACTGCTCAAGCTGGACGAGTTGAGCATATTTACGTTGTGTCACTCATGCTGGTATAGATGAGCAAAAGAGTCGAAGTCTAAGTACTTAAGTATGGTGAAGTGAAGGAGAAGGTCCAAAAGACACTCACGTACTGAGCATAGTGAGATACGAGTGGAGAAACTTCTACATCGACAACCCTTCTTGGAAAGGTGGAAGCTATTGAGACATCTTTTGATGTCACATGTGCTACATTTATTCCTTGAAACACCCATCATCTCCTTCTTTCACATTGCATGCTTTTGATGACAAATTTCTCATATGCATATAGAGTGTCCCATAATTGGCACTTGCATCAGGCACTCTATCAGTGTTTCACCCAAGCACTCACCTTTCATGAACATGTACTTCACGTTCAACTGCCCAACTCCAATAAGAGCGTATACCAAAGGCATTTTTTTTCCCACCGGGTTTTTTTTCCTTTGGTCATCCAGGTTTTAGACCCTAATCTAAAGACACCTATCACCATCCTCTTGTACATATTCCTTTTACATCAACAATAAGGAAATGCTACTCAAATCAATTGACAAATGAATTGGAGCACCAATTTCAGATCATAGCATACTTCTCCTCAATGGCGAGTCGAAGAATGGCCTACAATGACAAAGCTGCAGACAACACTAACAACTTGATTGCACAGGAACAAAGAAGTCCCCAATGAAGAAGAGCAGACATAAAAGTAATCAGAGGATCTCAAAAGATGAATGGTTATGATGATAGATGTCCGCTCTAATGGATCATAGTTCTTGTTGTGGTTCGACAAAGTTACAAGCACTGCAAGAGATGAAGCCAAAACGACAGCAAAGACCACATCACCATCCACAATCAGGTCACGTCGGGGACGACATGAACGCGGAAGGGGGGAGTGTTTACCACTAGGTCAACAACACAACATAACTCAAGTTTCGTGCCAAAGTCTTATCTTTTGCGAGTTATAAAATGCTGCGGATTATGGCTATAAACGTTATTTGTAATGGGTAGTTATTATAGTTTCAGAAGCCGGGGTGCAATGGCACTTCCATATTGTAAATACAAAGCCATTTGACCCTTTCAACCCCATTTTTGGTTAAACCTAAGGTAGCCTTAGTATATAAGGTACCTAGGTCATTTTGTAAAGGAAGACTTTTTATCATAATGAAAACTTTAGCGCTGCCGTCTACTTTGTGTGAGAGAGAAAGAGAGTGAGCGTGAGCTTTATCCTCTCTCTACGCCTGGCTCGCTTAACACATTGGAGATCCGACTGCACCATTGTTGTAGGCTCGAGGAGAGCTATGCGACAACGCCAAGCATTCCACGCGAGACGAAGCGCACACGTCGACGCATCTACGAGCTATTTGTGGCCGTAAGTGTATCAAACGATGTCTATTTTCTGTGTGCTAGTAGTCTATAGAATCGTGGCGAAATAAGCTACGCATAGGTACTCATAAATTTCAGTTTTGGGCACTTTCAAAATTCTGCTCTATCATCCTACGCGTTTTCCGCAGACGGGTTTAGAGTGAGGGTTTTGAGTGTAGAAGCGTAGGGACAGGTGTATCCTAGTGAGGGGATGGTGTTCCTTAAGTTTCGTACAAATCTGGCATGATTAGGTGAGTTACCTTCCGTATGTGTGTATGTGGCTAGGTGGTGTAGTTGAGAGTAGTGAGGTTCTTGATTGTGGTTTAGTTGGCCTTCCTGAGTGTTGTATGTGTAGGATGGTCTCAGCTTGACAAGATAAAGAGAGTTTTTTTTTGTGTGCCTATCGTGTCATCTGTGTCCTCGATTGACATTATGTTGATCTAGGTAGTGTTTGCATGCACTTCATGGGTGTGTGAGTCGCTCCTCCAACACTTGGGTCTGAGACCGTGAGGGAATTTATGTTGTGTTTGATAAGTGTTTTGCTTAGTGCTGGAAGTTTCCATCTTCATTGCACTAGCTATTATTGAAGCAACACAAAGAATTGTATTGTAAAATGTCTCTCTTGATGGGAGAAACCATAATAAAAAGCCTTTTGGAGGGGGGACCGGCTCCATGCAAATCCGGTCCTCAATTTTTGTCAATTGCTTAATTTCTCTCTCTTTTGAAGTATAGTTCAAGCTATCTAACTAGGTGTTATACTTTTTGTTGCTCTCTCCACCCAAGCACTCTTGTTATTCTCATTAGGAATCTATTCTAATGAAATGCTCACTATGTTCATGCTATTTTCCACTACACACAAGTTACTAGGCCATTAAATGTTACAATTGGTTCCCAACAAGAGCATAGTCTCTTGCTTCAATTTCAGTAGCTCTTTGGCGACGTTTACTTATATCCTCCAGAAATGTTTTGCTTGATAAGTAAGTAACTAGATAGTTACTCCACTTAGGAATGAGTGATATTTGAAATAATTTCAAATGAGGTATGGGTGTTTGTTTCTGGCATTGAAGACAATATTTCACAAATGAGTGAACATCATTTCTCATGGGTTGCCAAAATACTCTAGGTCTTATGATCCGTTGCATAGTTTGGTCTTCTGCAAAGTGAAGTCCTACTATGGTAATTTGTGCTTGACTTAGGTATTGGGTTTTCTCCTTAGGATTAATACACAAAAGAAATCTTCCATCCCGATTTATTTTGTTTAGCCTTCCAACTAGGAATTGATACATAGCCAATTGACCAATTAATCCTGGTGTAATAGGAAGTGGTGTTTGAGAACTCACTTGAGCTATGGTCATCAATGAAACCATATTTTCTAACCAACGGGGTATCATTTCCACAAAGAGTAGATATGCATTTGGTAGATCATCATCTACCCCTTTTGGTGGTTCTCCTAAAATAATCCTTGATAAATGATCTAGTATTTGGTGTGTGGTGCCCTTTTTTACAACTATAGTGAAATCAAATTCCAAAAGAATGATGAACCATCTCATTATCCTCCCTGTGTTGCATGGCTTGTTAACCAAGTACAATAAAGCTTGGTGGTCTACAAAGAACACAAATTTGTTGGCTAATAGCCAATGTCTATAATTTTTTACGGCATATATCATCCTTAATCCTTCTCTTTTAATGGTTGTATAATTTTTTTCTGCCACATTCAGTTGTCTACTAGCATAAGAAATGGGAGAATCAATTTTTTCGTCTCCTGGTTGGGCTAATATACACCAATGGAAAAATTGAAAGCATCAACATGTATATGGAATATGTTATTCCAATCTGGTGCTTTCAATATTGGGATTGAAGTGAGAGCTTGTTTAAGCTTCATGAAGGATTATTCACACTCATCAGTCCATACAAAGAGTGTAATCAAGCCATACATGGGTTTTGCAACAATTATAGCATACATCTAAATGAATCGTCTGCAATATCCACAATGTCTGACGAAAGCCTGAACGCCTTTGACTATTGTTGGTCTAGGAAATTTGGCAATAGCATGAATTTTATCCATAAATGTCGCACTATGCTGTTTTGAGACATTATATGTCCAAGAATTTTTCCTTGTCTGCCCATAAAGGTACACTTATTAGGATTTAAGCAAATCTTATAAAGTCTACACTTTTTGAATACCGTTTTGAGATGTTCAAAATTATCAGCCCGGATTGATGAGTGTACACATAAATCATCCATATATACTTCCAAGAAATGCATAAGATATTCTTTGAAAGCATGGCTCATCAATCTTTGAAAGGTGGCAGGAGCATTATTTAACCCAAAAGGCATAACCCTATAGGCAAAAATGCCCCATTCAGTTGCAAAGGTAGTTTTATGTTGATCTTTGAGATCAACCAAAAGTTGGTTGTACCTTGAAAAGAAATCTAAAAAGCTGTAAGCTTTTTTTCCTACAACTCATTCTAAAACATGCTTGGTGATTGGAAGAGGGTAGTTATCTCCAATGGTGGCTGCATTCACTTTTTTGAGATTGACATACACTCTTAATTTTCTATTTTTCTTGGGTACCACCACAATTGGAGACAACCAATTTTGTGTTCAATTTAATAAATGAATTCGGCTTCCTTGAGCTTCTCTATCTCTCCTTTGATATTTTTGGCAAATGTTTCATTATACGTTGTTGGGAAACAAACAAACTGAAACACCTCTATAGTGATGTCACCCAAGAGCGTTGAAAGAGAACAACAAGACACCAAAATCTTTGCAAAATCCTTTTGAAACACCACAAATCCAATAGGAGTAGACCCTTGGGAATTTACTAGCCGTCGCCCACCCAAGAGACTATGTCACATAGGAGCAAAACCCTGCCAAAGCATGGATTTACAGCACACGCCGACCAATGCATATGAAGACAAGAGCCTCTCCTTTCACAATAAAAAATCACAAACCCACAAATTCAACATCAATTCCACAATTCATAGATACATGCCCTCCGAATCTGTCTACACACAATTTGCCACTAGGCTGCCATAGCCATGACCCTGCAGAGAACTAGTCGTAACCTGATGAGCACAACTCCAATTGGGGCACTTTAAAGCTTGAGAGAAATCTTGAAAAATGACTGGCGAGAAATCTGAAGATGACCAAATTTGATTCCATACTCCGCCATGAGCAAAATTGACACGAACAGAAAGCTGTCCCAGCACGACTACTCGTAGAGAAGGCTAGTCGGGGCAAAAAACTGCATCCAAAAGCACCAAGGAGGCACAACGAGCTAAAACCTACAAATTTCTGATGTTTGGCTGAACTTTTTTTAGTTTGTACATGAGTTTAAGTTATATACAAGGCTCACTTCAAAAAACTCACTCACGGGCACTTACAGTAGCCCGACAGCTGTCACTAGACTAGCGACTTGCAGTGCATGTACATGTGCTTGCTAAAGCAAGCTAAAAAACCCACAAAAAGAAATCCCACATGCCCTTTTGACATCGGGCTTCATGTCCATATGTACAAATTTACAAAAAAAGGGGTCTCAGAAATGCACCCAACATAGTTTGCCAACCCCCCAGTCTGCTAGAGCATTCATGCTCAGCAGCAGCATAGACATGTTGTCCACCTGGATCAAAGGGCCATACAACATAAGCAAAAAATGCACGAAGAAACATCAGACATATCAATTGTGTCACTCCCAATATCAAGGCATAAACCATATGTAGAATCCAAATCCTCTTTAGGCATAAAGTACTCTCAATAGATACCACACGGAGAAAGCCATTCATCAATACAGCATGCAAGGAAGCCTTTAACATCTCATCCAGAAGGTCTTCAATCTTTAACTCAGCTATTTTCATATCCTCATGCATATTCATATCATTACCCCCACTCTTCAATAAGCATCCATCCAATTCAACCATACCATGTTTGATATGCATCCTCAAACACCTCCAAATTCTCCTTCTTGATCAAGGCATGGCTGCATACATCATCATAGATGCAAGCATGAGAGTCCTCATGGAAAATGTTCTCATTAGCAAGGTCCACAACATGCTCAATAGCAACATCATTTCGTGGAAAAGACTCAACAATATCATGCAGTTGAGAGATCTCTTCATTCACATCATTTACTTCTATATAATTATCCTCATTGACTTGAAAATCATTCTCAACTACTTCACATAAAGGAGAGGGATACTCAACATCCACTTTCGCATCACCCACATGCTCATCTTTCACATTGGACACATCAACAATGGAATCTACAACCTGATTCTCATCATGATCATTATTTAAGACTTCACTAATTGCATCCTTTTCCTTCTCATTAACTTTCACATTGGTAGAAACATCACCTTTGGCATGTAGAGCACCATTAAGTGGCGTAAACAACAAGGACGGCATAATGAGAGCATTCTTCTTAGCCTCTTTCTCCTTAGTACATGCTTGATTCTTTTTCTCAAGAGAACCATCATGATATAATATTGCGCTAGAGGCACTCTTTTTACCTACATCAATGCATAGAGAAACCTTTGGCTCCACATCACCCTGCAATCCAAGCTCTTGCATTCTCTCAAATTTCCATTCCTTATGCTTTGCAATCCGTACTGCATCCTCAAATGTAAGTGGCCTTTTAAGTTCAACCTTTAACTTCAAATCAGCCCTCAAATTTCGCATAAACATACACTTTTTAAGCATAAGAGGAGGAGAATCATTGCCCAAAGAAACACACCATCTCTTTCACAAGGCATTGAACTCCTTGACAAAGGCATCTACACTTTGACCATCACATTGGACAAGTCCTTCAATGGAGTGCCATACATCCGTTGGGTCCTCTACCTTCTTGAACTTCTCAAGAAAAGCCTTCTTTAATGCATCATAAGTCATCACCAATGGAGGTTGAGATGATTTCCACCAAGACTCATACTCATCATACCATATCATTGCATCTTCTTTCAAGCAAAAGAACAAAATTTTGAGCATAATCATTGGATCTTCCTTATTTGCCATCAAACAATAAAACTCCATCTTTTCAATGAATGCATTAGCATCCTCACCTACATGACCATAGAACCTTGGAAACTTTGTCACCATAGCCATCAAAGCTGTCAATTGAAGGTCACTTGAAGAAGATCCTCGGTGGCGGGCACCAAAACACTGTTGGGAAACAAACAAACTGAAACATCTCTATAGTGATGTCACCCAAGAGCGTTGAAAGAGAACTACAAGACACCAAAAGCTTTGAAAAATCCTTTTGAAACACCACAAATCCAATAGGAGTAGACCCTTGGGAATTTACTAGCCGTCGCCCACCCAAGAGACTATGTCACATAGGAGCAAAACCCTGCCAAAGCATGGATTTACAGCACACACCGACCAATGCATATGAAGACAAGAACCTCTCCTTTCACAATCAAACATCACAAACCCACAACTTCAACATCAATTCCACAATTCATAGATACATGCCCTCCGAATCTGTCCACACACAATTTGCCACTAGGCTGCCATAGCCATAACCCTGCAGAGAACTAGTCGTAACCTGATGAGCACAACTCCAATTGGTGCACTTTAAAGCTTGAGAGAAAGCTTGAAAAATGACTGGCGAGAAATCTGAAGATGACCAAATTTGATTCCATACTCCGCCATGAGCAAAATTGACACGAACAGAAAGCTGTCCCAGCACGACTACACGTAGAGAAGGCTAGTCGGGGCAAAAAACTGCATCCAAAAGCACCAAGGAGGCACAACGAGCTAAAACCTACAAATTTCTGATGTTTTGCTGAACTTTTTTTAGTTTGTACATGAGTTTATGTTATATACAAGGCTCACTTCAAAAAACTCACTCACGGGCACTTACAATAGCCCGACAGCTGTCACTAGACTAGCAACTTGCAGTGCATGTACATGTGCTTGCTAAAGCAAGCTAAAAATCCCACAAAAAGAAATCCCACACTCCCTTTTGACATCGGGCGTCATGTCCATATGTACAAATTTATGAAAAAAGGGGTCTCAGAAATGCACCCAACAACGTATATGGACTTTGTCTACTTGGTTTTGCATCATCTCTCATAGGTATGGTATGTTGACAAATTTTTGGATCAACACCCTTGAGATATTTATAGGACCAAGGAAAGCTATCTCGGTATTCTTTTATTAACCTTAGCAGAATCTCTTCTTCTTCTTCTTCTTCTTCTTTAGTCAAGTCATTCACAATGTAGGCCGGTCTAGGCTCTTCTCCTGGTTCGGCTAGATCTATTTTCTTTGCATTTTTAGGTCCTTCATATGACTGACCCTGTTTTCTTAATTCCTTTACAGGTTGTTCTACTATGATCTTTTGGTCTTGGAGAGTATATTTCTTATAATGGGATGGAACACTCATTACATCTTTACTCTCTTCCTCGGTTGTTTCCATTTCAATGGTATACATCTCCTATAGAGTTTTCTTCAACTCTTGATATTTTTTCTTCCGTTCAGCTCATGTCATGGATGATTCATCATCCTGGTATTTAGGTTTTGATTTAGTTTCCTTTCTCATTTTCCTTGATGTTTTTTTGTTTGTTTTTTGAAGGATATCTATGCGTGATTTTTTCTTTGACACAATCATGTGCATCTATCTACTAGAAACCGATGGCATAGGTCTATATTTCAAGTTATTTGTGTCTCTTTTTCTTCTATACCATTTTTGTCTTCTTGGTTTCTGGTTTGAAAAGTCAAAGAACTTTTACTCTCCTCCTTTTAGGAGTATTTGTGCTCGAAACATGTTCTTTTTTTCACCTAGAATCATCAGATGTAGCTAAATGTTCTTCAAACTCGTCGGTAGCATCACAATAGAGGTCTAAAAAGGCTTGTTGAGCTTTCAGTATGTCTTGGGTTCCTGAAATTCATCTTCAATGTGAAGGGTTGAGATCATTTGTATGGGAATTATTCATGACCATGTTCATTGCAAAATTGAGTAGGCATAGACGTATTCACGCATACATCCGTTGTTGCCAAAATTTGAGTCCATTCACATGGCTCAAACAAATGCTCCGAAAAGGGTTTGGGTATATATGCTTTATCTGTGCAATCCCTTTCTAAGATACATTCTTCTCATTCTAAACTCCCATTTTCTGAGGCCCCACACATCCAAATAGGTGTGACTTTGTTTGACCAAGACGGACACTTTGATTCAGCTGAAGAGATTGAGTCAAATTCTTGAATGGGTGTTTTCATTACATCTCTATAAGTGTGATCTTTCAAATTGACTTGTGATTGATACCACTTGCTTCAAGTACAAGTAATTGTTTCCCCAATCTTGAATGAGATGTACTTGCCGCATGAATGGCCTTCCCAAGATAATTTCATAATTAAGTTTCTTTCCAAAGTCTACTATCACAAAAGTATGTTGATAATCAACTCCACAGGAACTAACTATCACTTTTTCAAGCAGTCTTAGGGGGTTTTCTTTGTATCCATTAGCCAATTGTAATTCCATTTGAGTTTGTCTAATGGCTTGTTTTCCCCATGATTTCTATACCTTTTTTGTCGCTATAGCTATGCCAGCACTATCCATTATTGCCATGGTTTCTACATAATTATATCTCACAAGAAGGGTTATGTTTCCTTCTTCCCCTCGTAGTATTCTCCAACTTTGTTCATAGGGACGTATCTAATCTCCTTGTTATCCAGTTCATGTTTCAATTTATCCGATTTTTTTGTTATTAGCCCTGTTATCCCCACCTTCTCTAAAGTTTTCCGTAAATCATTCCACAAATATGGTCTGATTTTTAACAGTTCTCCCGAGGTAAGAGTACATTGAATGGGTATTGACATGATTCAATTTATGTTTTCTACCTCTAGGATCTGTTCCGCTCTTTTTACTTGAGTGGTTTTGCACACTATGGACTCATCTTCGTTGTCTCCTAAGTAAGCGGGTAGTGTTTTAGAGTCAATGGTTTAGACATTCTTGATGCTTCAGAGCAGCAATCCCCATACAAGTATTGTATATCAGGAGGTAAATTGTATAACCAATCTTTCTCTATAGGATCCAACTTCAAAGTTATGCTCACATCATTAATCCCTCTCACTTCTTTCCATAATGTCCTGGCCAATCTTTCTCCATGAACAGAATTCCATCTAAATCATCTTCACTGTTAGGTACTATGAGTTTAGGTTCTATAGTTTCATGGTGGGGCTCTACCACCACTTGGTGTTTCTCTTGATTAGTTTCTACCACAAGCTCCTTGGGTTTTGCTATACTCTCAAGCTTGGGTTTTTGTTTTTCCAGCATTTCTTGAGTAATTCTTATCAAATTTTGATAAGCTTCAAGCTTAGCTGCTTCCATATCTGGAGAAGGATAGTTTTCCATTTGTTTTCCATGTTTTGGCATGCTTTAAATCCCGCTTCAAAAGCTTCCAAGGCTGCATTGATTGGCTCAAAAATTTTGTCTACCAAAATTGACCCTCCATATTTTATTATAGTTTCCTTGATTTCACTCCCAGTTTCTTTTAATTTTTTCTTGGAATAGTTTCTTAGCTTTTTCCTCAATTTCGTCCTTTTGCTTTTGTTTTCTCATCTCATACCTTTGGCTTCTTCTTTTCTTGGTCTTTTGAGAGGGATTTTTAGAGTCTCTGATTCATCAGAGGAGTTATGTTTCTTTTTCTTAGCCTGGACTCTAATGATCACCTTGATTCACACTCTCTTCGGTTGATACTCTACTAGCAGTCTCTCCAAATATGCCTTGATTTTCTAGTATACGACCAGATCAAAGGTTCATATAGACTTGTTAAGCCCTGGATAAAGTACTTACCGGTGGATTGAATTGTTATCCGTTTTTTCACTTGACTTGAATTCAACTCCTTTCAAACTCTCAATTATTTGCCTGCAGCCGGGTTCCTTTCAGTTCTAACCAAGTTAGCTATTTTCTCTCAAAGACTATACAATTTTTGCTAACTATTGTGATTGGTTTGTGGGTATCACTTTCATCTGAGCTAAGTGAGTTAGCAAATGAGACTTTCAGATTCTACCCTTGCAAAGAGCTAAAGGACTAATCTGCAATCAAAAAACTGAGTTAGCATGTACTAATTTGGACCCGATGAAATCCAAACTTGACCAGTGGCCTTGTATTATGTAGTTCTAACACCATACAAGCTCAAAAGTCCAAAATCTTGACTCTGGGGCTCAAAAGTAAACTATTTGATTATTTACTTTTTTTCACTTTTTAAGCTTGTTTTTCCATACAAACACCTTCTTGTAGTCTATGGACAAGTTTCACTGAGTTTGAACAAGTTTTGTCCAAGTTATCAACTGTTTACTGTCCGCAGTCTCAGTTTTCGAGAATCTGGCTTAAGTCTCAGTTTTGTGATCCAAATTTCACCAAATTTGATATGTGGAGTCTACTTGATATGCTTGACCTTGTGGTATACTCAGTTATGCAAAAATTCTCAATTCTGGAGCAGATGTAAATAATCGTGGGATTATTTATTTTTGGGATTTTTTGCAACTTTTTGCCAAAATATTGATACAATGACGTAAAGAAATTCAACTTAAGCTCCCTAGCCAAGTTTCACCAAGTTTGGATAAACTCTGCTCAATTGTCAATAGTTTTGTTTCTGCAAACTGACTTTACAAATCTGGCCACAATTTTTACTTTATAAATCCAAATCTTACCAAATTTGAGATGTGTGCTCAATACAGCATGATAGAACTTGTGGTATGCTTGGTTGGCCAAAAAATTTAGAAAATTGGACAAAAGTAAATAAGCACAATTATTTACTTCTAGTAAATTTTAGTATATTTTTTATCCTCTGAGCATACACACATGTTAAACACTTCAAACTAAGCCTCTGAGTCAAGTTTCACTAAATTTGAACAAGATTTATCAAGTCAAACTCAATTTCTTGACAATCAGTATAGATTTCAATTTTTATCAAGTTTTGGATATGTTTTGTGATCCAAATTCTATAAGCCTTCACAAAAGATGTTTGTAATTATGCATAGAGTCTCTTGTATCAACCTTGGTCAATTTTGAGCTAAAAGTAAATAATCATGATTATTTACTTTAGGCCTAAAATGAACACTTTTTGTTTCAATGTTCAGTCTTTTTGTGACATGTTTTAAGCCTCTGAGTCAAGTCAAAACTTAATTTGACCTAAATTCTTAAGAAAATGTAAATAATCTAAGTTTTTGCAAACTCTCATCCTTAAGCTTACCCACTGGTTCATACAACTTTTATGAGCATAATCTCTAGCTGGATTGATTGGTTGACAGTCTTTTGATGTTGTTTCAAGCCGTAGACCTGAAATTCTTCAGCTTCACATAAACAACTCACACATGATTCTTTTGGAGTGAGCAATGATGTGAGATCCACCTTGGATTCTACCTACCTACTCCTAGGTTCTACTGCAATTGGATTGTGGAAGATGTCCACATGTACTTGTTTTCTTGTTTTTCCTCATTTTAGGTCTATTCGTCCCCGAGATTGACACCAAATGTGGATGGGTTTCCTAACCTCACTCTTATCTTATTTGCAGACATAGCAAGAACCATGAACATAATTGTCAATCCATGGGAAGAGGTTCACTCGACTAGTGCATAGAGGCTACAAGAGGGTGTCAATATCTTGGAAAACAACAGACAACTCGCATCTATCACAAGCTACACTCTAATGACCTAAGTCATCAAAAGCTAGTCACTAATCGGCAAACAAAACATGATTGTTACAGCATCAAACAATGTCCGATTGTTATGAAACTTCTACGACAACTATATAAGACCTATCAACCCTCACTTTTGATGAAGTGCAAAAAACACAATTATTAACACCAGTGAGATTTTGACCTAGTCATTTACTCCGAATGCATCTAAATGCTTAGCAATGATGCCCCGATACCCTGCCTATGCTTACTTTTTGACTTCCTAGCTTAAATTCCTACTTAATGAATTAGGTCATAGGTTGGCGATGCCAAAAACTACGATTTACCATGAGATGTTTGCGTCAATGCGTAGAGCTCTTACCTACTGTTACAACGCAATAGACAGCACTGCAATGTGACAACCGACAAGGGAGTAGGAAGCATGAGAAGGAGAGAAGTGAGCACTGTTAGTTCACGATGTGTATTTTCAATCCAAAACTTAATAGTAACTTACAAAAATTGGCTTTTATACCTTAGCCAAGGTTTCTTTGGTCAAAAAGTAATCATTTGGGAGCTCTAACTAAGGACAAATTGATACAATCTGGAAGCTTATAGCTCCATCTCATCGATTACAATATTCACTTGGCAAATAGGAGTGACAATATTTTCGATTTAACAAAAGAATAAGTGTTTTTACAATAAAAGCTCTCGAAAAATGTTACATGGGTTAGCTTGCTGCTAACATGCCAATTCTATGGGGCATTGATCAAATGCGATAAGAACCATCTCTTTGTTTCAAACTTTTTGATTTCATTTTGTCTCTCTTTGCTTTCCACAATTTTTGTTGAGTCCTTACTGATAAGCTTTCAAACTCAGTTTTTTCTTGATGTTTTTGCTTGTCTACTCTCGTTCTGTTTCATCATGCTTCCTGAGGTCAATCTCTAATCACTACTTTGACAAGAACTGTCGGCTCTGACTCAAATATTCTAGAACAAGGTAAAACCCCAATGACATTCACAGTCGCTATTCCCATGTTTTTAGGATTCTTTGCACAATGTTGGATCAATTGTTCTTTCCACAACCCTCACAAAATTCAAAGAATTTAGTTCTCTCGCCCTTGTGTGGACAAACTCGTATACCCAATGGTTACCTCAACATTCATAGCATGAACCTTCCTAAGGCTATGGAGCTGGTCGTGCTCCCATTGGTTGTCCTATCCTAGGAGGATATCCTCTAGGCTTGTAGTTTTGGTTTTCTATGAACATGAGTTTGTTTTTGTCCATCATATATTGGTTTCTTGTTGTTTGAGCCACATAGGAAGGTTTTGTAGCCTCATCTGCACTTGCCCAAAAAGGACAGTCCTTTGTGGTATATGCTACTCCCTTTGGCTCTCTTCCATGAGTTTCATCAAGCTCTTTGTATAATAAGCAGTTGGTGGCATCGTTTTCTGACTTATGAGTGGTTCTACCGACTGTGTGTATCTAGAAATAGCTTAATTTTCTTGAGGTAAAGGTGGCTATTGTCCCAGTACTGGTAATTGTTTGTCTCCCCCTTGTGCTACAATGCTAGGTTCTATTTGATACCTCAGAGGAGGTGGTGGCAATTGCTGCATCATTGGAGGTCTGTATGGCCTTTCCCTCACATGATTCCAATTGTAAAACCACTCATTTGTGTTGATTGGTGTATTTTTGTTTGATAGCAAACCACTTTAATGCTCTTGGTATAATAACTCATGTGGATGATGTGGTCGCAAATGGAGACCTTGTCGATAAGCTTGATTCATCCTTTGAATCACTTTCTCAACTACTTGATCAACATTTTGTGTGATTGAAATAGGAGCACTATGTTTCATAGATGACTCACTAATGGTTGAAGAGGTACTACTGGTGTCATGTTTGCATCTTCGGTTATCTCTCAGTATGTCTTGCAATTGTCAACTAGATACAATGCTTCTCTAGTGACTTGTTCAAATGTGGTGCATGTCTTCAAGTGCAAATCCTTCTTGAAAGGTCCATTTCTTACGCCCTCTATGAAGAGAACCGATAGTCCTTTATCTTACAGTTTCTTGCATAGGAAATCTCTCTATATATTGTTTGAAGTGAAGTGAAGCTTCCTTCACCTCTTCGTTCTCCTTTTTCTTAAAAGCATAGATATGGGAAATCATATTGTGCTTGATTTCTCTTTTGGAGAATTCCTTGGTAAACTCTCACAAGAGTTTATTGATGTTTAGAAAATCTCTACTGCTCATTGGTTGAAACCAAGTCAATGTTGTTCCTTCCAAGGTCAAGCAAAATCCTTCGTATTGAGTGTGAAAATCCACAACTTATTCAACTCCTCTTAAGACTTGCTTAAAAAGTGAAACATGTGCATATGGATCCCTCAACCCATTGTACTTTTTTGGAACACATTTTTCCACTTGAGATGGTCACATTCTTTGTGTTTTTTCTACCATTCTCATCATTCTAGGCTCCCCTAATACAAAATATCATGCTTCATATCCATTCATAGGTTCTCTAGTGGGAGTTTGATCAGTCACTCTCTCATTAGGTCTTGCATCTCTAGCTTCAATCCATGTTTCTAGAACTCTAGTAGTGTGAATTGTGTATGGAGCCTCACTGCCCTGATTTGTGGTCATTGGATCCCTTGAGCCTAAGGATCCCATTGGTCTAGGTACAAAAAAATATGGTCGATTGAATGAATCTTCCACTCTAGTTCTTATCAAACTCTCTCTCATAGTTTTTGGCCTCATTTTAAAGATAGCTGGTCTATGTGTGTCAAGAGTGATGTAGTACTGATGGAGAGGTACTCCAAAGTACGTATATCTCTCCATCTCCTTGTAGTCTATAGTAGAGTACCATCGTCCATACTTATCAAGCGTGACCAGTTGGGTCTTTCTACCTTTCTCGTATGTGAAAACATATAAGCATTTTTTCTCTATTAATTCCCCAATGTTGGGCTCATCACACTTATAGTAGAGCATTTTCTCTCCATTTTCATACTTGTACCAACCCACATGTGTATTTCAGTGTTGATTTGAGTTGCCAAATTTACTCGCCTAAGCTTCGTATTAGGAATGTCAAACTTTAGCTGCTTTTCTTCAAGCTAGACATCAACATTATCTTTGGTGCATGTGAATCCCTAGTTGTCCACAATATAGGGATTTTGCACAACTAAATACATGGTTCCCTCATCATCAAAGTATCGGGCGCAACTATAGTCCACAGAACTATGTCCTTGAACTTGGTAGGTCTCTCTTCTAGTTTCACACAATAGCAATCCATACCATCCTTGTAAATTTTGGCACCCTGTTCATTTTCAAATTGAAATTTCAAGTGCAAATGTTTCATGGTTGGTGCTAGCTAGGATGGTACCACTCCCATGGTTGTTTCTTCCTTGAAGCTCGCACTCTTGGATCCTTTAGCCGTGTAGGTGTAGAATCTCTCTAAAACATGTATCCAAAAGACTTTCCTCAAGGATTTTCTCTAAGGTTGGCAACAGTCCTTGATTGACACTCGCTATGGTATAAGTCTGAGCTCAATCTATGACAAAGGAACATGGATCGCAATCCATTTACCTTAATGTGCAATTTCACTGAAACTTGGTACACGGCTTCCCCTCAGTCCATTGATCCTTTCTATATGGTTTTGATGTGTTTTGGATCAATTTAGGTCATCCAAAAGTCAAACCCTAGGTCTGTCTGGCAATTTTTGGACTTAAAGTATTTTTGTCCCCTTTTGACCCACTTCTTGATGTTTTTTGGCTACCTTGTTTTGGGATATTTTTTTTGTATTGGTCTTTGCTACAAGTCTGTATGGTCTCTGCCCAAAAAATTAGAAAAGGTACATGGAGCGCGATCCATGTTCCATCAGATATGGAGCCCAAATTTGGCTTGATGATTACTTGTATTCTAAGTGCTAGTGTAAGTGCCTGCACTGCGTTTTTTACTAGCTATCAATTTTTTGATGATTTAATCAACCTTTTTGTAATTTTTGCTATGGTACCCTTTGCAAAAGTTTTTTCAATTGTTGTCAGCTATCTATTGCTCAAGTCTCAGCCTCAAGTGGTCAAAGGTACATGGATTGTGATCCATGTTTGACAACATTTTGGCATGAAATTTGGTGAGCACGATGCTCAAACCCTGTAGAGGTCAATTCTCACCCCTTTTTCATTTGGATCTCTAGAAGTTAATATGACCAAGATTTTGGTCAAATATTAAGGTTTTTGTGCCTTCTTTTCAAATGCTTGATTTTGAGTGTGTTTTTAGTGTCAATTTTTATCCAAAATTATATATTTAGTGATTAGGTACCACCCTAGACCCAATTGTATCATCTTTCAATCAAACAATCATAGAGGTACATGGATCGTGATCTATGTCCCTCCACGAAACTGGATGAAACTTTCTAGATTGCTTCCCTTGGGTTTAGTCATCCCTTTTTCCCATAAATTTTTGGGCTTTGATCAACTTTTAAGCTCTGACCATAAAATTTCCTAATTTTCAGAGTTATGGTCTCACTTGACAAAATATGGTTTTCCACAGTTTTTGACCTGAACTTCTTAGCCCAATTTGATGGTAAAGGTTGCTACTTAGCCTACTCCTAAGTGCAAAATTGAAAGTGAAATGGATGATGGAACAATACTCTTAAATCATCAAGAAAAATGTAGAATTAAATGCTTTTTGTGACACAACTCCCTATGCCTCTCAAGAGTAGATCTAACAAGTCCTCGACTTCTAACCTTTACCAAGCACTAAAGCTTGTGTTTGTGACCTGCTTGACTATTATGTTGTATACGGAACAGATATCAAAATGCCTAGATCACTCACCACCTAAGGATTTCTATCCCCACCAATGGTGCCAATGCTAGCGGGTTGCCATGATCAGATGTATGTAGCATAGCTATCCGGTACTAACACAATGTCAATACTCAGAGAAAAAAATCGGATGGACATGAATATTATTTGAGGGTGTCAACCTCAATAAGTGAACCTACAAAACAAAGTTATATAAAGCACTAGCAAATCTGTCACTCTCTAGTGAGGCAATCCGCCTATATCCTATCTCATCACTCTCGGTAGTCACTCCATTTCGGTGCTCAAACAAAGTCAAAATGCAATGAAACTCTAGGGAAAGTTCTAAGATTTCTAGGGACACTATCCTACCAAGTTTGGTTGCAATCTGATAGGCTACCAAAATCATGATCCATCATGATCAAGGTCCTAAAAATTACAACATAACTAAAAGTTCTTCCTATGGTTTAGGAACACTCTCCCATGTTGAAACATCAAAAAACAACCATTAATGCACTTAAAAGGTAGATTTAGCTTGAAAATAGTCCGTTAAGAACCACATCAAAATTGTGAATGGTTACACTTAAATTAAAAGAGCACAATACAAGAAACACAATGCAATTGTCTGAAACAAATTTGGATTATTAGAGCTTGAGACAAATCAATTACAAGGTGCTTGAGAGGTAGTCGCTCTCAGTCGTACACTTCAAACTCTCCCAAAACTTTAGATAAAGATACAAAGGTTGTCTTCAAACTCAAAAATTTGAGTTTTATAACTAGGGCTCATTTGGCCAATGGTCCAATTACAAGGCTCAAAACTCATCATAAGGGATTACAACTCAGATTTACAAAAGCTGGGCTCAGTAATCACTTGACGAAAAAAATCAGATTTTCTCTTATTTACAAATCTTTTCTCAAAAAATAAAGGGCGTACAAAATTGATGGCTTTATGAAAGGTGGTCAATTAGGAGGGTGCCCGTCTGGTTTATCTGTCAATATCTAGGAATACTTTTCTATCGTCAAAATGTCAAAAAACAATCATTTTTGTACTCAAAACTATAGATTTATCTCACACACATGCAGTCGCAAACCACAAAATGGATTACAATGTGCTTTAAAGTAGTAGCTCTCAGTCGTATGCTCAGAGATCTTCAAACTTTAGATATGGAATGATTACGCTTAACTCAAAGAGTAAGAGACATGGAACATAATGCACTTTTTGGAATCAAAATTTGATAACCATGAACAATGGATTACAATGTGCTTCAAAGTAGCCACAGTTGTACGCTCAGAGCTCTTCAATCTTTAGATAATGATACAAAGGTGTTTGTTCAGACTTTAAAATTTGTACTTTATACCTAGGGCTTCTCTATTAGATAGTGGCCGGCTTACAAGGTTTTTAGCTTAGGACAAAAAGATTATAACCCAAAGTATACAGCAAAAGTGGCTCAATAATTACAACCCCTCTCTTATACAAGGCTTCTCCAAAAAATTGTGTGATTACAAAAAATCATGGATTACAACTCCTCTCGTATACAAGGCTTTCCAAGAAAATAGTATGATTACAACAGTCTAGTCCAAAGTCTAAGGGGATGTTTGTCGTAGGCTTGGTAGCCTTTGGCCTACACCAACAATTGGAGTGTGAGAATCACCCCTTCTACAGTGAGCAGTCTAGTCATCATGTAAGCATGTGATGGCACATGCTCTAGTGCACATGGCAAGTGAGTTGCACAAGAGTCCAAAAGGGTATCCCAATCACCCTAGCTTTCCACATTCAATGGAGCCACTCTTTCCCTTTTGGGAGTTTCCCCTTGACCCATGGGAAAGATACCATTTGACCCTTGATTATCAAGCATGCAAAGTGTTTGGCCGATGCAGCCGACCGACACCCTCCTAGTCAGACAAACTATCCAGAGCCACAATTTTTTATATTGTATCACATTTTTTTGGGAAACTTGTAAATAATCCCATATATTTTAATCTAAAATGAGCATATTCTCAAAGCCCAAAGTAGCAAACCGTTGACCATTTTGAAAGGCCTAGGTAAAGGTCAAAAGGATTACTTTGAACATATAGTTGGCTTATCTTTTTGAAAAAGAAGAGCTTTTATCGTACGGCTATCAAGCGGCTACTCTGCTCAAACTTGTAATCTATTTCTCTCATGATTGGGTAACCAAAATTGATTCCAAGAATTGCATTGTGTTTCTTGTATCTTGCTCTTTCATTTGAGTGTAAGCATTTCAAGTTCTCTTGTGGTTTACAACTACACGTTTGCAAGTCTTATCTTTAAATTTTTAAGTGCTTAAAATCATTATTTTTTGATATTTTGACCATACTAGGAGAGTGTTATTAGACCTTAGGGTGACCTGTTTGTGTAGTTCTATTACAGATTTTGATACCTTGTCAGGTGGCCACCAGACTTTGTAAACTTGTCTCCTTAGACCTAATATAGTTTCCCTTAAAGTTTTGTGGCAATCTAGTTCAGTTTAATCATCAAAAGGAAATGATGATCTAGAGCGGTGAGATAGGACATACGCAGGTTTTCCGATATAGGAGTGATGATTTGATTATTCAGTTGGTGCATTTTCTTGTTAGGTTCACTTTTTGAGGACTAACAACCGCAAAGATTATGAGTCTCCATACCCCATCTGAGTCACCTCCCTAAGTATTGACATTATTATGTTAGTGCTAGATAGTTATGCTATAGACGTCCGTCGTGGTGATCGGCTAACATTGGACGTCATTGTTGAGGAATGATCCTTAGGTGGTGAGTGACCCAGTACATATTTAGAGTGTTCTTTTCCAAAGATTCATCATCCACTCTATTTACACTTTAGCACTAAAGCAACTAGACGTGGGTGTAGTGCTTGATAGATTCTAGAGTCGAGGGACCACCTAGATCAATCCTTGAGGGGCAAAGATATTTGTGAGTGAGATACCAAAAGCATTTCATTCTTCAAATATTCTATATGCTTTAAGAGTAATGTTTTCTTGTGGGGTGGCTCCCCTTTTAGAGAATGTACTTTTGTGTGTTGGAAGACGTCATGGCTTGTCATGAGCATGACTAGTATTTGTAATTCTTTTGGGTTGTTAATATGATCACTCACATTCGTAAGTTTTGTCCCCCAAAAAAGAGTGATGTTTTGTTTTCCATTACGAATTTAATTTGCATAGTTTTATTCTCTTTTGTTTCAAGTTTCTTTCTAGCACATAGAAGTAGGGTAAGTAGAAACCATCATCATCAAATTGGGCTGAAAAGATCAAGGCAACAAGGGTTGAAAACCATATTTCGTGCCAAAAGACCATAACGCTGAAATTTTGGAACTTTGACATTAAAAAAAATATCAAAATTGAGGCAAACTTTGAAAGTAGTTTGGAAAACCAAGATAGAGAGTGAAAAGGGCTCAAACACAAAAAAAAATGATGCACCCTCTCACTACAAAATATATTCAATACGTGATCAAAAGATCGTGGTTCAGTAACCAATGTGGCAACTAAGAGAACCAAGGACATCTTATGATGGATCTAAGAAATCCAAGAGCATAGACTTAGCTAAACCGGGAGAGGAACCAAAGTCGGCGTACATTGCCACCAATCTCACAGAGGGGGAGGAGCACCTTTTGATAATTACTCTCAAAGACACTACCTTCTTGCAAACAAACTCGTCTTCTTTGGGGGTCATCAGGCACTATTGTACTTGGTACAAACCTTACAATAGAGGATGTATTGTCAAATGGTTCATTATATTTCTTGGAGTTTGATTTCATAGTGGTGGGGGAGAAGTAAACAACACATCAGAGGATTAACCATTTGTCAAGACTCACTTGTGGAGAAGCACCTATTGGGGTTGATGATGACTTATCGGACTCATACCTTTTTAACACTAAAATGGTACCGAGGTGGAGTGAACAGGTCATAGCTTTGCTCACCATTGGATCACTATAAATTAGAAGGCAGATAATCATCATTAAGGAGACAAGAACACTCATGCTAATAGATGGAAGGCTATACAAGAAAGGAACCGATGGTATATTGAGGCTATTTATAGAGCCAAATGAGAGACATGTGTACTTGAGCCAAGATCATGTGCAAAATATGTAAATTGACAATGAAGAAGTACAAACATTTTAGAGATTAATGAGACCAGGTATGTAGTGTCTTAGAATGCCAGTGTTCATGAGTACATTGTTTCATGATACATTTGTGCAACCAATGCACCTATAGAACATGCAACACTATTCAGAATCACGATTGCACCTAAGTGGAGCTCATACATTGTGGAGTACCTTACGATGGGACCTTGCCAAGGGGTTGAACAAAGCAAGGACAAAATCATTCAAACAAAAGCAAAGAGTTATTTGTTGATAAAGATCGCCTCTACAAAAAGGAAAAGACAATAGTAAGGATAAAAATTAGTAAAATTACCCAAGAGAGTTGAAATGGAGTTTTGGAAAAAACATTGAGTCAGTAAATCAAGTACTTTAAGCATGTCAAGTTTCAAAGGTATTTATGCAAATCAAATTTTTGGCCAACTTACGAATGGTCAAACTCATAGAATTCAGGAAAATTAGCTATCAAATGTCAAAATAATGAGTTGTTTTAGCCCCAGGTGGTATACCATGAACAATCAAGGCAAAGGAGGTAAGAGTGCACTTGAAGTTCCAGGTAACTTGGATACATATAGCCAAAATAGGGCAAAATATGCCTCATTTACATTTTATGTGTATAGTTGTTCTACTTAAATACATAAGCACAAAAGAACCATAAAGTTCAAAAGAAAGTTGGCTTTAGACAAGTGACTAGGGGTACCACAAAAACAACTCAGTCTTAGAATTATTTTTGTACATTGCAATAAGAATGAGGTCTCATTCTAGTAACATAGTAAAAAGGAATAAATGTACTGTCAGCTTTAAAAAGTGAGATTAGTTTGATATATGAAGGATGGACAACAGCAAATCCAAAGAGATTCCAAGAAAGGACAGAGCCCTCACCTGCATCCATTCAAACAAGACAACAATTTTTTAGCCTTGAATGCGTATTACAGGTGTCAATGGACTATAACCGTTGTTACCCATGTCCAACTTACAACCTTTTTAACCTAGACTATCATCCTAAATAATCAGTTTTTTTGAAAAAAGGTTTGTTTTTGTTCTTTTTAAGTTAATTTAATGGCAAGTCATCCAAAGGTCATTACTCCTTTGGAATAACAGCTTAAAAATTTTAGTTTTAATAGATATGGTTGTTATATATCCCAATTTTATTAAGACCTTATATATTATATTAGCATACATATCATTATGATCAAAAGGCCACAACCCCTTCCGATCCAAGTGTATTAATCCCAAGATTAAGCCCAAAAAATTACGTCCGTCCCTACTGCAGGATCCTTTAAAAAATAGCCCAAATGATTGAGTTCCTTTGTAACCTCCAAATAGATTTAAAATATCCATCACATTCCAAACTTCATGAGCTTCAAAGCCCCATCTTAATTATGTTTTTTTTTAAACGACTACAACTAGAAAGTGGTGAAACATCCCGATAGTACAGCATCATCGTGAAAAGTTTTCTTAGCATGTCAATATATAGGGTATCCCATCTATAAATATGAGCCAAATCACTTCCAGACAAGAGCAATACCAAGATTAAAAAAAGCCATAAAGTAATCCAACCATATATAGAAATTCATAAGCGGCTAGTACTTTGCAAGGGTAAGTACGAGCAATAGGTGTTAACACAAGCCATTTTATTTAGTGCAGTATACCATATGCGGGATCAAATGATTAGTTTGTGCAAAACGCGGTCCACCATTTACTTGTTATGCAGGGCTATCAAAACAAACAAGGCCTAAGTGTGTTATCACACGACTTCTGAGCCTCATAATTACCCTAAAATTATACAAAGCCCCTCCCCTTTTTTTACTCATTGGACTCAGATCCACAAACAGTGTATGATAAGGTCGCCTGGATTGGAGAACAAATAACCAGTGTTAATCAGAACATGTCAATTTTACCTGCAACAAACCCGTCAACATGACATCATGTTACATCAAAATTTAATGCAGTAAAACGAGAATCACATTATGACTAGCACCCAAAACCCTTTGCAAAACCACCTTTTTTGTGTAGAGTTTATAGAACGACAAGGGCAGGTTATACAAAGTATGGACTTACAAAAAATAATTTATGCAAAAAAACTAGAGTTATATTATGACCAACGCCCAACGGGCAGGGAAATGCATTTGCAAAACAACCTTAATAGTGCAAAGTTTATCAAACAACAAGGAAAGGTTATGTAGAGTACGGACCTGTGCAGTTCCCTTATGCTCCATTAACTCCATAGTCATGCAATGAGATATCGACTAGAGAAAAGCCCTCAAATTCTCTCTTTTCACATAAACTCACACACACAATTAAGGCAAAGTGAGGGATATGAAGCATCCCTCACCTTGTTTATATATTGATAAGTCACCCTCTGAAGCAATGAGTAGAGATAGCAGGGTGAATTTCATCCAGATCCACTTATCACCAAGGCACAGAGATGCTAGTGGCGACTGCCAGAGAATGAATTTAGAGGAGAGGGTGATGGTAGAGAATAAACAGCACGAAGCCGACTCAGTCCTCACAGTGCAAAGAGAAAAAATTGAAGCGTGTTGAGTTAATGCTCGATTATGTGCTATAATGTCATGGGTTTGAGAACCAAACTATCTGTTGGGGTATAAAGCCCAATGTGGTCGCCCAGGTAAGTGGGCGGGCCGCTAGGTATGTACACATATTCTTTTGTAAAAACCTAATAAGAACTCACTATGCTCTACACATTACAGTAGAGCGAGTTCACCATATCGTCGTGCTCTTCTTCTCGCACTCTCTCTCGCGTCGCACTTCCGCTCGTACTCCTTCAACTGGTATCAGAGCTCAGATCGAGGCTGGGGGCAGCACTGCAGGAGGCTAGAGTCACCAGCTCAGATTGGAGTGAAATTCGACAGGCGAAGACACGGCCCCAAATCCTGTGGATAAGCCCAAAGGGCTTGGTGTTCTCAGAATTTCATTCTGAGGTCATCTCGGCCACCGCTCGGCTTCGACAAAGGTCTGCGCAGGCCATTTTCGACTACGTGGTCTCGGCGGGTGCAGATCCGACTCTGCAAATTTGGGGTTTTTGGCCTACGACTGCAGGTGCTGAGGATATCGACACTCCCAGAGTGTTGATTTGTGGCTATCTACACATCGAAGGACGGCTCACAGTTCTTGGAGGCGTGTCACATACGACACGGCCCCATCTACACACAGACTGTAGGCGACATCCACTAGTTCATCAGGTAGCTTGTGTTTGCTGCTTGATATTCCAGATTTCATCCTGACATTGCAGGTACTTCCACATGGGATGTATTGTCAGAGATAATGTATGTTTGTTGAGGGTTTGCTGGCTGTGAGTCACGCAGCAAACAACCGCCGCAGCGGTTACAGCATACAGTGGGAAATTTGTGGATGTATGACTTTGTGGGAAGTCTATGTACTGTCAGATTTACTGCAGCCTTTGTTGAGGGTCGAGTGAGGTTTTATTGAGCTGGGGGATTCTCGAATGTTGAGATCCTTTCGGTGATACAGGTCTTGGAGCGATCCCTCGAGCACCCTTAGATAGGCAGCTAGGATGTATTGACTGTGAGTTAGATAGTTGGGATTGCATCTTTGCTTTACTGCCGTTGAGGCATTGTCACAGTCTATGCTTACAGGACAGTGACAGGACTGTGAGAGACAGCACAGGTGCAGGACAGGTTTACCCGCAGCTTACAATGTCAGAGAGACAGTGTTTTTTGAGTACACCAGAGCCATTTTACAAAGGAGACTCTGACGAAATTTATGCAGAATCTGAAGCTTTCTTGGTTCATTTGACAGGTTGATATTGGTTCAGAGGTCAGTTTATAGGGGAAACTCTGCCGAATTTTTCCCAGGAAAGTAAACTACTGTGAAGCGTAGCTATGGCTGGATCACAGGACACTGCTGTTTACAATATCAAGAAGCTGGATGGAACCAATTTCCCATTGTGGAAGAAGCAGATTTGGCACGTGTTGGTACAAAAGAAGCAGATAAAACCTATAAAGCTCAAGGGGATAAAACCAGAAGATATGGACGAAGATGAATGGAGCGAAATGGATGAATTGGCACTTTCTACCATTATGCTGACTTTGGCAGAAAGCGTTTACTTCAATGTAGCAGACGAGATGTCGGCTTATCAAGCATGGTTAAAGCTGAGTGATCTTTATGAGAAGCAGAGTGCAGATTCACAGGTATACTGGCTTAAGAAGCTTGTTGACTTGAAGATGAAAGAAGGGACACCTATGTCCAATCATCTGAATGAATTCAACACAATCTATAGTCAGTTGTCAGCTCAAGGTGTCAAGTTTAATGAACCTGTTAGAGCTATGTTCCTGTTGATCACATTGCCAGAAAGTTGGGACACTTTTCGCACAGCTTTGAGTAATTCTGTACCTCCAGATGGTTTGAACATAGCAGGTGTAGAAGGAAGTCTGCTTATTGAAGAAACCAATAGAAAGACAATGGACAAAGGCAAAGGAACAGCCTTAGTTGTCAGGGGAAGGACCAAAGAAAAGTACAAAGGTGGAAAGAGGAATCAGTCTCGTAGCAAGTCCCGCAGTGCTAAAGGCAAGAGTGACATAGAATGCTACCATTGTGGCAAGAAGTGTCACATGAAAAGAGACTGCAGAGAATGGAAAGCAGAAAAAGGCAAAGAGAAAGCTGAAGACCATAGTGAGAAGAACAAGTCCTCAGTGAAGATTCAAGAAATAAATGTGACAAACACTGTTGTAGAGGATGACAGTCTAGTGTCAGGAGACATCTACTTCTTGAAGAATACAATGGACTCAGCTCTTCTTACAGCATCTGATGGAAATGCACTGAGTGACTGGATTATAGACTCAGGGGCATCACTTCATGTGTCTCCAAACAAGGAGTGGTTTACCTCTTATGTGACCACTAAAGATCATGTTCGGCTAGGCAATGGGCAGACATGTGAGATCTTAGGTGTTTGAGATGTTCAATTGAAGTTTCAGAATGGCTCTTCTTTCACGCTGAAGAATGTGAGACATGTTCCCGCAATTACAAAGAGCTTGATCAGCACAGGTTTACTTGATGATGCTGGCTACGCACCACTTTTGGACAGAACATGTGGAATATATCCAAGGGTTCTATGACAGTAGCACATGGAGTAAAGTCTAGAGGACTTTACATGATTTATGTATCAAATGTCTCTAAAAATGTAATCAATGTAACCGAGCAGCCGAACGTTTCTTTGTGGCATAGCCAGTTAGGACATATGTCCAAGAAGGGAATGGAAATCTTGTCTCATTCTGGTTATATGTCTGGCTTTTCATTTAATGATTTTGAATTCTGTGAACATTGTCTGTATGTTAAGCAAACATAGCAGCCACATAAGCATAGAAGCAGTAGAAGAGATACACAGTTGGCACTTGTTCATAGTGATTTGTGTGGACCTATGCCTAACCTATCTCTAGGGGGAGCTTCTTACTTTATGACATTTATAGATGATTACTCGAGGAAAGTATGGGTTTACTTTCTCAAGCACAAGGATGAAGCGTTTAGTGTTTTCAAAACGTTTGTGACACTTGTGGAGAATCAGAGTGGCAAGAAGCTTAAATGCTTACGCACTGACAATGGTGGAGAGTATGTTTCAAAGGCCTTTCAGGACTTTTGTGAGTCAAAAGGTATAAAACGTGAACTTACTTCTCCTTACAATCCTCCTCAAAATGGTGTTGCTGAGAGGATGAATAGGACCATACAAGAGAAGGTCAGAAGTATGTTGTCTAATGCAGAGCTGCCAAATGGGTTTTGGGCTGAAGCTGTATCAACAGTTGTTCATCTTGTAAATAGATCTCCTAGCAAGGTTTTGCAAAGGATTCAGTGCCAGAGATGGTATGGTCAGGCAAAATGCCCTCATACAAGCATCTCAGAGTCTTTGGCTGTGAGGTATATACTCACGTTCCAAAGGAATTTAGGAACAAACTTGAGTTAAAGAGTAGAAAGTGCATCTTTCTAGGCTATGGTAATTCTGGTGAGATGGGGTACAGACTTTGGGATCCCGAATCCAGAAAGGTTGTCCGCAGCAATGATGTTCACTTTAATGAATCCAAATATCATTCTAAACCAGAGAGGGTTGAGGAGATTAGAAGAGTTGTCTTCCAAGAAGATGGAACTGCATGTGCAAGACAAAATGTCAAGGCTCAAGAGGAGCAAGGACAGGATAGAGTGGAACCACAGGTTGTGGCTGAGCCTGAGCCACCTATTGTGCGTAGATCTGGACGTGTCACGCGACCTCCTGATAGGTTTGTTCCATCTATGAACTATGTCATGTTGACTGATTGCAATGAGCCTTCATGTTACAAGGAAGCAGTGCAAATGAAGGACTCCGGGAATTGGCAATTGGCCATGCAGTCAGAGATGACAGCTCTGCATAAAAACAAGACATGGAAGCTAGTTAAATTACCACAGGGCAAAAAGGATCTACCTTGTAAATGGGTTTACAGGTATAAGATCACCACTCATGATAGTCAGCCAAAGTACAAATCAAGGCTTGTTGCCAAGGGCTTTAAGCAAGAACAAGGCATTGACTTTAATGAAGTCTTCTCTCCGGTGGTCAAGATGACTACATTGAGATGCTTTCTTGCATTGGTTGCCATATTAGATTTGGTGTTGCACCAAATGGATGTCAAGACAGCGTTCTTGCATGGTGATTTAGATGTGGAAATTTACATGCAGCAGCCAGAAGGGTTTGTTGAGAAAGGCAAGGAAGATTGGGTATGTCAGTTGTTAAAGAGTCTTTATGGCTTAAAACAATCACCGAGGGCATGGTACCATAAATTCCACAAGTTTATGCTTTCTCAAGGCTACAAACGTAGTGAGTTCGATCACTGTCTATATACAAAGAAGGCTAAGGATGGTAGTTGGCGGATCCTTATTTTGTATGTGGATGACATGTTGATTGCTGGCAAGCACTTGGAAGAAATTTCAGCTTTGAAGTCAAAGATGGCAAAATCGTTTGACATGAAAGACATGGGTGAGGCAAGTCATATACTTGGTATGCGCATTGAGAGAGACAGATCAAAGAATTTGATTTGGTTATCTCAAACAAAGTATATTGACAAGGTTTTGCAACATTTCAATATGGAGAAGGGAAAGGCACTGAGTGTTCCATTGCCACCATATGTGAAACTTAGCAAACAAGATTGTCCTGTGTCTGAGGAAGAACAGGCTGAAATGGATAAGATTCCATATGCGTCTGCAGTGGGTAGTTTGATGTATGCAATGATTGCTACTCGCCCAGACATTGCATTTGCAGTGGGAGTAGTAAGTCGATACATGTCAAACCCAGGCAAGAAACATTGGGAGGCAGTGAAAGGAATATTGAGATACCTGAAAGCTACAAAGAGTATGTTTATATGCTATGGGAGTCAGAAGCTAAGTGTAAAGGGTTTTACAGACTCAGATTATGCAGGTGACTTAGACAATCGAAGGTCTACATCAGGGTATGTCTTTACATTGGCTGGTGGAGCAGTATCATGGCGTTCTAGATTACAAGATTGTGTTACTTAGTCTACTACAGAGGCTGAATATGTTGCAGCATCAGATGCAAAGAATCAATTTGGCTTAATCGACTAGTAACAGATTTGGGAATCAAAGAAGAGATGCCTGTGTTATATTGTGATAGTCAAAGTGCTATACAATTGGCTCGCAATCCAGTTTATCACTCAAAGACAAAGCATGTGGATGTGAAGTATCATTTCATCAGGGAAATGCTCGAGGATAAGAAACTTCAGCTTGTCAAAGTTCACACCACAGAAAATCCTGTTGATCTACTTACAAAAGGACTTCCCTCAGAGAGCTTTGCGCATTTTCGCAAGCAGTTAGGTGTAGGGTAGTACATCACTTCTCTACATCTCTTGTATATTAGCTTGTATAGTAGCTTCTCTCACACTTAAAGTACCACATTGGACTTTAAGTGGGAGGTTGTTGGGGTATAAAGCCCAATGTGGTCGCCAAGGTAAGTGGGCGGGCCGCCAGGTATGTACACATATTCTTTTTAAAAAACCTAATAAGAACTCACTATGCTCTACACATTTAAGTAGAGCGAGTTCACCATATCGTCGTGCTCTTCTTCTCGCACTCTCTCTCGCGTCGCACTTCCGCTCGTACTCCTTCACTATCAAATCATGTTAGGGTTTAAATATCATTGACCCAAGAGGCAAAGAAAAACCCTTCAAGGGTAGTGTCATATGCGGGATGGGAGATATCCCAAGAAGGAATGACCAAACTTTTTAGGAGAGGTGGGTGTCCATATTGCCCCCCGTTAACAAAAGGTGTCAACTGTGGGTGACACATAAATCTCTTCCCCCCTTTTTTAAAAAAAACCAAGTAGAAAAACTAATGTGTGAGTGTGTGTTAGGGGCACTTCACCATTGTAGAAGAAAAAAACCTTTTTGACTAGGTATATATTTAATATGCCAACAAGGGTGCCAACCATGGGTTAAAAAATCCAAGTAAGGAACCTATGTGTGTGTGTGTGTGTGTGTAGTTGTTTTATCATAATTAATAAGACATAATCGAACTTTTACATTCAAAAGACAGCTGCCTCTAGAGTCTTATAATTATCTTTGTACAATGCTTGTATGAATGAAGTCTCAATCTAGTATACAGATATCAGAAGTACTTCCCTTGCAGTAGGTGTATGTGTAATCCTGTATTGGACAACTGCTAAAAGCCAAAAAAAAACTTCCAAGATAAAATAGAGTCCTTACCTGCAGCCATCCAAACAAGACAACAGATATGTTAGCCTTGCATGTGTTTTACAGGTATTAATGGACTATACCAATTTTTATCCATGGCCATCTTACAAACATTTTTAAACTAATAAGCTTAGTCCAAAAGTAATTTATGTGTTCTAAAATGCTTCTCCTTTTATAAAAATCCCCCCAAAGATTTTAGCAAAATCTTATTATTTTGATTAGAAGGTCATCATCCCTTCTAATTCAAGTATCTTAAACTCCCATCATCATCTTTAACAGTTTATTTAGTTTATCTTTCAAGGTTATTGAAGCTTCACCATAAGAAGCTATAGAAGAAGCTTTTCTATAAAATATTCCTTTAATAGTTCAAAATATCAAGCTCTTTTTTTTAGGTCAAATACAATTGGTGCCCGTCATGGTACAAGGAATCCAAATCATCCCCCAATTTGTATATCACTTACCTTAAAACTCTCTTAGCATGCCAAGTGGCAAGGAGCCCTTGTGGTGTCAAGCCAATCCTTAAGTCAAGCCATGAAGCCAAAGGAAAATGAGGCTATATGGTTTAAGTTTCCAATGTTACATGTCCTTGTGAATGAAAGAAGTACTATAACACCTTATCAAGATTCCCATTAAAAAAATAAGCCTAGTAATTGTAAGCAAACAGGCCAAAAAACCTCAAAACCAAATAACTAATAACAATCTGATTTGTAACCTTCCAGATCAAGCCCGTTAGTTTACCATAGGCCAGAACAGTGCATGCATAGTAACCAGTGACGAGTTTAAATCCAGAAGATACCTAGTGGAAACCCACC
This sequence comes from Adiantum capillus-veneris, assembly GCF_014529385.1. Classification (NCBI taxonomy): domain Eukaryota; kingdom Viridiplantae; phylum Streptophyta; class Polypodiopsida; order Polypodiales; family Pteridaceae; genus Adiantum; species Adiantum capillus-veneris. The sequence continues at coordinate 11,436,625 of NC_140943.1, read as the reverse complement.
CTCATTAGAGGTTCCTTATGATGAAAACGATGTTTAAGCAGTAGGGGTAACCACAAAAAATCTTCAAGTTGGGCCTTATCCGGTTTACGCGATAAGGACCAACAATCCACAGTAGTGCCTCCATTTAAGCAAAGCCAACCAAACAAAGGTTCTAACCAACTTAAGCGGCATGTTATGCTACCCCATACAGTGGTTCCAACCGAAGCTTCATTATGCATAGACGGGATACTTACCTTCTCAGTGGGCAAGGAATTACCAGAGAGTATAGTAAGCCAACCAATACTGTAGGTTTTATCAGTAAAAGCTAATGATAGGATACTTACCTTCATAATGGGCAAAAAAATTACATACCATGACAAAGTTCAGTAAGCCAACCTACTGGGTATAGCGTAGGTCACATGTGTAAGACCTTTCAAGGTTTAAATAAACCATCCAAAGATTTCGGTACCATATTACTCTTATGCCAAGCCAAGAGGCAGATACCATAACATATTCCCACATATTATAGTGTAGAAATTAATGTAGTCCCCCTTATCTATGACCAAAAAATGCCAAAACCAGAAGTTTTTAGAAAAAACCCGTGAACCAGAATAAATTTTTAGAAGGTGATTATCCGTAACCCAAATGTTTTAATCCAATGCACAGTAGCCCAATTTTTTAAGCTAGTGAACAGTCTACACATCGCAGCAAAAAACAACCAGTAGTACGATACAAGCCATGCCCAAAGCATGTTTACACCTCAATATTATTAACCATGCAATGTCACGCATAGCCAACATACTGGGCTCAATCAGTTATAGGCAGTGAGAAAAGCCCAACTATTAACGCAATGCTACCCCACACTGTGGTACTTACGAACCATCCATCTTTTAACACGTTCTGCTAAGCTGGGTCAAACCACACAATGGTCCATACCATCTAACTGATAGAGCAACACCATAACAGTTACATTGCCTTAAAAAATAAGATTGCAGTGAAACTCATGACAACAAGAGAAGTAGCCAACCTGTGTTGTTTGTGTTGCAAGCTCCATATTTTGGTGCAGTAGAGATAGATTCACAGTCCTTTACAATTTATGCAAGCAGAAACTCACACAAGGCTAAGTGAGGGTAGAGTGCACCCTCACCTCTTAGATAGAAGAAAAAGGAAGGCCGCCATCACTATGTAGCGTGTAGAGAGTGTTGAGTGGAGCGATCCCCTCTTGGGGATCTACAAATGCGAGGCCACCTGTGACGGGGTTTTCCAAGGCAAAAACCACCATAGGGCCTTCATGGCCAGGTTTACAATAGGCAATATACCACCTTTTTAGGTTCTTAGTACCACTCACGATTTATAAGGGCACTATCCCACGGTGGATACCCTATATACTGAAACTAGGAAGCATGTTTAGTAGAATCTAGGATGTCAATTATGCTAAAGAATCTTATAGGTAAGTAACACAATGTGTGTGTGTGTGTGTGTGTGTGTACCCGCCTGTCCCAGGCACCAAACACAATGAGACGATAGTAGGCCCATTGTGAATGGGCCTACTACCTTATTAGAGAAATGAGAATTTTATGGTTAAAGTGTAACCCAGGCCAATTATGCTGGGTAAGAGATTGTAGAATTTTATTGATTATGTTGTTTCTACTAAAGCCATTAAGGCAATACTTTTTTATTAGTACCTTAATATCCTCCCAAGAAAGGAGGTAATTGGAGGAAGAGTAGATAATCAAGTAAAGCACGCTGATACAAGTGCTAAGAGCTACTTCGTGAACTCAAAAGGTGGAAATTTAAGAAATCCCTTTTCCATACAAATTCTCGATCATATCCACGTACACAAGGTATATGAAGGGAAATAGAAAAGTTAAGGAATTGTACTGAAGTGCAAAAAACTCCATTAGGTGTTACGAGCTCTTGTAAAGAAGTTGGTTCAATTTTTAGGCAATTAGGATATATATGGAAAATTTCATCTAAGAAGGCCTTATTGTTGATGCTTAGTAAGTCATCCATATATCTGTAAGTGTGTCCAAACAGCGAAAGTTTGTTATTTCTACCTTCCATGGCTCTGAAAAACCATTTGTATTTGAAGAAGGCACGGTATATATTACACATAAGTGGAGATCATGAAAATCCCATGGGGATGCCCAAGCTTTGGTTAAAACATTTTCCTCCGGAGAGGATAGTAAAATTATCAAGTAACCATCATATGTAAAGACAGCTTCTCTTCATTGAAGTGTAAGTGGTGTAATGAGTATGTCTTTTTTATCCATCTAGGTTTTCTAGAAAGGGATATGTAGAAAAGACTCTTCTTTCTAGCATTGGAAAAAGAAATTTTGATAACCTTTGCTAGTACATTTTTAAGGCCAAGATCACCTTCGAAGGCAATGTTTTTATAACATTGAGTAATATTTGCTGTAAAAATATGGAATATTTGTTTAGCGAGGTTAAGAGAAACCTCAGTAGAGTTTTTTTTATCCAAAAGGGGTTGTATTGTATTTGTAAAAAGTCATGGCAAATCTTTTGTTTAGAGGCACAAATAAGTTCAAACTCAGCTAATATCAGGTCAAGACACAGAGTGATATCCTTGGTGATATCTGTAAAGATACCATTAGAAGAATTTGATATCCATCTGAATTTATGTTTATGTATTTTATAGGTGGGTAGGGATGTCTTAATTCTAGTGAATTCTTTCCCAGATATCTGAAATTGAGCAGCTTTCCAAGCTAGTTTTTTCATATAAGAGTGGGACAATTAGAGCTTTTATCCAGCTCGCCGACTATGAACTAATTCTTAGCCAATTTATGAAAATCATGAGCAAGTTGTGGTGTTAACCAGGAGTTATCAGTAGATAACCAATTTCTAGGTATTTGTGAGATTTTTTGAAAAAAACATTCTTCCACAACTTTTTTTAAGTCCAGTAGGATTGTCTTCTCCAGTTGGAGAGAACTGACAAGGTCAGTTAAGTAGCTAATGAAAGCTGATAGAGCGAGATATGGGTTTTTGGTAAAGTTAGGTTTGTGATTGAGTCCATTGGCCAACATTCTTCATAGTTTGATATTTTCAATGATGTTAAGATCACAAGTACAAACACGCATACCATATGTATCAACGTTTTTGCAAAATGTGACAAACTAACTGCATGTACATTCAGGAATTGATTCATGCCGAAGGAAATCATTACTATAGATCAAGTTTTTTATGGGTTGTTGATACCTCCAACCAATAAGTACATTATCAAGTAATTTATGACTGCCAAAAAGTAGGTCAAAGCACTCACAAAAAAGTGATTTAGGTTGTATCCAGTCAAGAAGTGCATTATGGGAGAGACAGTGTACGTAAATAAAGTCTTCGTTTGGAGCTTTTTTGTTGAGAAACCTTCTTCCACAAGGGCTCGCATCAACTTGCATGTTCATCAAGGATTACATTTCAAGAAAATTCATGATTGGGGAGTTTTTGCCTCTTCCCCTAGTTTAGCTACGAGACTTCCCTCAAGTAGAGGAAGAGCTAGGTGTCAAAAAAGAAGTGAAAGAGTTGGGAGTAGCAAGAGAATTGGGTCTTTTTAGAGAAGGGGAATCATCCTCATCTATACATGGCTTGAGTAAGCTAGTGATGATCTTTGCACCTTTGTAATTAGCATAAGTGGTTAGATAGATCCCGGGTTCATCAGATTTTAGTTCCTTCGAGATATCCAACATTAGTCCACGAAAGATGTTAAAGGCAATTTGAGCAATTACTATCTGTTTTGCTTGGTTGCCCAACCAAGAGCAAATAAGGGAGAGGTGAAAGTCCGCGGGTTTTTCAGGGAAGAGTAGGTCAACATGGTTGAGAATATACCAAATGGAATGATCAAACCACATGATGCTAAATTTGCAAGAGGCTTTAGGGTCAAGAAATTTGTAGGCACATTTAACATAGGGCTAAAAAACATTCCAAATGGATTTTGTGTAGAAATCTAGGTTTCTTTTGGCAAACTCCATGCTACCCTTTGTACGGATGTAGAGGCTAGTATTGGAAGGGAATTTAGAATGGTCAATGAAATTGAGGTTGAAGGGGGCTTTTATGAGTTCCCCTTTGTCTAGGAATTGTCCATCTTTCAGGATCTTGAGCCTGCAGCCTTTGATAGTAGAGGTAGGGAGATTAGCAAGGTAAACCCAGGTTTCACTTAGAATTGGTGCTAAAAAATCTTTGTTAGGTAAGACCAAAAGCTGATGGTTTTCCCCAAAAGACTCAATTTCAATCTACCCAACAAGTAGAAAAGGAAACACTTTAGAGATTTTTGGTACCATTTCTAAGAGGTTAGAGTCATTGAGGGAGCAAAGATTACTCTGAAATTATTTTGACGGCTTCTAGAGTCGCACTATCCCTACAAAATATACCACCGGTTTGAGGGATAATAGGGGTAGCTGGGGTACTAATAAAAGATGGATTGAGGCATCATAGTTTCTTCAAAAAGTTAGACAGATCAGACCCAAAAGAAGAGAATAGGGCAAGCTCTTGTTGGTACTGTAAAGAGAGTTTGGGAACTGGGCTATGTACTAGGAAATCAAATTCACACCCTCCTTGGAATCCGTGTCTAAGGTAGCCAAAACTTTGACCCAATCATTAAAAGATAACATGTGTAAAATAGACATCTTTTTGTCTGAGGTAAGAGCCGAGTCATATATTAGTTGAGATGCATCCAAGCTGCTAATACATTTGAGGACAAGATATGTAGCTACAAAGAGGGGTTCAGAGGTCAATTCCAATCCTTGTGAGAGAGCAAAGGTCTACAATATATCAAAAAAGTTAGTGAGCTTATGACTACTTTTTGTAGTAAGTAATACAATCCTTGGCCTTCCTAGCTAAGAAAGGTTGGGTTCTAACTACCAGGGCATTTTGTGGTTTATGGTTTTTAAGGTATAACTTAATTTTCTCAAGAATCTTTGTATGATTCTCAGGGTTTTGTTTTACACTCATGTGGGCTATCATTCTAAAATGTTTGTGGTCTTGAAAGGAAATATATAAACATAAATAGGATTAGTTACTGTAGATTGGGCATGCAAACCTTAACCCGGAAAAGTCAAAGTCTATAATAGCCATGAGCAGGAGACCACAAAAATAGTCTATGAAGGACCACCTAACATCAGTCAACCAAACAAGGGATTATAGACTGTGGGTCCATCTTTGAAGTAAGTTTTAGAATTATTTTCCAAACCAGCATCCCGGTTTCTCCATAAAAATGAAAAAACCTTATGTTTAGGACGTGTGTGTAGCAGTTTTATCATAATTAATAAGACATAATTGAACTTTTACATTCAAAAGACAGCTGGCTCCAGAGTAAGGGAAATGATAAGTACAAAAACAACTCAGTCTTAGAATTATCTTTGTACAATGCTTGTATGAATGAAGTCTCATTCTAGTATACATAGATGTATGTGTAATCCTGTATTGGACAATTGCTAAAATCCAAGAAAAACCTTCCAAGATAAGATAGAGTCCTTACCTGCATCCATCCAAACAAGACAACAGATATGTTAGCCTTGGATGTGTTTTACAGGTATTAATGGACTATAGCAGTTGTTATCCATGTCCATCTTACAAACTTTTTTTAAAACTTATAAGCTTAGTCCAAAAGGTAATTTATGTGTTCTAACTTCTCTTTTTATAAAAATCCTCCCAAAGTTTTTAGCAAAATCTTATTATTTTGATTAGAAGGTCATCACCCCTTCTAATTCAAGTGTCTTAAACTCCCATCATCATCTTTAATAGTTTATTTAGTTTATCTTTCAAGGTTACTGAAGCTTCACCATAAGAAGCTATAGAAGAAGCTTTTTTATACAAAATTCCTTTAATAGTACAAAATACCAAGCTCTTTTTTGTTTAGCTCAAATATAGTTGGTTCCCTTCATGGTACAAGGAATGAATATCATCCCCCAGTCTGTATATCACTTACCTTAAACCTCTCTTAGCATGCCAAGTGGCAAGGAGCCCTTGAGGTGTCAAGACAATCCTTAAGTCAAACCATGAAGCCAAAGAAAAATGATGCCATATGGTTTTAGTTTCCAATTTTACATGTCCTTGTGAATGAAAAAAGTATTGTAACACCTTATCAAGATTCCCAGTAACAAAATAAGCCTAGTAATTGTAAGCAATCGGGCCAAAAAACCTCGAAACCAAATAACTAATAACAATCCAATTTCTATAACAAGCCAGACCAAGCTCGTTAGTTTACCATAGGCCAGAACACTGCACGCATAGTAACCAGTCGAGTTTAAAACCAGAAGATACCTGGTGGAAACCCACCCTCATTAGAGGTTCCTTAGAATGAAAATTATGTCTAAGCAACAGGGGTAACCACAAAAAACCTTCAAGCTGGGCCTTATCCGGTTTACGTGATAAGGACCAACAATCCACAGTAGTGCCTCCATTTAAGCAAAGCCGACCAAACAGAGGTTCTAACCAAGTTAAGTGGCATGTTATGCTACCCCATACAATGGTTCCAACCGAAGCTTCATTATGCATAGATAGGATACTTACCTTCTCAGTGGGCAAGGAAATCACCACACAGTATAGTAAGCCAACTGATATTGTAGGGTTTATCAGTAAAAGCAAATGATAGGCCGATACTTACCTTCATAATGGGTAGAAAAAATACAGACCATGACAAAGTTCAGTAAGCCAACCTACTCGGTATAGCATAGGTCACATGTGTAAGACGTTTCAAGGTTTAAATAAACCATCCAAAGCTTCCGTTACCATATTACTCCTATGCCAAGCCAAGAGGCAGATATCAAAACATATTCCCACATATTATAGTGCATAAATAATGCAGTCCCCCTTGTTTATGACCAAAAAATGCCAAAACCAAATTTTGTTTGAAAAAACCCGTGAACCAGAATAACTTTTTAGAAGGTGATTAGTAACCCAATTTTTCAAGCCAATGCATAGTAGCCCAAGTTTTTAAGCTAATGAACAATCTACACAGCACATTTAAAAAAAATAGTATACGATACAAGCCATTCCCAAAGCATGTTTACACCTCAATATTATTAACCATGCAATGTCACACATAGCCAGCATACTGGGCTCAACGAGTTATAGGTAGTGAGGAAAGCCCAACTGTTAACGCAATGCTACCCCACACCGTGGTACTTACCAACCATCCATCTTTTAACACGTTCTGCTAAGCTCAATCAAACCACACAATGGACCATACCATCTAACTGATAGAGAAACACCATAATAGTTACATTGCCCTAAAAATTAAGATTGCAGGGAAACTCATGATAACAAGCAAAGTAGACAACATGTGTTGTTTGTGTTGCAAGCTCCATATTTCGGAGCAGTAGAGAATAGATACACAATCCTTTACAATTTACGCAAGCCAAAACTCACACAAGGCTAAGTGAGGGGTAGAGTGCACCCTCACCTCTTGAATAGAAGAAGGAGGAAGGTTGCCATCATTGTGTAGCGTGCAGAGTGTTGGGTATGCAAGCCCAGATTCAATAATGTCTAAGCCCATGAGAACGAGTCTCAAGGCATGCAGCTATAGACCACCAGTTTAGTGGAGTTTAGTGGAGATTGCATGATCAAGTTTGTGGTTTCATATATATGTAATAGGCTCTAATACAATATAGCGGGCCCTTTTTTTATCTTGTTGTGTTGAGCTCTCTCTCTCTCTCTCTCTCTCTCTCTCTCTCTCTCTCTCTCTCTCTCTCTCTCTCTCTCTCTCTCTCTCTCTCTCTCTCTCTCTCTCTCTCTCTCTCTCTCTCTCTCTCTCGCTTCTGTTGCACCTTCTCCTAGCCATGGAACACCCTCAGTGGCATCCACCATAGGCTGCCTCAACAACTGGTATCAGATCCCAGGCGGGCTACCAAAGCAAGGAGGAGCTTGGCTTTGCAGGGAAGCCTCGAATCGATTCATCTGTGGGAACTGCCGCTTGTAGAAAGGCGAACCTATCTATCGACCTATAGCAAACCAAACCAAACCGCCCTCAACATAGTCGCCTAGGGATGCTGATAACACCTCCTCGGCTGTAACTCTAGCCAACGCGGCCTCGACAGGCTCCTGCTTCATCAATTCTCCATCGTGCTAGTTTGCAGCTACAAAGAAGGCGTTTTGGTTTTTGTTGTGTCTTCACACTTTAAGACAGTGGCCACCCATTCAATTTTTAAAGCACGGGTTCCCACCCTCGGGTAATCTCGGCTCGGTATTTGGTGCTTGATGCTCACTAATAGCATATTGAAAAGGAGCATATCAGTAAGGGTGTGGCGTCATCAAAGCTGCCTCTCAAAGGCTACAATTGGCCTCAAAAGCCACAAGATGAGCATCATGCAAACGGTTTTAAGATGGTTGAAAATTTCCAAACAAGCAGTCTATTAATGATCATAAGGATGCTAATGCTAAATTTCCCCTACGGGTCAACAACTCAATTTTGGCTATTGATGCCAAAGAAAAGCATGAGGGCAACTCCAAAAATCTAAGCTTCAATGGTGATTTTTTTATTTTTATTTTGTCTCAAGCACTCAATACATCAACATATGCCGTACATAAAGAACTACTTCAAGATTGTGGTACTAGTTTCACAAATTACTTTTGCCAGTTTGGTGTCATAGTTTTTTCAACTTTAGTCTATTGTCAAAACAATCATACCCTTTTTAGTCAAAGCCTTGTTGTCAGTTGTTGTCATGCTTGTCAGTTGTCATCACATCAAAGTTTGTACGGGTTATAGACACTGCCACATAAAAAGTGGTAAGACCACCCCTTTGTTGTTTGGTCGGGTTCTGGTATGTCTCGCACTAATAGTTGTTAGAGGGAAGTACACACACACACACCTATGTTATTGTCAAGGGGGGGACTTCTACTCATGGTTTCAGGTGATTGGACTCTGCCATGGTCTGTCTTGTCTCAAGTCCATTGTCAGTGGTTTGGGTTGGAGGGGGGGGTTGTTGGGTATGTAAGCCCGGATTCAATAGTGTCTAAGCCCGTGAGAACAAGTCTCAAGACATGCAGCTATAGACCACCAGTTTAGTGGAGTTTAGTGGAGATTGAATTATCAAATTTGTGGTTTCATATATATGTAATAGGCTCTAATACAATATAGCATGTCCTTTTTTTATCTTGTTGTGTCGCTCTCTCTCTCTCTCTCTCTCTCTCTCTCTCTCTCTCTCTCTCTCTCTCTCTCTCTCTCTCTCTCTCTCTCTCTCTCTCTCTCTCTCTCTTCCTCGTTTCTGCTGCCCTTCTCCTAGCCATGGCACACCCTCGGTGGCATCCACCATAGGTTTCCTCAACACAGAGAGTGTTGAGTGGAGCGAGCCCCTCCAGGGGATCCACGAATGTGAGGCCGCCTGTGACGCGGTTTGCCAAGGCGAAAACCACCATAGTGCCTTCACAACCAGGTTTACAAAAGGTAGTATAGCACTTTTTTAGGTTTTTAGTACCACTCATGGTTTATAAGGGCACTATCCCATGGTGGATACCCTATATAATGAAACTAGGAAGAGTGTTTAGTAGAATCTAAGATGTCAATTATGCTAAAGAATCTTATAGGTAAGTAACACAATGTGTGTGTGTGTGTGTGTGCACGCGTGTGCGTGTGTGTGTGTGTGTGTGTGTGTGTGTGTGTGTGTGTGTGTGTGTGTGTGTGTGTGTGTGTGTGTGTGTGTGTGTGTGTGTGTGTGTGTGTGTGTGTGTGTGTGTGTGTGTGTGTGTGTGTGTGTGAGAGAGAGAGAGAGAGAGAGAGAGAGAGAGAGCTTAGCTTTCTAGCAACCTAGAGCACAAGATAGATTTTTTGCTTACTACTGGCACTCAGGACTACAATTCTCCGATTCGACAGGTATGATCTACTTACCTCCCTCAACATACTTGTGTGAGTGATACAACACAAAAAACACAAATCAAAATCAATTTTATACTTTTGCAAAGTGTCAAAGGCTAATAGAGGGAGTAAAAATGCTCCAATTTCAAAAAGATTGGGTCAAAATACTGAGCAAGACAAGAGCTTCCAAGCCATGTCAACACAATTTAATTTCATGGAGGAACATGGATCACAATCCATATTCCCTAGCACCCAGACATAGAGAAAATTCACCACTAGCATGCCACAAACCGCACCTAGCCACTTTTGCAAGAACATTTGGAAACTATGCTCTAGCATGGATCGCTATCCATGTCCCCCAAAAGCTCAAAATTGGACATGGTATTGCTAGTAGTTTGATCAAGGCTTGGGAAGGTCAATCTTAAAATTTGGGAGAATTTGGATAAAATTAAACCTAAAAACCCCAAATTCTTGGAAAAGCAATCTACAAATGGTCATTTTGGCTTAGGCAAAGGAAAAAGTGATATAAACCTCAAAAGTTGGTGACCATTTACTTCAGGAACATATCAAGATGCTTCCTTGTAAATTTTGTGATATTTGGGTTCCAAACATGGATCGCGATCGACCCGAAATGCAAGAAACTGCCATTTTTGGGTTTCCAGGAGTATTGGGGCGTTATAGGCATCAAGGAAGGGAGGAAACTCCATAAGAGTGGTTAAAGTCAGAGATTTTGAACTTCAGAGTATCAAGGTACCATAGTTAGGGTTTTGGGAGAAAAGTCCTTAAAGAGGATTTTGAAAATGTTAGTGTGCTTATTGTAACATTTAATGCACTAGTAACTTGTGTGTAGCGGAAATTGATAACATAGTGAGCATTTCATTAAGAATAAATTCCTAATGATCATAGAGAGGGTACTTAATTTGAAAAAGAAACGTAGCAATTTACACCTAGCTAATTTGGCATTGACAATACATGAAAAGAGAGAGAAATAGAACAATTGACAACAGTTGAGGACCAGATTTACATGGAGCCAGTCCCCCCTCCATAAAGGCTTTGTATTATAGTTTCTCCCATCAAAGGAGACTTTTGTACAATACAATTCTTGTGTTCCTTGACAAAACTCGTTGGTGCAATGAAGATGGAAGCTTCATGCACCAAATTATGCTTGAAAAACACACCTATTTTCCCTAGCCTCGGTCCCAAGACCTCACACACCTTCAAAAATGGTGAGAGCTAGTAGGGAATGAGGATAGATTGAGAGGAATAAGATGTATCTTATGAGAAAGAAGTATTCTCCTTACATAATCACTCTAATAGCATAGCTTAGCTTAGTAGCTAGCATGATAGAGGAGATGAGCATGCCATTGAAGCTTGGCTCTTGGTTGGATTTGCATTTCATAGCCAAGAGTTGTTGGTGTAGGCCTCTACTTCTCAATGCTTGGAGAAGGAGATGGAATTCTTCTTGCACACATGAGTTGTGTGTGTGTGTAGCATTGTGTTAGAGTAAAATTCATCCCTCTCTCTCATCTTGGTCGACCCCACTTCCTATTTTCTCAGATTGACCTCCCGTTGGCTCCTGTAAAGCTTAGCCGATAAAAAATTAGAAGCATAGTTGATAGCCTTCTGACAAGTGTCCCCCTTTCCCCTTTTGTGAGAGCTTTAGGTAATTAAATAATTCAATTAAACTCTCATTGGACCTCTTAATCTTTTGGCCAATAGGAATCAGGCAAGCCATTGGGCTGCTGAATGCTCATTGGACCCCTTGGTAGACTGTCCAATAGTCTTCTAGGGAGCTTAAATTCTATTGGTTCTTTTATCAAGAATTTTTAAATTTACTAGACTAAATTTAATCTAGCCTAATTCTCATTGGTCCACCTCCATGGCCATCCATTAGGATTTCAAGAGAGATTGGGAGCAACTGGCCTAGGAGCCTGACATGTATCTAGTATTCCCTTTGTGTAAAGGGGGAGCCTTGGAGTGTGTGTGTGTGTGTGTGTGTGTGTGTGTGTGTGTGTGTGTGTGTGTGTGTGTGTGTGTGTGTCCATAGCATAGCTCTCAAGCATCAACATAAATTTATCGATACAGGGGAAGCGACTCGGATGAGGCATGGAAACTCACTAGGGTGTCAATCCTAATGAAGTGAACTCAAAGAGATGCAACTACTAAATCTACAAGCAAATCAAACGCACTAAAGCCAAGTAATCTGCCTATGTCCTTCTACACAGCTCTACAGTCATCACGCCCGTTCACCATGCAAATCATATCGGAATCGCATGAAACTTGAAGGGAAGCTACAGGGGACTATCAGGAACATATCCTATCACTGTCACAGCATTCTGGAGAGGTACAACGATCGCGATCGTTCATCCCACAGTACCCAAAAACAGTAAACGAATGATCCTAAAGGGTCATTTTTAGGTCCCTAAAGCCTCTCCTAGGGTCAAAACAACATAAAATACGCATATAAACACTCAAAACAACGATTTAAGGCCTAAACGGATGCGTCTGAAACCTTCACCGAATCTTGAATGCTTACACTTGAATGAAAGAGCAGAGTAAGAGGAACACAATGCAAGAAACAAAACTGAATTTGGATTACCGTAGCCACACAAGCGATGATTACAAGTTGGAGCAAAGAGGTAGCTCTCTGTACGTAACGCAGTAGTCCCTTATCTTCAAAAAATGATCTCCCCTTTCCCACTAACCTTAGTGTATTATATACCTAGGGCTTTCTAAAGTGTCCGGCGGCCAACTTCTCATGGACCTTTACATACATCACTGGAAAAATTACATCTTTGACTCAGACTCGACATAGACGATTGACATTAGGCTTTTACAGGGTTTGATGTATTAAACATCGGAAAAATAATGTGACCACATCAAAACTTTGGCCGGCTGACCCAACGGGCGCCTTGGCTAGGTGGGCACTTGTATGTTGTTATCACCTCCAAACACTCCCCCCTTCCTAGCTCGTGTCGTCCCTTGACACGACCTTGTGCAGTCTTGTCATAGGGTTGTCTTCAGCTTTGTCTTCAAGGTTGATCTTCATCTTGGGAAGTGCGTTGTCGTATGTGACGCTCCCCCCTTCCTTGAGTAATGCATAGCTATCATGTTGTTGATACATGATTTGATCTATTATTATCGAGGCAACGTTTCTTTTTGTTGTGCATTCGCCTCTTGGTTGTCAATCTTAGTTGCCGTAAAGATGGATGTTGAAGTGTTTGATCGTGTAGAACTGATCCTCCTTGTGGCGTGGACTTTATGATATATATTTTCTCAAGGTCCACTGCAATTTGAGTTGTCGTCACCAATGTTGAAGCACTGTGTGAGCTATTTTTTATTGTTGTGGATAGCTCGCTTGCTAAATTTCTCATTGCTTGATGTTGTAGTCCATTCTTTGACTTGCCATTGTTGGATGGAGCTTTGTTGTCACCCTTGAAGATAAAAGATGCTCTTGATAAGCATATGGAGACCTGCTTATTTTACTCCAAGTTGTTGTTGATGGTTTTGGGTAGCCCTTTCCTTATTGTTGATGTAGAAGGAATATATACAAGAAGTTGATGATGAGGTCTAGATTAGGGTCTTAAAACCTGGATGACCAAAGGGAAAAACCCAGTGGGAAAAAATGCCTTTGGTATACGCTCTTATTGGGGTTGAACACTTGGAAGTTGAGTACATGTTCATGCAAGGTGAGTGCTTGGGAGAAATAAAGTAAGAGTGCATAATGCAAGTGCCAATTATGGGACACTCTATATGCACACAAGAGTACTTTCAAGAAAATCATGCGGTGTGAAAAATGAGTTGTTGGGTGCTTCAAGGAACAAATGTAGCACATGTGATATCCAAGGACATCTCAATAGCTTCCACATTTCCAAGAAGGGTTTTTGATGTTGAAGCTTCTCCACTCATTACTCACTATGCATAGTGCGTGAGTGTCTTTTGGACTCTCTTCTTCACTTTACCAAACTTAAAATATATAGACTTGGACTCTTATGCTCACCTATACCAGCATGAGCGACACAACATAAATATGCTCAACTCCTCCACCTTGAGCAGTACCTAGAATAGCTAAGACTCTTAGACCACAGAGAATATTACTTGAAGCTTTGGGACTAATGCCTTGCTCATTTAGTGGCTTAGCTGCCTGACTCTTGACTTTTATGCCATGTATTTTTAATGGAGACTTGGACTTACCTGTTCATGGCCTGAAACCCAATGCCATAAGTTCTTGAGATTAAGGCCTCCATCATTGTGTTGGTCTTTGGATGCCACCATTTTGTCGAGTAGGTTGGCATATTTTGGCTCCTCTTGACTTGCTTGTTGTATGTTGATACTTCTTTGTAAAACAAGTCCTTCAGCTCTGATAGGGCTTGATGTAGCCTTTGCCTTAATTTCCATGAGAAGCAATTGTCGAGATGTGTGGGTTCTCTGTGATTGAGTTTCCACTAGCAATTTTGGAATCCATCTTGTTTTTGGTCCTTGTGTGACCGTCTTTGGCATTTTATCTTCTTCTACAATTTGATGGACACTAGGCTTTGGTATCCAAACCTGATGATTTCCGTTGTAAAAGCCTTGCTTTTGTAATTGATGACAAGGTATCCATCTGTAGATTGCAGCAGCCTTGGTTGTAATTGGTCTCCATTGGCTCTTTATTCTTTGTGTGGAGTCCTTTGCTACTTGGTTGGTCTTAGTGGCTCTAGGTTGAGCAACTACTTTGGGTAACCATATTTGGCTGTTACCTTCATAGAATCCTTGTGCTTTGAGTAGCTTCACTGGAATCACCCGCTGATTCACCTGTTTGTGTTGGGTATCTTTGTTGAAGTCTGATTTCGGTACCCAAACTTTTCGCGTTGCCCGCTTGGAAGGTCTTTTTGTTTGCCTTTTGTTGGTGTTCTTTCGCTTCCCTGAGTATTTTGTATTCCGTTGATAGCACGTATTGTTCCTTGTAGAACTCGTTGGTTGAGGTGGGTAGGTCCAAGCTGTTACTTTAGGCTGTTTGGCCCAAACATTAGTGTTTCCTTGGAAGTAGCCTTGAATAGTGATTGACTCATTCGATGCTATCCACCCTGTCACCTTTTGTTGTTGTGGTTGAACCCGTGTTTCATGTATCCAAACTGGATCTTTGACTTGGATGTGCCCTTTGGACCAACACCTACTCGACATACTTCGGCTTCTTCTGGATGCTTTTTTGTGATGGAAACTTTGGTTGATAGACTTTTTGCTTTGGTTTCCATTGCATTGTTGATGGTGTGGCTCTTGATGTAGAGGCTTCGTGGGAAATTTGATGGAATCTCGTTGAAGGTAAAGTCGTCTGGAGAGGTTGATATACTTCAATGTTTACCTTTTTCCATGATGGTTGGCGATTTCTTCACTGCATGGATTTGAGAAGCTTCATGGAGTCTTACCGTTGTTGTTGTTGAAGCTTTTGATTGTTGTCGAAAGAAGATGTTCCTCCAGCTTTCTGTCAGGACCAGGCTCTCTTTGATATGATGGGAGTTGATTATGTGGAAAGTATCTTTATACTCCCCGGTACTCAATTTGAGTACAGCTTCTGCCACTCCAAAGCTAGGAATCGGCATTTTTGAACTTGTGTAAACTGTTTCTTCTATCTCATTGATTGGTGACTTTCCCATCATGATCCATGTTCCATAAGTCATTAGATTCTTAGTAGCATAAGGATCAATCGCGGCTGAACATGTAACCTTGAGCCCTGTTTGTCCGCATAAATTGAATTTGATCATCGTTCGAGATAGTCCATCTTCTTCCTTGTCCCTGTTCTTCTTTTGATCTTGCGTTTGTTGAATATTTGCCGTTGAACTTGGAAGATTTTCTCCTTCATCTACTTTCAGTTGCACTTTTTCTGGAGTCGGCTTCTTTGTTTCTTCAGGTATGTCAATAATGACATATTCTTGTGGTTTCTCTGCTTTCTTCATGTGCACTTTGGCATCATGCTCCATGACGTAGCTATCTGTTTCACCTTTTTTGCCTTCACACTCACAAATCTCGTTATCTTCCTTCAACAGCTTTATCGTAAATAGGGGAGTTATATCATACCCTTCCTCATCACAAAATTTAGTCGGGGTCACCTCATTCACACACACATCCAAGGTGGCCAATATTTGAGTCCATCCAAATGGCTCAAATAACTCCTCTGGAAAGGGTTCCGGTATGTAAGCTTCATCGTCCATTGATCTTTCTAGGATGCAATCCTCCTTCACTGAGCTTCCACACTTCGAAGCACCACACATCCAAAGTTCTTGTTTGGTTTGTAGCCACGTAGGTATCTCTTTCCCATTGACTATAGTAGAGTCAATTTCTTCTAATGGAGTTCTATTCACATCTCTATAGTTATGGTCTTTTATGCTTATTTTTGTGGTGATGTTTTTATGTCTCAAGTAGATATAGTCATAGCCCCAATCTTGAACCATTTTAAGTTGACGCATGAAAGGTCTTCCTAAAATAATATCAAAATTTTTCCCTTTTCCAAAATCTACTATTGCAAATGTATTTTCATATTCAATTCCACAAGAAGTCACAATAATTTGCTCTAGGATACCTAGAGGTTTTTCCGTGTATCCATCTGCAAGTTGCAGCTTCATTCTAGTTTTCCTAAGTGCTGGTTTACCCCATTTTTCCCAAATGTCTTTTGTGGCTATGGCTACTCCAGCCCCACTATCAAGTATAGCCAATGTTTTAACTCCTTTGTATTCCACAGGTAAGGTGGTGTTTCCTTCTTCTCCTTCGCAATATTCCCCCACCTTGTTTATTGGCACAGGTTTAGCGTTTGCACTTTGTTGTTGAGTTTTGTTTGATTGTTCATTTGAGGGTAGATCTTGAAGAGGTATCTTTAATCCCATCTTCCCCAAATTGTTGCCTACATCCCATACATGTGGTCTAATCTTAAGCAGTTCAGATAGAGTAATGGTGCACTGTATTGGAGTTGACATCAACTCTTGCATACTCTTTGTATCCATCATCTTGGATATGGATTTCCTCTGAGATGGCACCACTCTAGTCTCTGAGCCTGCCTCATGTTCTCCTATGTATGAGGGTAAGGTCTTCAAGGACTCTGGTTTGCTTTCAATTGAAACTTCCGTCCCTGCATCTCCGTTTAGAGATTGAATGTCTTCATGCCCTATATTGACCTCAGTTATGGGTGCAGATTGGAAAGTCGCACTTCCATCTTTTTCACTTCTAATTGCTTTCCACAATTCATTTGGCCATGGCTCATCTATCTCTGGGATAGGTGCCATAAATTGTGATCTTGACCTTGCATCATTAGTGGTGTTGGCCACTACTTGATCATCTAGTTGAATTTCTAGGCTGTTGGTTTCTTGTGCTGCAGTCTTTGCTTGCACATCCTTTTGTGATTTTAGCTCAATGTTTCTTTGAGTTAATGTTTCAACAACCTTTGCCTTAAGCATTTCAAATCCAACACTTTTTGGTTTTGTTTCTGGAGGTGGAATTGGTGCGTCCGGCTCCATCATTGCCTGTGCCGTTTTTACCAATTCCTTACACATTTTCAACCTCTCAGTCTCTACCTCAGCATGAGGATATTTCATCCCTCATTCCTCTAGGGTTTGGTTGGGTTTCAATCTAGCCTCATATGCTTCCAGTGCAGCATCTAATGGCTCTAGGACTTTGTCTACCAACACAGATCCTCCGAAAGACGCCTTCCTTGGTTTCTTATCGCTCACCATCGTTTTGTTTTCCCGTTCTTGTTTTAACTGCTTCTTTGTCTCTTGTAATTCTGTTTGTAGTGCAGTTTGATTTGTAATTGTTTTTGCTTTAATTCTGTCTCTTTTGGCTTTCCAGGATTTTCTCCCAGTCCTCACTGACACACTAGTTGTTTCCCGTTGTTTGGGTTGTTGATCTTTCTCCTCATTAGGTTGGTCCTCAGCATTTTCTTTTTCTTGGGCTCTAGTCACTACCTTCACAGGAATTTTGGGTTCTGCCTCTGATCCACTTGGAGAAGGTAACACTCCCACAACATTCATTGTTGTTTTCCCTTGTTTGTTTGGGTGTTTTGGACAATTTGGAACAATGTGTGTAATGGCACACTCCGAACAATATCCAATTATCTCTACACGAGAACAATTCTTGGCCCAATGGTTACCTCCACACTTGTAGCATAGTCCATCTTGTTGAGTCACTAGTGGTGCATTTGATGGTTGTTCTTGATTAGCCAGAACAGTCTCTGGTCTACGCTCTTGATTGGCTATGAACATCAGCGTATTCGTATCCATGAAGTATTGGTTTCTCATGGGTTGTGGCACATATGCTGGTTGAGTGTAGTTGACTATCCCTCTCCCATCATTCAAAAGATGCGGTTGTTGTTGCCCTACCACACATTGTGTCTTTGGCTGAGTGTTACACCATGGAGTAGGGTGATCCCCTCCGCAAGCATTGCATATCCTCAATTGAGGATGTCGTACATTTACGTTTTTCTTGTAGCCTTGGTTTATTCTTCTAATCACCCCCTCGACCACTTGGTCAATGATTGGTTCCCAAGGAGTTCGCTTTGTGGTGGGTTCGCTCTTTGGAGAAGAGGCACTACTAGTCGTGTTGTCTATATCTTCAGTTACCTCTCCATAGGCCTTGCAATTGTCAACTAGAAATAGAGCTTCTCTAGTGACTTGCTCAAACGTCGTGCATCCTTTCAAATGTAGGTCCTTTTTGAGAGTTTCATTCCTCAAGCCCTCTATGAAGAGATTGATAGCCTCTCATCTTGCGGTAGCTCTCTCCTAGGACATCTCTCAATGTATTGTTTGAAGCGAAGCAAAGCTTCCTTCACTCTTTCGTACTTTTTTTGTTTTGAAAGCGCAGATTTGGGACACTGTGTTGTGTTTGATTCCTCTTTTTGAAAAATCCTCTACAAACTCTTGTAAGAGTTGTGCTATGTTTGGAAAATCATCTCTATTTAATGGTTGGAACCAAGTCAAAACTGTTGCTTCTAATGTTAACCCAAATCCCTCATACTGAGTATGGAAATCCGTAATTTTTTCAGCTCTCAAAACTTGTTTGAAGAGTGAGACATGAGAATATGGATCCCCTATCCCATCGTACTTTGTTTTGACACATTGAGCCACTTGATATGGTCTTAATCGATGTGGTTCAGTCACCAATCCAACCAATTTGTGGTCTCTTGCACAGTCGGATCCCGCTCTTTCCTCTCTTCTCAGAGAAAATCTCAGTGGAATCCTCTCTAATGTGTACTCTGGCATCATTTTTGGCTGAAAGTAAGTGGAGATCGGTGTACCCTTGTATGTGTATCGTTCTAAGTCAATTGGATTGACAAGTTTGTACTCACGTCCATACTTATCCACCATTAGAACTTGCACTCCTTGGTCATCTGTGTATGTGAAGGCATAGAGGTTCTTGTAGTCTGTCAACTCTTCAATGATGGAATTTAAACATCTATAGAAGTTTTTTTGATCCCCAATAGGTAACCTATAAAGGCCATCATAAGTGTAATCCGTTAGAACTCTCGTGGCTTCATTGGTTTTGATGAACCTCACGTTGGGTTTGTTGATTAGAGGATGCTTCTCCTCTAAGTCTCTAGCAATTTCCACTTTTGCTCTTTCAAACTCCCGCATTTTAGTTGATTGGTTTGGCTTCCACTGAGCTACATGATCACTTGACAAATATCCATGAGCCATGCCTTGAGGTTTGGCTTGATATGATTGATAAGCCTCATGGTCTTGTCTCAACCCTCTTGTTATAGGTGTTGCAGTATTTCTGGCTGTTTGTGTAGGTGGCATAGCTCTGAGTTGAGTGGGAAACCCTAATGATGGATGAGTTGTCATGATTAAGCCTCACTCAATACTCTCAAGATGGTCCTTGATAAGAACACCTTGGCTTAGTGCACACAATCCCTTTTTGCCCCTGGTCAAGTCTCTAAAAAGTCAAGAATTTGTGACTTTTTTGGTCTCTGGACACTGGTTTTGGGGTATCCTAAAAGTTTGGAATTAGGAAACCTAGAAAAATTCAGCTCTAAAGCCCGCAAGGTGTGTGCTATTGCCCGCAAGCTTTCTTCCTAGCTATACCTGACTCAATTTGGAGTTGTCTATCAAAAGTTAGAGCACTTTTGGTGAACTGCTCCTAAAACAGCACTCAAAACAGTCTTAGGACCAGAACACAGGAACTTTGGCTTGTATCTTGGCTTCCAGAGGGTATTTTTCACTCAAACTTGAGATTTGGGATGTACTCAAGTAGGTCTACAAACTTATGAAGTCAGATCCCCCCACTGTGTAGAGGTACACCGATCGCGATCGTTGACCCCCTGTCACAGATTTGGAAGATTATTGCACAGTAGCTAGCCCTTGATGTCTTGATACCAAGTGTCTTTGTATTTTTGAATTTGGAGATGTTTTGACCAATGAAAACCCAAATCCCAGGTGGTTCTGCAGTTATTGGCCTGATTGTGTAAATGGGACTTTTGACCACTTTCTTTTGCTTTTTTGACCTTGCTCCTTTTGGAAAATATGTTGCACTAGATGTCAGCTACCTACTCATAAATTTTCAGTCCAAAATGTCACTGGGGCACACCGATCGCGATCGTAGTTCCAGCTCCTTTTTGCATGAAATTTTAGGAGTTGATAGACATGGGTATGATTAGTCTATTCCCAAACCCACTTTGCATTTGGATCACAAAAACTTGAATCTTCTTAAAATTTTGGTATGAAGGATCAGTGATCAGTGTTTGCCCTATTTGACAACTGTCTTTTGATTTTTTGACCCTGGTTCTTTTGAGAAAGTTGTTTGTCTAGTCATCAGCTACCTACTCACCAAGTCTCAACTCAAAATGTCAGTACGGTACACCAATCGCGATCGTACTTTTGAGCTCAAATTGGATGAAACTTGGGGATATGGTAGACAATGATGTGTACAATCTACTCCCCAAATCTTTTTGAATTTGGACAAGAAAAAGTCATGTTTTCACCAGATCTTGGTCAGCTGCAGTGGTTTTCTGTCTGTCTACTGTTTTTGGCTATTTTGGTCACTTTTTTGAAATTTGAAAACTCCTGGTATCTTATATAACCTAGGTGTATGTGTGGGTAAAGTCTGGTCAAAATCTGGCACTAAGGTACACCGATCGCGATCGTACTTTGGAGCCCAAATTGGATGAAACTTCACCAACTTGTTCACTAGGCTATTTTAAGACTACCTGCCAAATCTTTTTGAATTTGGACTCAAAAAAGTCAAGAATTTACAGTTTCTTGGTCTGAAGTGCCTGATTTCCTGAATCTGTCAATTTGACTTGATTTTGGTGTTTGTTTTGGGATTTGAAAGCTATCTGGGGTTGTTCTGTGTACAGGCTATCCCTCTGCATGGTTTCTTTCCAGTCTTGACGTGTTTTGGTCTAGTGAAAGTCAATTTCTATGCCAGTTTAGCAGTTTTTTCCTCGGATCTGTATTCAGATGGTTTGACAAGTATTTTGAGGTTTCTGGCTCTAGGTCCTTTAGACTTTTATGTTTGTACACAGCTGAGGATCCCACATATGAAATCTGGTCAAAATCTGGGACTGAGGTACACCGATCGCGATCGTAGTTCTTGGCATGCTTGTAGACACTGATGTTTTAAGGCTATCCCCCAAGTCTTTTTGCATTTGGATCACCAAAAGTCAAAATTTTACAGTATCTGGGTCTGTCAGGCTAGTTTTACCCAAGTGGACTGATTTCCTTGATTTTTGATGTTTTTGGGTGTGGTTGCTTTAGACAAACTTGTTTAGAATCTTATCAGGAAGGCGCACGTCAAATCTTGTACAATTCTGACACTGAGGTACACCGATCGCGATCGTAGTACAGAGGCCAAATCTGATGAAATTTTGTCTGCTCCCTCTGACAAGCGTTTCCCAGTGTTTGGTGCCACCAATTTGTGATTTGAATCAATTTCAGCTCTGTTTGGTCAGATTTTCAAAATTTCAGAGTCTTATGGCCTTTTTGCCAAAGTTATGGTTTTCTGGTTTCTCGACTCTAACTTTTACCCCAAATCTGACTAGAATGTGATTTACTTATCCTACTCCTAAGTACAGAAATGAAAGAACATAAGAAAATAAATCAAACAAAACAAACAGGATAAAAAACGGATGATGGATCAGTACTCAATCAATACAAAGAAATTTGAAGAGAAAAAATTCTTAAAGCAACCTCACTCACAACTCCTTATATCTCTCAAGAGTAGATCTAGCCAGTCCCCCGACCCTAGACTCCACTAAGCACTAAACACCTGTCTAGATGCTTCACTGAAATGTAAATGGAATGGAAATTATCTTTTGGAACAATAAGAAAACTTTGAATACGCACTCGGTCACTCATCACCTAAGATTCATTCCCCGGCAGCAGCGCCAATGTTTGTGGGTCGCCGCAACAGACGTCCATAGCATAGCTCTCAAGCATCAACATAAATTTATCGATACAAGGGAAGTGACTCGGATGAGGCATGGAAACTCACTAGGGTGTCAATCATAATGAAGTGAACTCGAAGAGATGCAACTACTAACTCTACAAGAAAATCAAATGCACTAAAGCCAAGTAATCTGCCTATGTCCTTCTACACAGCTCTACAGTCATCACGCCCGTTCACCATGCAAATCATATCGGAATCGCACGAAACTTGAAGGGAAGCTACAGGGGACTATCAGGAACATATCCTATCACTGTCACAGCATTCTCGAGAGGTACAACGATCGCGATCGTTCGTCCCACAGTACGCAAAAACAGTAAACGAATGATCCTAAAGGGTCGTTTTTAGGTCCCTAAAGCCTCTCCTAGGGTCAAAACAACATAAAATACGCATATAAACACTCAAACCAACGTTTTAAGGCCTAAACGGATGCGTCTGAAACCTTCACCGAATCTTGAATGCTTACACTTGAATGAAAGAGCAGAGTAAGAGGAACACAATGCAAGAAACAAAACTGAATTTGGATTACCGTAGCCACACAAGCGATGATTACAAGTTGGAGCAAAGAGGTAGCTCTCTATACGTAACGCAGTAGTCCCTTATCTTCAAAAAATGATCTCCCCTTTCCCACTAACCTTAGTGTATTATATACCTAGGGCTTTCTAAAGTGGCCAGCGGCCAACTTCTCATGGACCTTTACATACATCACTAGAAAAATTACATCTTTGACTCAGACTCCACATAGACGATTGACATTAGGCTTTTACAGGGTTTGATGTATTAAACATCGGAAAAATAATGTGACCACATCAAAACTTTGTCCGGCTGACCCAACGGGCGCCTTGGCTAGGTGGGCACTTGTATGTTGTTATCACCTCCAAACAGTGTGTGTGTGTGTGTGTGTGTTTCTCTCTCATCCCCTACAATAAGGGCTTGCCCCCTCCTTCCTAGGGATGTGGGAA
This sequence comes from Adiantum capillus-veneris, assembly GCF_014529385.1. Taxonomy (NCBI): domain Eukaryota; kingdom Viridiplantae; phylum Streptophyta; class Polypodiopsida; order Polypodiales; family Pteridaceae; genus Adiantum; species Adiantum capillus-veneris. The sequence continues at coordinate 11,413,480 of NC_140943.1, read as the reverse complement.
GACTTTTTAGTCTTCCCATGACCATCCAATTTTCCCCTTGCTTTGGCCATTGGATAAAGGAGTTAATTTTTGGAACCTTAGCCTATGGAAGTCTTAATGGAGCTGAATCTTACGTCTTTTAAGCCCCATTGAAGCACATTTCTCTTTTGCAGATTGTCCCCGTTTGGATCCCTATTTTCACTCCTTTGGATCCCTGACGGAGATCGGCTTGGCAGCCTTACCAATATTCTAGCTTTTACTCCCCTGGTACTTCCCCATATTGAATGATCAGTTTAACATGAGAGAATCATTTGGGAGTATTAGATATTAGTTTTTATGACATTACCTCTCTCTTGAAATCATAGTCGTCCTCGACTATGAGGTAGAGAAGATAAAGCCTAGTCATTAGTCCATTTGCTAGCGGGTAGAGGATCCCTATTTTACCCTACGACACCATTCCAGAATGGATGACTAGTCCATTTGGTGCTTGAGAGCCTTAGCTACCGCAAGCATGTCTGCACTTTAGTCTGTATCAATCTTCCATAGTAGAGTGACAACCTCTACTTGGTGTTAGGGAGACGTTGTCCCCACAAACATGATCCTAAGCATGCATACTTATCAATGATGTGTGCACAATAAAGAAAAAGAGAGTCTTATAGGACAAAAACTTTGTTCATTTATACATATTTACATTAGCTTACTCTAGGGAATCATTGTAAGCATTGACAAGGTTTAAGTTATCCTTTAATTGTACGCCTTGCATCCACTAGCATCTTCAAAAGGATAATTTTTAACCTTCATAAGATATCGTCACATTGTCTTACCGCCTCGTAATACCTTGTCTTTGTGTCGGAGAATGAACTCAAGCTGCAGCACCTCTTCTTGGTTCCGGTGGGTCTTCAATGATTGCTTCTTAAGGTGGGTCTTTCGGTGGGTCTTCAATGATTGCTTCTTAAGGTGGCTCTCCTTTGTAAGGCTTTAATAGGCTCACATGGAAAGCATTGTGCATGAGCCAATGTTTGGGAACCTTGAGTTTATAGGTCATCTCATTGATTGGCCTAAGAATCTGAAAGGGGCCATAGTACCTTTTTGCTCATTTAGCATCGTACTTTTGGTGTCCCGTAGGATTCTTCCCCGTCGTATGCCTTAATTGAGCCTTGGGAAATTTAAGCAAGACCCAATAATTTTGTTTAAATATTAGGGCACTTTTGTGCTTATCAACAGTAGCCTTTTGCATTTGTTGAGAGATGGATATAGCATCCTTAATCTTTTGAAAGATTCTTGCAGGTCTCAGGACTATATTCATCTGTAGTGAAGATCTTCCCATGTACCTTGAGTAGCAGGGGACTTTTTGATCTTCCCTCTATCACCTCAAAAGGTGTTTTTCCCGTGGAAGTATGTACAGTGTTATTGTAAGCATACTCCACCAAGAGTAAGTAATTCTCCCATTGGGACTTTTGATCGACTTCTGTGACATAAGCTTTTAGTAGATCAAGAATTGTTAGGTTAGCTATTTCACTTTGGCCATCCGTTTGGGGATGGTAGGCCAAAGACAAGTTTAGCCTTGTACCTAAATTCTCAAAGAGACCCTTCCAAAAGTTATAGGTCATTCTAGGATCTCTATCCAACACTATAGACATTGGCAAGCCATGGTATTTGAACATTTTTTATATAAAGCGGGTTGCCATTTTATGGGCTTTGATAGTCTTTTTGACAGATATGAAATGTGCTTGTGTGCTAAACATGTCTACTATTGTCCATATTCATGTATTCCCATGGATAGACTTGGGCAATCCAAAGATAAAATCCATGCATATGCTCTCCCATGGTGAATTAGGGATTGGTACAGGTTGAAGAAATCCAGGTTGCTTCCCTCTATCAAAATTCATCTTTTGGGATACCACACATTTTGAGACATACTCTTATATGTTTTTTTTCATGGCAGGCCAATAGAAATATGTTTCTATCCCTTTTAGGGTAGATTGAATCCCTCTATGCCCCGCATAAGGAGGAGCATGAGATTCATACATTAATTTCTCACGTAGTGAGTTAGTAACGCATAGTCTATTTCCATAGAGAAGATAACCATCTTGTAGGGTAAATGGTTCGTCCTTCTTCCCTAGTGTAAGGGCTGAAATCACATCTCTAAAATCGGGATCAATAGTGTATTCATCTATCATAGAAGATACATCATTGTGAGTTGCTATGGATACCGCATTCACTCTCGGTCGTCTTGAGAGTGCATTGGCTACTTGATTATGCTTGCCAGCAATGTGAGCAATATGAAAATGAAATTGAAAAAGGAAATTTGCCCACCTCATTTGTTTGTCGGCGAGAGCTTGGTCTGCACCATGAAGTACTTAAGGCTTTGGTGATCCGTTCGCAGGAGTGCCAATAAATAGTGCTTCCATGAGTCTAGAGCATGTAGAACTACTAAGAGTTCCTTCTCATATATGCCTAGCTTTTTCTCAACAAGGTTGAGCCTTCGACTTTCATAGGGTATGGTGTGCCCTTCTTGGAGCAAACCAGCTCCAAGGAAATCACCACAAGCATTGCATTGGACCTCAAATGGCTTTGAGAGATCCAGTCGTGTAAGCACAGGTTGAGAGATTAGCTTCTCTTTAAGCTTTTTGAAATCATTGTTCTCCTTGGTGGACCATATATACCTAATATTTTTCTTTGTTAGGTCATGTAATGGTCCTGCGATATGTAACAACTTTCTATGAAGCATCTATAGTATGCATACATACCTATAAAGCTTCTTAGTTCATGCAAATTCCTTGGATTAGGCCATCCTTTTATTACCTCTAGCTTTGATGGATCCATTTGGATGCCATCTTGAGAGATAATGTGACTAAATACTGAATCTCTTGTATGAAAAATTCACTTTTCTTTCGATTAGTATAAAGTTTATTCTCTCGTAAAACTTGAAATACTACCTGGAGGTGTCACTTTGTGTTGGTCTAATGAATTAGAGTAGATGATCATATCATCAAAGAACACTCCAGTATAGGTTTGGTGAGGCTTGAATAGCTTCTCGATCAAGCGTTTAAATGTGGCTCATGCATTTGTCAAGACAAAAGGCATGACAGTGTACTCATAAAGACCAAACAAAGTGCAAAATGTGGTCTTTATAATGTGTTGATCAACTATTCTTATTTGATGGTAGCCACTTTTTAGGTCAATCCTACTAAAGTAGGTCAACCATTCTAGCTTATCAAATAGGTCTTCTACCCATATAACGGGAAACCTATTCTTGATAGTGATCCTATTTAGTGCTCTATAGTCAATACGCATACGATATGTGCCATCTTTCTTTTGCACTAGTAACACTAGTGAACAAAATGGAGATGAGATAGGCCTAACCATGTCTTTGTCAACTAGCTCATGCACTTGCCGCATAATCTCCTCTTGTTGAGCTTGAAAAACTCTGTTTATTAGGCGGTGAACTTCCTAGAAGAAGTTTAATTGCATGGTCATCATTGCCTCGTTTGGGAGGTAGTTCACAAGGGATGTCGTTAATAAAAACATCTTAGAACCCCTTGAGGAAGTTGGATAACTCTAATTTCTTTTGATTATTTATATTTTCTTTTGCTAAAGCATTAGGTTCATTTTGAGAATCTTTAACAAAACTCATGTACATGGAAATAGAGCTCTTTATTGACTTATTGAAAGCTTGCTTATGTACAAGGGGTATGGTACTACCCACTCCTTAGCATATATGTACACATTTTTTTTGTTGAACCTAAAGTAGATTTGCCTTTTAGGGAATTTAACATTGGCAGCCATGCGATCAAACCATGGTGCCCTTGGGATTACATCTTCATGCTTGAGAGGAGAGATGAAGAAATCATCCTTGTCCACATAGCTTTGGACATGGAGCCTCAATTTCCCAATTAAGGGAGTGACTGAGGCTTCTTGCCCCTTGAATGCACCATCGGTAGGTAGGACATGTCCCATCTCATAGGCTTGGATGCCTATCTTGGTGGCCAACTCTGTGGATATGAAATTGTGAGTAGAGCCACGGTCAAAGAGAATAAAAGCATCATGTTCTCTTACCTTTCCCCAAGCATGGCATAGAGGAGATCCTTTGTGATGAGCATCCTCTTCTTGAATTTTGACCAAGGTAGCTCTAGGAGGCTCATTATGTGTATTCTTGTGGGGGCAAGCACGATCATAGCATGCCCTTGCTCCCCGTACTTGAAACAATGACTATCTTTTTGATAATGCTCTAACTCTTCAGGAGAGAATTTATTTTTGCCTTTATAAACTCCCTTGTCCTTAGCTTTGTTGTTGTTGGCGTTGCCTTTGGGAGACTTTTGGGCGTTTTCCTTCCCCTTAGGCTTGTTACGGTCCTTGTTTTTTGTGGGCTTAAGATTTCTCTTAGCCCCTTGTTGGAAGTTGATTCTTGAAGCCACCATGGTATGGTGTATGACCGCCCATATGTTACGTGGCCTTTGGGAGTTAACATACTCCGCCATATCCTCAGTTACCCGCACAAGATTGTTGTTTTTGCTCTCCAAAATCCATCTTTTTGAAGATAGTGGCTTTGAGGTGTAAATCCCAAAACTTGTCTACATATTTGTGAATAGATTTGTAGGGAGAGAGCTTCAAGCTTTTCCATTTGGTGAGTACTTTGTCTTTGGCATCGGTAGCCAAAAATTGCTTCATGATGGAAGCTCTTGAAGCTTTCCATGTTCATGGAGCTTCACCATTTTCTCGTAGGCTAGACCACCGTTGCCTGGCGGACTTTTGAAAATGCATGGCTACATGACCTAGCTTTAAGGACTCCATGAAGCCCTCATCTCCAAAGGCCGCATCGAGTTGTTGGATAAAGGCCAAGACTTTTTCCGTAGCACGAAAGGTGCCATCATAGGTAAGGAAAGAGATATTATTTCCTCCCTCTTTGAACTTTTTGAGCTTGGATGACCTCTTCCACGCGGCATAAGATTTCCTATGGTCTCTTCTTTTAGGTGGTTCAAGAGCTACACCATCACTTTCTTCAGAAGAGGAAGAGTATGAGGAGGACGGAGAAGAGGGTGACCTCTTTCTCGCCTTTTTCTTCCCTTGTTCCTCCTTGTCTGCACCATCACTTTCTTTAAAAGAGGAAGAGGAAGAGGAAGATGGAGAAGAGGATAACCTCTTCTTGCCTTTTTCTTCTCTTGTTTTCTCTCTTCCCACTTTGAATTATGGTGTAGAGAAGTATGCGATGGTCGTGTCCATTTAGGGGGTGTTGGAGAGCGTTTTGCCCGCCATCTTCGTGGATCCATCTCTATCGAGGTGGCAAGAGACTCACTTCTTTCTCATTCTTTTGGTAGGGGCTCTACTGTTGAAACTTGGGTTCTCCTTTAGGAGGGAGATGCATCATCAAGTAGTAGATTTTTGAGCTCTTCATACGGATCCTCCTCTTCTTCCCTTATCAGAGAGAGTCCTCTTTTGGAAGTCTCAATAGGAGTATTCCTATGTACTCTCTCTTCTTAGTGGGAAGTTTGGAGCATACCATGGGTGTGTAATTGTTGTAGCACTTCACCTTGGAGGGATGGCTTGTTGAAGTCTAGAAACAAGATAGTTTACAAGCATAGGGACATCATTAGTTGCTCTTTCATTAGCAAAATCAAAGCTATCAACATTCATTTCAATCTCTTTTCCCTTCTTAGCCATACTAGCAAACTTGAGGTGTAAATTTTTACTTGTACTTTGGCACTTCAAGCCCTATTTGCTACTCCTCTTTACCTTCAAATATAAGCACTCAAGCATCTATACCCGTGGCTCGAATATTATTAATTGAAAGGAATAGAAGGGAGGGTTCAATAGAGCCAAGACAGCACCGGTTCCTGTCAAGCTTCTAATAGCTCAATAATGGTTAATCCATAAGCAAGCCCCATAGGGCTCCATTATTAAGACCATAGCTCTCAATTGTATCCCCATTAACTGCATAAACCAGGCGTGCTTCAAGGATGAAAAATCCCTATTCTACTTACTCTTTTGCAATTAATAACACCAACCATTTGTAGCAAGCTTGAGGACCTCTCTTCTTGAGCAAGAAAATAGAAACCAATAGCTCTGAAACCAAGGTAACATTAAATGCACTTGTAACTTGTGTGTAGCGGAAATTGATAACATATTGAGCATTTAATTAAGAATAAGTTCCTAATGAGCATAAAGATAGTACTTAATTTGAGAAATCAACATAGCAATTTACACCTCGCTAATTTGGCATTGACAATACTTGAAAAGAGAGAGAAATAGAACAATTGACAAGAGTTGAGGACCAGATTTACATGGAGCCGGTCCCCCCTCCATAAAGGCTTTGTATTATAGCTTCTTCCATCAAAGGAGACATTTGTACAATACAATTTTCTTGTGTTCCTTCACAAAACTCGTTGGTGCAATGAAGATGGAAGCTTCATGCACCAAATTATGCTTGAAAAGAACACCTAGTGTCCCTAGCCTCAGTCCCAAGACCTCACACACCTTCAAAAATGGTAAGAGCTAGTAGGTAATGAGGAAAGATTGAGAGGAAGAAGATGTATCTTACAAGAAAGAAGTATTCTCCTCACATAATCACTCTAATAGCACAGCTTAGCTTAGTAATTAGTATGGTAGAGGAGATGAGCATGCCATTGAAGCTTTGATCTTGGTTGGATTTTCATTCCATAGCCAAGAGTTGTTGGTGTAGGCCTCCACTTCTCAATGCTTGGAGATTGGGAGTAGCTAGCTTAGGAGCCTGACATGTGTCAAGTATTCCAGATATTACCTCCTGGGGAAATAAAACCAAAAACATTGCATGTCCAGGAGGTTGAACCAAATGTCCCTATAGCCCAACTCTCTCAAGATTAAACTTTTGTAGTTGAAACAAAGCTTAAGACACACAAGATGCACCCTAATATAGCAAAGAAAACATACAAGTGGGTCACTAAATCCATGGCTGATGTTAAAAACTAGAACCCTTTTAAGAAATGCCCCACTTGCTCCCAAAAATGTAAGCAAATGTTGCGTTGGATTCCTCAACAACTATTGGAAGCCCAAATCTACTATCAAGGAAATGATCAAATCCGGGTGCCAAAATGTAAATTTTGTTCTTACCTATCACCTGACCCATGTGAGTGAAATCCTGTGACGACAAAGCCGATGAAAGATTGTGGGAAAGGAAAAATCACAGAACACTATACACCGGATCCGGAGCTAGTATGGGTTGCCAAGTGAGAAAGGCTTGTTTCGCTTAGCTCAACCATAGAAAAAACAAATGAAGCTTCTTGCTCTTCATGTAGTTCCTATACAAAAATAGAAGCTTCGACACAACCTCCACCTACCATTGTACATATACATACAAACAAGAAAGAGTTTTCACCTCCCGTTCTAAGTTCACCACCTACAACAATGTTGCAAATAAAATCATGAGAGAGTACCTTACCACCCTTGCAACTAGATGAAATGCAGGGGGCAGTCAAAAACTATTGGTCAAAGTTTTCACCCAAGAAAACTTGGAACAATTGGTTTCAAAAGGTGACGACATCATTCCACAAGGAATGATGTACTCAAGGAAGGGGGAGTGTTTGCTGATATTCATCATTCACTCACTCCCCTCTCAACCTTCCTCCCTGACCTCTCAATCTTCCAATCTTAGGGGAGGGCTAATGATGGGGGCTTTTCACAAGCCAAGCTCCCATACCCCTCTTCTCTCACCCCCACCCCATGAAAACCCCCTCTTAGGGAGGGAGTGATAAAAGGCATTGGAAAAAGTAAGAAAAAAATAAAGTATGATTATGTAAATATATGAGAAAGGTAAAATAGGCCACCTCATGCCTGTGGGGAAGCCCATCCCCACCTTGCCTCCTTTTTCTTCATTGTTGCCCCGCCGTGTGTCCCTTTTCCTCTCCTCCACTCAAAAGGTCAACCCCCTCTCTCTTCCCCTTGTCCTTTCTCCTTTCTCTCTCCCCTCAAGCTACCCCACCTCTCACCAATAATGCATTCTAACTCACCAATAATGCACCCTAACTCACATGCAACTTATGCTATCTTCCAAAATAGTATACCCCACCCCCCCTTTCTCTCTCCTATCATATCCCATGACCCAAATACCCCCCTCTCTCTCTAAAGGGCTCCATGTCTCTTGTCTTGTAGCTAAATAACCTCCCCCACACTCACACACACTCAGTTTCACTGAAAAAAGTGCCCACAGACCCATCCCCACCCAGTGGTTACTTGATTTTTCTTGTGTTCACACACATCTGCACACAGATTCACCTCTGAACACACTCCCCTCTCTCCCCTCTTGTAATTACTTTATTCTCCATGTCACCTCTCATTTTCCATTTACCCATCTCTCTCTCTCTCTCTCTCTCTCTCTCTCTCTCTCTCTCTCTCTCTTAGTCTCTCTCTCATGAGACTGCTGTTCTGGCACATATACACACAGCCAGACAAGTGGGGCCCACAATCATATGGCCTATGTAGATAATGATTTCTTCATTTCTAAATTCTAGAATTTCTCCCCCCTCCTCCCCTATATAAAGAGGGGTCACCATCACACTAAACACACACACACCATCACCATCACCACAATCACCATGCTCATCTTAAGCATGACCTTTACACCCTTGGGCTATGGAAGATGAAGGGAAACTAAATGAAGGATGATGGCCGTAACCCTCGTGCGAGTCTTCGCCATCAACTCCCACCTATCCGCCATGTGCTCTACCACGCTCTCCCTTCTCATTCCCCTACCCTATGCTCCCCATTTCATCGCCTTATTCTCTAAATAAAGCCTGAGGTTTTGTGAGTATGTTTTCTTGCAATGTTTTGCCCATTTGAGGTGTGCGGAATCGCCACCTAGTTTTGTGTTCAGAGTGAGCTTGTGTATGTGTTAAGGGTGTGCGGATTCGCCATCCTTTTGTGGTGCCTAAGTACTAAGCCGCTATACCCCCTCCCTCACTCTCTCTCTCTCTCTCTCTCTCTCTCTCTCTCTCTCTCTCTCTCTCTCTCTCTCACACACACACACTTGATCTCATTCCCTTTCCTCTTCATCATTGCTCCCAAGCATCCATCTCTCTTGGATGAAAACTTTGTTATGGTGGTGTGTTGTTTGCGTCCTAGCCGCTGAAGCTAGGTGGTGCCACCTGTTTGCTTTACCATGACAGGCTCAAGGCGCGCCATTCGGTCCCCGGTGTTTTAGAGGCTGTCGGGGTTCGGGGTTCGCTTTGCTCCCGTCATTTGGTGCCCCCACGGAGGAGGGCTTTCTAAGACCCTTCAGTTTACAATGCTGAAAGTGACGCCCACTATCAATCATGGACGAATGGCTGAAGGAATTTTTTAACTGGAGGACGGAAGAAGAAGAGACGAAGGAGGCACTAGCCGCCTTCATTGAGGTGCTACTGCCACGCTGCAGTGTCGTCAGCATTCAAGAGGTAAATTCTCCATCTCGTGTCGCTCGTTCTAACTATAAATTGAGAGCATCAGGTGGGAGGTCGGTGAAGTGCCATCACTGTTGTCAACCAAGGCACACTGTCAATGAGTGCCAGCAACGAAGGCAGCGAAAGGGCTGAAGTCATCTACATCGACATTCATCGCAAAGAAGTCATTCACATCAAGGAAGGGAAGCAAACGGTGAGACCTCTTTTCCCTAAAGAAACTATAGTCAAAGTTATAACTCCAAAGTGGCCTAAAGGGGCTGCTCGAGCCAAAGGCAACGAGAAGATAAGCCAGTCTGGAAACACATGACCCCGAAGGGAGAAGCATCTGGCCAAGCAAGTGCTTCAAGCTCAGAAAGCCGGGTTGTACCTAGTTTGCCAAAGAGGAAGTCATCCGAAGCTAAGCGGAGAAAGGTCGCCTACCGGTTTGCACGACGCATGCGAGTGCTACCAATCCACTTCAACAATTCGGAAGAAGAAGTGGTAAGAAGATTCCCATGTCCTAGAGAAGAGTGGTTCGGCTACTTCTCTCGCTATTTTGGAAAGAGAGTGGAGGATCTTCCTCCTCTCCCGGTACAACTTATCTTGAAGAAGCTCTCTACCACGGGAGAAACCCAGTGGGCTGGGGACGAGTTGCAACTGAATGGAGTAGAATTCATGCAACACGCCGACTACGGAAATTACCTGCAATTGTTGTTAGCCAAGAGGCTGGGAGTGGTCAGACGCGTCGCCATCACCCCGTACGTGCTGAGCAACGAAGGAAAGGTAGAGCCCATGAAAGGCGACGACCTCTTGTGGATGTGCCGACTCATCAACACTGGCACGATAAGAGTATAACTAAGTATTTCATCCTCTGTGCATGATGGAAAACGGGCCAACGGCATTCCCGTTCATATTCTTGCAGCATATGCATGTGAATATCTATGTAGATAGGAAAGTCTTCTACCAACAGAAGATCGTACACCTATTCGGTGCGGCGGTACTAGGAGAAATCCTCAATTCCCCGAACCCTGTCATTCTCTCCATATTAGATTACCATCATTCCTTTAATGTTTCTATCTTTATCTTGTTTTAACCTATCCACCCACCCTTGTAAAAAGCTGCTATGAGCCGCACTGTTAATGTAATGTAAAAAAAAAAAAAAAGGTTTGTAATTTCCTGATTCAGTACCATGGCAAGTGTTTCTTTCCCCACGTTCAGTGGAAAGAAGGGAGAGGATCTCACCACCGACTTTTTGGATGATTTCGACATTGCTTGTATCGTCTCCAACAAAGATGACGACGCTTCACGACTTAGAATTTTTCCTCTACTTATGAAAGTAGAGGCCAAGTCCTGGTATAATGCATTGCCCCAGGCCACCAAGAATGCATGGGATGTGTTAATGGTTGCTTTTGTAAAGAGGTTTGGTGGAGGCACAACCTCGGAGAGGCTATGGCAGTTACTGACAGAATTAAAGCAGGGAGGCATGCTGGAGTATGCCACCTACGAGTCTAAATTTGTGGACTTATGGGAGAGATGGGTTGCCTCGCTGGAGGAAGGTGAAGGAGCGCCTAGTTTCCTAAAGAAGGACCGTTTCATTGCTGGTCTATGGTCGCCGCTTCGAGAGAAGGTGAAGGGAAGGTTTCCTGCAACATATGAGTTGGCAGTCGAAGTAGCCCACCTTAAAGACAAGAAGCTACGCATGCAAGCAAGAGTAAACGAGTCAGAGGAAACAAGCTCGGCCCAACCAACCCCAGTGACTGCAACAGCCAATCATAGAGTCCAACCACAGGAGGCATCAGAAGAGCAAGACCTGCTGAGTCGCATCACCACCCAACTAGAGATTTTATCTGTGCATCTGATGCAGCAAGGGCATACACCTGGAAGGAACCCAAAACAAGGAAGAGGACAACGAAGGCAGAACCTAGAGTACCATTGTTACAACTACGGGGAAGATGGTCGTGGAACGTACTACTGCCCACACCCGAGGAGGCAGAATTTCAATAGAGGGGGGAGACAGAATCAGATCTCTCCACCAAGAACACCACCGCCACTCAGGCAACCAATCCCACCTGTTCAAATCCCACCACCAGCGGTGCAACCACAGCTAGCCACACCAGTTCAACGCCAGTCACCAATGCAACCACCACTACAATCACCACTTACAATCATCCTACGCCCACCACCAATTGGTACCCGCACACCAAGTATCATTGGTCTTGCAGAAGAGGTCAAGATGAGTGTAACTAAATAAGGATTAAGTAAGAAGACTATTCAAAGAACTGAAGCAGTGGAACAAGAGGTTAAAGAATCAAAAGATGCTACCCAGGTGGGGGAGGTAAGTCAAGAAAATTGTGTTACAAATGTGAGTACATCTTTAACCTTGGATGAAATAGGCACCAAAGCGATCAATCGACAGCATTGGGCAGTAAGGGTAAGAAGGTGTAAAGTGTTGATTAGGCCTCGTCAGAGTAAGAGGAATGCAAAGGTCATGAAAGATACAAGAGAAGAGGAAAACTAGCCTGTTAGCAAGGCTTTGCAGAAGGTGGACAACATATCAAGCAAAGGGGAGGGCTTTGAAAATGGAAGCCTGTGCACCAGCATGGACCCAAGACAGTGTAGAAAGCTAAAGGAATCTTGCATCAAGGCAGTTTCACTAGAGGACCATAACGAAGAGGTAAGTATGACTGAAGGTTTGGAGTTGGATATTGCTCTAGAGGCTTGGCAGCCGAGCAAGACTTTATTGTGTAGTGTTATAGACTTAGAGATGGGTAATGCCTCTAGTCTACTGAAGGGTGTTATAAACTTGGAGATGGGTAATGCCTCCAGTTTATGTGAGGGTGTTCAGAGTAAGTGTGATGATCAATATGTTGCCAACCTTTTAAGGATGTTCCAAACTCCTCCACAACACAGCATTGTGTTTGCATGGGATGCATCAGACCTATGGCTATGGCTAGCCGCTATAACATATAGAGAGAAGATCAGCATGGAGATAAGAGAAAAGGAGCCATGGATAGACAAAAGCCTGATAGAATGCAAGAATGAAGACCTCATTCGCAATTTGGTACAATTTGTTACAAATAGTGCATCCTCTCTTTGGAGAAAGGTAAGTGGATTACGCTTGTATTTAAGCCGCAAGGTAGGTGGCTTGCTATTAGCATCAGTAAAGGAAGCTGACATGTTTGAGCACACCCAAAAGAAGCATGATATGCTTGCAGTTTTTTCTAATGGCAGTAAGCAGGACTCTGAAGACAACTTGAGCTCACCACACCAGCAAGGCGGCCATATATGGTGGATTCTTGGAGAACACTGGCACAAAGTTCTGGAAGCCATGGGTTTCCCCTTTAATCAACCGACACTATTCCAAAGAACAAGTTATCACTCGGACCTGTTACAGATTCATGAATATCCCAGAAATCTCACCAATGGCCAAATGGAATGGCTAGTTCAGAAGGCAACTCGATATCGGATCCTACAGCTAAGCGGAAGAAGAAATAGATGAGATAGAGGCATGAATGCCTCTAGCCAAAAGGGGAGGGCTAATGATGGGGGCTTTTCACAAGCCAAGCTCCCATACCCCTCTTCTCTCGTCCCCACCCCATGAAAACCCCCTCTTAGGGAGGGAGTGATAAAAGGCATTGGAAAAAGTAAGAAAAAAATAAAGTATGATTATGTAAATATATGAGAAAGGTAAAATAGGCCACCTCATGCCTGTGGGGCAGCCCATCCCCACCTTGCCTCCTTTTTCTGTTGCCCCGCCGTGTGTCCCTTTTCCTCTCCTCCACTCAAAAGGTCAACCCCCTCTCTCTTCCCCTTGTCCTTTCTCCTTTCTCTCTCCCCTCAAGCTACCCCACCTCTCACCAATAATGCATTCTAACTCACCAATAATGCACCCTAACTCACATGCAACTTATGCTATCTTCCAAAATAGTATACCCCACCCCCCCTTTCTCTCTCCTATCATATCCCATGACCCAAATACCCCCCTCTCTCTCTAAAGGGCGCCATGTCTCTTGTCTTGTAGCTAAATAACCTCCCCCACACTCACACACACTCAGTTTCACTGAAAAAAGTGCCCACAGACCCATCCCCACCTAGTGGTTACTTGATTTTTCTTGTGTTCACCTCTCATTTTCCATTCACCCATCTCTCTCTCTCTCTCTCTCTCTCTCTCTCTCTCTCTCTCTCTCTCTCTCTCTCTCTCTCTCTCTCTCTCTCTCTCTCTCTCTCTCTCTCTTAGTCTCTCTCTCATGAGACTGCTGTTCTGGCACATATACACACAACCAGACAAGTGGGGCCCACAATCACATGGCCTATGTAGATAATGATTTCTTCATTTCTAAATTCTAGAATTTCTCCCCCCTCCTCCCCTATATAAAGAGGGGTCACCATCACACTAAACACACACACACCATCACCAAAGAGTACACTATGCACTGTGTGTGCCTAGTGCACACACACACACCCACACCATCACCATCACCGCAATCACCATGCTCGTCTTGAGCATGACCTCTACATCCTTGGGCTATTGAAGATGAATGGAAACTAAATGAAGGATGATGGCCGTAACCCTCGCGCGAGTCTTCGCCATCAACTCCCACCTATCCGCCATGTGCTCTACCACACTCTCCCTTCTCCTTCCCCTACCCTATGCTCCCCATTTCATCGCCTTATTCTCTAAATAAATCTTGAGGTTTTGTGAGTATGTTTTCTTGCAATGTTTTGCCCATGTGAGGTGTGCGTAATCGCCACCTAGTCTTGTGTTTGGAGTGAGCTTGTGTATGTGTGAAGGGTGTGCGGATTCGCCATCCTTTTGTGGTGCCTAAGTACTAAGCCGCTATACCCCCTCCCTCACCCTCTCTTTCTCTCACTTGATCTCATTCGCTTTCCTCTTCATCATTACTCCCAAGCATCCATCTCTCTTGGATGAAAACTTTGTTATGGTGGTGTGTTCTTTGCGTCTTAGCCGCTGAAGCTAGGTGGTGCCCCCTATTTGCTTTACCATGACAGGCTGGAGGCGCACCATTCGGTCCCCGGTGTTTTAGAGGCCGTCGGGGTTCGGGGTTCGCTTTGCTCCCGTCACCACCAAACAAAAATCTGGAAACCTACAAGTTCTATACATAACACAAAATCATAAAAACACCTTCTGCATAAAGACAGGACCTTTACGGCCCTTTTAATATTTACACTCTAGCCATCATTTATTTGTGTGTACAGATATGGCTAGTACGATAGAGTCATCCACTCCTACCTTGGGTGAGAGGTGCCCTCTTTACTTTGCACAAGTGTTTCACATAGTCTACCCGGTGCTTGCATGTGAATGGGATTTGGTAGATATGCTAGCGTGTGAGAGGAATTTTGAGGAGTTAGAATGGTTGATACGTCTCTTGACCACAACTGATCCATATTCAGTAGAGGACGTCTCTCCAATTGCACAAACTTACCCTCTTGACCAAGATGACTATAGACATCTAATGATGCTCTTAATAACATTTGTGCCTCTAATGATGAGAAAGAGTTACATGATTACACAAATGGCACATATGGTCTCACGGATGACGACTTTGTTTTTCTTGATGATGAAGAGGATAGGGGTTTAGCCTTAGGGTTACCTCCATACCTCTACAATATATTATTCCCTTGACTCTCTACGGGGAGTGCAAATAATTAGGTTAGGGCTCCTTATGTTGTTTGATTGTTTTCAATAAGGGTTGGTGCTTCCCACTGACGTGCCTCCTATAGGTATTTTTTGTGTTTCCTAGTGTGTACAAGAATGTGTTGCTGTTGTTAAGATTTGGACCTTCATGGAATCTTTCTCTCATTCACTATTCAAATCAAGCGCGATCATCAACACAAACAGGTGTTTCTTGACCATTAGCATTTCCCCTTGTCTGTTTTAAATGTGATTGGTAGCACAATATTTCGCACATTGGCTTAGATTAAACATTAGATTCTATATAATTTTCTGTCATAATTTCTTGTCTAGGTTTCAGAATCAAGCAGTCTGACTAAGCTAGTTTGACCAAGCTAGGAGTTAGAGATCTTCTATTAATACCATGGGGAATGCCTTCCTAATAATCAATGGCTACTTTAGGTTCTCAATCTGATTTAGGCAGCATTGTGTGCAATGTACTAGGCTTTCTAGTGGGCTTAGACCCTATTGATCTCTAGCTTAAGTATTATAAAGAGAGTTTACTAGTGTGATGAGCCTGGGGAGGGTAATAGTGTTATATGACCCCCCAAAGTTACAAAATTAAAATTTTGAAAATGAACAAACAAAAAAATCAAATGGGGCAAGGATCTATGCAGATCCCTATAATCACTTTGCTTGTCAAATTGATGGGATTCATTGAAGATCTAGCTGTGAAGTATGTAAATGGCAGATATGTGGATTTTACTATTGTTGCTTATAAAGTGGTAGAGGATCCAACTCTAGTAGAAAACCTAGGGTATCTAAAAATTGAATAGATGTAGTGCCTGAATCATGGCCATTTTCATCTTCAGAACATCTCATACAAGTCCATTCCTTGAAAAGAAAAACATGCCTTGACAGATGATACATCCATAGCTCTCTATTGGACAACCATAGGAGAAGATACCAATATGTATACAGGTAAGTCCATTGGATATGAGGCGATCACAAAATATAAGATCCTAGATGTTTTTGCTTCACTAGCTATAGAGACTATGTTGATCTTGGACAAGTTTGGATACAAATTTGATGTAGTATCAAGAAAGGATTTTTGGTAAATCACTTATTGTGGGATTCCAATGATTGACCATACTTAGTGCTCCTAGTGTAAGCCTAGATCCAAGAACTTTAAAAGCCAAAATTAGATATGTTGAAACACTGACAAAACTCAGAGAAGAACCAAGCATTAGAAGAGTAGATTCTAGGCACAAGAACAACCAGAGTGGAGGATACTCATCCAAAGAAAAATACATATAGAGGTGGTTTTATGGTTGTTGCAGGGTCATCTATGCCACACCTTATCAAGCGAGTACTACCATATGTGACTATGAGAGAAGTACCAAGAGCTACACCCAGAATGGCAGCACCTCCTTATGAGGAAGCTTTTTCAGGAGCTTTGAGAATAGAGCCAACACCCATGCATCCGTCTCAAGTTGGAATGTAACATTTAATGGTCTAGTAACTTGTGTATAGAGGAAAATAACTTAGACATAGTGAGCATTTCATTAAGAATAGATTCCTAATCATGAGCATAGCAAGAGTGCTTGGATGGAGAGAGAAACAAAAGCATAACACCTAGTTAGATAGGCATGAACAGTACTTCAAAAAGAGAGAGAAATTAAGCTATTGACAACAGCCGAGGACCGATTTATGTGGAGCCGATCCCCCCTCCAAAAGACTTTGTATTATAGGTTCCCCCATGAAGGGAGACATCTTATAATACAATACTTTGTGCTCCTTCAATAACTTGCTGGTGCAATGAGGATGGAAGCTTCAAGCACCAAGCTTACACTTGAAAACACAACATCAATTCCCTCATGGTCTCAGACCCAAGACCTCACATACCTTTGAAGATGGTGAGAGCGTGGGGTATGAGAGTAGATCAAGAGGAAGATGAAGTATTCTTACGAGAAAGAAGTATTTATCTTCACATAATCACTCTTAATAGCTTAGCATAGCTTAGTAATTAGCATGGTAGAGGAGATGAGCATGCATTGGAGTTTGGCTCTTGGTTGGATTTGCATCACAAAGACAAGAGTTGTTGGTGTAGGCCTCCCTTCTCACAAGCTTGGAGTGGCTGAGATGAGCTTTCCATTAAATCTTGAGAAGGAGATAGTCTTCTTTAGTTCACACATGAGCTTGTGTGAGAGTGTGTGTGTGTGTGTGTGTGTGTGTGTGTGTGTGTGTGTGTGTGTGTGTGTGTGTGTGTGTGTGTGTGTGTGTGTGTGTGTGTGTATGTGTGTGTGTGTGTGTGTGATAATGCCTTGCAAAAATCAGCCCCCTCTCTCTCTTGGTCGACCCCTCTTGCTATTTTCTCTTGTTGGCCCCTCATTGGCTCATGCTAATCTTAGCCAATAAGAAATTAGAAGCATAATTGCTAGCCTTGTGACATGTGTCCCCCTTTCCCCTTTTGTGAGAGATTTAGGTATTTAAATAATTCAATTAAACTCTCATTGGACCTCTTAGTCTTCTGGCCAATAAGAATCAGGCAAGCCATTGGGCCGTTGAATGCTCATTTGACTCCTTAGTAGACTGTCCAATAGTCTTCTAGAGCCTCAATTTCTATTGGTTCATTTATCATGTGTTTTAAATGAATTAAACTAAATGTACTCTAGCCTAATTCTCATTAGTCCACCTCTATGGCCATCCAGTAGGATTTGAATGCACCTTGGGGGCAACTGGGCTGTGTCCACTATGCTCTTTGTGTAAAGGGAAGCCTTGAGTGTCTGTGTGTGTGTTTCTCTCTCATCCCCTACAAATATGGCTCGCCCCCTCCTTGATAGGGATGTGGGAAGACTTTTGAGTCTTCCCACAAGCATCCAAATTTCCCTAAGGCTTGACCATTGAGAATTTCATTAAATTTTGGAACCTAAGCTTTTTGGAAGTCTTAATGGGCTAAATCCTAAGGTCTTTGAAGCACCATTCATGCACATTGCTCTTTTGCAGATGGTGCCACTTTGGATCCCCATTTTCCCTCCTTTGGATCCCTACTGAGACCGGTTTGCCAGTCTTACCAATATTCTAGCTTTTTCCCCCTGGTACTTCCCCATATTAAATGATCAGTTTAACATGAGAAAATCATTTAGGAGAATTAGATATTAGTTATTATGACATTTCCTCTCTCTTCAAATCATAGTCGTCCTTGACTATGAAGTAGAGACGATAAAGCCTAGTCATTAGTTCGTTTGAAAGTGGTTAGAGGACCCTATTTTACCCTACGACATCATCCAAGAATAAATGACTAGTCCATTTGGTGCTTGAAAGTGTTAGCTTCCACAAGCATGTCTGCAATTTAGTTCGTATCAATCTTCCATAGTAGAGTGACAAGCTCTACTTGGTGTTCAAGAGACATCCACAAACATGATCATAAGCATGCATACTTCTTAACATTTGTGCACAATAAAGAAAAAGAGAGTTTTATAAGACAAAAACTTTGTTTATTTAAACATTTTTACATTTTCTTACGCTAGGGAAGCATTGTAAGCATTGACAAGGTTTAGGTTATCCTTTAATTGTATTCCTTGCATCCATCTAGCATCTTCAAAAGGATAGTTCTTAAACTTAATAAGACACCATCGGATAATCTTACCGCCTCTCAATACCTTGTCTTCATGTCGGAGACTGGACTCGGGTTACAGCACCTCTTCTTGGTCCTCGATCTTTGGTGGGTCTTCGATAGTTGGTTCTTGAGGTGGTCTCCTTTGTAAGGCTTTAGTAGGTTCACATGGAAATCATTGTGTATGAGCCAATGACTGGGCAAATTGAGTTGATAGGCCATCTCATTGATTGGTCTAAGAATCTGGAAGGGACCATAGTATCTTTTTGCTAACTTAGCTTAGTATTTTTGGTGTCCCATAGGATTCTTGCCCGTTGTGTCCCTTAATCGAGCCTTGGGAAATTTAAGCAAGACCCAAGCATTTTGCTCAAAGGCTTGAGCTCATCTGTGCTTATTAGCAGCAGCTTTTTGCCTTTGCTGTGAGATAGAGATAGCATCCTTAATCTTTTGGAAAGTTTCTTGTAGGTCTCGGCTATACACATATGCAGCGAAGATCTTCTTGTGTACCTTAAGTAGCAGGGGACTTTTGGATCTTCCCTCAATTACCTCAAAAGGTGCTTTTCCGATGGAGGTATGTATAGTGCTATTGTAGGAATACTCCACTAACGGTAAGTACTTCTCCCATTTAGACCTTTGATCTACTTCCGTTACATAGGCTTTTAGTAGATCAAGAATTATTAGGTTAGCTATTTCACTTTGGCCATCCGTTTGTGGGTGATAGGCCAAAGAGACATTTAGCCTTGTCCCTAAATTCTCAAAGAGACCCTTCCAGAAATAACTGGTCATTCTAGGATCTCTATCCGACACTATAGACATTGGCAAGCCATGGTACTTGAAGATTTGTGATATAAAGAGGGTTGCCATTTGATGGGCTTTGATAGTCTTTTTAACAGGTATGCAATGTGCTTGTTTGCTAAACCTGTCTACTATCGTCCATATTTCTATATTCCCATGGATGGACTTGGGCAATCCAACGATAAAATCCATGGATATGCTCTCCCATGGTGAATTAGCGATTGGCAAAGGTTGAAGCAATCGAGGTTGCTTCCCTCTATCAAACTTCGTCTTTTGGCATACCACACATTTTGAAACATACTCTTGTATGTTTGTTTTCATGGTAGGCCAATAGAAATATGTTTCTATCCCTTTTAGGGTAGACTAAATCCCTCTATGCCCCGCATAAGGAGGAGCATTAGGTTCATACATTACTTTCTCATGTAGTGAGTTAGTAACGCATAGTCTATTTCCATAGAGAAGATGGCTGGACCACGGAGTGTGACCATGCTTATGAGTCATTGAAAAAGACCTTGACAAGTGCTCCCATTTTACCAGTGCCCAATTGGAATATAATTTTCCTTGTGCAGATTGATGCATCAGACTTTGCTATTGGGTGTGTTCTAGATCAACCAGGAGAACATAAATTGGACTACCCCATTAGCTTTGCAAGTCGTCAATTGAATGATGCCGAGAGAAACTACACCACTACGGAGCAAGAAGGTTTATCTATGATTTACGCAGTGAAGAAATTTTGCTACTACCTTCTTTCCAACAAGTTTGTTTTCTAAGTGGATCATCAAGCCTTGTCGTATCTAGTAAATAAACCTTGTTCCACTGGAAGAATCACATGATGGTAGTTGATTCTCCTTGAGTTTGATTTTACCGTTGTGGTGAGACCTGGTAAAGGACATGTCATGGCAGATCATTTGTCTCGCATACCCAATGGTGAAGCCCCTACTGGAGTCAATGATGAGTTGTCCGATACTTCTCTATTCCTAGTCAAAACCATACATGAATGGAGTGAGAATATTGTGAACTTTCTAGTTAATGGTTTTCCACTCAAAGAGCTTCGTAAGGACATAGCTCAAAAACTGTTAAAAGAATGTGAACCTTATTCTCTCATTGCAGGAACTCTCTACAAGCTAGGTAAGGATGATATTCTTAGATGATGTGCCCATGAGGATGAGTATTTATACATAGTGCAAGAAGTCCACATGGGTATAGCGGGAGGACATTTCTCAGGGGAACTAACAGCTAGAAAGTAGTTGCAATCAGTTTATTGGTGGCCTACCTTATTCAAAAATGCATCACTTTTTGCAAAAGGATGTGATGAATTCCAATGTTACAAGATCACACAATGAAAGGATAAGATTCCCTTACATCCTATTAAAGTGACTCAACCGTGTGAAAAATGGGGGTTGGACTTTGTAGGCCCAATTAGTCAGGCAGCTCGTAGCACTCAATCTCGATATATTATCATTGCCACTGACTATGTGACAAAATGGGTAGAATCTAGGGCAACATGTAAGGCTAATGCAAGTTCAATTGCCAAGTTTCTCTTTGAGAACATTATTACAAGATTTGGTTGTCCCTTTGAGATTGTGAGTGAAAATGGCACTCATTTTATAAATGGAGTGATAAAAGAACTCACTACCAACTTCATGATAGTTCACCATAAGTCCACACCTTATTATTCACAAGCAAATGGCCAAGCTGAGAGCACCAACAAGACCTTAATCTCTATCTTGAAAAAATGATGGAAGCTCATCGCACAGATTGGGATTTGAAGTTGACTTCATCCCTATGGGCTTATCGTACTTCTTACAAAGTGTCTCTATTAATTGTACACCATTGAAAATGGTATATGGCCAAGAAGCAGTTATGCCATGGGAGTTTGTAATACCTAGTCTGCATGTAGCTTCACAAGAAGGTTGGGATGGTAACCCTTTACTTGAGCGCTTATATATTCTTGAGAGCTTAGATGAAAAAGGCAATTGGTTGTGCAAAACGCACTTGTGGAGAAAGATAGGAGGAAGAAATGGTTTGATCGTCTGTTTGGTGGATACGGTGGATACAAGCGTATGCACACCACACCCTGTAAACACTCACTCGATTTTTCAAAGAAAGCCATGTAATTCAGCCTATGATGATTCGTAATTGTGATGTAATCTGACAATACCCTCTCAACCTCTCTGAGTCTACACCCTTGTAAGTGGCCGGATGGCCGTGGAAAGCTCCCTTAACTTTTAAGTCAAAACCCTTAGTTTGGACTAAAGAGATATCATTAGCTTGGAAGATTTGAAAACGTTCACTGTGGGAGCCTCTTGCTGCTACAAATTGTAATCCTCTTTTCTCTTGGATTGGTAATCAGATTTCATTTTCAAATAGCACATTGCGTTCCTTGTCTCTTGCTCTCCAATCTAAGTGTAATCATTCTCAATTTTGTTGTGGTTCACGATGCTTTTCTTGTGAGATAAATGCATTGATTTGGAGGTTAAAATGGTTAGTTTTTGATGTTTTGACCATGGATAGGTGTTTCTATGCTTAAGGAGGACCTTTCCGAGTACTTCTGTTTCAGTTTTTTGCACATATTTTGTGATGGATCGTGATTGATGTATCTTCCCAGATGGTGACAGAACTTGGTAGGATTGTGCCCTTAGGTGTTGTGATACCTCTCCTTAAGCTTCGTTGCATTCCAAATTTGTTTGGATGCCGAAAAGGCATGATGACCTAGAGCGGTAAGATTGGACACATAATACTAATTGTTTGACTAGGAAGTGGTTGATTTGCTTTTATCGTAGAATGAGTAGCCCTCTGAGTTCACTTTGGTGCGATCGACACTCTCATTAAGTCTCCGTGCCCTATCCCAAGTCGCTTTCTTGCATATTGACATTATGTTAGTACAAAAGAGCTATGCTACAGACGTCCGTCCACGGCGACCCGTTAACATTGGTGCCGTTGCCAGGGAAACCGATCCTTAGGTGGTGAGTGACTCAGTGTATGAAAAAATCTCCCTTCGAAGCTTTTGACACCCATTCCGCTTACACATGGACAGTGAAGCAACTAGACGTAGGTTTAGTGCTTGGTAGAGACAGGAGTACAAGACTAGCCAGTGCTACTCCTTAACGGCAAAGAAAGTTTTGAGTGAAGTACAAGATAGTAGTTTGTTCTTTGATTTTCCCATGCTTGGAAAGGATTGTTCCACCACATACTTCGTTGTTATTTTTTACTGTTAAGTTCATTTGTGTTTGCATATTCATTTCAATTTATAGAAGTAGGTTAGGAAATAAATTACACCATCATATGGGGCCAAAAGGAACGAGGAAAAAACTATCAAAAACCTTATTTTGGTGTTGAAGACCATAACTCTGAAAAGTTGAAGAAGTGATGGTAAGAGCTTCAAAACTGAATTAAACCGAGTAAAACCTTCAAAAAGGGGATAAAAACACTTGCTAAAAATAGACTATGCAAAAAACTTCCATTTTGCTTGCCAAGCATGGATCGCGATCCATGTACCTTTTTGGAAAAATGTTCTAAAATTGTTTCCTTTGCTTAGAACAGGCTCTGAGGCATCAGAACCTTGATTTTGGTCAGAAATAGAGTGCTAGAAGATTACTAAAATCAAGAAATTGGGGTGAGCCGAGCAAAACCTTGGGAATTGAGGAAAATAGGGAAAAACTAAATTTTTACTTGTCCAAATTCAAAAAGGGAAGAGAATTGGGATCAACTAGAAGCAGGGAACCAGTAGAACCAAAAATCATGTCCAGATGCTTCCCAACATGGATCATGATCCATGTTTCAGGTAGATATCTGACAGTAAGATTTCACCAATGTACTCTTGATTACTAGTTGGACAACTTTTCCAAAAGGAGCCATAGAGAAAAAGTGAAAAAACCTGATTAAAATACCAAAAAAGGAGTTGTTTGCAAAAAACCACAAAACAGACACAAAATCTTGCTTTTGACTTGGAAAAAACTGATCAAATCCAAAATGATTTGGGGAATAGCATCACCATTCCTTGTGTCACCAACTCACAAAGTATCAGTCCAAAATCTTGCCAAACATGGATCGCGATCCATGTACCTTTCTGGAATTTTGAGCTGATAATGGGCAAGTAAAAAAGTGATAACAATTGAAGCACTTTCTCCCAAAGGACCCTTATTAGAAAAGTTCAAAAAGAGGGAAAAAGGGGGCAAAAATCAGATCAAGGGGGAAACCATTGAAACAAATCCTAAAATTGACTTTTGGCTGACCTAAAAAACTTCAAAACATTCAAAAACCATATAGCCAGCATCACCAAGCCAAGGACTAGCTATGGGCCAAGTTTCAGTGCATACTGACACTAAGGAACATGGATCACGATCCATGTTCCCCTGGCACATTTTGACACCAAACTAGCACCATAGCTAGAGGGCATCACAGAGAGTCTAGTGGTCTTGTCAAAATTGAATTTGGATGCAAAAAACCATCCCAAAAGCCCAAAACTGGTAGAACCTCAGACAAAGTGATAGAATTAACCTATCTTCCAATCCAGAGGTTCATTTCTAAAAAATTTGATACCATAAGACATCATTATCATGTTGAACCTGATGGTAGCAACAAAAGTTCATTTGGCTTCCCAACATGGATCGCAATCCAGGTACCTCTGAGAACAGAAGCAAAATTTCACCACACAAAGAGCTAGTCCACGGTACCTTGGTGTTTTTCAAAATTGAAATTGGACCTAAATTGTTGATGTTGTGTGAGGAATTGTGTGCTACTGAAAAACCTAGCCAAAATTTTGTCGATTAAAAGCAAGAACTAACAAGAATGGCTGTAAGCTCACAGCTATCACGCAAATTTTTGACAAGATGCACGTACTAGAGGATACTACCCAGCAAGCAAGATCAAACAAGAATATTCAAACTAGTTAATGAGGTAACTCGGTTTGGATTTTGTATTACCAATTCTTCAAGAATTTGTGATTAGGAAGATTGTACCAGAATAGGAATCCCATCATCTTTAACCAAGGGAGCAATCACTCAATGGAAGAAAGTGTGAATGAGAGACCATTGCCGCCTTTGGAACCCATTTTAGAGGAGAGCTTCTCTGACACTTCGTCAGAGAGATCGTACAGCCTCATGACTAAAGATTCTAACAAGTCAAAACATAAGGGAATAGCTTCGATGGGTGCAGGTCCATCTCAGCTACATCTAATGTAAAATTGTTGTATTCGAAGTTTCAATTTGAAAATGTGCTTAAGGCCAAAATTTATAAGGATGGAATGGACCGCTACTGTGTTAAGTTGGAAAATAAGCCAAGCGAGTTCAGACCTTGTAGATGTTGATTATGATGGGGATGGATATTTCGACCGAGAGGGAATGATGTACCTATTGGTTCATAACCCTTTTATTGTGGATAAATGGGGAATGACCCGCACCAAGGACAAGGTACATAATGAACTGGCCGATGAACCACCCAAAATGGAGAAACAAAACGCGGTACTCAGACGCACCAATGAGACAGAACGCCTTAATACTCATGTATGTGGGGCTTTATAAGTTCAATAATGGAGAACAAACAATCTATTACAAATGTGACAAGCCCCATATCAAGGAATGGACTGACGGAAAAAACTTGTATGTTTACATGTACACGGAGGGGAGAAGTATTCAGGTGGTAATAATAGACGAGTATGGCCAAAAGTACTCTCCAATGGATCGTAAGGAACTAGAGAGATATACATATTGTGGAGGACCACTCCACCAATACTATGTAAATCCGGAAGAGGTCAAAACCACGACTACTCATGCAAGACCTGAAAGTGTACATGTGAGCCCCGTAAGAGCCAGGGTGGAGAAGTCTTTTGGACATGAACAAGTCCCAAACACGGGGCCTTTAGGATCAACGGGTCTAGGGCTTGCATGAACACACATAGAGGCAGTATTGTTCGTGATGTCACTTACACCACTAGAATCCCTCCGGCTATTACACGAGATCAACTTGACGAACATATAGCAGATAGGATACCATTGGTAGTACCAAGAGGATATTATGAACCTAGAGAAGCCACCCCAGGTGGACCAGGTCTTGTTAGAATGGTTGCAGAGGCCAGATGTATGCGACCATCTCAGGTGGCAAAATGTGTACCCAAAAACTATAATGGATCTAGAGATCCATATGCCCATGTTTTAATCTCAAACAAGTGTTGAGGGCGGAACATGTAATTGATTTCCATACTCAATATGAAGGTTTTGGGTTGACATTAGAAGGGACTGTTTTGACTTGGTTCCAACCATTAAACAACTTGGAATTCCCAAGTATTGAGAAACTTCTCCGAGAATTCGCTGAGGAATTCTCAAAGAGGGGGATCAAGAATAACACTATCTCCCAGATCTATGCGTTTAGGCAAAAGGAGAAAGAGAAAGTGAAGGAAGCATCACTTCATTTCAAGCAGTACATAGAAAGATGCCCTGCTTGAGAACTACCTCAGGATGAAAGACTATCAGTCCTTTTCATAGAAGGATTGCAAAATGACACGCTCAAAAAGGATTTGCACTTGAAGGCATGTGTAACTTTTGCGCAAGTCACGAAAGAGGCATTGTATTTGGTAGATAATTGTAAGTCATATGGGGAGGTGACTAAAGACACAGATCAGGTACGAGTAGCACCTCTTCAACCAATAGTGATTCCACGACAAAATTGGGAGGGCAAAACCAAACTGTGCCGGACGTTGATCAAATGATCGAGGAAGTGATCAAAAGGATAAACCAAGGAAACAAGACAAACCCATAGCTATGATCTGTGACACTAATTTTTGTAGTGACATCCTTGTTCCTTAGATAGATATAGTCATAGCCCCAATCTTGCACCATTTTGAGCTGACACTTGAATGGTCTGCCCAATATGATATTTAAGTTTTTGCTCTCATCGAAATTCATAATGGCAAAAGTGTGTTCATATGCAATTCCACAAGGGTTACCACAATCTACTCCAAGATGCCTATAGGTCTTTCCAGATACCCATCTGCCAATTGAAGTTTCATTCTAGTCTTTCTGAGAGCAGGTTTTTTCCATTTTTCCCACATAGCTTTGGTAGCTATGTCTATTCCAGCCTCGCTATTCAATATTTCTATCGACTTGACCTCTTTGTACTCCATCAGTGCAGGGTAGTATTTCCTTCTTCACTATCACATTAATCCCCTACCTTGTTTACTGGTATTGGCTCATGTTTAGTTTGTTTCTAGGGTTGTATCTTCAACGTGTTTGGAGAAGCATTGGGTGGCGGAATTACCAGCCCTATTTTTTCCAAATTTTCCCCAACCTCATCCCAAAGATGCGGTCTGATGTGCACTAACTCTGACTGAGTGAGTGTACAATGGATAGGGGATGACATCGTCTCGTGAAGAGTTTTAGTATCCATCATCTTCGGATTGGCTTTCCATTGAGACGATACTTTCTTCACCTCCGATCGAGTTTCATGGTTACCAATAAATGAAGGTAAAGTCTTCAACAACTGTAGTTTACTGTCTTTCAACATTGTTGTACCTGCATCGCCAGTGGTTTGATGTCATTTGGGTAGAGCTCATGCTCCAAGTGGATCTCTGGGATGGGAGCTGACAGAACTGTAGCACTTCCATCTTTTCTATTCCTGATTTGTTCCCATATCTCTTGAGGCCATTGTTATTCCACTTCCGGAATTGGCAGTGGTGCTTGAGAATACATTCCATCTTTTGTATTGGCTGCCACCCTCGTATCCAACGGTGTCTCGTCTACAAAATGTGGTCGGTCTTTCTTTTCAATTTGCCGCCCCTCTAACTCTTGAATCTTTTCTCGAATTAATACCTCAGTTTTTGGAGTAGTAGGAACTGATGGTTCCATAAGCGCTTGAGCGGCTTCGATGAGCTCCTTGCACATCGTTAGCCTCTCTTTCTCATAGCCCGGATGAGGGTATGTTAACCACCTATCCTCTTGGGTTTTGTTATAGGCTTTAGCCTTGCCTTGTAAGATTTTAACATTGCGTCCAAAGGTTCGAACACCTTGTCTACCAAGAGAGATCCTCCCGATGGTATATCCAATGGTTTTTTTTATCTCGTTTTGTTTCCCTTAAGGTGTCTTTCCCTTTGCAGTTGTTCCTCTATTTTCAGTAATTTGGTTTCCAATGCCATTTTTTCCTTTTCTCTGCTAGCTTTCATCTTGTCTCGTTTTGCCTTCCAGGATTTTCTAGGGGTTCGAACAAACAAAGTTTCTATCTCTGTTTGGCTGGCTGGGATGCCTTGCTACCTCATGTGCTTGAGCTCTAGTGACCATGTTTATTGGAATGTTTGATTCTGTTTTTGATCCACTTGAGCTTGGCACAATCCCCATTTTGCTCATGGTTGCTTTCCCTTTGTTGTCAGGGTTTTTTGGACAGTGTGGAATGAGATGGTCGGTTGTACATCCATCATAGAATCCAAAAAAATTTACCCGTTCTCCTTTGTTTGGAAAAACTCTAGCCCAATGATCATTGCCACATTCATAGCATGGTTTTACAGGAGGTGGAGAAGCTTGTCGAGCCCCCATCGGTTGTCCTGCTCTAGGAGGATACCCCCTAGGTTTGTAGCCCTAATTTTCCATGAACATAAGCATATTCTCATCAACCAAGTAATGGTTTTTAGTTGGCTGTGTGATGTATGAGGGCTCGGGCATCTCTTCAGGAATTATCCATGGATTGTGTCCCTCTGGAGCATATGCATTCCCATCAAATCCCCTCTCGTAAGTATTGTCTGAATCTTCCCGATATGAGACTACTTGGACCATACTCTAATCAAAAGGTGGTTCTATGGGTTGACAAAATCCTTACCATAGCCCTATTTTCCTGGGGTAAGGGAGGTTGATGTCCCAACATAGGTTGAGGGTTTCTCCTGCCCTAAGAATGTGTTATTTAGCCCTACTTGGTACCTTGGAGGGGGTGGAAATTGTTGCACTCCATGTGGTCCGCATTGTCTCTCTCTAACATAGTTCCAATTATAGAAACATTTGTGAGTTTCATGGTTTGTCCATTTTTGTTCGGTAGCACACCACTTCAACACTCGCTGTGCATTTACTCCTGGCCTTTGTTGAAGCTTGCACCCCTGGGTGGGATGATCTCCTCCACAAGTGTCGCATTTTTGGGTGGGTGGTTGTGAGATGTAGAACAAACCCCAGGAGAAGACTTGAACTCCACAACTAACTAGGAAGGAGGAATACCGGCTTGGCTACATGACAAAGCTCACCAATGGACAGAGAAGCTTCCGAAGGTGAAAGTTTAAAAAGGGAAAATTGCATTTTTGATAGGACTGCACAAGATGAGGCCTATATACTAGAGCCTTTTCCAGAATAAATGTTCGAACCTTTTGGATGGCAACAGATATTAGCCACTCTTGATGTTTGTGTAAACGAGGTGACCCTCACCAAATTCTGTGATGAGGAAGGATATGATATCATTCCATTCCAAATGTTGGGTGTCAACCTAAATCCAAAGTTAGAGAGGGAAGTCACTGACAAGGAGAGGGTTACCGAGTGCCGACGCATAGTGGAGGAAATCTCAGTAAGAGACCTTGACCTAATGGATGAAGAAGATTTCCAAGACTCGTCTGGTAAGTTAATAGAGGATAACACAGATGACAAGCTATCTAGTAGCTCAAGTCAGAGCATCAAATGGAAGGATCGATAGGAGATCTACTTTCCCAAACCAAAATCCTCAAAGACAACACAGATATCAAGATAAACGTATAAACAACCAAAACAAGCACAAAGAGGACTTAGTACCTTTGTTAATTGAGAAAACGCAGTACTTAAGGTTAGTCGAAGCAATAGACTGCCTCAAGGATCAGATATCAAAGAGATACATGAAACTTGACTCAACCAAAACAAAATCAAAAAAGGGAAACACACAAAAACCCAAAAAAAAAGATCAATTCCAAAAAATCAATGAAGTTGTCCAAAATTGAGTGCAAAATCAAATACAATGAACTGAAACGAGCCTTAAAGGAAGTTTGGACAACAAAAATAGAAACTGACGAGGAATCGAATGATGATAAATTCGATGCACCTTCCCACTATAAGAAATACCTCCATCCATTCAAACAAGACAGCAGATATGTTAGCCTTGGATGTGTTCTACAGGTATCAATGAGCTATACAAATTGTTATCCATGTCCATCTCACAACTTTTTGAAAAACTTTACAAGCTTAGTCCAAAGTATTTATGTGCTCAAAAAATGTTTTATTATCCAAAAGTTAATTTTTATTATATAATATTATTTTGATTAGAAGGCCATAACTCCTTCTAATCCAAGTGTCTTATCCCTCATCAAAAAATTTATTGAGTTTTTTTTGGATTAATGAGGCTCCATCATATGAAGCCATAAAAGAAGCCTAAAAAATTCCATCAATAGTTCAAACTTGTTTATGTTTATTCAGAGTAGATACAGTTTATGTTATACCATTCAGGATAGAAAAATTGTGGTACAGAAACCCAAACAAGATCCCAAAGAACCAGGAACTTCATATGATGGGCCTAAAAAAGCCAAATGCATCAACTTAGCAAAAGGAGCTTAAATCGGCATACATCGCCACGGACCTTACTGACGAAGAAGAGAAACTTCTAGTTGATACACTCAGACAA
This sequence comes from Adiantum capillus-veneris, assembly GCF_014529385.1. Classification (NCBI taxonomy): domain Eukaryota; kingdom Viridiplantae; phylum Streptophyta; class Polypodiopsida; order Polypodiales; family Pteridaceae; genus Adiantum; species Adiantum capillus-veneris. Next base: position 11,383,461 of record NC_140943.1, on the reverse strand, counting down.
TACAAAGATGTCTTTTCATGGTCATACAACGATCTTAAGGGGATAGATATTGAGATTTTTCAACACACAATACCCCTTAAGAGTGATGCCAGACCATGCAGACAACGTCCTTACACGTACAATGAGACTTTTGCCAAGAAAATTAAGGAAGAGATAGACAAATTGAAGGATGCCGAGTTTATCTATGAGATTGAACACACGGATTGGGTGTCCCCTATTGTGGTCGTACCCAAAAAGAATGGCAAATTGTGTATTTGTGTAAGCCTCAAACAGGTAAATGCAACCACCATCAGGGATAACTATCCACTACCAATAACGGATCATGTTTTTGAGAGGGTAGCAAGGAAAGAGGCCTATAGTTTCATGGATGGGTTCTCAAGCTACAACCAGTTGAAGATTAAAGTGTAAGATCAGTATAAGACAGCTTTTGCAATAGAGTGGGGTGTATTTTCCTATAGGATAATGCCTTTTGGCCTGACCAATGCCCTTGCTACATTTCAAAGATTAATGAGCCACGCATTCAAAGAATATCTCAGACAATTTCTAGAGATTTACATGGATGATCTTTGTGTTTATTCTCATTGAAGAACTGACCACATCACTCATCTGGGAAAAGTCTTTGAAAAGTGCAAAACGTATCTATTTGCTTAAACCCAGAAAAATGTGTCTTCATGGTAATACAAGGTAAAATTTTGGGCCACATTGTGTCTAAAAATGGAATTTCAACGGATCAAGAGAAGGTACAAATAATTGTTGCACTATCGAGACCAACAAAGATGAAAGAAGTGCAAGCATTTATGGGACATTGTGGGTACTACATGCGTTTCATATATATGTATGTTGTAATAGCTAAGCCGTTGTACGCCCTCATTGCTAAGTTCGAATGGATGGAGGAATGCGAGCAAGCTTTCCAAAAATTGAAGCAGCAGTTAATCTCTACTCCAATTTTGCAAGCCCCCATCTGGAGCAAAATCTTCGATGTTCACGTGGATGCATCAGCCTATGCCATCGGGTTCATATTAGCCCAGCCAGGAGAGAAGAAAATGGATTTTCCCATTTGCTACTCTAGTCGGTAGTAGCTAAACAACGCAGAGAAAAATTATACAACTACGAAGAGAGAAGGTCTGGGGATGATATACACTGTCAAAAAATTTAGACACTACCTTCTAGAAAACAAGTTTTTCTTCTTCGTGGATCGCCAAGCACTACTATATCTGGTAAACAAACCGTGCAACACTGGAAGAATTGTTCACTGGTTTATACTATTGCTTGAGTTTGACTTCACAGTAGTCGTAAAAAAGGGGACCACACACACAAGAGTAGATCATCTTTCAAGATTGTTTCATGGGGAAGCACCTGAGGGTGTTGATGATGATCTTCCAGATTCGTATCTGTTTAACATCAAAATGGTACCAAGATGGAGCAAAGAGGTCATTCCTCTACTCACAATTGGCTCATTACAAATATAAAGACAACCATGAATTATACATCAAACACAAAATCTCCAACTTTTAGCAGGACGCTGTACAAACATGGTAAGGATGGGATATTGAGACTATGTGTACAGCCCAAAGAATCCACCTACTACCTCAAACAGGCTCACATACAAAATACGAGATTTCACACTAGAGAAACACAGACAAGCCAACGGCTAAAGAGACTGGGAGTCTATTGGCCACACATGGAACACCGTATCCATACATATGTAAAATCCTGTGATAGATTTACAAAACAACCTCCAGTGGAACATGCCACCCTGTTTAGAGTAGTACAAGCACTCAAATGGAGTACCCACATAGTTGAGTACTTAAAAAACAAAACCTTTCTAGAGGAATGGGGCAGAGCAAGAATGAAAACTGTAGAAGAAGAGGCCAAAGACTATCTTCTCATTTCCAACCAATTGTATAGGTGGGGAAAGGACAAACAACTATGGTTGTGTGCTACAAAAAGTGAATATTACGTTATCTTAGATCAAGCACACTCAGGACAGCCACGGAGACATTTCTCTGCTGATAAAACGGCAAAGCTTGTGCTACACTTAGGCATATGGCAACCAACCCTGTTTATGGATGCAAAGAGATATGTTTAACGATGTGATGAATGTCAACGCACAAAACCACCCCAACAGAGAGATGAAATGCCATTGAGGCCAATGATGGGGGTACGTGCTTTTGCCAAATAGGACATTGACTTCATTGGTCCCATCATACCTCCAGGATATAGGACGCTTGCTCAATACATCATAGTAGCAACACACTACATGACAAAATGGGTGAAAGCAAAAGTGACCCAAAAAAACTACGCAAGAACTATAGCTCAATTCCTTTTTTGAACACGTCTTTACAAGATATGGAAATAGAGAGAAATAGGGGAACACACTTTTTAAACGACATCATTGAAAGCCTCCTTGATGAATTCATGGTAGTCCATCGCAAATTAGCACCCTATCATCCGCAAGCTAATGGGCAGGCAGAGAGTACCAAAAAAATCTTATGCACAGTACTCACCAAAATAGTCAATGACTCAAGAAATGATTGGGATCAAAAGCTACACACAGCCTTTTGGGCTTACAGAGTAGCTTTTAAAACTTCCATCGGCATGACTCCCTTTAACCTGGTATTCAGGATTAATGCAATCCTAATAAATATCTTCTTACGCTGACACCAGAAAGACTTGCAACACTACATGCAGCAGCTCAGCGCAGAAATCAAGCACAAGACATTCAGGAATAGGCACAGGAGGAAGCCAAAATCAGAATATTAAAGTGCAAGGAGCAAGCAAACTTGCAAAGAAAAACACAACAGAATGATTCTATCGATACTGCTCTGATAGCATCCATACAAATGACAGGTATATGGTTAGGAGGAATGGATCTACACATTAATTTACAACTTGGCCGATGGCACCACCAAGCGAGCATTAGTGGACACTGGGGCCAGAGCTAATGTGGTTAATTACTCCACTTTCAAAAAATCACGATGGAGCCTCTTATGACAAACACTATGGGGTTCAAAATAGCAAACAAAGGCACTATGGACAGTCTGGGCCATATAACTTTACCAATCACCATTGATGGAACAGTTTATCTGCATCAATTTCATGTGGTTGACGATCAGCATCTTAATGAAGCAGTTATTCTGGGAGTGCCATGGATGCGCACTTATCAAGCCACACCAAACTGGCAGGACAATACCTTACTACTCAAACAAGTGGACCAATCTTTTGCCACGCCCTTTGTACCAACAAACCATATATGGGAACCTCTATCATCACCACATGCACCAGCTCTATGATATTCCACAATCGTGGTGGTCGAGAAAATATGGGTTCAAAAATCCTTCATGCAAACCAATCCTAAGAAATTGTGGATACTAAAATGACAAAACACAATACAAGTCCGCCTACATTGCTTAATAGAAATCAGACCTCGCCAAATTGCCTACGGTTTTTGTCAAACGACCTAGGCCAATGGAACACCACCCTCGATAACCCAACAATGTCAAGTGGGTATGGAAACCAAAACAAAATCGCTCAAACGATGCCTCTTCTAGCGAATCCACATGCAAGCAATTTAAGTGGCAACCAAAGTGAAGCCAACAAGCAAATCAACTAGCAGCATCACAACTTCTGCAGGTCACAGTCAAACACAGGGCGCATCTTCTCCAATTACTAATGTTCTGACCACGCAGCTTCAATTCGACCTCGCCACTAGCAGCCACTAAACATATTGCTCAACACCTTTCTCTTGCACAGCATTTTGTTTTCCCATGCATATCCTCCATCAGCATCATAGAGCCACACTATACGGTTATGCATAGACACGTGCTTTGTTCCCATGCACTCTCATACATGTTCATCGGGGACGACTCACTCTAGGAAAGGGGGAAAATGCGGCAGGATTATCATTTGTATATATTATAATTATCATGTTATTTCTTTTCTTTTCCTTTCCTTTCATTTTCTTTAAAAAAAATAAGTTTTTCAAAGCCTTAAACACTCTTAGTTGGCATAATCATGAGCCATACCGTCACCATGCAATACCAGAATAAGAGTATGTATGTAGGGGAGGCTACACTAATTTTGGCTAATTTTTGGTCGGCTAATAATCATTGTAAATAATTTTCTTTTACAAAAAAGAAAAAAATGAGAGATAATCAACAAAAATTGATAAGTCAAGCCAGGAAAGTCGAAATTGACTTTTGAAAGCAAACGCCGAAACTTGAAAGCAAGGACTTTGAACATGGCAAATATGGGAAGATTCAACACAAGATGAATTTTGAGCCAACTTCTAAACGATCAAAACTGCAGATCGAATGCCATTTGTCAACCAAGTGTCAGAATGATGAACGGTTTGAACCGCAGGTGATATGAACACCAAGATATGATCAATGGAGGTAAGTATAAATGGATCATTCCGGGTAGACTAGGAACATATAGTCAAATGGAGTAGCATAAGCTCATTTGCATTGAGAAAGAGAGAGAGAGAGAGAGAGAGAGAGAGAGAGAGAGAGAGAGAGAGAGAGAGAGAGAGAGAGAGCCATGGGAGCATAGAGTTTTCGGAGTTGTTTTTGCCCGTTGCGACCACCTCGGTGGATCTTACTACACCATATTTGACAGGTATGATCATTAACCTTGCAAGAGCATGTATATATGCCCCATATTGCATCAACAGTGCCAAAACAACATATCAGAGCAGTACAAAGTCACAAAATTGGCAAACTAACAGAGCCAATGGGAAAGTCCAAAGCCAAGGTGATATGAACAACAAGATATGATCAATGGAGGTAAGTATAAATGGAGCATTCCGGGTAGACTAGGAACATATAGTCAAATGGAGTAGCATAAGCTCATTTGCATTCAGAGAGAGAGAGAGAGAGAGAGAGAGAGAGAGAGAGAGAGAGAGAGAGAGAGAGAGAGAGAGAGACATGGGAGCATAGAGTTTCCGGAGTTGTTTTTGCCCGTTGCGACCACCTCAATGGATCTTACTACACCATATTTGACAAGTATGATCATTAACCTTGCAAGAGCATGTATATATGTCCCATATTGCATCAACAGTGCCAAAACAACATATCAGAGTAGTACAAAGTCACAAAATCGGCAAACTAATAGGGCCAATGGGAAAGTCCAAAACCCATCAGAAACCAAAACTATTTCACCAGAAGACCCCAAATAGTTGACAGAATTAGGTAGGACAAAATCAGCAGCAAAAGGTGGTGGAACATGGATCGCGATCCATGTTCCCCAAACCCTAAAATCAGAGAAACTTGTACGGGAGCACCCATAGATGGCCAAGAACAAACTCCTATAACTGGATTTCCAAAATGCATCCCAACATGGATCGTGATCCATGTTCCTTTATGCTAAAATCACGGCAAGGGTGGCCCACTAGCTAGGGAATGCAAAAATAGTACTGGTGCTGCAAAAATAATCACAAAAATTGCTCTTGAGATCATCAAATCCTCTTGGTTTGCTACCTTCAGTCTGCAAATGTTCTTTTGGTCAATTTAAAATAGGAAAAGGGTGGGGTCCCAAAAAAAAACTCAGGGAGAGGGCAAATGCTGGGATGCCAGTAAAACTTACAAAGAGGGACTAAAGGCAGAGTTCTTGATAAGTTTGCAAATTGCTGCTAAAGCCGATTGGGAGACTTCACACTCTCCTCAGAGCCTATCAATAAGCAAATGTAACTTAAGGATAGTGGTAGGATCAAAATGAAGCAAAGGATTACTTGCAAAATGGTCAAAATTGCTAGAATCAACTTGTTCTCTCAAATGGATTCAATTTCTGATGGAATTTGATAGGGAGCCAGGCAAAGCTATGAACTACAAACCTAAATCATCAGGAACCAAGGCAATGAGAGATGTCAAGCAAAACATGTGCTCAAAAATGGTGGCAAGAAATAGATATGGTCAAAACGGAAAAATCATGGCTATAAACTAGAAAATGGGGCAAACTCAGGAAAAACATGTCCAAATTTGAAAATATTTCACCAGTGTACTAGGAAAACCTATAGGAACATATGTGCAAAAGAACTCTTTTAAAATTCTTCCCAACATGGATCGCGATCCATGTACCTTTTTGCCCTATCAAAGCAAAAACCATGCGATCTGACCTAGTATGTTCAAGAAAGCCAAGCCATGGAGTTTCAAGCCATTTGAATCCCAAAATCCACTTCAAAATGCCAAAAATCTCAAAGTCTGCAAATATTTTCAAAATATAGCCCAAGTGTCAAACCATTGATCCAAATCCCAAAACTTTTGGACCAAGGCATCATCTAGATGAACCCTACCAGATGGTATCATCAGATTTCCAAAATGTTGCCCAACATGGATTGTGATCCATGTACCTCCAACTCTAAATCCAGAGAAAATTACACAGTAGCATCCCCATATGCCCAGGAACAACTTCCCCAAGTTGGAATTTCAAAAATTTTCCCAACATGGATCACGATCCATGTTCCTTTTTGCCAAAATTCATCTGTTACATTATATCCTTGTGGGCCTATAGTAATCCTAGATGCATTGGTGAAATTTGGTCAAATTTGGGGTAGTTTTGACAAAGTTATGCTCATTTTTCATTTTATGGTCAAGTTTACACTTTCTGACAGCTCTGATTAATGGCTAAAACCTATTTTCAATGCTAAAGTTGACCGCAGGATGCCTCAAAGTCCCAAGCACAAAGGGAGTGTAATGTTGCACCCTATGAGATAACCGATATCTCCTCAAATGAGAAAGCTCACATCACTGAACAGGTACTTGAAGCGATTCCGGCTAACATCTTCATTGAAAGGTTTCAAGCGGCAGACGGAGAAATAGTAAAGGCCACAATCTTTCCACAGGAAATGTGGACACTGCACCAAAAGCCAGAAGTGCAAGCAGGGGGCAGGTATTTACAGTTAGACAGCTTCTTATGATTTCCTCCTTGGGCAACGGACTTCAGACAAGCTCACGAGCTCATCAGTTCAATTCAGTACAATGGGGAAGCAACTTTGACTGACAAGGATGGAGCAGTATAGTCAAGGTAAAAATCACAGCATAAATCATCAATGAAGCCCTCCACCTGCCGCAAGGGATGCACAATCTCTTGCAAAAGACAAAGGCAATAGATAATAAGCCTTCCTGAAGCAACAAGAGCACAAGCTGACGTATCAAGATTTGATATACTCAGAAACTGAACTTCCATTGCACCTTATATCACAACACTTCAAAGTGCAGAAGACACCCAGACATGCAGAACCATTGTTGCACATGGCTATGATAATGGGAAAGGGCTTGGCTGAAGTGCAGAAGACACCCAGACATACAGAACCATTGTTGCACATGGCTATGATAATGGGAAAGGGCTTGGCTGAAGGAAGAGTGGTTAGTTGCAACTTTGGCAGTTATCTTCTTGACAATATTGTCAAAGCAAACCTGAAGGGGAGCCAAAGAAGCAAAGCCTACATGAACGGGGGACCAATGTTGATGTGTATTGCCTATCAGGCGCTGGGGATGATCGACGATCTACCACCAACCAAAGCGCAGATAGATGTGATCCACAGATCTAAAAGAGTTGTAAGACCAGTGGATGGCAAGACCTTCCACAAGGCCAAAACCAAAAGTTAAGAAGACGAGGAAGAGCGCACCTTTAAAAGATTTTGATAGCAAAAATATAGAGTCAGATGCTCGGAGTAGCCAAGAAGTAGGGTCCCAGCAAAGAGACACTCCTTCGGAGTACCAGTCTTCAGAGCAGGAGCATGACAGCCAATACATGCTTGGATATACACGATTGTGAAAGAAAGCTATGCATGTGACAGAGGATATTCCATTACTCATGCCAGGAGGACAATGGAAGAAGCTCAAGCATTGAGGGAAAGGCTCCACCAACAAAATCATGATGAGAAACAAACCCAAGGAACAAAAGTGGATGATGAGAAAGAGGAGGAAGATGCAGAAAACATTCCACTGCTATGCAGGCAAATAGCTGCTTTAGAAAGGATCAAGCAGCACAAGAGGCAGGAAGCTAAATAAAAATGTGAGATTGCCAGCACCATGCGGCAATGAATCCACAATGAATCAAAGAATCCATGTGTCGATGATCTTGAATCATCTAACGAATCTAAACGAATCAAAAAAGAGGAAAGTAACTCGTAAAGGGAGGAACAGCAATACACACAGGAACAACAAGGTCAAGAGTTTGGTTCTCCCAAAGACTTTGGGGCACCTCCAGAAACTATTGTCAAAGGGAAAGAAAAAGTTGAAGACTTGTCAAAGCAAGGAGCAGAGTAAAGGCAGTTGGAACTAAAAGCAGATCAAGAAATGGAGGCCACACAAACAAAGCCCACTACAACCTCTATTGCTCTAGAAGATCAAAGACGGAGAGGACAACAAACTAATGAGGCTGAACAATCCGATCAGGGCCAAAAAAGCCAGCAGAGGCCAAGATCGCCTCGATCTTAAGCTGCAATGAAGGAAGGAGCAAAAATAGTCAAGTCCTTTAACATTGATGCTCACCTAGATCAGATCAAGCTACAGTTTCAATGTCAAAGGGTTCTTTACAATCTGCATGAGCTAGAGCTGGAAGATACAAAGAAAGAAGCATCTAAGAAAGCCGCAGATTCCTTGTAGTTAAAGCAAAGAATAGAGGAATTAGAGGAGGAACAACTCCAGGCACAATCGGAGTTGCAAAGGGAACAAGAAAATGTAGCCTACTATTACAAAGAGGTGCAATAGTTTAACGAGGCAAACTCCGCACTGCAAGTCGAATAGCAACGTCTCGAGGAGGAGCTAACCAAGGAAAGAGAATAAAATGAGAAGTTGCAAGGCTCATATGCTTGCAATACAAGAGACCCCTTCCTCCTCAATGATGACTGCAAGATTTGCCTCCTCGAATCAAGAGATTAAATATTTGAAAGAAGCCTTGGCTCAAGAAAAATATGATAGACCAATCATCATTGTAGGTCATAGGGCCCTACAACGAGCCAAGTATGAAGAAATTGAGGAATTAAGGAAGCAGTTGGCTGAGGCAAGAGGGGAACTAGAGACAGGAAGCAGTAGGTCCCCCGTAGAATTTGAGCAGGAAAGAGGATTTGAACCTTACACGTCTGAGGCCCATCAAGCAGAGGTGCCCACTAGCAGCACGGGAAAAGGAACGCAAGAATCTGTAGATCCAGCCAAGACATCCACTTTGGAGTCCGCAAAGGACAAAATTCAACGTTGGATCTCAAAAGTAAAGGACCCCTCACACAAAGCTTATATGCAGTATGAACTGAAGGTGATGGAATCAGCTGCCCTCCTCATGATTACTCCAGATGAGGTAGTAAAGAATCTCGGGCATGAGATGATCGCCCTGCCACCACTGATGCGACAAGAGGCTAGGTTATGGCAGCAAAAAATGCTACCAAAACTTGCACCAACCAGCAGAGGGGATTTCACAGCACTTCAAATCCAGACAATGATTGATAATCAACCCCTCTGGAGTAAAAAATGGTTTGATCAAAGGCATATGAAACCTATTATAGGAACGCTCCCCAGCATCTTAGGATTGACCCAACTTACTGTCCCATCAACAGAGCTCCTAGGATAGCTTTTACATTTGGCAAGGCAAAAAGCCGGTGGTGCTGAACTACCCGGTAATCACAAAGCCACTCAATAACAACCCACCATCAGAGCAATATATGGTTCAAACTCTCAAGGGGGTGATCAACATGATGAAGGAGATTTCGGATCTTGCATGTCAGATGCTTGTAAATATTTCCAAGATGCTCATCACCTGCATTACAGCCTTCAATGATATAGAAGTAGCAGAGCATCCTTGAAAAATCTTTGTCAAAGGCACATGAGGCATTTGCTGGAATATGGAGAAAAAAATCCCAAGAAGGAATGTTATCATGGGATTATATGCAAGAGTCATTCCTGCCCTCTCATTACATGAAGAACTTTGAAAGTAAATCTAAACCTAAAATAGGTCATCTCTTTCTCCGTCTCCTTCTTTGACTCCTTTGTGTACTAGTGTGTGTGTGTGCTTGAGAGACAGAAAGGGATCGAGCATTGGGGCGGCACGACAGCGACGAGGCGGTTGAGCGCGGCACAGCGGCGGCTCCCTCTTCTTCGCAGCAAGGAATCCTCCATGACAGTAAGCGTAGAGCGGTGAGTGACACACCATTGTCATCTTTGAGCTTACTAGTTTAGGCTAGTTGCGTGCTTGGAGCCATCTGTGGCTTGCACACAGTGTTAGGCAAGTCCCTTTCTTTGATACGTGTGGAAAAAGCCCACAATGACTATTTTTGACATTTTGACCACAAGAGAGTGTTCCTAGACCCTAGGGTGACCTTTCTGGTATGTTCTATTGCAATTTCTAGAACCTTGATCATGATGGATTGTGATTTTGGTATCTCCTTGTAATGCAATCAAACTCTGTAGGTTAGTGCCTGTGAGCATCTTGGACATCATCCTAAAGTTTTGTAGCATTTTGATTCCATTTAAGTGCCGAAACAGGTTGATGATTGAGTGTAGTGGCATAGGACATAGTCAAATTGCCATATTCCAGAGAGATAGATCTGCATGTGCTAGAGATAGTGTTATTCTTGTAGGTTCACTTCTTAAGGTTTGACACCCTTAAAGAGTCTCCGTGCCCCATCCAAGTCGCTTTCCCAAGTATTGACATTGTGTTAGTGCCGAAAGCTATGCTATATACGTCCATTGCGGGCGGCGACCCGCTAACACTGTGCCACTATATCTATCTGCTAATTTGATCAAGTCGATGTTGATATGGACATCTTTTCCTCTTATAGTGACCTTTGCATGGTTTCTAGCTCTCTTATGAGAGAGATTAGAGGGTCAGTAGTAAGGTCATTCATAAGAACAACATGCAAAGGGTTACCTGGTGACCTGCCAAATTTTACCCTGGCATTTTTTATTCAAGTAGCGGCAACAACAATATCCTCCACCAATGTAGCTTCATTCCATAGTGTTTCTTGAAGCTCCTACAAAGATGAAGCGGACAAGGCCCATGGTCGACGACATCCTTGTGAGATAGTCCCTTCAAAGTAGGAAACTTGATGGTGACTCTCGACAGAAGGGTTGTCAATTCCTTCGCCATGGCAGGCTTGATGAGAGGAATAGAAGGTAAAAACGACTGTTCAAAGCCTTACAAAGTTTCCTTTTATATCCTTGATAAGGGTCTTATATCTAAAATGGCTAAAACTACTTCAAAAAAAATTGACATATCTAGGAAAATTGTCTAGCTTATGATATAACTTGGAAGCCCATAGCCCAACATTCCACATAAGTAAAAAGTGAACAAAGATCTAATGTTTTCTTGATGGGAAAAATTACAATCTCTTTATGTTACAAGGGCTCAAAACCTCGGGAGCATCTCCTTCTCTTGAACAAGCATCTAGTTTTGGAATCTTCCAACACTCCCCCCTCCTATTTCATGTCATCCCTGACAGGAGTCACAATCTAAAATTAAGGAGTCTTCTATCAATCTCTCTCTGTCTCCTTGAGGAAAGTGAAGGTTGGTAGTTGCTCTAGCTTTTTTGCTGTGACTCCACTTCTGGACATTTCTTTTGTGTTGTTCTGCATAGCTCTTGTATAACCATTACATCAAAAAGTAGCATTTTTAGTAAATTTTCATAGCAAATTTTCGAATATATACCTGCTTGCTCCATGCCTTCATGCATCCATTAGCTTGTTGATTCTCTAGTTGTCTTAAATGACTATATGGTTCATGTAGAAAGCACAGTAACTTGAAAAATTTTCATTCATGCAAGATTAAGAAAAAATCATGATTTTTTCTTAGCTATGATGGCTAGCAACTTCTAGATTTGGACCTCATGGGCTTGATGTATACTATGAAAATAGGTGATGGTTTAAAGATGGTGACATTTGGACAACTGGTTTTGATGAACACGAGTTTTCAATATTGACTACACCTATGTTTGGATTGTATTTGCAATGAACATGAGATTTTGAGCTTTGGTTCTATAAAAGTGGTCTAGGGACTCATGTCAAGCTTGCTATTGAGTCAAAAACTGGTTGGGGCTGTTTTCATGTGTGCAAGGAAAAAACATGATTTTTTCCTTGGAATGAAGTTTGGGCTCAAATGACTTGCTACTATGTGTGCATGTTTCCCATGATCTTTTAAGGATGCTGAACCATCTGTGCCATAAATGTGGCCTCCCATGGAAGATTTTTACCACCTTTAGGCTTTTGGAAAGATGAAAAAAGCAGGTTATTGGCATTGGTGGGTGAGTTCAATACAATTGGGACTTGATAAGAATTAGTTTCTAGGCTAGGGTAAAACATTGGCTAAAAAAAGTTTTGACTGTTCAACATGAATAAGGTAGAGAAAAAATTGCAAATGTTTCCTACCTAGCACAAATATACAATTTTTCAGTTATGTGACTATTCCTACATGAACATATACTCCCTTAAGACACACTTGATGCTCTGAATTTTCACAAGTCTGCCAGGCAATGGTGGTCTAGCCTACGAGCAAACGATGAAGCTCCACAAACATGGAAATCTTTAAGAGCTTCCATCATGAAACAGTTTTTGGCTACCGATGCCAAAGACTCAACTAATGGTGAAGCTTGAAGCTCTCTCCCTACGAATCTATTCACAAATATGTAGACAATTTTTGGGATTTACATCTCAAAGCCACTGTCTTCAAAAAGATGGATGTTGGAGAGCAAAAACAACAATTTTGTACGGGTTTAACTGAAGATATGGTGGAGTATGTCAACTCCCAAAGGCCACACACCATATCTGCAGTCATACACCATACCATGGTGGCTTCACGAATCAATTTCCAACAAGGGGCTAAGAAAAATCCTAAGCCCACAGAAAACAAGGACCGTAACAAGCCTAAGGGGAAGGACAATGTCCAAAAGTCTCCTAAAGGCAACACCAAAAACAACAAAGCTAAGGACAAGGGAGTTTATAAAGGAAAAAATAAAGTCTCTTGTAAAGAGCTAGAGCATTATCGTAAAGATAACTGTTGTTTCAAGTGTGGGGAGCAAGGGCATGCCTATCGTGCTTGTCCCCACAAGAATACACGAAATGAGCCTCCTCGAGCTACCTTGGTTGAAATCCAAGAAGAGGATGCTCACGACAAAGGATCTCCTCTATGCTATGATTGGGGAAAGGTAAGAGAACATGATGCTTTCATTCTCTTTGACCTTGGTTCTACTCACAATTTCATATCCACAGAGTTGGTCACCAAGCTAGGCATCCAAGCCTATGAGATGGGAGATGTCCTACCTACCGATGGTGCTTTCAAGAGGCAAGAAGCCTTAGTCACTCCCTTAATTGGGAAATTGAGGCTCCATGTCCAAAGCTATGTGGATAAGGAGGACTTCTTTATCTCGCCTCTCAACCATGAGGATGTAATCCTAGGGGCACCATGGTTTGATCGCATGGATGCCAATGTTAAATTTCCTGAAAGGCAAATTTACTTTAGGTTCAGGGAAAAAGATATGTACATAGATGCTAAGGAGTTGGGTAACACCATTCCCATTGCACATAAGCAAGATTTCAATAAGTCAATAAAGAGCCCTATTTCCATGTACATGATTTTTGTTAAAGATTCTCAAAATGAACCTAATGCTTTAGCAAAGGAAAATATAAACAATCACAAGGAATTAGAGTTATCCAATTTTCTCAAGGGATTTCAAGATGTTTTTATTGACGACATCCCTTGTGAACTACCTCCTGAATGGGGCAAGGATTACCATGCAATTGAACTTCTTCCAAGAAGTTCACCGCCTAATAAACCTCCTTATAGAGTTTCTCAAGCTCAACAAGAGGAGATTATGCGGCAAGTGCATGAGTTAGTTGAGAAGGGTATGATTAGGCCTAGCTCATCTCCATTTTGTTCACCAGTGTTATTAGTGCAAAAGAAAGACGGTACATATCGTATGTGTGTCGCCTATAGAGCACTAAATAGGATCACTATCAAAAATAGGTTTCTCGTTCCATGGGTAGAAGACCTATTTGATAAGCGAAAAGGGTCGACCAACTTCAGTACGATTGACCTAAAAATTGGCTACCATCAAATAAGGATAATTCATCAATACACTGTAAAGACTGCATTTCGTACTATGTTTAGTCTTTACAAGTACATTGTCATTCCTTTTGGCTTGACTAATGCACCAGTCACATTTAACCGCTTGATGGAGAAGCTATTCAGGCCTCAGCAAACCTTTAATGGAGTGTTCTTTGATGATATAATCATCTACTCTAACTCACTAGACAAACACAAGCAACACCTCCAGGTAATATTTCAAGTCTTATGAGAGAAAAAACTTTATATTAATCGAAAGAAAAATGAGTTTTTCTTACAAGAGATTCAGTATTTAGGTTACATTATCTCTCAAGATGGCATCCAAATGGGTCCATCAAAGCTAGAGGTAATAAAAGGATGGCCTAATCCAAGAAATCTACATGAACTAAGAAGCTTTATATATGTGTGTGCATACTATAGATGCTTCATAGAAAAGTTCTCACAAATCGTGGGAGCCTGAGAAAGAAAAATGCTAGGTATATATGGTCCACCAAGGAGAACAATGCTTTTGAAAATCTTAAAGAAAATCTTATCTCTCAACCTGTGCTTACACTGCCGGATATATGGTCCACCAAGGAGAACAATGCTTTTGAAAATCTTAAAGAAAATCTTATCTCTCAACCTGTGCTTACACTGCCGGATCTCTCAAAGCCATTTGAGGTCCAATGTGACGCTTGTGGTGATTGCCTTGGAGCTGTTTTGCTCCAAGAAGGGCACGCTATAGACTATGAAATTCGAAGGCTCGACCTTGTTGAGGAATCTCTAGGCATATATGAAAAGGAACTCCTCGCAGTTCTACATGCCTTAGACTCATGGAAGCACTATTTATTGGGGACTCCTTTCATTCTGCGGCAGATGGATCACCAAATCCTTAAGTACTTCATGACGCAGATCAAGCTCTTTGACAAACAAATGAGGTGGGCAAATTTCCTTTCGCAATTTCATGTTCATATTGCTCACATTGCTAGCAAGCATAATCAAGTAGCCGATGCACTCTCAAGACAACCAAGAGTAAATGTGGTGTCCATAGCAAGTCACAATGATTATCTTCTATGATAGATGAGTACGCTATTGATCCCGATTTTAGAGATGTGATTTCAGCCCTTGCACTAGGGAAGAAAGAAGAACCATTTACACTCCAAATTAGGTTATAAAGGCTATTTTAGCTTGGTCGTCTACCACAATTGTGATTTGAAGTTATCCAGAGTACCCATCTAAAAAGCTATAAGCTTCCTTTCCTGCAACTCTTTCAAGCACATCTTTTGAATATGGCAAGGGGTAATGGTCCCTCCTAGTGGCGGCATTGACCTTCTTGATATCCACGCACTATTGGAATTAGGGTTGCAAGGAAATGCACACAGCTTGGAGAAGACAAAGGAAGCTTAAGGCACACAATAGAGAGTGTATTACTTAGTGTGCAATGGAAAGATAGATAGCCCTAGAGTGATGGGCATATATACAATGCTCAAGGGAAAAAACTCCTAAAGAGGGAAAAAATGCCCCGGCGGACCTACTGTGTTCACACACATCACTACCACATGTATATGGTAACAAATTCCCCTGGAGTGATATGGTGAACAAGAGCTGGCACATGAGTAAAGGGAAGTTCCATGCCCTAAGGACATGATCAGTCCAGAAAGGGGAGTAAGCCCAAAGCTTTGCGGAAAGCTTCAAGCTTCTCACGAGACAATGCCTTTGTGAAAAGATCTGCAAGGTTGCCCTGTGTTGGCACATAACCCAAGTTGATCTCTCCTACTGAGAGCCTCTCCCTGACATAGTGGTAATGCACCTCAATGTGCTTTGTGCGAGCATGAAAAACTAGGTTCCTCACAACTGCCAATGCGCTATGTTTGTCAGTGGACATTCATCAACCAGTCAACATGAAGCCCGAAATTGTTTCTTGGATCAACAACACACATAGGCATGTGTCATCCAAGCACCGTATCCTCACATTCAAGGATAAAGAAGAACAAATGTAGTTGTTATGCCGGTACCGACTCTTGAAGGGAACAAAGCTTTGGATTGCCAAGGATTTGACCATGGCTAAATTCAAGAACAAAGCAAGCAAGCTTAAGAATATGCACTAAACCTACAAGCAAGGCAAATAGGTAGTTTATTGAGGCAAGAAAGCCGTCATCCAAGAATTTTGAACTCCCAAACCATACCTCTTCTCACTTTAACCCACTTAGGTTTTCTTTTCTATTCTTTTACCCTCTTGGTGGACTCTCAATCCTTAATTGATATGTATCTAACATCTTCACTTAGAAGAAAGCCATTGTAATGTTTTGTTTTCAGCCCCATGGTTCATATCTCATCTCCATGGATGAGAATTCAATCTCTCTCTCTCTCTCTCTCTCTCTCTCTCTCTCTCTCTCTCTCTCTCTCTCTCTCTCTCTCTCTCTCTCTCTCTCTCTCTCTCTCTCTCTCTCTCTCTCTCTCTCTCTCTCTCTCTCTCAATATCTCAATATCTCCATGCATGTAATCACTCTAGTGGTTGAGGGCCAAGTATACTTTGTTAGTATGAGGAAAAAATTCCTTTGCACTAAAGAAAGATCAATATGCTTGCATAATTGATCTTTTTATGGTCCCAAATGTTTTCACTTAGAATACACTGTCTACAAGACCTACATGGGTACTTCAATGAAGCTCTTAGTTTTTAAGAGAGGATGTGAAGTGAGGGACTCTCTCTAGATGCAATCTTCTATGCTTGCATCTTGAAGACATGTGGCATTATGAAGTTTAAATGGATAAAACACATCAAAATGAGATTGGAATCATGAGACCCAAAAAAATGTTTTCTTTGGTTTGTATGTACATCAGACATGGTGTATTTTTCAAACAACGTAAGCTCTTGATGATCAATATACTATTTAAAGTCCCGCTCATGACAAGAATGAAACATACATATAAAGGTAACTTCTAAACATATAATGAAAGTTGTTATGTTTGAACTTTATGAAAAAAAGAGAGTGGATATGGCACAAAGGTACATTAAATCGGAGGCCTCGTAGGAGGCTTGGAAGAAAGGTGAAGTGAAGCTGGACAATGAAGAATATTCCACATAAACAAGTGTTCTCAAACTAGACAAGGTTTTCCCTTTTTTCAACCTTAAGGATCCCTTGTACAAAGATGCCAAGGGAAAACAAGCAAAGGTCAAGTATCTAGACATGAAAGATAAGGTAGCAGTCATGAAGTAGGCACACACATTAAAAGGCACCTATGTTGGAATTAGGATTGCAAGGATGCACACACATCTTTGAGAAGATGAAGAAAATCAAGGAACACAATACATAGTATATTTCTTATTGCACAAGTAGAAAGATAAGATAGCCCTTGAGTGATGGGTGTATACATAATGCATGGGGGAAAAATTATCCTAGTGAGGAAAAAAGTGGCTTGATGGTCCTAATCTATTCACATGCATCACTACCACATATATGGTAACAAATACCCTTTGGGAGTGATGTAATGAATGAGAGTTGGCACATATTGTATATGGAAGTGCTATGACCTAAGGACATAATCAATCCACAAAAGGAAGAAATCCCAAAGATCTTCAAAAAGCTTTGAACTTCTCACAATCCAATGCCTTTGTGAACTATCGAGAGATGAAGATGCCATTTGTGTCTTGTCAAACCTCAATTCCCCAAGCAATAATGTAAAAGTCACAAGTCTCTCGTTTCAAACTCAGAGCTCAAACTCTTCCTACTTTGTTAAATGAGCTTTTCATGATCACTTATGATAATTAATTCATCTGCATACAAGCTAGCAATGACTTGTTCTCCATTCTCTCTTAGTACATACAAATTTGCCTCAAAAGCACTCCTTTTAAAGCCAAGCTTCTTGAAAAACCTACCTATCCTGACATATCATGCTCTTGGTGCTAGGTTTCAGGATTGTTAGGTTTTAGGCTCATGGCAAGTTTGGCCGGGCACTTGCCCATTCATTCTATTCCTTTGCTTATAATGGAAATAAGGAGTGTGAGCACATTGTCTGACTAAGCTCCACCCAAGACTGTGTGTCTCCTTCTCCTTCCCCCTTCTCTCCTTCCCTCTCTTGCAATCACCTCTTCGCATCTTCACAAGTGGTATTAGAGCTCAAGGAGCCCATTGGCATCCCCTCCCCCGCTTGCATGTGCAGCAAGCCCAAGGCAAGATGGAATCTTGAGGAGCTTAGAAGCTCTACAGGATCGAGCAGAGTCGGAAGCGAGACTTGAGGGTGGAGTCCACATCTCCAAATGGATTGCAAGCCTTGAAGGATTAATACAAGGAGAGAATTTGGAATTCAAGAAGCACATAATCAAGCTACATCAAGCAAGCAATTGAAGGCCTTAAAGGACTCTCGGGCATGCTCTTGGTGCTAGGTTCCAGGATTGTTAGGTTTCAAGCTCGTGGCCGGTTTGGCCGAGCACTTGCCCATTCATTCTATTCCTTTGGTTATAATGTAAATAAGGAGTGTGAGCACATTGTCTCACTAAGCTCCACCCAAGATTGTGTGTCTCCTTCTCCTTCCCCCTTCTCTCCTTCCCTCTCTTGCAATCACCTCTCTGCATCTCCACCACAAGTGGTATCAGAGCTCAAGGAGCCCATTGGCATCCCCCACCCCACTCGCGTGTGCAGCAAGCCCAAGGCAAGCTGGAATCTTGAGGAGCTTAGAAGCTCTGCACGATCGAGCAGAGTCGAAAGCAAGGCTTGAGGGTGGAGTCGGCATCTCCAAATGGATTGCAAGCCTTGAAGGCTTGATACAAGGAGAAAATTTGGAATTTTGAAGTTGGGAAGCACATAATCAAGCTACATCAAGCAAGTAATTGAAGGCCTTAAAGGACTCTCAGGCATGCTCTTGGTGCTAGGTTTCAGGATTGTTAGGTTTCATGCTTGTGGCCAGTTGGCCGGGCACTTGCCCATTCATTCTATTCCTTTGGTTATAATAGAAATAAGGAGTGTGAGCACATTGTCTCACTAAGCTCCACCCAAGACTGTGTGTCTCCTTCTCCTTCCCCCTTCTCTCCTTCCCCCTTCTCTCCTTCCCTCTCTTGCAATCACCTCTCCGCATCACCACAAGTGGTATCAAAGCTCAAGGAGCCCATTGGCATCCCCTCCCCCGCTCGCGTGTGTAGCAAGCCCAAGGCAAGATGGAATCTTGAGGAGCTTAGAAGCTCTGTAGGATCGAGCAAAGCTGGAAGCAAGGCTTGAGGGTGGAGTTGGCATCTCCAAATGGATTTCAAGCCTTGAAGGCTTGATGCAAGGAGAAAATTTGGAATTTTTAAGTCTGGAAGCACAGAATCAAGCTACATCAAGCAAGCAATTAAAGATCTTGAAGGACTCTCGGGCAGTAGTGGTCAAAGATAGAAAGAGTATTAGGCAGCTTGCACATTCTACAGAGACATTGAAGTCGAGTAGGTGGGAGCAACAAAGGTTTGAAGCAAGTGTGCAAGTCTTGAAGGCTTGAATCAGTGCTTTTGGCATCTCAGCAGATCAAGTGTTGGTGGCAGCAGTAGAGGACGAGCAAAACAAGTATGTGGTGGTGTGTCCACACACACACACGGGCACTCTCTCTCTACTCTAGAGCAAACCCACACACACATACACACACCATCGCTCGTCAGATAGTATGCAAAAATTTTGATAGTTTGCAGAGATTGAATTTTTTAAAAAAACTTTACCTTACACACTATAGTGTGTGCAAGCCATTGCTCTTACTAATGCCCCTGACATCCCAACACCTGCTCACACACACCCGAGTGAGAGAGATTAAGAGATCCAGCGAGAGAGAGAGAGAGAGAGAGAGAGAGCACCTACTTTCTTGATGCTCCGCATCGGCATTCGACATTGACATAGGAAAGAGAGAGTGGATCGGCTCTCAGCTAGTTAGACTCTAGCATCGGCTCTCAACATTGGAGCCGTTTAACACCGACATTGGCGGATATTTGGCTAGCGTGATTCCATCCGATGGCAAAAGGCGACATCAGTTTCACTCTTTCAGCATCGACTTCGTTGACGATCTACCGGCCATCTTTTGGCATGCATAAGCGAGGTACCTCTATCATAGAGGAGTGATGCTCGGCATCCGCATCGAGTACATTTCCATCTGACAGTGGAAATCGGCACCAACATTATTAATCTATACCAACATGCAGGTTTACAGGGGGTTTTTGAGCCCACCTACACCAGTTTCTCTAGGTTTTCAAACACTTAAAGGCACATCACTTTTTAGGTGATTTTGGCAGCCATTTTGATAGCAGTTTCTATGCGGATAGATACGTTGATAGATGCATATTTGTTTAAGCACACATAGTGCTATTGAGCTCTTTTGAGAGCAGATACCCCTACAGGGATCCTTTTTACTGCACGCAATAGGTCTTGGTGCATGTTCGTGCGCGGTTACTCATGTACATTGAGTTGCGATCAATGCCTATGTACGTTGTTTGTGGTGTCAATTTGGTGTGATACTTTGGCAGTTTTCCTGGCCATTTCTGAGACTCAAATTAGAAGATCCCTTTTTAAAACTATGGCTTGTCATTTTGAGCCCACTTAGCCTTTGGAGGGTCGTTGCATGAGGTTTTCTTTGAGCTAGAGTATTCTCAAATGTTGAGATACCTTCGGTGATACAGGTTGTTGGAGTTCCCCTCTTATGGTACCCTTGCCATAGGATATGTATCTAGATGGTTTCTTTTTCTTTTCACATTGAGTTGGCGGTCACATGATAGTTGGTTTTGAGCAATTTATGTCCAATGGTTGTTTTGAGTAGTTTATGTGCTTACTTTTGTCCTATCGAGTTTGAGAGTTTTCTCCCCGTACAGAGGAGACTCTGTCGGATTTTTCCCCCGATTCCATTTTATGCATTCTTGGCACCCTTGACTATTCTTTGACAGTGATTTTACTACATTGAGTTTTTGCTCCTGTTATAGGGGAAACTCTGCAAAAATTATCCTAGGAAATTTTCCAAAACGTTTTTGGCCACATTCTCTTGGGCCATGGCTGCATGTAGTGCTTCTAAAAGAGAAGAGTACTACATCAAAAAGTTTGATGGCACAAACTTTTCTATTTGGTGGCAGCATATGCAAGATTTTTTGATCAACAAAGGCTTGATAGCACCCTTGTGTGAAAGAAGAGAGAATGTGTACACTGATGATCAGTGGGAAGATTTGAATGAGCATGCCATGGTGACCATTTGCATGCACCTTGGTGAATCCATTTACTTTACCATAATGGATAAGACCAATGCCAAAGATTTATGGAATGTCCTATGTGGAGCATGGGATGGAAACAATGCCTCAAACAAGGTTTTCTTGATGAAGAAGCTTATGGGGCATGAGCATGAAAGATGGAAATAATGTTAGTTCTCACTTGAACGAGTTCAACAACGTATTTTCACAGCTTACTTCAAGAGGTCTCAATTTTGCTGATGAAATGAAGGCCATTTTCTTACTTATTTTCACAGCTTACTTCAAGAGGTCTCAATTTTGATGATGAAATGAAGGCCATTTTCTTACTATGTTTGCTACCATCATCGTGGGATACCTTTAACACAGCCACCATAAGCAATTTTTCACCTAATGGCAAGCTAGTTTTCAGCGATGTTGCTAGTGTGTTTCTCACTAAGGAGATTCAACATCAACCTCTTGATGCAAGTGGGCATGGTGATGCATATGTGGCTAGTGAAAATCCTTAGACAAGCAAAAGCAGTGTGATCATAGCCGCGGTCGTTCTCAGGATCATAGGCAAGGTCATAGCAAGACTCGTGGCAAAGACATAAGAAATGTTAAGTGTTACTACTACCATAAAAGGGACACTTGAAGAAAGATTGTTGCACATGGCAGCGTGAGAAGGGCAAGTAGAAAGTGAAATTTGAAAAACATAAAAGCAGTGTAAAAATTAAAGAGATTAATGTGGTTGAGTCTCAAGCCATTGACACATTTTTTGACGTGCCAAATGATGTGTTGATTTTCAGATCGGATTTGCGCCTTGATGCATTGTTAGCTCTTGACGAGTGTTATGCATAAAATTGGATTATGGTCTCAGGTGTAGCTTTCACATGACTCCTCACAAGGAATGGTTTTCTACTTACACTGCCACGCATGGCAAGCACAATGAAGCTAGGCAAATCTTATGAGCTTGATAAATGAGATGAGGACAACATCAATTTTTTTATGCATAATGGCACTGATTTTATGATGCACAATGTCAGACATGTACCCGAATTGACAAAGAGTTTGATGTATGTTGTCTATTGAGACAGCTAGATGATTTGGATTACACTACCATATTTGCTCATGGTTCTTGGATTATCAAGAAAGAAAATTTGATCATGGTTAAAGGACAGAAATCTGGATCATTGTACTCACTTTATATCTCTTTCGTGAAATAGAATTTCATTTGTGTAGCCGAGTTGTCGTCTACAAAGTTGTGGCATAGCCGGCTCTCTTTATGTGAGCATTGCATCTATGTCAAACAAACTAGGTTGACATCAGCGCCTTTAGACAAGGAATTAGAAAGTCCTCTAGATCTCATTCATAGTGACTTGTGCGTACCTAGCACCTCAATCCTAGATGGAGCATTCTTAAATGAGAACTGGGAGTACGAACTACAAACAGAAACTCTAACCGACCTATACACAGGTCACACCTATCACGTGGGTTGGTTAGATGTCCTACAATCCACAATGGGTGCTACCAGTGTGGGGGATCAACAACAAAGAGTTTGTGAGGTCATCCATAGGGTCATTGAGTTAAAGAGACAGAACAAGGGGATCCACATGCCTTCAATGGGTCTCATGAGATTCTTGGATACAGGAAAGGCTAAACAACCGACCTTATCGCGCAAATGGAGACTCCCTTGGTAAGTCCAATGGATCCTCCATATGTTGTTTCGTCAGGGTCTCAGTGCAATCGGAGCCCACAAGTGATAGCTTTACCTTTCCAAGTCTAGCTCATCTTTACTTGATGACACCACGGCTACCATGCCCACCCCAATGATCGGCATGCCGAGAAACACGCCATGGACCTCATTTGTTAGTAAAGCACTACTACATGGTAGCTCAATGCGTGCAACAGTACCTACAAGTGTGTACCAATTGTATGCACTTATGGGTCATCGCACTCATGTAGTTCCTACCCCTCCCATTGTTTCAACAACCTATGCTCCACAACCACAACACCCAAGTTCTTATTTCCATGGGACTATACCAGCTAGCATTAGCATGTCACATCCGACGTCCGCTATGCCTAGGTCCACACATATGAACTTTGGGCCGCCACATGGCACAACACCGTACCCAACATGGAACCCAAGGGCTTCCTATGCGCCAAGCCCAATGCCAATACCTACTCCACATGTAGTCTCTGGAGCACCTTCACCCACAGTGCCTGCTCACTTAGGTGACTTGGCAACATTTGCTCAAGCTATTGGTCGATCTATTGCTGAGAATATGTGTAACAGGCCTGATAGCGAGCCTAGAAGTAAGGCAGTACAAATAGCCAAGCTCACACAAAAATTTAGTGGAGACGGGGATGTGAGAAAGCATATCGAAGTGTTTGAACAAATATGCGATTCTCTAGGAGAACACAATGACTTGCATAAGAGTAATTCTTTAAGCCTAACCTTAAGTGAGAAGACAGGGGATTGGTATAGAACCCTAAGGGTGGATAAAAAAACGATTTACCCTAATCTTAGGAGACTGTTCTTGAAAGAATACATACAAGAGGGAGTGCTTTGGGGTGTAGCCTCTCTGCTCCAGAAAGCCCAACGAGAGGAAGGAGAGTCAGTGAGAGACTTTATTAGTTGCTTGAAGCATTTGAATTCTCGTTGTAATCCAAATGAGTGCTTCAATAATAATCAATTGCTTGATAGATTCATTAGGGGATTACGACATGAGGATATCTACAATGGCCTAGTCATTAGAGGTATCACCACTTGGGAAGCAGTCACCACCAATGCGATCCAATTGGAGGATAATTTAATGATTCAAGGAGAAAGAGTGTCTGTTGAGCTTAAATCTATTAGCTCGCACGCATCAGGGCATCAACCAATGACCCTAAAGCCTATTGCTAAGGAGCCAAAGATATCTGAGATGAATTTAGCAGATCTCACCAAGGCTATTCAAGAGAGTCTTAGAGACAAAAACAATCATATGTATCCAAGAAGGGAGCAACAATGGTGCTCAGTATGCTACGGACCGCATAGTACCAGTGAATGCCCTACTTTTAGAGTAAAATTCAATGGGAATTGCAATGCTTGTGGAAGGTATGGTCATCAAGCTAAGGATTGCATAGTATTTAAGCGCGCGTTGGCCAATAGACCAACCTTAGCATGGACAGACACACCTCGAGCACTTGCATTGGTGCCGGCCCCACCTCTTGAACAAACAGCACAACACATGGTCCCTAGGGCCCAAAATGCTGTTCAAACAACACCCTTACCACCTCCAGTTCTAGGACCTCAACCACCACATCCAAGAATCAATTTTGTGAATCAAGTGGGTTGTGAGTCATCTATTTCTTGTTTGGAAGGCTGTGAGGAAGATATAGATCCTAATATTGCCTATGGGATGGATGTGCTTGAAGAAAGTCTACAATACTACATGGAGGACTATTGGAGACAAGTCAAACCTGTATATCAATTAGCTGCTCTTGCGACAAGAGGCCAAAATATCAATTACACTACTAAGAGGCCACCTCTTCAATGCTATGAGTGTGGAGGTCCACATCGTGTAGCCAAGTGTCCTATTAGGCTACAAAAGAACGCCACACTAATGCAAACCAAACAAGCGAGCACGTCTACAATACCGATACTCATGTGTAATCGATGTGGCATAGATCATTTGATTGCCCAATGTCCAAATAATCCAAATGCACCGAAGGTCACGCCATTAAACTTGATTGAAGTTACCGAGGAGCCATCACAAAGTACACCTGTGGTACCAGTAAACGTACTCACATGATCGATGCTCCAAAGCAAAATTATATCCTTGAGGAAAGAGACATGGCATCAATTGTCCAATCTCAAAAAAAGAAGAAAACACGAAGGAATAAATCACAAAAAGCAACGAAGTCAGACCCAAGTTCAAAGACCAATATAGGGACTGGTGACGACCCCGTATATATGAATGATGCTGAAGAGGATTCTGATTCAAGTGAAACCATGGAGACCAAAATGACCACTAAGATAGAAACCAATAAGGAAGATCTTCATGAGCCACAATGGCCAGGATCCAAGAAGAAGATAGGAACTTATCCAAACCCTACAGAGGATATTGAGCGAGTCAAGCAATTAAGGAGTTTGGTAGAAGATACCCAAAAGGATCTAGAACCAGCACCTAGGCAGATCCAGATTATAGACACCATGTTCCCTACGCAACAACAACCTCACCAAGTCCATAGACCCTTAGCCATACCTAGTGTCATCCAAGAAGAAAGTGACTTAAAGTCATGGGAAAGTGGGCGTACTCACTTCTTGATGGAAGAATCTTTACAGAGGGACTACCTGATCCTATCTAAGAAATGGAGATCCCATCTTCCCCACGTCAAGGGACTAAAGCCCAAAAGGTGTCGTTAAACATTTCCAAATTGATGGATTTTATGTCTTCAGAAGTTAGAACCACCATCATGTCCAAACTATATAAAGACCCTCAGCTAGTCTCAGCTCTTCGAGCCTTCCTCAATGGAGAACTGAAGTTTGGGCTACCACAATTTTCCCAGATGGATGGAGCTGGGGAGATGCCAATAGAGGAGGAACACTTAGATCCACAACCCAACCTAGATGAGAACCTTGTTATAGAAATACATGTTAACAAGTTGGGACAATACTTTGAGGGGGATGAATCCAATGAGACCATACCAATCACTAGTAAGGGATTAACTGTGAAGGGAATCCTTGATGGTGGCGTTGGGGTTAGCATTGTGACTAAAAATTGCTGGAAAACTATGGGAAGACCTCACCTTGCGACCACAACCATTGTAGTGAAGATGGCCAATGGGTCTATCGTTAAACCTATTGGGATGCTAGAAGATCTCAAGATCAAGGTCTTTGGACATAAAAGAGGAGTTACCTTCATTGTTATGGATTTCTCCAAGCACACTATGGCATCTGAGATTATCTTAGGACGTCCTTTCATGAGGGAAGCAAAAATGGTGCATGAGTGGTCTAAAAACCATGTCTACTTGCACTTCCAATATTGTGTCATTCGAGTGGATCTTCTGACTGGTCGAGCACATCCTCTAGGAAATAGGTTTATAATTGATCATAGATCTGACACCATAGTTCACTCGGCCCCATTGCAGTATTGTTACACGTGTAAAGAGGACACTGATGTTGGGGAAGATTCTCATTATATGGATGTACTACCTAGGAGGACTGAGTCGGACAATGTGGATTGGGTCCACCTAGCAGCAACCATAGACACTTGGGGAAATAGGGGGACGACCTGGATAACACCTGAGGGGGATGAAATGCCACCACTCGTACCCTTAAATATGCTACAAGCAATGCATATAGATTCTGACAAGACTCATCCTAATACAACAAAGAAAACTACAAGTGGGTCCCTAAAGCTTCTTTAGCAACCATAGCTAGTGCTAAAAAATAGAAACCTTGTAAGAAACATCCCACTCGCTCCAAGAAATATAAGGAAACATGGCGTTGGATTCCTAAACGACTATTGGAAGCCCAAGGCTACTATCGAGGAAATGATCAAATCTAGGTGCCAAAATGTAGATTGTGTTCTTACTTGTCACCGGGCCCATGTGAGCTCAATCCTGTAGCTCCAAAACAAATTGACAATCATGGAAAGAAAAAAATCATGGAATGCTACACACCTGCTCCAGAGCTAGTTTGGGTACCAAAGAAGAACGATTTGTTCCACCTAGCTCAGGAATAGGGAAATCAAATGAATCTTCTTGCTCTTGGTGTAGTTCCTATACGGAAATAGAAGCTTCGACACAACCTCCACCTACCATTGTACATATCCATACAAGCAAGAAAGAGTTTTCACCTCCCGTTGTAAGTTCACCACATACAACAATGTTGCAAATAAAATCATGGGAGAGTACCTTACCACCCTTGCAACTAGATGAAACTCATAGGGCGGTTAAAAACTATTGGTTAAAGCCTTCACCCATAACAACTTGGAACAATTGGTTTCAAAAGGTGACCACATCATTCCAAAAGGTATGATCTACCCAAGGAAGGGGGGAGTGTTTGCTGACGTCCATCATTCACTTGCTTCCCTCTCAACCTTTATCCTTGACCTCTCAATCTCCAATCTTAGGAAATGTATATATAAAGCCTTATACTCACAAAAAACAAAAATAATAAAGAGTAAGAGCAATTACCAAACGAGTATGCACAATAAAAGTCAAAACATTGACCGAGACCTACACGTTTACATCCGGTACACTGAAACAGAAACCTATGTCATAAAACACCTTTGATCCTCATCACTCAAGTGATGGAGGGTAGGTAGGATTAATACGATAGGAGTGTTTCTGTTTTAGAGTTTAGTGATTAGCAAAGTTTCTCCTTCCCACTGATGTGCCTCCTAGAGGTATTATTTGTGTTTCCTAGTGTGTACAAGAACGTGTTGCTGTGGTTAGGATTTGGACCTTCATGGAATATTTCTCTCGTCCAATTTTCAAATCAAGCGCGATCATCAACACAAACAGGTGTTTCTTATCCATTAGCATTGCACCTTATCTTTTTTGCATCTATGTGTGTCTGCTTTAATTGTGATTGGTAACATAATATTCAACGCATTTGCTTAGTACCAAACATTAAATTCAATATAATTTTTTGTCATAATCACTTGTCTAGGTTTAAAAAACAAGCAGTCAGACTAAGCTAGTTTGACCAAGATAGGAGTTAGAGATCTTCTCTTAATACCATGGGGAATGTCTTCCTAATAATTAATGATTACTTAGGTTCTTAATACGATTTAGGCAGCATTGTGTGAAATGTACTAGGGCTTTCTAGTGGGCTTAGTCCCTATTGACCTTTAGCTTAAGTATTATAAAGGGAGTTTACTAGTGTGATGAGCCTGGGGAGGGTAACAGTGTTATATGACCCCCCAAAGTTACAAAATTAAAATGCTGAAAACAAACAAACAAAAAATCAAAGTGCCACAATGTAAAATCTTAAGCTGGAAGAGAAACCTCAACTTGATTTGGTACTCCACTCACATGTATCGCCTATGGTACTAGAGCCTTAGAGGTTCCCAGTGTGGGCGCTTTTCCTTGAACAGCAAAAAACCCAAGGCATACAAAATAAGCACACACATCAAAATTGAATCACTGTGAAAAGAATTTGGGGGGTCAAAGAAAAAGAAACAAGTCGGGCGATGATTTCATGAGCAATTCCTTTTATCGTAGCTTAACTACAAGGTCTTCTAGGTATAGCCTCTAGTCAGCCCTCAGACATGAAATACTTGGCTCTCGCGATTAAACAACTTAATTGACCAGAGAAAATTACGAAGCTTGCCCATGGTATTAATAGTCGATCCTTAGTGCCTTTTGATCGTTAAATTAGCGAGCCCAGATTTGTTTAATTTTTTACCTTTACAAATGTATGCGTTTGATTCTATTGCAATTTAATGTTCATTGCTGACAAATGGGTTAAAATTCTGTTACCAATCAATTTGTCTGCTTAAAATTGTAAATGCTTTTTAATTGTATATGAGAATGCAATTACTATGCCAATGTTGTTTGATTTTGCAGTGATTGAAGAAGGCTAAGGACATTCATCTCAAATGCTCTTCTACCTCGATGAACGAGCTTCAACTCAATAGCTTTCGAGGACGGAATCTACATCAAGAAGGGGGGCATGTTAACCCTCACGCACATTCCTATCACCTAAGACGGACGCCGTATTATTTATTTGGTAGAGTCAGGTACTGGGCTTGTCGGTCTAGTAGGAAAAGGGTAAGAGTGATCGCCGATGAGAGGCACACTCTAACTGGAACATTCAAGGGTTGGCTAAGCATGGGTGCCCAAGTGTGAATGGGGCATATAAAAGTCAACTAAACCTAAAATTCACTCATTCTCTCATTTGTGCAATTGAAGAGTGCTCTTGCTCCATTTCCATCTTCTTCTTCTTCATCTCCTTGTGTGTGCGTGTATGCGTGAGAGAGAGAGAGAGAGAGAGAGAGAGAGAGAGAGATCGAGCATTACGGCGGCACAATGGCGGCGAGGCGGTTGAGCGCAGCGTAGCGGCATCTCCCTCATCTTCGCGGCGAGGAATCCTCCATGACAGCAAGCTTAGAGCAGTGAGTGACACACCATCTTCTTCTTTGAGCTTACTAGTTTAGGCTTGTTGTGTGCTTGGAGCCATTTGTGGCTCGAACACAGTGTATCGGCAAGTTCCTTGCATTAACACGCGCGACATACGCGCATACCATCTTTGGTAGAACTCCAAGATTATTAGTTTTGACCACCAAAACCCTTGGCTAAGGTATGAAAGCCAATTTTTGTAAGTTTTTTGCAAGTTTTGGATAATGAAATACACATCGTGAGCTAATGGTGCTCACTTCTCTCCTTCTCGCGCTTCCTACTCCCTCCCCGGTTGTCACATTGCAGTAGCGTTTGTTGCATTGCAACCGCAGGTAAGATCTCTATGCATTGACGTAAACACATCACACTATTTCGTAGCTTTTGGCATCGCCAACCCGCGGCCTAATTTCATCATAAGTTGGACTTTACACTTCAAAATCAAAACTAAGCATAGGCGGGGTATTGGGGCAGCATTGCTAAGCATTTAGATGCATTCTGGGTTGAAAACGACTAGGTCAAAAATCTACAACTGTTAATAATCGGATTTTGGCACTTGACCTAAAGTGAGGTTTGAGACCATAAGCATGTTTGCTTAGTTCTTATAAACTTGCCCTAGAAGTTTCATTACGATTGGATATCATTTGATGCTATAACGGATGTGATTTGTTTGCTGATAAGTGATTGGCTTTTGGTGATTTCAGTCACTTGAGTATAGCTTGAGTTAGATACGAGTTTTTAGTTGTTTTTCAAGAGATTCACAACTTCTTGTGGCCTCTATGCACTTGTCAAGTCAGCTTCGTCCCATGGATTGACAATTTAATCGTGGTTCTCGCTTAAACTGCAATAAGATAGGATAGTGAGGTTAGACACGCCTCCCACATTTGGCGCTGCTACCAGGGAACGAAGAGACCTAAACTAGGAAAAAACACGAGCGTCTTGTGAAGTTATCCTTTAAGTTCCTCTATGATCTCCTAGAGAAAAAACTTTCTTTTTAGAAACCACATAGCTTAAGATTGTCGTCTTTTGCTATGTAGAGGTAGCTTGGAAGTAATCGTACTTGTCGAGTGCCTTTAGGACTGTAGGATTGTAGGATTAGAGTAGGATTCTGAGGATGATTGATAGACGAGACAAGTCTTAAGATCAATGCTCAAGAAACCTTAAAAAACAAGAAAACGAGCGTTGTGGACACTTTCCACAACCCCATTGCATGAGAACCTAGGAGTAGGGTAAGTAGGATCCGAGGTGGATTTCAGAACATTGCTCTCTCTGAAAGAATCATTATGAGTTGTTATTTGAAGTGCAGAATTTCAGGTCTATGGCTAGAAATAGCACAAAAGGACTCCAAACCATTCAATCCGACTAGAGAGTAAGCTTAAAAGTTGTATGAACCAGTGGGTAAGCTCAAGGACACTGTGAGGTAAAAATTTCAAGAGTTGGCCAAAACTCAGATTATTTACTTTTTCCTGACATTGTAGGCCAAATTAAGTTTTGACTTGATTCATAGGCTTAAAATAACTCATAAAAGGACTGTCCTTAAAAAAAGTTCAAAAATTAGTTCATTTCAAGTCTGAAGTTAATAATAGTGATTATTAACTTTTAACTCAAATTTGACCAAGGTTCATAACGTTGACTCATTGCATGTGTACAAACAACTTTTGTAAAGGCATAGAAGATTTGGATCACCAAACTGGCAAAAAACTGGGTAAAAACTAAAGTTTGTACTGACTTTCTGAAACTTGAGTGTAAATTGGGAAAAAATTTATCCAAACTTGATGAAATTTGATTTATAGGCTTGTATTGATGCGATAAACATGTGTACATGCTTAGTTGACCAAAAAGATGCAAAAAGTTGCCAGTTGTAAATAATCACGATTATTTACATGTGTCCCATTTTTCAACTTTTTTGAGCAAGTAGGTATACCACTAGCTTAACCATGTTGTAATAAGCCCACAAACCAAATTTGGTAAGATTTGGATCATTGGATTGGAAATTGTGACCAAATTTGCAAAGTTAGTCTGCTGACAGAAAACTGATGACCATTTGAGAAAAACTTGGCTAGAGACCTTAACTTGAGGTGCTTACTACTGCTACACAGAGCCACCATTTTTTACTTTTGAACTTGTACAGTGTTAGACCAACATAATACAAAGCCACCAGGCAATTTTGGGTTCAATCGAATCCAAATTGGTACATGTTCACTCAGTTTTCGAGTTGCAAATTAATCCTTTGATTTTTGCCAAGGTCTAGTTGCAATCTCAATTGCTGACTTAGTTATCTCAATTTGCAGTGATACACATAGACCAATGACAACAGCTAGGAAAAACTATATTGTCTTTATAGAAGAATAGCTAACTTGATCAAATTTGTACAGGAATCAGGTTGTAGACGAGGAATTGCTAGCTTGACAAAAAGTGCAATCCAGTCAAGTGGAAATTGACGACAAGTCAATCCAAAGGTAAGTACTCTATCCAGAGCTTCGCAAGTCTTTATGAACCTTAGATCTAGTCGTGTACTAGGAAATCAAGGCATATTTGGAGAAACCTCCAGTAGAGTATCCACTGAAGAAAGCGTGAATCAAGGCAATTCCTTGCACACTATCCTTGAAGAAGTCTCAGACACTTTTTTAGATTCAACCTCTGAAATATCTTCCTATTCGACTCACTCAGAGACCGGAACGACAATGCTCTATAAGCATATACTCTGATTTTATAAGACTAATCGCCATGGAGCTCAGGTGTACCTGGATCCTAAGAAAGAGTATGCTATTCGCATTGATGATCATGGTATTGAGTTTGAAGAACTAATCAGGGAAAACAAACAAAGAAAAATGTACATGGACAAAAATGGAACTCAATATTTGCAAGTCGAAAACCCTGACGTGATAGACAAATGGGAGTTACAAGTAAACACCATAATCCCAAATATTTCAGCGAAAGAAGGACCACCAACCTTAGAATTCGAGGGTTATGATCAAGTAGATTTGAAGCCTTTGAAACGGCTTAGTACGGATAATCATAGGATCGGAGTCTATTGTTGGGAGGATAGAAATGTAAAAGATCTTATGTGGACTTCGCATGCCAAATCATGACAACTAACGACCATGAGGATCATGTATATCTTCAAGATCAAAGATAAGGGATCAGCAGACCTACCAACCTACCTGTTTAGGGATTTTTATACCAACAACTTTGTTATGATGACTCCTGAGGAGTTAGAACAAACCAAATACCAAGGGTATTCCATAAGGGATTGGATATTGGGACAAGGACAAGAAACAATTCCAAGAGTGAACACCATGAGAGATCATCTGAGAGTAATGTTAAGAAACCAGAAACCACCTCATCACGCAGAAAATCGGGTGACACTAAGGCTAGTCTAGGTCTACATGAGTCACTATTTTCAACAGACTGGTTTGAAGGACTCGGAACAAGGCCAACTGCCAGGAGACCGGGAGTTGAACCAAACAGACACGTCAGACCAGCTAATTTTCAAAAATGGGTCAAAAAATATAGTGGATCAGGGGATCCATATGACCACTTAGCAAGCTTTAAGCAAGTGCTAAGAGCAGAACGTATATTCGATTTCCATACTCAATTCGAGGGGTTTGGAATGCATTAGAAGGAAAAGCATTGACATGGTTCCAAAACATTCCACAAAGGTCAATCATGGACTTAAACACATTAGCTCAAGGATTTGTAGCTGCTTGTTGGAAAACGTGGATCAAACATAATGCGATAGCTCAAGGATTTGTAGCTACTTGTTGTAAGATGGGGATCAAACATAATGCGGTAGCTCAAATCTACAGCTTTAAACAGAGACATGGTGAGTCTGATAGGGATTGTGCAACTCAAATGAAACAATACATTGCCAGATGCCCATGGATAGAGATACCTGTAGAAGAACGACTTGTATGTTTTTTTCTAGAGGGACTGCTAAACAAAGAACTTCATGCTACACTCTATAGCAAGAAGCATACAACCCTAGAAGAGTGTGTGTCAGATGCTATTGACTTAGGAGACAATTGTGATATTTTCAATGAAGAAGATGTCCCTAAGGATAACCAAAGTGAGAAAAAAGCATCCACTAAACCAGCACAAGTGGGAACGGCTGCTGCAGCACCACTGTCAACCATAGAAGATATGCTCAAAAGGATAAACGACATGATGAACAACATGCAAAAAGCACCTATGCAAGGACAAGGACAAGGGATACCTCAACAGGGAGAACCAATTAGACCGCAGAAATGGTGTGCAATCAAGGGTAAATGGACCAACCATGAGACCAACGATTGCTACTTCCGACCAAAGTATGATGGGAATGTTCAGTATGTGCCCATGCGGCCATAAGGACAACCCATGTACAGATATCAGCCTAATATGGCCCAAGCTCAAAGACCACCGATGGGTATGGAAAGACCTCACCCTGTGTTGGGTCAACAACCTCTGTATCCAAGACATAATGTAGTGCCTGTAAAGTACATGCATTCTGAAGGATTCTTAGATGAACAAGCATTAGTGCCTGCTACACCCTATGCTGAGCCTAGTCCATCTACAGTAATGATAGAAGGATATTGGTATAATTCACATCCACCACCAATGGAAGAATCCTTGACTTATGCTCCACCAAAGCTTGCACCAATGTATTATGTAGCTAATCCAGGTGTCGGACCTCCTATGGTAAGACCCATGATTAAGCCAAGAACGAGAAACTGTCACAACTGTGGTGCAGATGATCATTGGAAAAATGAATGTCCAGAGCCTGACAAAAACCTCAAGCCGATTGAATCTTATTGCATACAATGTTGCAAAAAGGGAGGACACTTCCCAGAAGATTGTCCTAAAAATCCTCTAAACAAGGGAAAAACAGTAGTGAATGTTGTCCAAGTGATACCTAGTAGCTCATCTCAGAGTGGATCGATTGTTCCAATCAAGGTAATCACTAGAGCTCAGGCTAAGAAAAAGAAACGTAACTCCTCTGATGATTCATAGAACACAAAAGTTGCCTCTCAAAAGACCAAAAGAAGCAAAAGCAAAAGGTATGAATTGAGAAAACAGAAACAATGGGTTGAAATCAAGGAGAAAGCAAAAAAGCTATTCCAAGAAAAGGTGAAAGAAACTGGAAGTGAAATCAAAGAAACAACTGTAAAATCTGGAGAATCAATTTTGGTTGACAAAATTTTTGAGCCTATTAATGCAGCCTTGGAAGCTTACCAAGTAGGACTTAAAGCAATCCAAAACATGAAAAACAAATGGAAAAACTATCCTTCTCCAGACATGGAAGCAGCTAAGCTTGAAGATTATCAAAATTTGGTAAGAATCACGCAAGAGATGCTGTAAAAACAAAAACCTAAGCTCAAAAGTATGGAAAAACCCGAGGAGCTTGTAGTAAGAGACATTAAAGAAAAATGTGGCGTGGTGGCAGAACCTCACCTTGAAACAAAAGAACGAGAGCTTGTAGTGCCAAATAGCAAAGATTCCTTAGACGGAATTCCTTTCGTAGAGGAAGATTGGCCAGGACACTTATGGGAAAAAGTCAGAGAGATCAATGATGGGAGCGTAGCTCTAAAGTCAGCTCCTATAGAGGAAGTTTGGTTAGACAACCTACCTCCTGAATTGGTCATAGATATACAATCCTTGTATGGGGATTGCGGACCTGAAGCTTCAGGAATGTCAAAACCATTGACCTTGAAAACATTACCCTCTTACTTGGGAGATAACAAAGATGAATCCATAGTGTGTAAGACCACTCAAGTAAAATGAGCGGAACAGGCCCTAGAAGTAGACAATATTCATTCAATCATGTCTACACCCATCCAATGTACTCTTACCTTGGGAGAACTGTTAAAACTTAGACCATATTGATGGAATGATTTACAGAAAACCCTAGAGAAGGTGGAGATAACGGGGTTAATCTCAAAAAAATTGGAAAATTTGAAAAACGAAATGGACAACAAAGAGATTCGATCTGTTCCAATGAACAAAGTCAGAGAATATTACGAAGGGGAAGAAGGAAACACAACCCTTCCAGTGAAATATAATGACATTGAAACCATGGCAATACTAGATAGTGGAGCATGTATAACCATAGCCACGAAAGCAGTATGGGAATCCTGGGGACAACCAGCCACATTAGACAAACTCAAATGAAATTGCAGTTGGCTGATGGACACATTGAAAGACCATTAGGGCTGCTTGAAAAAGTGATAGTCAATTCCTGTGGGATTGAATATCAACACACTTTTGCCATAGTAGACTTTGGGAAAAAAGTCAATCACGAAATCATATTGGGAAGACCTTTCATGCAACGGGTACAACTTATCCAAGATTGGGGAAAAAATTATTTGTACTTGAAGCAAGTGGGATCTATAACAAGGGTCAATCTAAAAGATCACACTTATAGAGATGTCATGAAAATGCCCATACAAGATTTTGATTCAGTCTCTTCGACTGAAACTAAGCTTCCATCGTGGTTGGACAAAGAAACTCCTATTTGGATGTGTGGAGCTTCAAAAAATGGGAGTTTAAAAGGAGAAGAATGTATCCTAGAAAGGGATTGCAAAGACGAAGCCTATGTACCTGAACCCTTTCCAGAGCATTTGTTTGAGCCATTTGAGTGGACTCAAATTTTAGCGACAATGGATGTATGTGTGAATACATCTATGCCTACTCAATTTTGCAATGAGGACGGCTACAACGTATTCCCATCCAAATGATTTCAACCCTCAACAGTGAAGATGGAAGGGAGGAACCCAAGGACTTGATGAAAGCTCAACAAGTCTTTTCAGACCTCTACTACGATGCAACAGATGAGTTAGATAAATACTCAGCTACCTCAGAAGACTCGGGGTCAAAAAAAGAACATGTGAGAGCTAAGCTACTCTTGAAAGGATGGAAGGAAAAGTTTTTTGTCTTTCCTAACCAGAAATCGAGAAGACAAAAATGGTATAAACGAAAAAGAAACACCAGAAACGTGAAAACAAGACCTATGCCATCAGTCTCCAGTAGAACACAATTCCTGATGCAGATAGATGCACATAACTGTGTCAAGGATAAAATCACTGGCAGATATCTTTCAAACAAAAATCCAAAAATATCAAAAACATCGAGAAAGACGAGGAAGGATACTCAAGCAAAGCCAAACAAACAGGACAAGGAGCCAACCATGACACGAATTGAGCGGAAAAAGAAATATTGAGAGTTGAAAAAAGCTCCAAAGGAGATATATACAACCAAAATGGAAACCACAAAAGAAGATGGTAAAGATGTAATGAGTGTTTCATCCCTTTACAAAAAGTATACTCTCCAAGATCAAAAAATCATTGTAGAACAACCTGTTAGAGAACTACAAAAACAAGGCGAGTCCTATGAAGGGCCTGAAAACACAAAAAAGATAGACTTGACTGAACCAGGGGAAGAACCTAAGCCTACCTACATTGAAAATGACCTAACAGAGAAAGAAGAAGAGCTTTTGCTAAGCTTGTTTAAAGAATACCGTGATATATTTGCTTGGTCTTACAAGGATCTCAAGGGTGTTGATCCAGAAATTTGTCAACATACCATACCCATGAGAGATGATGCAAAACCAAGTAGACAAAGGGCATACACATATAATAAAACATTTACCAAGAAAATCAAAGAAGAGATTGAAAAACTTAAGGAGGCCGAATTCATTTATGAAATTGAACACACAGATTGGTATCTCCAATTGTGGTAATACCCAAGAAAAATGGGAAATTATGAGTGTGTGTCAATCTCAAAAAGGTGAATGCAGCTATCATTAGAAACAACTTTCCTCTTTCAATCACAAAGCATGTGTTAGAACGAGTTGCAGGATAAGAAGCTTACAGTTTCTTAGATGGATTTTCCCGATACAATCAACTTTTGGTTGACCCAAAAGATCAGCATAAAACTGCTTTTGCAACGGAATGGGGTATTTTTGCCTATCGGGTTATGCCCTTTGGGTTAACTAATGCTTCGGCCACATTTCAAAAATTGATGAGTCATGCTTTTAAAGAGTATCTTAGCAAATTCTTGGAAGTGTATATGGATGATCTATATCAATCCGGGCTGATAATTTTGAACACCTTAAAAAGGCATTCAAAAAATATAGACTTTATAGGATTTGCTTAAATCCTGAAAAGTGCACATTCATGGGTAGACAAGGAAAAATTCTTGGACACATTAAAAATGGCATAGCTACTGATATGGATAAAATTCATGTTATTGCTGATTTGCCTAGACCAACAACAGTCAAGGGGGTTCATGTTATTGTTGATTTGCCTAGACCAACAACAGTCAAGGGGGTTCAAGCCTTCATGGGGCATTGTGGATATTACAGATGGTTCATTTACTTGTATGCTATAATCGCAAAACCCATGTATAGCTTGATTACACACTTTGAATGGACCGAGGCATGTGAAGAATCCTTCATGAAGCTTAAGCAAGCTCTCACTTCAGCTCCAATATTGAAAGCACCAGATTGGGATAAGATATTCCACATACATGTAGATGCTTCCAATTTTGCCATAGGTTGTATACTAGCTCAACCAGGAGACAGGAAAATCGATTTCCCTATTTCTTATGCTAGCTAATAGTTGAACCTGGCAGAAAAGAATTACACTACCACAGAAAGGGAAGGATTAGGAATGATCTATGCCGTTAAAAAGTATAGAGATTACCTATTAGCCAACAAATTTGTGTTCTTAGTGGACCACCAAGCTTTGTTTTACTTGGTCAACAAGCCATGCAGAACAAGAAGAATAGTGAGATGGTTCATCATTCTTCTGGAATTTGATTTCACTGTGGTTGTAAAAAAGGGCACTACACATCAAAGAGCAGATTATTTGTCAAGGATTGTTTCAGGAGAATCACCTAAAGAAGTAGACGATGATCTACCAGATGCCAATTTGTTCTCCGTGGAAATGATACCTCGATGGTCGGAAAACATGGTGTCATTGATGACAATAGCTCAAGTGGATTCATTAATACCACTTCCTATTACAATTGGATTAATCGAGCAATCGGCTATGTATCAATTACTAGCTGATAGACTGTACAAAAAAAAATTGAGATAAAATATTGCTCTTATGCATTAATCCTGAAGAGAAAAACCAGTACCTAAGTCAAGCACATATTACCATAGTAGGACTTCACTTCGCGGAAGAACAAACTATGCGACGAATTTTGAGACTTGGAGTATTTTGGCCGACTATGAGGAGTGATGTTTGCTCTTTTGTAAAGGATTGTCCTCAATGTAAAAAACAAACACCCATACCTCATGTAACATTGTTTCAAATGTCACCTATTCCTAAGTGGAGTAACTATTTAGTCACTTACTTATCAAGCCGAACATTTCCTGAGGATTTGAGTAAACGTCATCAACGAGAAATTGAAACTGAAGCAAGAGACTATGCTCTTACTGGGAACCAATTGTATCGGAGAGGTAAAGATCAACATTTGCATCTTTGTGCAAATGAAGACGAATATGTTCCGATTATAGAACAAGCACATGCTGGATTAGCTGGAGGTCACTTTTCTAGTAAGACCATCGCAAGAGAAATCTTAATGGCATGCATATGGTGGCCAACACTTTTTGCAGATGCCAAAGAATATGTTTGAAGGTATGATGCTTGTCAACGAGCAAAAATGCCAACACGTGTAGATAGCATGCCCTTAAGACCAATGATGGGGACTAGAGATTTCGCAAAATGGGGTACAGCCACCTGCTTATAGAACCCAAGCTCAATATATCATTGTAGCTACGGACTATTTGACCAAGTGATGTAAAGAATGAGGATTCAAGAGAGCTACACAAGACAAGCACAAAGCACACAGAGATGGAAAGCTTCTTCTTCTTCTTCACAGAAAAGAGAGTACAAAATGACTAAGTGCTAAAGCTGGAAAGTAGCACATATGTACATGCGGTCACTAAGTGTGAACTCGCTAGAAGCGTACTAGGCTGGCACTATATGTGTAGTCCAGCTGTAGAATCACTGGCAGAGATCCTCCGTGTCGATCACCTAACGTGCCAGTGAGTAAATGCCGTAAGCGGCCAAGACCCGTAGTGGATGCCAGCTCAAGGTGTAGAGCTCGACATCTCAACACTCCCCCTCGAGCTCTGCATGTCGCAGATTCCAAGCATAGTCCGGAAACGTCGAAGCTTCTCAATGTGCGCTCCTTGCCGCACTGTCGAAGCAAGGGACTTGCCAATACACCGTGTGCGAGCCACAAACGGCTCCAAGCACACAACAAGCCTAAACTAGCAAGCTCAAGGAAACAAAGGGTGTGTCACTCACCGCTCTACGCTCGCCTTCGTGGTGGATTCCTCGCCGCGATGAAGAAGAAGCTACAGTCGTGCCGCGCTCAACCGCTTCGCCGCCGTCGTGCCTTCGTAATGCTCGATCGCACACACACACTCTCCCTCTCTCTCTCTCATACACACACACACACACAAGGAGGTGAAGAAGAAGAAGATGGAGATGGAGCAAGAGCACTCTTCTATTGCACAAATGAAAAATGAGTAAAAATTAGGTTTAGTTGGCTTTTATAGGAGCTCACCCCATTCACACTTGGGCGCCCATGCTTAGCCAACTAATCCCTTGAATGTCCCAGTTAGAGTGCGCCTCTCATCGACGATCACTCTTACCCTTTTCCTATTGGTCCGACAAGCCCGGTACCTGACTCTACCGAATACATAATACGGTTACGGTGTCCGTGTGCCGTGAGGGTTAACACTCAACTCCAAGGGCCTTGGTAAAGATATCCTCTATCTGCTCCTCTGTGCTGACGTAGACCAAGTCGATGTCGCCCGCCAACACTCGCTCTCGAACGTAGTGGTAATGGACCTCTATGTATTTGGTCTTGGCATGGAACACTGGGTTCCTAGCCGACTGCATGCTGCTGAGGTTGTCACAATGGATGAAAATCTGGTGGTCCACCTGCACTCCCAAGTCCTCAAGTAATGTGCGTAGCCAAGCTACCTCGCACGCCGCAACTGCTGCACCTCTGTACTCGGCCTCTGTGCTCGATAAAGCAACCGTAGGCTGCTTTTTGCTACTCCAAGTAACAGCAGCACTCCCAAAAGAGAACATGAAGCCACTCGTAGATCTCCTATCAACAATGCTACCTGCCCAATCTGCATCTGTATAGCCATACAATGCTAATGGTGCATCTGCTGCATAGAACAATGCGTAGTCAAGAGTACCTTGCACATACCTAAGTGTGCGTCGTACTCCATCCAAATGTGGCTTCCTCGGAAGCTGCATGAACTGACTCTCCAAGCCTACTGTGTAGCTCAAGTCTGGCCTCATGATAGTCAAGTAGATTAGACTACCCACAATCTTCCTGTACATGTTGACATCCTCAACAACATCACCCTTCTCTGCACTCAGCTTTGCATTCACATCCAAGGGAATAGAAATTGGCTTACAATCATCCATACCATACTTTGACAACATGTCCAAAGCATATTGTCTCTGTGATAGCCATACACCCTCTGGAGTCCTGATCACCTCAATGCCAAGAAAGTAGCGCAACTCGCCTAAATCTTTCATTTCAAACTCCTGTTTGAGAAGACCCTTCACATGGTCAATCTCCATAGCATTGTCACCAACAATAATAAGGTCATCTACATATATGGTAATGACCACAATTCCCACATCACTCTCACGTACATAGAGTGAATGATCAGCATGAGCTCTCCTAAAACCAATGCTGACAAGATACTTGGCAATCCTGTCATACCATGCTCTAGAGCCCTGCTTCAAACCATACAAAGCTTTGAGAAGTCTGCATACATAATCTGGGTAACCTGGATCGACATAACCAGGTGGCTGATCCATATACACTTCCTCTTGCAACTCACCATTCAAGAAGGCATTCTTTACATCCATTTGATGCATAATCCATCCTCTAGATGCAGCCATTGCTATGACAGCTCTCACAATCGTCATCTTTGCCACCGGAGCAAAGGTCTCCTCATAGTCTATGCCATACGTCTGTGCATAACCCTTTGCGACCAGCCTTGCCTTGTGACGCTCAATGTTACCATCATCCTTATGCTTGGTTTTATACACCCATTTACAGCCAATAGCTTTCTTGCCACTTGGCAATGCCACCAACTCCCATGTGTCATTTGCTTCCAATGCAGCCATCTCTTCATTCATTGCATCATCCCAATGCACATTTCCAACTGCATCCTCAAAACATGTGGGCTCCACATCCTGTATCACCTTAGCCATGTAGGCTTGGTGATGCGCTAGATACCCATCATAAGTCAATTTCTGAACTGGATTTCTGACTCTATTAGATATGCGCGGTCCTGGGTCACTCCTTTGCCCTCTAGCATCTTCTTGTACTTTCCTTACACCAGGTGTCCTGACAGCCGGAATTCCAAATTCCTCATCAAGACTTTGTTCAGAACCATCTGAATACATGTCTACATGTGAAAAACCTGATGATGCATCAGCCATAAAGGGAGGTTCATCAACCTTTTCCTTTCCTTTTCGTGATACATTCCCTGTACCTGTTGGTGGAGTAACCTGCGTACGTAGTCTACCATTCCATGGTTTCTCAACAGAGCCACGAGAAGAGGGTTCTTGTGTTCCACTCAAAACCTGTGACTGTGGCCTCACATTTTGTACAACCACATCATCTTTTACATCAGCCCCAATAGTGCCATGTGCATTACTGTACCAGCTGCTCATCTCATCAAAGACTACATCTCTGCTCACTCGTAATTCTCGTGTAGTAGGATTGTAGCACCTGTACCCCTTTTGTTCAAGGGAATATCCCACAAGAATACATTTCTCTGCTTTAGGATCCAATTTCTTACGCAACTCATCTGGTACATGCACGTAAGCTATGCAACCAAACACTTTCAAGTGTGCCAAATCAGGCTTTGTACCTGTAAACTTTTCCTCAGGTGTTACATCATGCACCGCAGCTGTAGGTGTCCTGTTCATAATGTACACAGCTGTATTTACGGCTTCAGCCCAGAAATGATGAGGCATGTTCTTCTCATTCATCAATGCACGTGCAACCTCTGCAATGTGCCTGTTTTTCCTTTCTGCGACCCCATTCTGTTGTGGAGTATATCTGCATGTAAACTGCCTGCGTATACCATGCATTCACAAAAAATCTGAAAAATCATTGGAGAAGTACTCTCCCCCTCCATCTGACCTCAATGTCTTGATTTGCATATCTGTCTCCTTCTCAATCATGACTTTGAAGTCTTGAAAGTGACCAAACACTTCACTTTTGTTACGCATGAAGTAGACCCATACTTTCCTTGTATGGTCATCAATGAAAGAGACATAATACCTGCAACCATGTATACTTGCAGTATCGGTTGGACCCCAAACATCTGTGTGCACCACCTCAAGTGGATTTTTACATACATTGCGCTCATGTGGAAATGAGCCCTTTGACTGTTTTCCAAACTGGCATGCTGCACACACTTTATGCATACCATCCACCTTGAATTTGGGCAAACCTTTTACAATCTGTTTTGATTGCATGCTGCGCAATCTCTGCTCATTGACATGGCCAATGCATTTGTGCCAAATGTCAACATCAGCCACAACACCTGTGCCCTGTGCAAATAATGCAGTTTTTATGTCAGGCATGTCTACATTCAGCGTAAACATTCTGCCCACACATTTGCCCTCTGTGATCAGCTTACAGCCATTCTGGAAATCTTCTACATAACAGCCATTTGGATTGAAGCGAACCTGCAAACCCTGCTCAACCATTTGTCCAACAGAAACAAGATTCTTTGTAATGTTTGGGACATGAAGTACATCTGCTAAGTACTTTGATTTCCCACTCTTCATATTTAGAGGTATGTCCCCTACATGAGAAATGGGGTGAGCTGTGTCATCTCCTGTCTGCACATAGCGTGACACATCTGGTTTGCGCATATCTCTAAACCACTCTCCACGAGACGTCATGTGATTAGAGGCACCTGAATCCACATACCAAACATCATCTTGGGTGGAATTCTCTGCAGTCATTGTATTCATTACATGCTGCATAAC
This sequence comes from Adiantum capillus-veneris, assembly GCF_014529385.1. Lineage (NCBI taxonomy): Eukaryota > Viridiplantae > Streptophyta > Polypodiopsida > Polypodiales > Pteridaceae > Adiantum > Adiantum capillus-veneris. Next base: position 11,340,123 of record NC_140943.1, on the reverse strand, counting down.
AAACATGCGCTCGTTTTTGCTGTCATCTCCATCTCTGCTAGTAGATGCATAGTTTCCCTGTTCTCTCTTTCCACTTGCTTTTCCCTTTGGACAGTCACGTGACATGTGACCTCTTTCACCACAAGTCCAACATTCTCTGCTATCTGGAGTATGTTGCTGCATGCTTGATCCTGCACCACGACCTCTTTGACTCCCCCTGCCTTGAGACTGGTTTCCCCTACCACCTGTATTGTTTTGATTTGATTGACCTTCCAAAAATTGGCCCCTGCAACCCCTTGGGCCTCGACCACGACCTCTATCTCTACCTCTGTTGGAGTTAGAATAGAAGGCCTGTTCAGAATTATTTCTGCCATGAGAAGAAGATGTGTCAAGGTTCTTCTCCTCAAGAATAAGCATAGAAATCAAATCTTGGAACACGGGGATGTCGTCTCTTGTATTCATGGAAGACCTAAAATGTACATACTCATCTCCTAGACCATCCAAGCATGCACGGACAATGTCATCGTCTTCCACTGAGACTTTAATAGATCCAAGAGCCTCAATGATACTCTTGATCTTCAAGGCATAATCATTGATTGAGAGGTTGTTCCTCTTAACCTGATTTAGCTCAGACTTTAGTGGAAGCTTCCTGGCCTTGGTGTTCACCTCGAACACTCTGCCTAAGTTTCTCCATGCAATGGCGGGGGTTTCAGCATCCTGTAGATAGCCCATCATGCCATCTGTGATGCTCATAGAAAGCCAATACATCACTTTTCTCTGGCCTTGTTGCCAGTCCCTCAAAGCTTTCCTTTGTTCTGTTGTAGCATTTGCCTCGGGAATCTCTGGTTCCTTTTCATTGTCTCCTTCTACATAGTCCCAATAACCTTTTCCTTTTAGGAAATTTGTTATTCTGAACTTCCATGCAGGGTAGTTATTTTTCTCAAGCTTCTCAGTAACAATCTGACTAAAATCGTCAGACATCTTGAAGCACTAAGACAAAATAGTTGCAATCTGCAAAAACCTGCAAATCTGCTGAACCTGCTATCGTGGTACCTGTAACGCTTTCTACACTCAACGAGTGTCCACAATCAAGCGTACATACAACCATTGTACTTGTACAGTAAATCTCTGTATATTGCACTTTGGAGACCTGTTCAGAAACTTGTGCGAAAAACCCCTAAAAAAATTTCGCTGCGCGAGGCGCCTTTGGCACCTGGTCGTGGATTGTGAACGAAGGGATTGTGATGCTCTTGCTCTCTTAGCCTCTCTTGCCTGCACCAGGCTCTGATACCATGTAAAGAATGAGGATTCAAGAGAGCTACACAAGACAGGCACAAAGCACACAGAGATGGAAAGCTTCTTCTTCTTCTTCACAGAAAAGAGAGTACAAAATGACTAAGTGCTAAAGCTGGAAAGTAGCACATATGTACATGCGGTCACTAAGTGTGAACTCGCTAGAAGCATACTAGGCTGGCACTATATGTGTAGTCCAGCTGTAGAATCACTGGCAGAGATCCTCCGTGTCGGTCACCTAACGCGCCAGTGAGTAAATGCCGTAAGCGGCCAAGACCCCTAGTGGATGCCAGCTCAAGGTGTAGAGCTCGACATCTCAACAAGTGAGCCGAGGCTAAAGCAACTCAAAAGAATGATGTCAGAACCACTGTCGCATTCGTATATAAGTGTGTATTCATGAGATATGGACTGCCAATAGAAATTGTCAGTGAGTGATCGGGGAACTCATTTCCTTAATGAGGTAATCGAGTATTCGCTTAATGAGTTTATGGTCATCCATAACAGATCAGCTCCATATCACCCCCACAGGCAAATGAACAAGCTGAGCATACAAACAAAATTCTTAGCTCAGTATTGACTAAAGTGGTTAGTTTAGGAAGGACAATTTGGAAAATGAATCTCCATGCTGCTCTATGGGCTTATTGAGTTTCATTAAAATAGCTTTGAATGCTACACCTTTTAACCTTGTTTATAGTCTTGATGCCATACTGCCAATAGAATTTCTATTGCTGACACTAAGGGTAGCAAAGAATCTTGAGTGGAATGGACATGAATTGTCAGAAAGACTTGAAGATCTAGAAAAGCTAGATGAGCAAAGGCTAACTTCCATAGCTCATATCTATGCACAAAAGTGGAAACAAAAACAGTTTTTTGATTCCCATCTCATTTCAAAAAAGGGGACATAGTTTTATTCTATTCCCTTAAGCAACACATTCCCAAGTTTAAGAAAAAGGGAAACGGACCGTTTATCATTGAGGATGTGTCTCCAACTGAAGCAGTTAAGCTATCCACCCTAGATGGTGAACCAAAGGCTAATTGGATTAGTGGATGTCGTTTAAAGAAATAAAATTTGTTGCTAACCAATGAATTGCTAGAAAGAATGCATGTAGCCAAGCAAAGGAGGATTAAACGATAGCATGTTATTGATGAAGCCCAAGAGGAATCTCGGCTTCGGGTACTCAACAGAAAAGCTGCTCTCAATAATCAAAAAATACCGATTCCCATCGACACTCTGGAAATAGAGGACCGACATTGGGAAATGCCAAAAGATGCAGTGTCAACAGATGAGGATTGGTTAGATGGAATGGACCTTCGCATCAAAGTACAGCTCAACTACCATAGCACGAATGTATCGGTCAACGTAGGAGCTAGAATAAATGCAGTCAATTATTCCACGTACAAGAAAGCAACAACTCAGTCATTAACAGCATGAATAGCGACAATCAAAGGATGCAACAAGAACCTAACACCAACATTTGGAGTAGTCAACTTGAACGTGATAGTACATGGATGTTCATGTCCTCATCAGTTTGTATGCTTACCAGATGAAACATGAATGAGATGATGATCCTTGGAATTCCCTGGATGCGGACATACAAAGCAATACCAGATTGGGATACAAATCAACTATCACCTAGAGGCAGGTAACTCATTGTTCCAATTGCACCAAGCAAGGAGGAATGGAAAGGAATAAATCAACAAACCAAACCACGAAATAATCAATCTTCTCCATCCTATCAACAAGCAAATGCTACAGGTAGCATGCAAGGAGTCAGGCAAATTTGGGCACCAAAAGCACAACTTAAGGATAATCCGATTTAAATTTGGGTGCCCAAAACATCATCGATAGCACCAAAGACGGTTCCAAAGGTCAAAACACAGAGACGAGCTTCTCCGCGCAAGGAACCTAACATGAAATGGATTTGGAAGAAAAAAGAGCACATATCTTCTCTACAAACAGTAAAACCAATCAAGCAATGGAGAGTTAAGCCTCAGAAGACTCCACCACACCATTCTGCACCAAGCAAACCAAGCTACCAATGGCGAGAAAAAGCTTGACAACTACCATTCCTGGTACCTAAAGCCCAGGAGATCAGCGTTCTAAAGCATCCTGATGGTACAATCAAGCAGAGAGCACACAAGCTACAAGATTTGCTCTTTGGAAGACAACATCAGAAAGCCTCGACATCGGAAACCCTTGAGTTAATTACTCAAGACCCAACTCTTGCACAGCATATTAGTTTGACATGCATTGATCTTCAAAGCATGGTAGAGCCAACCAAGGCTATGCATAGACACGATTGTTCAACCCATGCACACAGTCGTCCCAAAGTACGCCATCTAGGAGGGTGGAAGGGCATTAAGTAATTAAGGGCAATGTTTGAAGAGGGAGGAAAAAGTTTGCTGTTAACGTGTGATGTTTACAAAATTAACTAATAATGCCCTTATATATCATCAATAGGGGAAAATTCACTGATAAAATCTTCCCGATGAGTGTAAATAGTGTATATACTATCAAAAAATAGTCCTTTTTTATTATTTTTCATAATTTTTCTTGATATTGAGATTTAAAAAAGGAAATATCCAACAAAAAACAAGAAAGCTATGTTTTTCAATGGATTTTCTTAATTATTGGATTTTCACTTTGCTTTTTTAGAGCATTTTGTTATTTTATTTAATTTTTTCAATAAACAAGTCAAAAATTAGTAATAAATAGCAAAGGAACTCAGATGGAAAAATTGAAGACATGGTGTTGATTAGAATGACAAGGCGGACAAGAACAAAAATTTTCAATGAAATCGGAAGATGGAAGCAGGAAACCTAAAATTAGGCGGCCAAACCTACTTTTACAAAATTCTTGCAGAATGAGCTACAGGAATCCGATCGGGAAAATTTTTAGTCTAACAAAGATTTCATGGCCTAGTAGGACTAACGAGAGAATCTGGGGAAAAATGGTTCGGAAAGTCCGGGTATAGATATTCTAGGTAAGCTAAAATCACCTCATTTCCACTTTTTGCCTTTGGAGAGTGAGCTTTTCAACCTCTTTCACGCGTACTTTCCGGAGTCTACAGTCACCTGTTTTCAGCGCTGTCCCACACGAGACATGAGGGGTAAGTTCTTTACTCATCAATCATCCATTTTGTACGACTGGAAGCTAGTCTAAACCCCTAGAAAAAACCCTAGAATCCAGGCAGTGAAGACCTACGACCAAAAACGGACCATAGCAACCTGTCAACTCAGCCACATCGGATGGGATTTGAACTGTAGCATTCCCTAACATAATAGAACCTTCATATATCACCAGTTGACCATTCCGCAAGGGTCGAGGAGGTCCCCAGTAGAAAAGGTAGGTTTTTGGCAGATACCAGAATTCGGTTCTAACTCTATAGACGGCTTGCCTAGGAGGTTTACTGTTAGAAGCTGGACACACCCCACGGCATCTAACTACTCGGAGGACTATTATTTTTTGTAATTATTAATTCATTGAGGAAAACCTGATTTTTCACCTTGTAATTATTGGGACTTACAGAAGTTTCCAGATTGTATCCCAGTTTTGATAGTTAGATTGAGTAGATGGTTGATTTTGGAACTTTAGGGTTTGAGAAATTGTAAGGTATATATACCACTTTTTGACCTTAATGAAAAACCTTTTATCATTTTAAACAAGTTTTGAAGTCTATGAGTGAGCGTATTGTGTACGAGAGAGAGAGAGTGTGTGAGCTTCATCTTGACGCTACGTGTGCTTCGGAGGTCAGAATCGAGTGCGGAGAAGTGCAGCGTGTTGCCCCCGACTAGAGCTACGCGCCGATACCAACGTTGCGCGCGTACGGTCCGGCTTTGTGAACTCCTTCTACGAGCTTCATTGGTTGTTTGGGTGAGCATACGTTGTCCGTTTTTGCATTGCAGCATATCCACGCGTTCACATTGAGCAGAACTACACATTAGGCACTTTAGATTTTGAAAACGAAGACCTGCAGATTTCGGCCAGACATCCTACGTGTTTTTGCACCAGGTGTTTTGGGTTGGGGTTTTGGTTCATAGACCTTAGGGAGAGCGACCTATTGGTATTAGTAGGGTCTCCTTCAAGTTCTATGGTGTTTCGCGATTGTTTGATGGGTGTTCGGCTCTAGGGAGCATTGTAGGAAGTTTCCTCTTTTGCACTCTTGAAGGCTGTGACTTAGACAATTGGTAGAGACCTCTGTAGGAATTAGTTAGGAGTCGGACGAGTGTAGGTTGACACCTTATGCTTGCTTCCACGCGCCTGCGGGTCGAGCTTCTTCCTTAGCTGACATTACATGTTAGGTGAGTTTTCGTTGTGCTGACGTCCATCGCGGCGTATCTGTCCAACATTTACATACAATGTATATGATTGGTTTCATGAAATCAATCAAGCAAAGCCCTCAAAAAGCAGAAAATGGCTTGAAGGCTACAAAAGTGTCAAATTTGATATACGAAGTCAGATTGACTCCAAATAGGACAAAATTGGATGAGTTGCTTCACGACTATGTTGCATACAAGTCCTTAGCCTTAAAAGTGACTAACCAACTCAACAGGCAGTGTAGTCACAAAAATCCAAGATTTTAGAGTCAACAAAGCACGAAGTGATGCCGGCAAGAAAAAACTTTACCAAATTCAATTTAGGACTTGTTTAGGCGTATAGAATGTTGTAATTGCAATTATTTAATTTTGTTGGAGTTTTTTGTTTGGACTTTATAATTTTGTTCCTTGCATGTTTTTATGCATCTATGCTTGTTCAAAAATTGATTTGAAGCAAATTGGACCAAAATTGTCGGCATTTCAGACTGAAGGACATTTCAGAGAAAAATATGTCAAATCTGCTAACTTTGACACTCTATTCACTGAACAGGAGCCATGAAAGCAACAGAGAGGGCCAAGAAGAAAGGGCCAAGAAGAAGCTCAACCAAAAAGAAAAGTTGCAAGAGCTACTAGCATATCAACTAGACCCCGATTCAGTCAAGAATGCAAAAGCAACCTATCTCTCAAAGGAACAGCTTGAACAGTAAGGTCTCCTTCAAGTTCTATGGTGTTTCGAGATTGTTTGATGGGTGTTCGGCTCTAGGGAGCGTTGTAGGAAGTTTCCTCTTTTGCACTCTTGAAGGCTGTGACTTAGACAATTGGTAGAGACCTCTGTAGGAATTAGTTAGGAGTCGGTCGAGTGTAGGTTGACACCTTATGCTTGCTTCCACGCGCCTCTGGGTCGAGCTTCGTCCTTAGATAACATTACATGTTAGGTGAGTTCTCGCTGTGTTGACGTCCGTCGCAGCGTATCCGTCCAACATTGGCGCCGCTACCGGGGACGAAAACCTTAGGTAGGTGACCGAAACTAATCCTTGAGAATTGGGATTTTTGGCTTGCCAAGAGTCTCGCTTTACATTTAGATAGGATCAGAGGGTGGAGGACTCTCTAGGTCTTAGAGGGAGTCTAGGAAGCATGTGTCTGGCCTAGATCCTTCGACTTAGGTAGACGAGGTTGACTTAGGTAGTTTTAGGTAGTAGTAGAGTTCTAGAGTAGGATTTGGGGTGGTAGAAGCGGTGAGAGGAGAGCTTGAGAGTACGGAGAGGCCAAAAAGCAACCAAAAACACCATTATCACCATTTCACATGATAGGTAGGATTAGAGTAAGTAGGACATCATGATTCAAGATTTAGAGCATTTCATGCATGTACACTTGCTTGGTAGAATCATTACAAGTTTGTAAAAGACGCAAAAAGACGCAAAAGTGTGTTTAAAAGCCTAATTGAAGTCCAAAAGTTACTGTGAGTGTTTCTGATAGATCTACAGAGCATCATGAGCATTCCTGTCAGAAAAAACTTTAATTTTAAGCCAGGAGACATCCTACGCGTAGGATGTCTACAGGCTAATCTAGGAGGAATTTTGGGATTTTGAGTTGACCAGGGTGTTAAGAAGGTAGGGTTTACCCTAATTTCAACTGGAAAGTGGAAATTTGGCCATATCTTGACAGGATAAGGTCAGACAGAATGAAATTGCCAGACATCCTACCCAAATAGTGCCAAAACATTATTTTGGCACCAAAACCATAAGATGGCTGCATGAGCATGTCTTGCATGATATATTGAGTGACTGAAAGGGATTTCACCTCATTTGGGTGAGAAAATTGGGTTCAAAGCGGACTATAGCACTTTTGATTGAAAAATCAAAAAACAAATGAAATTTGGGACTTTTGACATCCAAACCAAAATCTAAGCATACCACTGGGTTACTGACATCAAAGGGAAGTTGTGGGACAAATCTGAGGTCAAACAGGCCAAAAAGACATCCTACGCGTAAAATGTCTTCTGAGTGATTTTGGACTCCAAACTGAATTCTAAGTATACCAAAGTGATCGGCAACTCAAGGGGAGCCTGGGCTTTGAGTTTGAAGCCATTCTGATGAAAAAGACATCCTACGCATAGGATGTCTAATACAAGAAAATGAAGCCAGACTTTGACTTTGAGCATAGTAAGGTGTTATATAGCCTAAGGCAAGCCTCCTAGTCAATTTTGGTCCAATTTGGAGTTGATTAGACTGATCACTACCATCAACAAGCCGTCAGAACAGATTTCTGACTCTTTGGCCAGCTAATAGGTGTCCAAATCAAAAAGTAAAAGCAGCTGTAAGCTCAGCACAACAAGAGGAAACAATAGTGCAAAAATCCAGGCAAAACACAGCAGGAGACATTCTACGCGTAAGATGTCTATTGGGGCATACTGTAAAGAAAATTTGACCTGGCATAGACAATGAGGTTCCATTTGGCTTAAGCGTTCCAGAACTTCTTTCAGAAGTGAATTTGGATTTTGTTTGCCCATTTGACGAAGCAAAGACTGAATTCAGACTTTTTCGCGTAAATTGACCAACATCTGAGGGAAGTACTGTTTCAGATTAGCAAACCTAATCCAGAACATCAGCAGTGTATAAAATACAGTAGTGGTTGAAATTAACTCTCCAGTTATACCAATCATTACTAAGATAACCTCTAGCAGATAAATGCTTTGATTCGATTGCCGAAATTAAAACGCTTGTGTACAGGTATATTCAGCAACAAAGCAAGAAGTTGTGTAGAAACTGACCCATTGCCAGGTGAGTGGTTGAATTTGTGATAAATTGCATTGATAAGTTTGATGAATTTAAGACCAGGAAGATACATTGTTAGAGACCAGAAAGTGGAAGGTGACCAAAGTAGCTTAGTGCCCACCGAAGAGAGTGTAACTCAGGCAAGGCTAGATCTGCTAGCATCGATTATTGAGGAAGGGAGTGATACCGACACTTTGTCAGAAAAATCTTTCTTCATGATGGGTAGTCAATAGCCAGGAGGTTTCACCTATGATGGACCTATGCGAGGAGGAAGCACCTCCCAAAATCCTTTGAATGATTCCAGGCTCACGGTGATCTTCTTAGAGGGAACAAACTCGAGAGGAGCCCTAGTCTATTCTGACTATCGAGGCTGCAAGTGCATTTGTATCGAAGAGAGGCCAGCTCAAAGATTGGAGATAATCCGAGTGTATGATGATGGAGATAGATTCCGAGACGAAAAGGGGAACCACTATTTAATAGTTAGTAACCCTGAAGATTATAACAGATATGGAGATAACGTGGCTAAAGGGAAAATGGTTCAGAAACTCAAGAACTGCCACCAAACATTGATCAACCCAGAGCTATTTTTATGTATGATAAGAAAACAACCAGGGTTCCAACTTATAACGAGAATGTGGGAATCTACAAGCATGTGAGTGAGGGTATAGTCTCGTACTTTCGCAGCAAAGAACCATACGTAAACGAATTAAGCAAAGACAAGGTTCTTTACTTATTCTCTTATGAAACTGCTACGGGGAAGGGCATAGTTTTTGTTGATAGATACGGGCGAGAATACCAACGTATTCTCCCAGAGGAAGTAGAGAGAGCAACAGGTCCAGGAGCATCAGCATATGCCCCTGAGGAAGTGCCAAGACCCGCCCACACCCCAAGCAAGTCAACGAATCCTTTTTCAGATGAGTATGACACTACCTCACATTCCACCCGACCGCAAGCATTCAACAACCAAGACCAACCAGCAAACTAGCCATCATTGCAGGCATGGCTTCGACGGAGTGCAACAATGGAACCAGACCGAAATCGAGATGGTTATCAAGCCGCACGAGGGCTCAGGGATTTGCAAGAACCACCACTCTATTCAAGGTATCAAGCAGAGAGTAAGCCAAAGGCAAAAGGGTCGACAGAGCCTGGAGGACCACCCATAGAACGAGTTCGCAGAGAAGAACCACCTCCATCGAGAACCGTTAGAAATTATGGCTTAGGAGCACTATTGGGAGAGGAACCAGCCTATTACAGAAGGCCTGAGGAGGTGTATCGACTGGGACGGGGTGATCCAATGATGAGGTTTGTAGACCATCGCATAATTAGACCTTCTCAAGTGCAAAAATGGGTAAACAAGAAATACACAAGAAGCACAGACCCAAGAGATCATGTAGCAGCCTTTGTGCGTGTAATTAGAGCCGAAGAGGTGCTAGATTTTCCCACCCAATTTGCAGGGTTTGGACTAACCCTAGAGGATGATGCAGCCACTTGGTTTGACTCTGTAGAACGTAGAGACTTTGAGTCGATGGAGGAAGTGTTTGACGAGTTTATTGAGGAATTCTCTCAAAGGGGAATAGCTCATAATACCGTCTCACAGATCCATAAATTCAAACAGAAAGATGGAGAATCTGTACGAAAGGCATCTCTAACACTAAAAAGATATGTTAAGTTCTGTCCTGTTGAAGAACTGCCAACTCAGTCCAGACTTATACTGATATTCATCCAAGGACTAAGGAATGCAGATCTCCAGAAAGACTTACATATGAAAAGGAGCACGACGTTGAATGAGTTGACCAAGGAGGCTTTGTACCTTGTGGAAAATTGTGCGGTCTACAAAGAAGGGGAGTTCAAGGACCTTGATGACGATTCGTCTTCACAGCAAAGTGGAAGCAAGTCTTCTAAGATAGCACCGAAAGGAGAAGTAGCGGTAAACCAGGAGCAGCTTGTAGATGAAGTGCTAAAAAAGATCAACTTGTACGCCAAACCCCAGGCTAAACAGCCCAAGTGGTGTGCTATTGAACAAAAATGGACAAACCATGGGACCGAGGAATGTTATTATAACAAGGGATATGTGAGAGAGAGACCTTACGCTCCCCAAGCTCCAGTAGCTTCCCCTTAAGTTCCACCGATGCCTAGATATCAAGCAGGCAACTTACCAGGACCTGTAGGTGTAGAAAGACCACAACCGGTGTTGGGGCAACAACCACCCCTACCAGGATTACGACCAGTTGGTATAAGACACCACCAGTCAGGGAAAGAACCAACCAAGAATCCTACGATGGGCTTGAAAAGGAAAAAAAGATAGACCTCGCAGAACCAAGTGAAAATCCTCAGTCGGTCTATATAGCTAACAATTTAGAGCCTGAGGAGGAAGCACAGCTAACACAACTTCCCAAGAAGTATAAAGATGTGTTCGTTTGGTCCTATAAAGACCTCAAAGGAGTTGATCCATTGATATGCCAACATACAATTCCTTTAAAATCGGATGCAAAACCTAGCAAACAACGTACTTATACATATAATGACACATTTGCTAAACGAATCAAAGAAGAGATTGATAAACTAATGGAAGCTGAATTCATCTATGAAATCGAACATACAGATTGGGTGTCACCCATTGTGGTAGTTCCCAAAAAGAATGGAAAACTGCGAGTGTGTGTAAACCTCAAGAAGGTGAATGCAGCAACCATAAGGGTTAATTATCCTTGCCAATTACAGAACATGTACTTGAGCGAGTGGCTGGGAAACGGGCTTATTTCTTTCTGGATGGGTTTTCAGGATACAACCAACTAGCAATAGCAAGGGAGGATCAACACAAAACAGCGTTTGCCACAGAATGGGGGATTTATGCGTATCGAGTTATGCCATTTGGCTTAACTAATGCACCAGCCACTTTCCAGAGGTTAATGACTCACGCATTCAGGGAATACCTAAGAATATTCTTAGAAATTTACATGGATGACCTGTGTGTACACTCTCTTCTGCGAGAGGAACATATGGACCATTTCAACAAAAGGTCTTTGAAAAGTGCAGGACATATCGAATTTGTCTTAACCCGGAAAAGTGCGTATTTATGGTTAAGCAAGGACTAATCTTAGGACACATTGTCTCAAGAAATGGCATAACCACAGACCTAGACAAAGTCAAAGTCATTGTAGACCTGCCCAGGCCTACTAATGCGAAACAAGTTCAATCCTTCATGGGACACTGCGGATATTATCAAAGATTCATATACATGTATGCGGTTATCGCACAACCTCTGTATCGGTTGCTAGTCAATTTCGAGTGGACCAAGGAGTGTAAAACTTCATTCCAAAAGCTGAAGGAAAACCTTATATCAGCACCTGTACTAAAGGCACCAAATTGGGAAAAGATATTCCATGTGTACATTGATGCTTCAGCATATGCCATTGGAAGTATTCTAGCTCAACCTGGAGATGGAACAATGGATTTTCCAGTTTGCTATGCGAGCCGACCGTTAAACAGTCCAAAAAAGAACTACACAATCACCGAGAGGGAAGGGTTAGGAATGATTTATGCTGTAAAGAAATTTCGGCATTATTTGCTTGCAAACAAATTTGTGTTCTTCACAGATCATCAAGCTCTTTTGTACCTAGTAAATAAACCTTGCAATACAGGGAGAATCGTACGCTGGTTTATTATATTGCTAGAATTTGACTTCACAGTGGTGGTCAAAAAGGGTAAAACCCATCTACAAGCGGATCATCTTTCAAGAATACACAACGGGGAAGATCCTGAAGGAGTAGATGATGACATACCAGATGCTTATACATTCAACATTGAAATGGTACCCAAATGGTCTCAAGAAATTGTTAGCATTCTTTCCTGTGGAAGTAGGTTTGATATTACGGAATGCAGATCCAAACAGCAAATAATTAGACCAAAAAAAAACTTCTAGTTGATAGCAGGACGGTTGTATCATCTTGGATCTGACCTAATCCTACGATTATGTATAAATCCGGAAGAATTCGAGTGCTACCTTGAAGAGGCACATGTCCAAGGTTGTGCATTTCATTGTTCGACAGTGAAGACGCACCAGAGACTGAAACAGTTAGGGGTTTATTGGCCAACTATGTATGCGGATACACATTCTTATGTTACCAATTGTACTATATGTAGTGCCAAACGACCAGTGGATCACGCAACTTTGTTTTAGGTAAACATAGCACCTGCATGGATTCAATATATCATTGACTTCTTAACCACCAAGACGTTCCCTGAGAACATCACAAGAGCACGGGAAAAAGCTATAGAGCTGGAAGCACGTGACTTTCAATTAATTGGGAATCAACTCTATAAGCAGGGAAAGGACAATCAACTTAGATCTGTGCAAGTGAAAGCGAATACCTGTTGATTCTAGAACATGCACATAGCGGAATAAGTGGAGGCCATTTTTCGGGCGATAAGACGGCAAAAACTGTCTTAACCGCAGGAATTTGGTGGCCTACATTGCACATGGATGCTGAAGAGTTTGTAAAGCATTGTGATGCATGTCAACGCACCAAGATGCCAATAAAAAGAGATGAGATGCCATTACGGCCAATGATGGGAGCAAGAGCATTTGCAAAATGGGGCATTGATTTTGTGGGACCTATATCACCCCCTGCATATCGCACCCATACCCAATATATCATTGCGGCTACGGACTATCTCACAAAATGGGTCGAAGCCAAAGAAACACAAAAATCTGATGCACGCACCACGGCACAATTTTTGTATGAGAATGTTTTTGTACGTTACGGGTTACCAATAGAAATTGTCAGTGATCGTGGAACACATTTTCTCAATGAAGTCATTGAATATCTGCTAGAGGAATTCATGGTCATACATAGGAAATCTGCACCATACCATCCACAGGCCAATGGGCAAGCTGAGGCCACAAATAAAACACTATGCACGGTTCTCACTAAAATAGTGTTAGAATCAAGAACAGATTGGGATCAGCAGCTACACTCAACACTATGGGCATACAGGGTAGCTTACAAAACATCAATAGGAACAGCACCATACAACATGGTGTTTGGCCTAAATACTATACTACCCATCGAGTTTTTAATCCCAACTCTACGAGTAGCAAAAAGCTTGGAATGGACAGGGCATGAGCTCTCTTCAAGGATTGATGATCTTGAAAAGCTAGATGAACTCCGCTTACGAGCTGTCGCTTCAATCTATGCTAAAAAGAGAAGACAAAAGGAATTTTTTGACAAATATGTGCGTACCAAAGAGTTCAAAACAGGTGATTACGTATTTGTTTATACCTTGAAGCAACATGCCAAGAAACTTAAAAAGCGAGGGATGGGACCATTTGTGATTAGTGATCTATCACAAAGTGGAGCTGTCAAACTTGCTACATTAGCAGGTGAAGAAATTCCAAACTGGATTAGTGGATGTCGACTGAGGAGGTATCATCTATCACTCACACAGGAGATGCTCCAACAAATTCATCAAGGAAAACAAAGAATGAAGGAAAAACAGAGAGTACGGGAGGAAGCTCAAGCCGAAGCACAAGAACGCATTGCAAAAAGATGGCTTCTACGACAACAACAACAAAGTGGACCACCATTGAGAATCAATGCCATTCGACTGACAAAGTTGGAGGAGGAAACAGTGGAGTCAATAATTACGGTCAAACTGGGCAGCAATCAAGTTGAATCAACAGCATTGCTTGATTCGAGTGCTCAAGCAAAATTAATCTCTTACAAATTATACCAACAGCTCAAAGTCACAGATCAACTTCATCCTACTCCTCAAGTGCTGGAAAATAGCACATCACACCCATTGAAAACATTGGGATGGACTATATTGCATGTACAGCTACATCAATATATTTACCCACACAAATTCTATGTGGTGACAGATGAAAGCACACAACACCCAATGATGCTGGGGCCACCTTGGCAAAAAGAGTACAATGTGCAGATAGATTGGAAAGCAAGGGCAGTCAAAATTCAGCATGAACATGAACAACAGGTGATAGCTTTAGCTCGGCAATACCAGCATGATCAACAGCAAGCCATGCAATCACTGGAAACAAAGCCCAAAGCACAAATGCCATTAAAGAACATGATACCCGCGACAAACAATCAAGTAAAAGCCAACCATTCTAATTACAGACATATGAAGTCACCGGCCGCAATGCAAAGATCTAGGCTACCAAAACAAGGTAAACAAGTATGGATGCGGAAGGATAGAAATGCCATGGCAGACAGAGAACAATGCAACTACAAAATTCCAACAAAGCAGCTGGTTCAACCACAACCCAGGGTCATAAAACAGATATGGATCCCAAAGAAAATGCTTAGCCATAACCCAAATGTCACTCACATTTGGATACCAAAGCAAAATCAAAAGGGATTACCTTCAGTACAAGCAACAATGGAAAGCAGACAGCGGCATTTCAAAAAGGAAAACCGACATATGTGGATGCCGATGAAAGACAAACCAGCGGCAAACAAGAAAGAGCCCAACCATCTACAAAAATCGGTAGCAACAAAATAACAATGGAAAGCCAAGGTCATAAGGCCCATAGCCATTACATCACAGCCAATTCTATCCTTAGAAACAGATACGACTCCATCAACAGTGTCGGCAAAGCAATTGCCTTTTGCAAAAAAGACAATTAAACAAAGAGCAGTAGAGTTACAGCTGTTACTTGCAAAGAAAGCAGAAAACCTCGACGGCGAATGCCAATAAGCATCTTGCTTATTCCCTTCTCTTGCACAGCATTAATTTTTCCATGCATTAACAGAGTATGCATAAAGTAGGGCCACATTAATCGGCCAAGCATTAGCACAAATTTTTTAACCTATGCACGGCACATACTCCGAGGCGAAACCTTGTCGTCCAGGAGGACTCTGGCTAGGAGGGGGGAGGCATTCTAGAGACACTCTCAAATGCGGAACCAATGACAGAAACAGCAAAAAAAAAGGGGGGGGGGCATGCTTTTGACTATTTTAAGGGTTGTTGTTTGATTGCAAAATTTTCTGGAGTAACCCAAGTACATATGCCCTTATACAGCATGAATCTATAGGTATATGGGGCCAAAAGCCAAATCAAGCCCCTAGGTGTGTGTGTGCATGTATATAAGTAGAAATAGCCATTTTTCAGGCAAAATATTGGTAAAACGGAAAAATTCGGCCATAAAAATTGCATGTGAGTGTGTATAATGTGTTGCGGTGATGTTTGTGATTTACTATGATTTTTGGGGATTTTCTGGGTTTGCTTTGCTATTTTTCTTTCAATTTTGCTAATTTTTGGCAAAAAAACTTCAAAATTACAAAAAGCAGGTGAAAAACAGTCGTAATGAAAAACAAAAAATATGGTGATGATCAGTGACTATAGGACAACCTATGGTACAGTGGGGGTGCAATTATGAGACTGGAGCGAAAAGTGTGTTTTGGCCAGGTTTTGACCGAAATGCCAAATTTCTGGTAAACAGAGCAAATGGAGTCCAAATCAAGAAATTTTTGAGCCTAAACCGCATCTCGCAAGAAGATGGGAACACATGTCAAATTTCATGAAAAGTGGTTCGGGGACCTCCATTATAAGAAATTTTCACCCCATTTTTAGCTCATTCTCACTATTGACTTTGTGGAGAGAGCTTCTGCCACCTAGAGCGGATCGACCTTCCAGCAGCTTCTACGACGCGCACGACTACCCGACCAGTTCCAAACATGAGAGGTAGGCTCACCACCTTGAGCTTTTCGCGCATGTTTGTCATTATGTCGCGAAAACTAGCGTAGGGGTCACACACAAAGCAAGCGGTAGAGACCTACAAGTAGAGACGGCGGCCTAACGGTTAACCCGAAAGCAACAAGACTTCATCG
This sequence comes from Adiantum capillus-veneris, assembly GCF_014529385.1. NCBI lineage: Eukaryota > Viridiplantae > Streptophyta > Polypodiopsida > Polypodiales > Pteridaceae > Adiantum > Adiantum capillus-veneris. The sequence goes on along the minus strand of NC_140943.1, from coordinate 11,323,913 downwards.
GCAGCTTACCCTAGTTTAGGAGACCACTCCTGGATGTCCAAAGGCAGTAGGAAACCATCGGGAAAAACCCTAATTCCTAGAAACCCGCAAGAGGCCACCAAATGGAAAATCGGCGAAACGGCGACCAAATGCTACCAAAATTCATGTGTAGGAGCATCTCGACATTCTCGACAAGTCTATATGACCCGCATGACCAAAAAGTGAACTGAGGCGGCACTAAACTTCAGAAACGGCATCAGACACACAAAGCGTCAAATTGCACTTGCGGCCAAACCGCAAGTCCGTTTGTCACCAAACTTCACGAGCGGCTTTCCTAGACCATCAACAACCAAGTCCTATGGTGGTAGGCCACCACAAATCATCAAAGGTATGTAAACGCAACCACGGATGCTTCTAGAGCGACAAATTGCCAAATGGAGCTCCGGTGAAGCCAAAGTCGACAAAAACCATACGGCAAGGATCCCCAAGGGATCGGGAAGCTATGGAGATCAACATCGAGAAATTTCATTGCCAAAAAGCACTCCAAAAGTCAGAAAATGGCTCGGAGGCTCTGAAGTCCACACAGGGAGTTATACTCTATCCATTTGACTTTTTTGTTGAAATTAGGCTCAAAAGGGACTTAGGGGAGCAAAGGCAAGCACTGGGAGCACTAGCACTGAAAAAATCATCAAGAGACATCCTACGCGTAGGATGTCTCAAGGGCACTTTTTGGCACAGACTCCAACATTTTTTATCATGTACATGTTCTGAATGACATTTACAAGCCATACACCAAGTTTCATCACATTTGGACCAAGCTTGACCTCATATGCATGGAAAAACGCAAAGTTACGGCGTAGAGGCAATAATGGGCCAAAGACCTACCAAATCTTGTCCAAATCCTATGAAACTTGCACAACACATTCACCAACACATCAGCAAACAATCTGTGTGGTCAGGGAGAAAAAATGATGAAATAGACATCCTACGCGTAGGATGTCTATTTGACCTTTTTGGCATGCAAGGGATGTTCTATCATTCCAGATCCAATTACCTCATCATCAAGAGCCCATATGTCAAGTTTGAAGCCATTCTAATACTTTTGACCCCCAACACCTTCAAGAAACACTTTTTGAGCCCAAAAACACCTCAAAGAGCCTAACAAGCATCAAATCTTGTCCAACTTCAAATCCAAGAACATGGCCATGTTCCATAGGCCAAGGACAACCCACAGAACAAATTTTCGTGTCATTTTGATGAAAAAGACATCCTTCGCGTAGGATGTCTCCATCATAAATTTAGCCTTCTGTGCAAAGAATGACATCATGGGAGCCAATACCATGGTGCAATAAGCCCATATACCAGTTTTCAACCCATTTGGACATCAATTGCTACCTATGATGGACATTCTACCCAAATTGTGACCTAAAGCCTGAATCAGCCCAAAAATCAACTTTGTGATATCCAAATTCAAATCCAAGCCTATAGCCATGTTCCATGAGCCTTACACTACCTGCATGTCAAGTATGAACCAATTCTGATGAAAAAGACATTCTACACGTAGGATGTCTAGATAAAAGTTTTTGGCCAGATTTGCACTGTGAGCACATGCACATCTTCACAAGTTCCTTCTAAGATTTATTTTCAATTTTCAAGTCATTTGGATAAGTAAAACTCAGTTTCGCAGCTAATATGTAAAAAACGCTAACTTCGGACTACTGAGTGCAACAGGATCAATGGCAGCCTTGAAGTCACCGGCAAAGAGGAAAAGAATGACCATCAAAGATTATCTGGACGAAGTGGAACCCTTTGTCATTCCAGAAGGAACATTAAAGCCCACCAGCACTTGGATACAAGAAGATCTGTTAGAATCAAACAACCTAAAGATCTACCAGGGAGTGTTCAAGGACAATGAAGGCAATGTCATAGAGCTACCAATGCTGCCGAGAGAGCTCAATGAGTTTGTACGAAGCAAAATGGCCGGCTACTTGGAGAAAATTGACCTCCACAACTACTTCGAAGCAATGCTGGCAGGGGTGGACATCAAAAGAGTATGGGAATTTGTAACAAGCATCAAAGAGGATGGAGTGGCCAAGGTAATAGATTTACAAGGCAGATCAGATACAGAGATCATAATCACGGAGCGGGTTGTAGCCCATGCACTAGACCTCTCCAATGAGGGGGACAGCGTCACAAAAAGAAGGGATGAAGTCAAAGTGTACAAAGAGAAAAAGGCAAATTACACCTTTGAAGACATTGCCAACCCAAAGGTGGAAATTATGAGCCAGTTGTACAACCAGTACTTCCACATGTGCATTGAGGCCACAGAAGTACAGGATGCCGCCAGGTGCAATTGCCACAACGTTTACTTGGGCAATGACAAAAGGCACCCCAAAGATAATCAACTATGCGGCATACATACATGACAGCTTAGTAAAGATGGGCAACAAAAAGCCAACCTACATAGTGCCAGGAGAGCTGACCACCAAAGTGGTTTATGGGGCACTACACGCTAAAGGAAGGTGGCCTGACCCCCCATCTCAGAATGAACGGCTGAGAGTTAAAAAAGACAAGGAAGATGAGCCGCAAAGGGCACCAAGGATGGCTACGAGATTGAAGAGATGGCTGGAGCCAGTTGAAGAGGAGCAACCCGAGCAGAAGAAAGGAAAGAAGGAGTTTGCTCAAGTGCCGGCCAAAGAAACCAGGTCTCAAAAAGTGGCAAGACTCGAGAGGCTGATGGAGATTTTCCGAGCAGAAAGATCCCTCAAGGGTGATTTAAACGAACTCTGGAAGCCATCTCTCGAGTCTATGTCCGGATCATCCAGAAGAGTGCAAAGGGACCGCTTTGAAGATTATATCTGATGCTGCAGCGAAAAACATTCCCCATGTCCCTTTCACCGAGGAGGAAGTGGAGCAGATAAGGCAGACACTGCTAGATGAACAAGAAAGCCAAGAAAGAGAAAGAAAAACAAAAGCAGACAGGGACTTAAAGGGCAAACCGGCAGCTTTACCGGATAGCCCTAAACCCAGCCCACAGCCATCACCACCTCCTAGCAGCCCTCCACCAGAAGATAAGGAGGCTGAGGACAAACAAGATGAAAGGCAAGCTGAGAAGCAAGAGCAAAGGCAGGAACCTGAGCCAAAAGAAGAGGCCAAGCCTGAGTCTGAGCAAAAAGGATTAGATGAGGCCTACTATGCATTTTTGGACCTGCTAGCTGCAGGCTATACAAAGGAAGAAGCCGCCACATTCGCATTCGACTTAGCGAGGACAGGGCATAAAGAACAGATGCAAGGCATCCGGCTAGTGGAACTAAAAGAAATTGCTACCGACACGGTAGACCTGCACCCGCCCTCCAATGACTGGGACGTGGTGATGACAAAGCTAGCCGGATTGAGGGCACAATCTATGGCTTCAGAGAAAGAAATGATAATTCTCAAAGCCACCGAAGAAAAGACCAAAATGGAAAGGGATTCTCTGCAGGCACAAAGCCAAGGGCAAAAAGAGAGAGAAGCTGACCTCTAGGCCAGCTTGGCAACGGCTCTACAAAACTGCCAAGAAATGGAAGAAGCAAATGAGGCAGCAGCAAAAAGAATCCAAGCAGCTGAAGAAGAGTGTCTGCAGTTCAGCAAGTCATTGTGAGATGCCGAAAGAGAAAGAGATAATCTAACACTACAGCTGGCCGAAGAATCGAAAGAAGTAGAGGCCATGAGAAACGCCAAGGAAAAAGCAGAGACAGAACAAGAAGCAAGCCTAGATGAAGTCCTTGAGCTCAAGGATCAATTAAAAGTCAAAGATCAAACCATCCAGAGGCTGCGAGCATCACCTGCTAGAGTCAGAGCTACGAGCTCGACTCAAATCATTTCTGAGAGTCAACTATATGAAGAGCAAATGCAGGAACTTCAGAAGGAGCTGACTATCGAGAAAAAGCAAAGGTTAATGATGGATGAAGGTTCTATCGTAATGCATACAAGAATGGAGGAGGGCCAAAAATCCCTGCAAGAAGAAGTGGAAAGCATAAAGAAAAAGCTCAAGGAGGCGGAAAGAGTAAACGTTGAACTTAATGAACTCCTCGTGAATATGGGCGGAGAAGCTGAAGCGGAAAAGCAAACACTCCTCAGGAAAATTGAGGAGTTGAAAGGCCAGCAAGGAGGAGAGGCAGAAAGCTCAGGGCCAGCTGCCAATGAGGGCATCGACCTCGACAATGTGGCAGATCCTGTGGACACACCCATGCAAGACGAAAGAATAGCAGGATCCTCTCAAGAGCCACGGGATCTAACACAAGAAGAGGAGGAAAAATTGCGTAAGGCAATAGAGGAAGAGCTAAGAGAAAGCACGAAGGAAGCCTTGGAATGGGAGCAAAGGGTCTTCAAATCTATGACAATTCAAAAGATCGACGCCAGCAATCTCAGGCGCGAGTGGCTTCAACCCTCTCTCCCATATCCATTGTTGAAATATGAGGCAGCTACAATAAACAAGCAGATCGGAGAAGAGCCAACGGTACCTCTCTACAATGCAGACACCTCGAAGCCAGAAGGAGTTAAGCTTATAGTGGATTCTCAGCCAAAGTGGAGGAAGGCTTGGCTTACAAAGTACCCAAAATACCTAATCCACCTGGTAGAGGCACCTAAAGATATCAGAGACAATCTCAGCTTCTGTCCCCTACCAAGGGTTAGGACGTGGAAGGCATAGGAAATTTTGCAAAGAAGCCAACCCACTTGGCTGAATTACCCAAAGCTGCCGGGCGTGAAGGCAGGTGAGAGAATAAGTGTCCAATACATGGTGAAAACCCTAACGGGCGCCATAAAGTTGTTCACTGGCTCACCTGATCTTACATGCATTATGATGAGAAAAATCTGCAGAACCATCTTAGCAGTGTTCGAGACCTTCAAGCCAAGCCAGGTGACCGACACCATATTCTTCTTCCAGGATACATACAGATGTGCTTATGATCTGTCAGGTCAGCCTTCCAAGGAGGTGATACATGCGCTGTATCAAAGAATCATGTTTCTACCATCCTATCACCTCCAGGCTTTTGAAGAAGCATTCTATACGGCGTTCTTCACCATGAATACAGATATCTTTGGCCCAACAATGCTGAACATACATGCCAGGTACGAATCACTCCTAAAGATGAGGGAAACGATAAGATGAAGCAGCTGATCAAGGCCATATCAGGGACGACATGAGCAAGGAGGGGGGGAGTGTTAGAAGTTGGACACACCCCACGGTATCTAACTACTCGGAGGACTATTATTTTTTGTAATTATTCATTCATTGAGGAAAACCTGATTTTTCACCTTGTAATTATTGGGACTTACAGAAGTTTCCAGATTGTATCCCAGTTTTGATATTTGGTTGATTTTGGAACTTTATGGTTTGAGAACTTGTAAGGTACATATACCACTTTTTGACCTTAATGAAAAACCTTTTGTCATTTTAAACAAGTTTTGAAGTCTGTGAGTGAGCGTACTGTGTACGAGAGAGAGTGTGTGAGCTTCATCTTGATGCTACGTGTGCTCCGGAGGTCGGAATCAAGTGCGGAGAAGTGCAGCGTGTTGCCCCCGACTAGAGCTACGCGCTGATACCAACATTGTGCGCGTACGGTCCGGCTTTGTGAGCTCCTTCTAAGAGCTTCATCGGTTTTTTGGGTGAGCATACGTTGTCCGATTTTGCATTGCAGCATATCCACGCGTTCACATTGAGTAGAACTACACATTAGGCACTTTAACTTTCAGAAACGAAGACCTGCATATTTCGGCCAAACATCCTACGTGTTTTTGCACCAGGTGTTTTGGGTCGGTCATAGACCTTAGGGAGAGCGACCTATTGGTATTAGTAGGGTCTCCTTCAAGTTCTATGGTGTTTCGAGATTGTTTGATGGGTGTTCGGCTCTAGGGAGCATTGTAGGAAGTTTCCTCTTTTGCACTCTTGAAGGCTGTGACTTAGACAATTGGTAGAGACCTCTGTAGGAATTAGTTAGGAGTCGGTCGAGTGTAGGTCGACACCTTATGCTTGCTTCCACGCGCCTGCGGGTCGAGCTTTGTCCTTAGCTGACATTACATGTTATGTGAGTTCTCGCTGTGTTGACGTCCGTCGCGGCGTATCCGTCCAACATTTACATACAATGTATATGATTGGTTTCATGAAATCAATCAAGCAAAGCCCTCAAAAAGCAAAAAACGGCTTGAAGGCTACAAAAGCGTCAAATTTGATATACGAAGTCAGACTGACTCCAAATAGGCCAAAATTGGATGAGTTGCTTCACGACTATGTTGCATACAAGTCCTTAGCCTTAAAAGTGACTAACCAACTCAACAGGCAGTGTAGTCACAAAAATCCGAGATTTTAGAGTCGACAAAGCACGAAGTGATGCCGGCAAGACAAAACTTTACCAAATTCAATTTAGGACTTGTTTAGGTGTATAGAATGTTGTAATTGCAATTATTTACTTTTGTTGCAGTTTTTTGTTTGGACTTTATAATTTTGTTCCTTGCATGTTTTTATGCATCTATGCTTGTTCAAAAATTGATTTGAAGCAAATTGGACCAAAATTGTCGGCATTTCAGACTGAAGGACATTTCAGAGAAAAATATGTCAAATCTGCTAACTTTGACACTCTATTCACTGAACAGGAGCCATGCAAGCGACAGAGAGGGCCAAGAAGAAAGGGCCAAGAAGAAGCTCAACCAAAAAGAAAAGTTGCAAGAGCTACTAGCATATCAACTAGACCCCGATTCAGTCAAGAATGCAAAAGCAACCTATCTCTCAAAGGAACAGCTTGAAGAACACAACACCAGAGTGGTCACTGGCCGATTCAAGAGCGAGGAGGGACATTGAGTAGAGCTGAAACTTCTATCCAAAGCAGTATATGATGTCATCGCAAAGCCCAAAACCAAAGAAGCCAACAGAAGGCTAGGACTCAGAGATGTCTATGAACAAGAGCTGTGTGGGGTGGACTTCCAAAAGGCTTACGAGCTTTTGTCCATGATCAAAGAAGATGGAACTGCGTAGATTTTTGACCCTCAAGGGAATAAGGTTGAAATTGTGATTACCAAGGAGATAGTGGCAGAAGCACTCAGACTGCCAACAGAAGGAATGACAATGAGGGCAAGAGACAAAAAGACGACTGGGACTTTCACCAAAGAAACCACTACAGCCACATTTGCAGACCTCATTCACAAACAGGTGGAAGAGCCCGCAAGGTTGTACCACCAGCACTTCCATTTCCTTGCTAAGAGGCCGCCAAGGTATACAATGCCAAGTCATGCGGTTGCCACCACCTTTACGCAAGTCCTCAAGTCAACAACCAGATAGCCAATTGACCACACACAATATGTCTTGTCCACATTGAAAGGGACAAAGAGGGAAGGAAAAATCACATACGTGGGTGCACCAAAGGTTTTAACCAGGATCACTTACCATGCCATCGGCATGGTCGACAATTTGTCACCTGCCCCAGATCAGAACATTTGGATAGTGTCAGCACAACCCTTCCCCTTGAGCTATAAGATCTGCTAAGAGATCCTACAAGTATGATGAAGAGTCGGCTGAGACTCGCCAGAACGGCACAGTAGTGATAGCTGAGATAATAAAGAAAAAAGAGCACAACGGGACGAAATGAAGAGAAAAGCCGTGGCAGCACACCAGGAGGAACCTGTACAAAAGCAAGCCCGATTTGAATGAGAAAAACACTCTTACCAATGCATCGCTCAAGGTGATGTGTCTCCCTGCATCTCTTCTCCTGTTTTTGAATACCAAGATCACCCAATGCCGAGCCCACCACCATCACCTGCAGCTAGAACCACAAAAATTGAGCAAATAGAGCCTGAACAGGAAAAGACAGTTGAATCTACACAAGAACCTGAACAAAGAGAGGTAGTTGAATCAGCATAAAAGGCAGCTGAATCTACACAAGAACAAGAAAAGGAGTACGACATAGAGCCAGAAAGGGTAGCCAGTCCTGCACCAGAAGAGGACACCACAAAGTTTGAGCACACAAGAGAACAAGAGGTTGAAGAAACACCCTCTACCTCAACACAGCAAGAGAAGGCCGAGGTACCACCCTCTACCTCAATGGAAAAGGATCAGCCACAGCCACAAGGGCAATAGCAACCAGCAGCCATGACGTAGCCAGAGGTAAAAGAATTTGCAAAAACATCAAGACAACTAACACAAAGGGAAGATTGACAATTGAATGATGAAGTCATCCTGTAAGTAAATGAGTATGCTAAGCAAATGCAGGATATGACTGAACGACTTCGCTCAGTAGCACTTGGCCTTAGCACAAGGGCCAAAGAGTTAGAGATGGTGATTGACGCACTCCAAGGGGAGTTAGACGGCCGACTCAATGTCATCACTGATCTACAGAGGCAAGTGCAGGAGTTGAAAGCGGAGCTGACAACATCAGCTTGCCAGGGATAAGCAACATAAAGAAATGGAGGAGCTTGGTGAGCTGCTTACAAAATTGTCAGATGCATGCAAAGCAAAGGATGAACAACTGACAGAAGTTACAAATGAACTTCTAACTACAACCCTCTCAGTTCAAAAAATTCAGGTACAATTAGATGTGGCCAATGCTTCCTTATAGTACTCAGAACAAAGGATAAATGATCCGGCGATATTCTTGCGGCAAATACGAGAGAATCCAGTCGTGGCCTCGATCAAAGGAACAATTGAGGTCTACAAGGCACTAGAGAAGAAAAACAAAGACCTCGAGTTGGAGCTTAAGCTAGAGTAGTCTTAGCACAGAGACCTGGCTTTAATGCGGGTCCAAAGAGAAGAAGAGCTGCTGAAGAAAATAGCTGAACTCAAAAGAGTCAACTAGCTACTGAGAGAGGGATGGTTGGAAACCCAAGAGGAGGCAAGCACTTCAGAGCAGCCCCAGATAGATATTCCCTCACTTTCATTCGCTTAATTGGAGACGCAACCAGCAAAAGATCCAAGTGGCGAGGAAGAGTTTCAAGTACCCATTACTGAAGCAGACACAGTGCCAATGTTCCAGCTCTCAAAGGCTGAGAAAGATGCACTGAAGGAAAAAATTACACAAGAGGTAGATGAGCAGTGGAAGGCAGCAATGGATTGAGGGCTGAGAGTACTTCATTTCGTCAATGTCACACAACTCACTCCCAATCAAATCAATGCACAATAGCACCAAAAATCCCTGCCCTACCATGTGATTGAAGTGAAGCTGCTACAAGTGAAAGAAAGTCTTTACACCGACATGAAATTCGAGGGCGCAAATCAAGACCACCCGAAGTGGAGGTTGAGCTGGTTGAACAAGAATCCAAGGTACTTGATTTTGTTCACAAGAGCACCTGCGACCCTACAAAAGGATCCTACCTTCTGTCATGTATCAAGAGTAAGGACTTGGATAGCACATGAGGCACTACTGAAGAGGCGGCCAACTTGGCTGAATTACTCCAGATTGCCTGCTCCAGAAAAGGAACCACCGACTGAAGAATACAAGGTGAAAACCCTCAAGGGCACCATGTCATTCTTTAAAAGTCTACCAGATTTGTCATGTGCAATGTTATACAAGATCTGCCGAATGCTTCTCACCTACATCAAAGTGTTCCATGAGCTAGAGCAAGCAGACGCCCCTTGGATGTGATTCCTCGAGAGTAACAAAGGGTTGTGCTATGATCTCAGTGGCAAACCTTCTAAAGAATTCCTCTATGGCTTCTACGCCAGGTGTATGTTTCTACCTTCTCACAATATGTTGGCATTCGGGAAGCATTCTACACGGCATTCTTCACTTGGCGAACGAAAATATTTGGGCCAGTGATCAACAACCTGACATCAAGGTTTGTAGAATACTCAACAATGGAGTTGAAGAACAAAGTCACCATGCAGTTTTTCCAAGTGCCCGATAAAGAGTGAAATATAAGATACCAAAAGGCACTCAATGCGCTTAAAGGCCGCCTTGCTTGCCGTCAACCCGAAGACTACTTCAGCCCTAAAGTTGTGTCAAGGAACGATACAGGCGAGGAGGGGGGGAATGTTAGCAGCCAGCTAACATGGACACCACGGAAACCATTTTTTGGAGCTCTCATTGTAAAAACACTTATTATTTTATAAATCGAGAATATTGTAACTCTTATTTTTTGGATAAACCTTGTAATTGATGAGCCAGGGCTACAAGCTTCCAAATTGTATCAACCTGTCATTACCCATCTTTGGTAGAACTCCCCGATTATTAGTTTTGACCACCAAAAACCTTGGCTAAGGTATAAAAACCAATTTTTGTAATTTTTTTTGCAAGTTTTGGATAATGAAATACACAGCATGAGCTAACGGTGCTCACTTCTCTCCTTCTTGTGCTTCCTACTCCCTCCTCGGTTGTCACATTGCAGTAGCGTTTGTTGCATTGCAACCGCAGGTAAGAGCTCTACGCATTGACGTAAACACATCACAATATTTCTTAGCTTTTGGCGTCACCGACCCGCGGCCTAATTTCATCATAAGTAGGAATTTACACTTCAAAATCAAAACTAAGCATAGGCGGGGTATTGGGGCAGCATTGCTAAGCATTTAGATGCATTCTGGGTCGAAAACGACTAGGTCAAAAATCCATTGTTGTTAATAATTTCGATTTTGGCACTTGACCTAAAGTGGGGTTTGAGACCATAAGCATGTGTGCTTAGGTCTTATAAACTTGTCCTAGAAGTTTCAGTACGATTGGATATCATTTGATGCTGTAACGGATGTGATTTGTTTGGCGATGAGCGATTGGCTTTTGGTGATTTCAGTCACTTGAGTATAGCTTGAGTTAGATGCGAGTTGTTAGTTGTTTTTTGAGAGATGACAACCTCTTGCAGCTTGTATGCACTAGTTGAGTCAACTTTGTCCCATGGATTGACAATTTAATCGTGATTTTTGCTAAAACTGCAATAAGATAGTATAGTGAGGTTAGACACGCATCCCACATCAAGCTTTAATGGAAAGCTCATTCTCTACTCCAAGCTTGTGAGAAGGGAGGCCTACACCAACAACTCTTGGCTTTGTGATGCAAATCCAACCAAGGGCCAACCTTCATGGCATGATCATCTCCTCTACCATGCTAATTACTAAGCTATGCTAAGCTATTATGAGTGATTATGTGAGAAGATCTACTTCTTTCTCGTAAGACTACTCCTTCTTCCTCTTAATCTACTCTCATACCCAACTAGCTCTCACCATATTCAAAGGTGTGTGAGGTCGTGAGTCTAAGACCGTGAGGGAATTGATGTTGTGTTTTATAAGTGTTTTCCTAGTGCTTGAAGCTTCCATCTTCATTGCACTAGCTAGTTATTGAAGGAACACAAAGAATTGTATTGTAAAATGTCTCCCTTGGTGGGGGAAACCTATAATACAAAGCCTTTTGGAGGGGGGATCGGCTCCATGTAAATCTGGTCCTCAACTGTTGTCAATAGCTTAATTTCTCTCTCTTTTGAAGTATTATTCATGCCTGCCTAACTAGGTGTTTTGCTCTTTGTTGCTCTCTCCACCCAAGTACTCTTGTTATGCTCATTAGAATCTATTCTAATGAAATGCTCACTATGTTCATGCTATTTTCCACTACACACACAAGTTACTAGACCATTAAAGGTTACAGGCTATATAAGCTCACTGTGTATGACAACTGTGGATAGAATTTGGAAAATGCAGATGTGGATTCTAAGTCTATTTCAGATGCAAAACTTTGGCATGCATGTTTTGGAAATTTGAATTTTACCAGTTTGTTGCGTTTGCAAAAATCTAAAATGGTTGCTTCTTTGCTGCCTCTTGTGCATAGTGATGTTTGTGGGCCCATGCAAACTTCGTCCTTGGGAAATTACCTTTACTTTGTGACTTTGTTGATGATTTATCCAGGCATGCATGGGTATTTCCGCTTAAAGCAAAGTCCGAAGTATTTATGTGATTCAAACAATTTTTGGCTATGACTAAAAATGTCTCAAAATGTACTATGGGCACCCTCCGTTTTGATTGAGGGGGGGAGTATATTTAGTGCATTCATGGCTAGTCGCGGGATAAACACCAATGTACAGTGCGTTATACCTAAACTAAATGGTGTTGCTAAGAGGAAAAACAGGTCACGTACGGAAATGGCACGATGTATGGTCAAAACTCAAGCTTTGCCGCATTCATTTAGCCTTGAGTCCATCATGTGTGCCACTCATGTACTTAATAGGTGTCCTATGAAATCTTTGCACTCTATTACTCCATATGAAGAATGGCATGATAGAAAGCCTTCTATTGAGCACATGCATGTTTGAACTTCTTCAAGTTGTGTGTGCATCCCTACAACCTTGATTCCAACAATTGGTATCACAATAATTCACATCCTCCCAATACACAGTCACCAACACCCCTTTGCCCACATTCTTAGATTTATGTGAGCTTTAGTGAGTGTTAGTAGGTTGGCTGATACTTTGGGTGAGCTTGTAGAGCTTAGTGACCTCAGGCTTTTCATTGTAGATTATGTTGGTCTCTGCTTCCATTAAAAACAGTGTTGTATAAGTAATTCCATCCTTTTGTGAAAAAAAATGAATGCAATTTTGTGCAAAACAGGTTCCTTACAGTCACTCTTTGGGTTGTGTTGTATAGCACACGTTAGTCCTACTCTATTTTTCCTCTTTTGAGGTAGTTTTACATCAATCTTTCACCATGGTTGATAACAACATGGATGTTTTCAAAATGCTCGCTAGTAAGGATAATTTGGATGGGAATAATTACCCAATGTGGGCTTACATGATGAGGCATGTTCTTGTTTCAAAGGGCATTTGGAATGTTGTGCAAGGCATTGATGTACGTTCACCTTCTATGGTGGGTATAGGCTCCATTGAGGATGTTGCATGTTCTAGTAGATCTGTTGGTGGTAAAGTTGTTATGCCTATAGCTAAACAATATTTATGGGATGTTAGAGATGCACATGCTCATGCATTGATTGAATTATCTGTGAAGTGCACTATTACTCCTCACATTCGCTTAGTAAAATCATCAAAACAAGCTTGGGATACCATTGCAATTCTTTATACAAGTCACAATGAGGTTAAAAATGTGTTGCTTTGTAATGAGCTAGAGTCTAAGATTTTTTATTGCTGGTGTCTGTAGGTGAAGTCGTTTGGATAGTGCACTTGTACAAACTATTGTAGATGTATTGTCAGACTCTTACCAGACTTTTGCTAGTACCTTGGAGGCTTATGACCCAAGAAAGCCCTTAAGTTGTCGAGTTTGATGCACTATGCACATTTTTGTTATAGGATTCACTTTCAAGAAAGAATAGGGCTAAACAAGGTGCAATTGAATATGCTTTTGTTATATGCCAATCAAGTCTCTACGGAGAGCATTATACTTCCTGACATTCATAGATGACTCTACTAGAAAGGTGTGGGTTTATCTCTTGAAGCAGAAGAGTGATGTCTTTAGTGTCTTTTAGAATTTTTTATCCTTGGTAGAGAATCAATCAAGTAGAAATCTTCAAGCTTTGCAAAGTGACAATGGAGCCGAGTACATCTCCTCTGAGCTCAAGGATTTTTGCAATAAACGAGGCCTTAGAAGACAATTTACCATGCCTTACACACCTTCCTAGAATGGTGTGACTGAGAGGATGAATAGAACCATTCAAGAACGGGTCACTTCTATGTTGTCTACAGTCCACTTACCTCAAGAGTTTTGGGGTGAAGATGTTATGACGGCTACTTATTTGATCAATAGCTCACCTAGTCACCATTGAAGTACAAGGTTGTGCAGGAGATGTGGACGAGAAAACATCCCAATTATGACAAATTACGTGTATTTGGATGTGAGGCATTCTCACATGTGCCAAAAGCGTTTAGATAAAATCTAAACCCCAAATCACACAAGTGCATCTTCATTGGATATGGTGTGGATGGAGAGATGGGTTATCGTCCCTGGCACCCAAAATCGAAGAAGGTTATACAAACCTCACCATCAAGAGTGATTTACAAATTGCACCATTTATTGGCAACATGCCAAGGCTGGGAACCCATCAAGAAATCATCATCCATGAGAGGTCATACAAAAAAAAAACTTGTACAACGAATGTTCTATGATCAAGCTTTTACTCCACCAAAAATTAGTAAAAATAGACAAATTCAGGTTCAAAATCCTCCGCATCCCTAAATTCTGCACTGCTGAAAACTGCATTCCTGCAAATTGTATCTCTTTGCAAATCTGAAATTCATCAAACATATCCTCAAAACATCTTCTCAAGAAAACAAATTGATTCCAAGAACCATAGAAAAACTTATCTAAATGCTCCACAAACATCTCCTCTTCAATATCCATCATGCTCGGCAAATCAAACTCAAAACAATTCCCTCTTTGCAACTCAACCATTCCATCCATCAAAGTTTGCAACTTTTGCAAGAAAAACATCCAAAACATCAAATCCCTTTGAACTCCACAAGAATTTTGCAAAATCAAGCTCAAAACCTTCATCTGTTGATCATTGTTTTGCAAAATTTGATCCAAACAATATGAGACTAATAATATTGAATCACCAAAATTAAAATCTCCCACCTTGCAAACCATCAAACATTGCTTCTTTATCATCTCCAACACTTGTGAAAAAAGCTTAGAATCAATTCTAGACTCCACATCATCCAAAACAATCTTTTCTCGATCTTCTTCACTCATGTCAAGAAAAAAATAGCCAAATTGATATTTGCTTCTTGCGTCAAGCTTCAAATCTCTTTTACAAAGCAGCAAACTCTCCTCTTCTTCAAGTAGTTTTAGGTCTTCAGTTCCATTTTCAAATTCAAGTACACATTCAAGAAAAAATTCAGTTTTCTTTTCATGTTCAGGTTCATGTTCAGATTCAGGTTTAGGTTTGGGTCCAGGTTCAAGTTCAAGTTCAATTTTAGATTCCTCAAAAAGACTGGAGAAATATTCAAGATAGGATGCAAACTTTGCAACCATTAGACACTTCCTCTTAAGCATCTATAGATTGGAACACCTTGAGACGGGATTCAAGATCACTATGCCAAAAAAATTGATTTGCCTCAAAGTCTTGGCATTCAGGAAGTACTAAATCTGATTTACTTCTTCATCAAAGTGAAAAGCTTCAAGGGATACAAATAACAATTTGGACTCTTCCTCATACATAAAAAACAATGGCCAACTTGTTTGCTCACATTGACATCCAAAAACATGAAAAAGTCCATTGTTTGGCTGAGAAATACTCCAAACACTGATATCTCCCTAAAATTGATAAGTTTTTGGTTCATTTTCAAACTTCTCACCCTCCTTTAACACTCTAAAGCACTTCACATCAACCTTTTCTACTTCAGGTTGCACAACTTGGCATTCAAGAAAAAAAACTTGATCTCTGATTTGAAACATCTTTGCCTCCAATCCACCAAACTCGACTCCACTTTGGTTAGCAAAGTCACTTTGCATCACAACATGCAAGAAACTCCCAAAAAAACCACCATTGTGGATGTATGAACACTCAAGAAAATAATCATGAACTTCAATGTGAATTGCTTCACTTTCTACTTTCACTTGAAAACATCTAGAGAACTGCTCCTCGTAGAGATTAGATAACTGCACTCAACCAATATGAAAACACTGAACTAAATAGAATTCAAGTGGCTGAACCTGCAAAATTTTGACTTGTGCTCCTTGAACTCTCTTCCACTTCTTTGCTTCTTGCACAAAGCATGTATAAATTTTCTTTTCACATAGAAAACATATAAATCCATCAAACCCATCATTGATGTCATTCATCATGAACACATAGAACCATTGAGAGATAATGAGATCATCCATATCTCCTTCATCCGCAAAATCACATAGAAAGATAGAAGCATCTTCAAAAATTCCACTTGATTATCATCAAGAACTTGCAAAAGGCTTGCATAATCATCAGTCAAAACTATCTCCTCATCTGTATCAACAAAACCATTGACATCAGGAACTTGGTATAAATCATCAAGAATAGCATCAAGAAACTGAACTTCCTTGGAAAAAGATGCACTTCCAATATCCTTGACTGAATTTGTAAGAGCACCAACGTCATAAAGATCACTAATGACAACATCATCATTCAAGACAGCATCCATAACATGATTGTTTGAAGAAGACTCCGTACTCATGATACAAGTTAATTGAATTCAAATCCTCAATTTGATTATTTTTTTTCAAAACAACTTGATTAAGAGCATCATGAACTTCACAACAATAAGAAATATGCAAATCAAATTCCACTCGAACCTGAGAACACTCCTTTATCAATAATGCTTTCTCTTCTTGAAGTTGACTGATTTTGAACATCACTTCATTTGTTGCAACCATATTTGAATACCTCTCATTCTCCAAATCCAAAGAAAGACTATGGATCATCTCCGCTTGAGAAATAACAAGACTTTGCAGTTCAGCAAATTCAGGTACATAACTTCTTTGAAAATCGGTAATCTCAGGATCAGGGACCTGAATTATGGAGCTTTGTAAATCAAGAACCTTCAATATCAAAACTTGCAATTCACGGACCATAAATTCAAGATTGTTGTCTTCCCAACTTGAATAACTCATATCCACTCTTCAAAATTGGTTTTCAGTCTTCAAGAGTCCAAAAAACACTTCTCCATCTACACAAACATCTTCCTGAGTATCACTTGCAAGATACTCCTCATCAAGATACATCAAAAACTAATTCATCACATCATCCTCATCATCAACACACCTTATGACTTCATCTATCTTCATATCTTTCACTTCATTACACTGTAATATGATCTTTTCCTGATTATCAACCTCTTCAAGATTGTTGTCCAAGGTTGGTATATGGGTTTGTATGGGATATTAGTGGCTTCTTTGGCTCACCCCCACTTGCATTCCCTTCTTATCAATCACCAATTCTTCTTTTGGGTAACTTTCATTCTCTTCTTGCAAAGAGGTGAGTCTCTTTGATGTGAGGTTTGGGGATAGTTGGCAATCCTCTTGGCTCTCTTGGCTCTTGAGTTGTTCCTAACTTCCTCCTTCTTCCTTCATCATCTTTTGGACTTCATTTCTCTTACATTGAACAACATCTCCTTCTTGAATCAACTTCTTCTCTTCAACAATCTGAGTATCTACAACTTTGATCCCATATTCAAGAACATCAAAATCAAGTTGAAAAACTTCAGGTGCTAAAAAATCAGATTTAGGCTTTGAAAATTCAGGTTTTGAGACTGCAGGTGCCTGAAAAAATGTTGGTAACTCAAAATTGACAACATGAGGTTGTTTTAGGTTGGAAACAGTTATAGGTTGTTGAAAACACCATTGAGAATCATCATCACTAATCATCAAACTCATCTTCATACTGCTCTGAAATACATTCACATGCTTCTTGCAACCTTGATATTCGTTGAGTGGTAGAGCATGACTTCCTCTTCTTACAGACACGAATATCATGCCACTTATGTGCATCATCAAGAACATCAAAAAACCAATCTAGATCCTCTTGAGCATCGCACATATCCTGATGACATGATGCATCTTGAAAACATTGCATAATCTGATACAACTCCCTGCACAACTTTGGCATGCAATACTTGACACAAACCTCCTTTTTTGGACAAAGCGTACACATATACGGACATCTCTTGATGGAATGGCCATGCTTTTGACAAATAAGACATTGCTTCTTCTTCTTTTTCTTTGCCATTAAGTAGACATTAAAGAAAGAGAGACAAATAATATCACCATAATCCAAGAATCAATATGACACTACATAAAACTGAAATTTCTTACAAACTGCCAAAAAACTGCCTGAATCTTCTTGAATTTCCTGCAATCTGATAGGAAACTACCTAAAAACTGCCTGAATTTCACAGGAATCGAGAATCTGTTAGGTGATTGAATCCGAATTCAAACTTGAATACACAGGAAAACAGGAATTCGACATAGGGCTTCAATCCTCTTCTTCTTCTTCGTTCCATACATCCAAAATGTTACAACCATCAGGGAATAACCCGTTTTCTAATTTGAAAAGGTTTTGTCCCTTTCACACTACAAATCTTGACTACTTCTTGAAACACTACAAACACTGAACTGAAATTCTAAACTATTTTGGGTTTAACAACTTGAAAATTGATAGAGTTACCTGCGGGAAAACAGGCATTGCCATGCAAATGGGTGCACAAGAAGAAATATACCACAAATGATTCGGAGCCTAAGTATAAGGCTAGATTGGTTGCTTAAAGGTTCAAGCAAATGAAAGGTGTATATTTTAATGAAATCTTTCCTCTCGTGCTTAAGATAACTACACTGCATCTTGTGCTTGGTCTAGTAGCCATCAAGGACATGAAATTGGTCTAAATGGATTTGAAGACAATGCTTCTTCACTAGGAAGTCAAAAGATGAGATTGCACTTATCAAGGATGCCTTAAGCAAGCAGTTTTCTATGAAATATTTGGGCGATGCATATCATTTTCTTGGTATGCGTATCAAGAGAGATAAAAAACGTGGTATACTTGAACTCTCACATGAAGAGTATATTTACAAGGTCTTGCAATGTTAATGCAAGGGGGGAAAGCATTGAGTACCCCAATGGCTGCATACAAAAAACTTAGCAAGCACGATTTTCCCAAATTGGATTTTGAAAAGGAAGAGATGGCAAAGGTGTTGTATTCTTTGGCAATTGGCAGTCTTGTGTTTGCCATGGTTAGCACACGGCCATACATTTCATATGCAGTGGGAGTGGTCAACAGATATATGGAAAATTTAGGCAGAAAGCATTGGGAAGTAGTGAAGCACATCTTGAGATACATCAAGGGCTCAGCCAGCAAGCGCTTACGCTTTGGGAACAGTGATGCATCCATAGTTGAATACACTAATTTGGATTATGTGGATTGTGTACACACTAGGCAATCCACATCTAGCTATGTTTTCTTGTTTGCTGGAGTGACAATCTCTTGGAGATCATGTCTCCAGAATTGCACTTCGTCTTCCACCACTGAGGCGGAGTATGTTGCAGTTTCCAATTCCAGTAAGGAAGTTGTGTGGTTATCTCGTCTAGTGGGAAACCTTGGTATACACCAAACTCCAGTGCTACATTGCGACAATCAAAGTGCGATTGCATTAGCAAAGAACATGGGGTTTCACTCCAAGTCGAAACACATAGAGTATCATGTCGTACGGGATAGTTTGGCTAGCAAACGCAATGAGGTAGCCAAAGTTCACATGGATGAAAACCCAGCGGATGCTCTAACAAAGAGCTTAGCCTCAGGACCGTTTTCACATTGCATAGATATGATGGGCGTAGGGTGAAGCTATGGTCATGCTTCACGTTTGTACAATTGTACAAGATAGCCACTTGGGCCATGTTGGCCTTCAATAAGTGGAAGATTGTTATGTTTCACATGGCTGGTTTGGTCGAGTGCCCGCCCATTCATTCTATTCTTTTGGTTATAATGGAAAAAAGGAGTGTGAGCACATTGTCTCACTAAGCTCCACCCAAGACGGTGGAGAGGGGAAAAGGGAAACACACCCAGCATACAACACAATGCTTCACTATAGCCCAGGGTATACAAAACACCCCAATCCACTAGCCTTCACTTTCGAAACTCGACACTATCCGCAACCAAACCACCGCCTGCACACAACCATACGCACACACTTTGCAATGCACCAAATAGACCCAATCTCTGCTCAAATCATAGCCTTCCACACGCACACAGCCTCTCTCTATCTTCCTTTGCATGACAAACCTCAGGGGGGCACACACGCCGACACACTCTTGAAAACACACGCACACAAGCAGAGAAGAGAAGGGAGAAGGGGGAATGATGCTAAGAGACAGTAATGATGGATTTCTTGCATATATACAACCATGTATAATTGATTCTCTGAGCCGGCACAACCCTCGACCAGAAAACCCTTATGGAAAAAGCTCCAAGAGCAAACAAGCTCAAATGGCCAAAATCAACATTGGAAAAGAAAAACCCCTTATCAATATCACGCTCACATCCTTTTATAGGGGTGGCTAAGAGACCTAAAAAAGGAAAAAAAAGAGAGCTTCTCTAGCTAGTACACTTCAACTTGAGATCACATTATAATTCTCCTTACATTGCACACACTTGGTTCACTTCTTTTCTTGGAAACAATTGCATGGGGGGCACCTTGGTTTGTCAACTCAAAACTACCCTCTAGGCCGCCTTTGAACTCTCCCTTTAGGCCGCCCAGTTTGGCTTGTAATTGCCCGGCCTCCTTCTCTCTCTCAGTTTCTCTCTTCCCACCATGGGACTGCCCCTTTTATACCCATTGGGAGTGCTCCCCGTTTTCTCTCTCTAGAACTACCTCTTACTGCCTGGAAACACACTTCATATTGTCCATAGGATATATCCCCTACCCCTCGGCACTAGCAATATCGCTAGTTGGGAGGGGAGGGTTCCGACTTTAGCTTCAAAAGGGGGCCGCTTAGGGCGATGCAGGATCGGCCACTTCTTAAACTGCCACATCACCAACTCAAAGCTCACGCCACCCAGCGGGCGCGGCCACTGTCAGCCACTACCGCGTGCCATCGGACGCTGCCCAAAACCGTCGAACGTAGTCTTGAGCGCCACTAATGCAGTGCCAGTGCACTCCGCCATCACCGTGCTCAAAGGGGAGCTCCCCTCACACCTTCACATATTCAAATGAGGCGCCCAATGTGGGTCTTATACCCCGGAGACCCGCCACCCCCGCCATCGTATATGGGGTAACCCCCTACCACCTGGAAGCTTCTGATGAGGTCACCCCCCAAGCTTTTTAAAAAACTTCATTTGATGAGAAAAAAACCGCATTGGGTGCCCTTCAATTTCAAGGTCTTGCCATTGGTGGCTCCGAATTCCGGCTTCTGATCCGCAAAGCCTGGCCACAAGCTCACTTTTTCAAATTTAAACCCCTTTAGCCTTTCCGCACTTCAAGATTCTTCGAGATCCCAAACCGAGCCCCCAAAAACATGAACTTTTATCTGCAACCAACCTAGAGCAACCGCACCCAATCTTTCGACTTCTATAACTTTCCGCTCCGGGCTCTCCTCTCCGGGCTCTTTTTGACGAGCAGTCAATTCTTGTTAGCTCCATACACCACATAGCACCTTCTTGAACTCTATCGAGGCCCAAAAAATTCCAGATGATACGACTCCCCATGCGGTCAGGTGGGCACCAACCCGGGCCGGACAATACTTCAAATGGCCATAACTTGCAATCCATAGCTCTGATCTGCAATCTAAAAAAATTAGCATGCTCCATAACTTGAGCACTACATGTCTATACACTGACATCCACTTGGACCACATGTCCTCAGCTGCCTTGCCCGACAAGGATCTGTAATGCACTACACCTTCAAACTCCAATATCTTGGGCTTCATAGCTCTATTTGGTGAGTCGTCTGGACCTGCTCCTTCAACATTTCAAGCTCTACATATCTAGGCCCAAAGACTGCACCTTGAACCTCTTTCACCTGCTACTCAAAATAGCCCCTCTTAGAGCCTTTCTTGGCTTGTAAATCGCATCATCCATACATATCCGCTGCTACCTGTCTTCCCATTCAATTTATGAAAAACCTTGTGCTACTAACCTTGTTTTGTACTTTTCTAGTGAGCCATTGGCCGTGTAAACGTTTGACTTTGTAAACCCATTTGGTGATGATGACCTTCTTCTTTAGTGGCCGATCCACTATTTCCCATGTGTCATTCTTTGCTTCTTTCCACTCCTAAAAAGTTGCAATTTTTTTCTTTTGGATTTTTTGTTCTTTTGGAATCAGGTACATGCACATAATAGAAACACCCAAAAGCTTTGAAATGAAAGACCAAAGGTTTCTTACCAAATTAGGCTTCTTGACGTGTTTTTCCTTTCAAAGCTTTTGTGTAGCTTTGATTGAGGATATAAATGGATACATTTACTACTTCTGCCTAGAGGGATTCTTGCATATCATTGGCTTTGAGCATGCATCATGCCATCTCTACCACAATCCAATTGCAACGTTCTACAACTCCATTCTAGTGTGGTGTGTAATCAATTATAAGGTGACGCTTGATGTCATGCTCGTTGCAGTAGTTGCTGAATTCATCTGAAATGAATTCTCCTTCTCTACTTATCTGAAGTTTCTTAACCTTCTTTCCTATCTCATTTTCTACAAGATTGTGCCACACTTTAAATCCTTAAAAAGCTTGAGACTTCTCATAAATGAAATACACCCACATCTTTCTACTAAAGTCATCGACTAATAGCAAAAAATATAAAAATCCACCAAAGTAGAAGTAGACATTTTACCACAAAGATCTACATGTACCAACTCTAGAGCACTTTGTGCTTGATTATTAGTCTCTCATGAAAATGCCTTCCTTTGTTGCTTGCCCATCATGCAAGCCTCACATACTACATTCATATCTGATATTTGAGCCATGTGCTCCCAAATCTCTACATTTCTTTTAGCACAACAATACTTAAATGACCAATCTTTCATGCCATAACTGAGCTGTACCTTTTTTGTAGTTACCATAAGTACAAAAATCTCATAAATATTGTTGTGCCTTACTCCGTTTCTCATCACTTCATTGCCTTGAGAATCCAAGATTTTTGCTCCAATTTTCTTGAAACGAACTTCAAGAAAATGATTAGAGATTGCAACAATCAAGAGTAGATTCTTTTTTATTTGTCGCACGTACAGCACATCATAGAGTTGCCTAATTTCACCTGTAGGTGCTAAAAAATAAATTTTTCTACACCCTTTTGCTTAAAATTTTTCATTATTCCCAACAATTATACTTATGGGTTTTGTATAAAAGCTTCCAAGAACTATACCAATCTTTCTTACTAGTCATGTGCCGGGATACTCCTCTATCTAGAATCCAAGTGCCATCAACAAACCAATTTTTTGTTGATGAGTGTACCTCTTTTATGGTGGCTGTTAAGGCGGTTACGCCGCTAGCGGAAGCTAAATAGCGAGAACTCAACCAACAACAGAATTTGTCAGACGAGGACGGAGCTTGACCCGTAGGCGCATGGAAACAACTAGGTGGGTGTCAAATCACCTACTCGACCTTCTAATGACAATCACTACTAAGGAAATCAAATCTAAGTTCTAAAATACGCAAGTGACTGAAATCCTTACTACGAACGAATGCTATACGAAACAGGATCTAGAATCATTGGATCGATCTCAAACTCAAGGGGAAGTCTATACACTAGGTAAGAACAACACCCTAAAGACTTGAACTACAAAATCAACCTATAATCACTCCGTGCGGTAAACGCGTATGAAGACAGGCCGAAAAATACAGGTGATCGAAACTTGGCCCCGATGGCACTAATGTGTAGCTCTACTCGTTGTGGTTCTATAGATATGCTACACGCTCTATTCCGACACACGAGTTGGAAGAAAACTCACACCGAAGCTCGTAGGAACTTACCACACATAGAAGCCGATAGCGCGCACTCTTGGTATCAATGCGTAGCTCTCGCCGTTGCTAACACAATGGCGGTGTCGCTTCTCCAATGGCGGCTCCGTAGCTCGCGTAGCAAGAAGATAAGACTCTCTCTCTCTCTCTCTCAGACACAGTCACGGCGCTCAAAAACTCACTTTGATTAATAATCTGAATCCCCCTTTAGGTTACAAAAACTTTGGCTTATATACCTCAGCCTTGGAGGTGAGAACATCTCTAACTAATTACATCAGCGAGTGAAATTACTTCGGGATTACAAGCTGGAAACTCAATTGAGTCCCGTTACTTAATGAATGGCTCCATTCAAAATCAATGTCGGAAAGACATTTATTACAATCAATGGTTACAAAAATGATGAGTGTGAGCAAAAATGTGGGTGTCATCCTCTGCTAGCTCAACACTCCCCCCCTCCGCGTTCATGTCGTCCCTGACATGACTTTTATGCTTGGTCAATAAAGTCCTGTCGTCTTGAGCATCTGCAAATGTGATTCATATCGTAGGTTGCCGATGGTCAAGGTTGGGCCGAATATTTTACTTTCGTGGGTGAAAAAGCCGGTGTAGAACGCTTCTTCGAATGTTTGCATGTGGAAGCTTGGCAAAAACATAATCCTCTGGTATAGGAGGTGCAACACTTTTGGAGAAGGCTGCAATGAAAGATCATATATCATATCAGTCACTGTGTCGGCCGTCGATAGTAGACTCGAGGTCGTGGCTTTATCTGGCGCGAACACTTCAATGCAAGCTAAGAGAGTCCTGCAGATTTTCTTGAGCATCTGACACGAAAGGTCAGGAGAGCCAGTAAAGAGCTTGATGGTGCCCGTTAGGGTTTTCACCATGTAGGCTTTACCTATTCTCTCTCCTGCCTTTGGTCCTGGCATCCTGGGGTAATTAAGCCAATTTGGCTTCTTTTCTGCAATCCTGCCATGCTCTTTCCAGCTTCTGACTCTTGGCACCGGGCAGAAGGTTGCATTCTCCCGAATCTCCTTTGGTGCCTCCACCAAGTAGATGAGGTAGGCTGGGTATTTGTTCAGCCAACATTTCCTCCATCTAGGCTGCGAATCTACAATCTTCTTTGATTGTTCCTCTTTTGTGATGTCGCCTTCGTAAAGAGCGACATACTGCTCCTCCTCTATTCTCTTTTTCGTTTTTATCACTTCAAACTTCATCAAAGGGAAAGGCAGGCTGGGTTGCATCTACTCTTCATGGAGCACTTTTGTGTCTAATCCCTGAAGTCTAATGGAGATGGGGAGTCTCCTCTCCCATTCCATTTCCGCCTTGGCACTCTCCTCTGCTGACTTTTCTATTTGGTCATGGAGCCTTTGTTCTTCTTCTTCAGAGATTCCTGAAGTCGAGGCCACCTCGTGAACTGGGGCTGGATCTTCAATTGTGGTTGCCTCTCCAGTTTCTGGTAGTTCTATGGCTGCTCCACCTGATTCTTCTTGTGGTGTCTCTGTCTCTCTTCTTTGTTGCTCTTGTAGATCTTGGAGCTGTTTGCGGAGGGTCTCATTCTCTGTTCTTAGTGTTTGATTTTCTAAAGTGAGCCTCTCCTCTGCTGCCAATGATCCCTTTGTTGTGCAGCTTCAATGCGTCTGCAATGAGCTGTGGAGTGATCTGTACTTCTACTTTCTCTCCATCCATGGCTGTCAATGTGGCTTTCCCATCCTTCTGAATGGATGTTGCCAACTCGTACACTCTTCTTGTATCCACACCTGATGGTCTCGAGGTGAAGAATCTGTGCAAGTCTGCCCTTTCCAGGTACCTGCTGATGTTCTCTGACCTGTTATAATCCACCAATTCTTGTGGGATCATCGGTATATCCACCGCTTGCCCTTGAGGATCTCTGAAAGTCCCCTGGTAGATCTTTATTCCCTCTTTCTCCAATACTGCTTCCTCCACCCAAGTTTTGGTTGGTTTGAGGGTTTCTGCTGGAATGTCAAAGGGTTCCGCTTCTGCAAGAGCATCTTTGATTGTCGGTCTTTTTCTCTTCGTTGCTGATAACTTGGCGGAATCCATGGATCCTGTAACTCCAATTTCAGAAGTTAGCGTCTTTTTAGTAGTGAAAGCCGAAATGAAGCTTTTAACTATTCAAATGACTTGAAAATTGAAACATGAGCTATTCAGGGCCTAAGGATGCAAGGTAGGTGAAAAAATATGCAAAATGGGCTCAAAATCATGCTGGAGACATCATACGCGTATGATGTCTTTTGTGTCAAAATGACTTCATATTGGTTGTGCTTGTATCTGATAGTGTATACATGAGTATCATATGCTTGGATTTGAGTTTGGATACCATTTGGTCAAGTTTTGGCCAGTTTAGTCCAGTTCAGGCTCTTGGCAAAATTTTGAAAGGGAATTGGATTTTATGATCCAAATTGGATAAAACTTGGTGGTTCACCTTCAAATGGCATGTAGATCACTTCTGTTTGGTGGTTGAAGCCCTGAGGTGCCAAAATCACATAGTGAGACATTATACGCGTATGATGTCTTTTAGTGTATTTTTGGACCAAATTTCTCTATAAGCTTGGATATGGCTTTAGATAGGCTTATTCAGTGGATTTATGAAGTTTGGATAGATTTTGGGCTAAAAATGGCTCTGGAGACATCATACGCGTATGATGTCTTTTTCATCAATTTTTCATGGGATTGGTTCTGTGGACTCCCCATGTACTAGTGAAGGACTATATCTACTCAAATCTTGGTTTGGACTTGAGTATGTTGGATTTGGGCTAAAATAGGCTTTGGATGAAGGATTTTCCCTCAATTGGGCTAATGGGGTGATCCACTTGACCAAATGGTTCCAAATTTCATATGTAGCATGTATTAGATATATATAATGGATGTATGATGACAAATGAGCAGTTTTGGCTCTGTAAGTGCAAATAGACATCATACGCGTATGATGTCTTTTGTGTCAAAATGGTGCTTTTTGGTTCCAGATAGCTTGTAGATGTGTTAATCAACAATCCTACAAAGTTTCATTGAGTTTGGAGTTATTTTGACAAAATTAGGACCAAAAATCAATTTTATGGCCTAATTTGCGTCTTTTTGGTTTTCCTTGGGTTTTCTAACTCCAATTCTCATGATACTTGGTTCATAGGATGTGATTAACATGTGGAATGAGGCTATTCACTCAAATGTTGAAATGGATGTGAAAATCATGCTGTGAGACATCATACGCATATGATGTCTTTTCTTGAAATGTTGGTCTTTTTGTGCAAAGAATGCTTTGTGCTAGCGCCCTAAGCCCTGCTAACTAGTTTTCAACTTAAAAAGTCATCAGTTTAGCTAAAAAGCCCCCTTATAGGCATTTCAGTCTCCGAAGTCGTCTTTTTGCCTTGGAGTTGAATTTCTTCAACTTTTCTTCTCGAGAGTTGTGAAGCCATCTATTTGGTTGAACTTGACTTTGGCTCCCCGTTCTCCATCTTTCTCCAATTGGTTGCCTGAAAGCGTCTTTTTCACCATCGGTAAGTGAATCAGCTTTCTTTTGGGTTTTGCTTGCAAACATAAGTCATCCATGTATATTTGAGGCTGCTTGTGAAGTTTCATGTCATTTGGTCGTCAATTTTAGCCGTTATGCCAAAATGACGCTTTGTGTGTCCGCAGCCGAATCGGTTGTTCCGACCTACTTTCGGTGATCCAAACCCGGAGATACTCCATGGTTGCATTGCCCTCGATGTTGTTAAGCTTCCTGAGAAGTTTTGTGTCGTTTCGACAACTTTTTCCTGTTTGCCTCTTGCAGGCTCTGTTGACCTAGGGTTTTTCAAGTCGTTCTTTCTCGAGCTTTGAGTGTTAGAAACCCATCTTCTATGCTAGGGTAACCCACCTCTAAGTTCTTGCAAGGTTTGGTTAGGCGGTTGTGCCCCTACCTAGCGTTCTTTCCCATTCCCCGTCTGCTCTTGTTTCTTGGTTTTGGTCAGTTTTCGCGACAAAAGTTAACGATAAACATCAAAAGCTTATGGCAACGAGTCTACCTCTCATGTCTGGTGTCCTCTGAGCTCTCGTAGCAGTCGTAGAAGGCGGTAGAAGGTCAGATGCTCCTGTGTGCTCTTTGCTCTCTCCAAGAAGGTAATAGTGGAAATGAGCTTGAAAGTGAAGTGAAAAATACTTAACTTCGGACTTCCCGGATCACTTGTTACCAAATTTGACATGTGCTCCTATCTCATCGTGAAATGCACTTTAGGATTTGAAATTTCTCAATTTGGACTCCGTTTGACCTGTTTCTGAGAAATCTGTCCACTTTGCCAAAATTCTGTCATTTCGGGCTTTTCGCAACTTTTTCAGAATTGTACCCAATTTTTACCATGGGTTGCCCTTGTCATTAGGACCATCACCGTCTATTCTTTTCTTTTTTCCAATCTCATTTCACCTGCTTTTTTATTTTTCTTTTACTTTTATCAAGAAAATCATAAAAAATAAAAGAAAATAGCAAATTGAAGCCAAAAAATTCCAAACATACACAATAAATAGCTGCTAACCCTGTGTATATGAATATACACTTATTTGTGATTTCTGGACTTGGATTACCACTTTTTAGCTCCAAAAACACACTTATTTAGTGATATTTACACGTCTAGAGACCCAAATTCATCATTTGATCTCTTCTTGTTGCAAAACAAGGTATATAAGGGCATAAATATTATCAATATCCGCAATCAAACATAAAAATTGCAAAATCATGTAAGACACTGCCCTTGTAATATAATTTTTGTTTTTCCTTGTTTTTGGCGCTTGTAGCTGCTTTGTAACTCCTGTATACCTGTATACCTCCCCCCCTCCTAGTCTGAGTCCTCCCGGACGACTATGAAGTGTTTGTGGGCAAAGCATTGTAGTTGTTTTGGTCATAAGTTCCCAATGCAATTGCAGAGCAATGATACAATAGTCTTTCCAATAAAGCTGCTCTTTGTTTGATTGAAGGATTGGTGGTCGGGTTTTGGGTTGGTGATACTTCGGTAGTAGAATCAGTAGATGGATTCATCTTTACTTTGTTGTTCTTTTGCACAATCCAAATCTGCTTCCGCTTCGCTTGTGCTTGCCACAAACTCTTTGCGACCCAAACCTGCTTTGTCCTTTGTGTTGATTTCCTCGCCTTGAAATACCTAGGAGTTTCCGTTGATTGTACTGAAGGGAGTTCCTGTTTACAAATCTTTGGGATCCAAATTTCTTGCTATAGCTTTGTGCCATCATGAACTTCTTTGGAATCCAGATCTGTTTCACTGTCCTTGATTGTCTGGAATCACTCTGTTGTCTGGTATTGAAGACTCTGCTTTCCACCTTTGTGTTCTCTGGCACAACCTTTTTTGGTCTCCATACCAACTTTGACTCCGTTTTTTCCCAAGGTTGAGCTGTTATATTATTGCTTGTCTTCCTTATCCACTGTTGAGAATTCCTCCTCGAAGAGTAATCCAGTTGTATAGAAACTTTTGGTTACCATTGCTTCTTCTTTTTCTCTGGTTGTTGTTTACCTTTGTCTTTGTATTCGTCCTTTGGAGTTGGCTCTTTTCCTTTGGTGAACTTAACTGATTAACTTTCACCTTCGTATTTGATAAGCACTGATTTAGAACTCCAGTCAATCATTGCATTGTATTGCTTCTGCCATGGTTGTCCTAGCAATAATGGTTGTTGTGTAGCTTGGTCTTCAACCACGTAAAACATATGCGGATACACATACTGGTTAATCTGTATATGTAAAACTGTGCATCCGACATTTTTGATTGAATTCTCAGAGTAACTCTTTAACTCTTGCTTGGCAGTTTGTAGTTTAGTGTCATTTGTCAATTGTCTATACAAACTGAGTGAAAGTAGGTTAGCTTGAGCTCCTGAATCCAATAGTGCTCTGGCTTTGATTTGGTTGGTTCCTACTTTGCATTCAATGATGGGTTCTTCTTTGTCATTATCCATTTCTGTTATACTGACTGCGTTTATTCGTATTGCTCCTTCATTGCGCTGTTTCTGACGCAGTAGTTTTCTTTTCTCCATTCTTTCCTTCGCCTCGGCTTGCGCTTCCTCCAAAATCATTTTCTTTTTCTGGACACGCAGCTTTTCTTGATGTATTTTGAGAAGCATGTCTTGGGTTAGCGGCAAAAGATACTTTTTCACTCTGCATCCACTAATCCAATTGGGCATTTCTTTTCCTTCTAATGTAGCAAGCTTGACGGCTCCACTTGGTGATAGATCTTTAATCACCAGAGGTCCCATCCCTCGCTTTTTAAGCTTCTTAGCATGCTGTTTCAGAGTGTAAACTAGGACATAGTCCCCAACCTTAAACTCTTTAGTCCGCACATGCTTATCAAAAAATTCTTTTTGTCGCCTTTTTTGAGCGTAGATAGAAGCTACTGCTTTTAGGCGAAGCTCATCTAGCTTTTCCAGGTCATCTATTCTATCAGAAAGCTCGTGCCCTGTCCACTCTAGGTCCTTAGCCACCCTTAAGGTTGAAATCAAGAATTCTATTGGTAAGATAGCATTTAGCCCAAAAACCATGTTATATGGGGTCGTTCCTATTGATGTTTTATATGCTACCCTATATGCCCATAATGTTGAATGCAACTTCTGGTCCCAGTCAGTTCTCGACTCAGATACAATCTTCGTGAGGACTGTGCATATGGTTTTGTTTGTTACTTCAGCTTGTCCGTTTGCTTGTGGATGATACGGGGCTGATTTCCTATGGATTACCATGAATTCATCTAGAAGGATCTCTATCACTTCATTTATAAAATGTGTGCCTCGATCACTCACAATTTCTATTGGCAATCCATATCGTACAAAGACGTATTCATATAGAAATTGTGCCGTGGTCCTGGCATCTGCTTTTTGAGTTTCCTTTGCTTCGACCCACTTTGTTAGATAGTCTGTAGCCACAATGATGTATTGTGCATGAGTCTTATATGCAGGAGGTGAAATGGGTCCGACATAATCAATCCCCCATTTTGCAAAAGCTCTTGCCCCCATCATTGGTCTAAGCGGCATATCATCTCTTTTAAGTGGTACTTTGGTCCGCTGACAGTCATCGCACCGTTTAACGTATTCCTCAGCGTCCATATGTAATGTTGGCCACCATATTCCTGCGGCTAAGACAAGTTTTGTTGTCTTATCACTTGAGAAATGGCCTCCACCTACTCCTCCATGAGCTTGCTCTAGGATTATCACATACTCAGACTCTGATGCGCAAATCCTAAGCTGGTTGTCTTTACCTCTCTTATAGAGTTGATCTCCTATTAAAGCGTAATCTCTAGCTTCTGTCTCTACAGATTTCTGACGAGCTTTTGACGTTCCTTCTGGGAAAGTTCTATTTGTGAGATATTCAACAATATACTGACTCCAATCTGGAGCAATCATTATCTGATATAATGTCGAATACTCTGCTGGCGGTTTCGATGAACATATAATACATACAGTGACATATTCATGTACGCTTTCTTTCATTCCTGGCCAATAGACTCCCAATTGTAACAAATTCCCATATGTGTTCCTTCTTGAACAATGAAATGCACATTCCTGAACATGTGCTTCGCACAGATATATATTATATTCCTCAGGATTGATGCATAGTCGTAAAATATGATCATTTCCCAATTGATACAACCTTCCTGCAACCAATTGAAGATTCTTGGATTGCCGAATAGCAATATGTTTCTGGTTGTATTCTCTTCTATCAAACTCTCCTCCATAGGTTAATAGGCTAACGACATTTTGAGACCACTTCGGTATCATTTCTATGTTGAACAAGTACGCGTCTGGCATGTCGTCATCTACTCCTATAAGGTCTTCTCCATTCGTCAATCGCCAAAGATGATCAGCTCTAAGATGTGTTTTTCCTTTCTTTACTACTACCATGAAGTCGAATTTCAGTAAGATAATGAACCATCTCACTATTCTCCCGGTATTGCATGGTTTATTCACTAGGTAGAGCAAGGCTTGGTGATCCGTAAAAAACACAAACTTGTTGGCTAGAAGATAATGCCAAAATTTCTTCACAGCATATATCATTCCTAATCCTTCTCGCTCTATTGTGGTGTAATTCTTCTCTGCATTGTTGAGCTGTCGACTGGCGTAACAGATAGGAAAATCCATGTTTCCTTCTTCTGGCTCAGCCAGAATGCATCCTATTGCATATGCCGAAGCATCTATATGCACATGGAATATCTTCTCCCAATCTGGTGATTTCAATACTGGAGCAGTAATGAGTGCCTCTTTCAATTTCTTGAACGATTCCTCACACTCCTCTGTCCATTCAAAGTTCACTATTAGCCTGTAAAGTGGTTGGCCTATTATAGCGTACATGTAAATGAATCGTCTATAATATCCACAATGTCCCATAAAGCTCTGTACTTGTTTCGTATTGGTTGGTCTGGGCATATCCACTATAACTTTTATCTTCTCTAAATCCGTGGATATTCCGTTTTGTGAGACAATATGTCCCAGAATTCTGCCCTGTCGGACCATAAACACACATTTCTCAGGATTGAGACAAATGCGATATGTCCTACATTTCTCAAATACTTTTCTTAGGTGTTCTAGATGCTCATCTCTCAGAAGAGAATGTACACATAAGTCATCCGTGTATATTTCTAGAAACAACCTTAAGTATTCTTTGAAAGCATGCGTCATCAGCCTCTGGAAGGTTGCGGGAGCATTGGTTAGACCAAAAGGCATAACCCGATAAGCATAAATTCCCCACTCCGTTGCAAAAGCTGTTTTATGTTGATCTTCCAGTGCTATGGCTAGCTGGTTATATCTTGAAAAACCATCAAGAAAGGAGTATGATGTTTTCCCTGATACACGCTCTAGAACATGATCAGTTATCGGTAGGGGATAATTGTCCCTGATTGTTGCAGCATTCACTTTCTTTAAGTTGACACACACTCGGAGTTTTCTGTTCTTCTTGGGTACTACCACAATTGGAGATACCCAATCGGTGTGTTCAATCTCGTATATGAATTCAGCTTCCATCAGCTTATCTATCTCTTCTTTGATTCGCTTAGCAAATGTATCATTATATGTGTATGGTCTCTGTCTGCTAGGCTTTGCGTCTTGTTTCAGTGGGATTGTGTGTTGGCATATCGATGGGTCAACTCCCTTTAAGTCCTTATAAGACCATGCAAACACATCCCTATACTCTCTGAGAAGACTCAAAAGTCTCTCTTCCTCGCTTGGAGACAAATCTGTGGCTATGTACACCGGTCTAGGTGTCTCACCTGGAGCTGCTAAATCAACTTTTTTTGCATCCTCCGGTCCGTCATAAGATTCGTTCTCCTTTCTCTCTCGAATAGGTGGGGTTAATACCACCTTCCTATCCTCTATTGTGAATTTCCTATAGTGAGAGGGAACATCCATGTTTTCCTTGATTTTGCCATTTTCGTCCTCTCCACTCTCAATTTCTGTCGTCCAAACTTCTTTCAGAGTTTTCTTGAGCTCTCTGTACTTGTTTCTACGTTCTAGCTTGGACTCCGTGTGTTCTCTGTTGCGCTTGTTCTTTTCTGATTTTTCAGTTTCAGTTTTCGTTCCATTCCCTTGAACTCGATTTCTTGAGCCTCTTTTGTTTTTTCGTAAGCTCTTTTGATCATTGCCTCTCATTCTTCCAGAAACCTTGTCCTTAACACAATCTTCCGCCTTTACTAGAATTAGGAATTGATTTTTTCCTCTTATTCTAGGCATCGGATTGGTTCTAACCCCCTTTGTTTTTTTCTTTGCTCTATAGCGTTTCTGGCGTTGTTTAGTTTGGTTCGGAAAATCATAAAATCGGACATCCGTTATAGTTTCTTCGTTTCCGCTTGAATTGTCCGTTGACTCGTTGTCTGCTTCATTTCCCCACTCAGGTTGATCGGGAATGTCGTGAAACACCTCCTCTTCATCTTCCTTTTCCAGTGTATCGTTCTTTTCAGTTTCTTTTTCGAGTACAGTTCTCAACATGAAGTACGGAACCACATCGTACCCGTCCTTGTCGCAAAATTTTGTTGTGGGACCATCCGAAATTGCACACACATCTAGGGTTGCTAGAATGTGTGTCCATTCTAATGGTTCAAGCGTGTCCTCTGGAAAGGGTTCTCCTATATAAGTTTCGTCTTCGATAGCCCTTTCTAAAACACATTCTTCTCGTTTCAGACTTCCACATTTCGAAGCTCCACACATCCATAACTCCTTGGGTTTACCTAACCCAGCTGGAAATTCGGATCCCGCCAAAGTAGCTGAATCAAACTCCTCCACCGGTGTTCGGTTCACATCTTTGTAGCTATGGTCTTTCAGGTTCACACGTGTAGTGGTTTCCATATTTCTCAGGTATATGTGATCGTAGCCCCAATCTTGGACCATTTTCAACTGTTTCATGAATGGTCTTCCCAATATGATATCATAGTTATTCTCCTTGCCAAAATCAACAATAGCAAAAGTATGTTCGTATTCAATGCCGCAAGAAGTCACTACGACTTTCTCTAATAACCCCATAGGTTTCTCCATGTGTCCATCTGCTAATTGGAGTTTCAACCTAGTCTTCCTTATTGTTGGTTTCCCCCATTTTTTCCAGATTTCTTTTGTAGCAATGGCTACCCCAGCTCCGCTGTCTAGTATTGCCATCGTGTTTACTCCTTGGAATTCAACTGGTAAGGTTGTATTCCCCTCTTCTCCTTTGCAATACTCTCCGGCCTTGTTTAAGGGTACAGGCTTAGCGTTCTTTTGTGGTTTACTCAGCTCTTGTATACCCTCTTGCAGTCTCGATGTTGGGTCTTTTATCCCGAATTTCTCCAAGCATTTTCCTACAGTGGTCCACATATGTGGTCTTAGCCTCAAAAGCTCAGCTAGAGTGATAGTGCATGTCACTGGTGTTGACAAGATCTCTATCAATCCTTGCGAGTCCATGACTTTTTCTGATGAGATTCTTCGTGAGGGAAGTGCTCTAATCTCGGATTTTGCTTCATACTCTCCTAAGTATGAAGGTAAGGTATTCAGTGAATGAGGTTTGCTCTCCATTGTTCTAACAGAGCCCCCATCTCCCCAGTAAGATTGCAGATCCAAGTCCACTTGAGATCCTGCCTCAAATTCCACTATGGGAGGGTTCCTGATGTCCTTTTCCCAATTTTTCTGATTAGCTTGGCAACTTAGCTCGTTTGCAAAGTTTGCCTCTCTCACTTGTTTCCAAAATTCATTGTAATCCTCATCTCTTCCGTAAGACCTCTGTATGACTGGATGAAAACTCTCTATCTCCTGATCGGTTGTGTTCAATACTATGCGGTCATCCTTGTGTGTATTTTCAGGCTTTTGTGCACTGGGAGTCTTTTCAGCTACCCGTGAAACGATAGTCTCTTGCTGAATTGGGTTTTTCGTTCCACAATTCATTGTTTCTTTTGGTGGTTCTAATAAGGCTTGTGCAGTCTCGATCATTCTCTGGCACATTTCAAGTCTCTGCTTTTCCAATTCCGCGTTTGGGTATGTCATCCACCTCTGTTCTTGTTTTTGGTTGTTCTTTAACCTAGCTTCGTAAGCTCTCATCAGTGCGTCCAATGGTTCGTGTACTTTGTCGACTAGCACTGATCCCCCTAAGCTTAAGCTCGTTGTTTCTTTGATACTCTTTTGTTTCGTTCTTTCCGGGCTCATCTCTCGTTTCCCGTTTTGACTCTCAAGTTTTTCTAATCTATCTTTCGTTCGCTTTAGTTCCTCAGCTAAAATAGCATCTTCACGTTCTTTTCTCAACTTCATGCGTGCTTTTCTAGCTTTCCATGTGTTTTTCTGACTCTGCGGTCCTTGACTAACCATTTCAGTTGCTAACTTTCCATTCTCAGGTTCTCTAGTGGTTTTCTTAGCTTGAGCTCTAGTAACAACTTGCGTTGGTATCGGAGTTTCATTTTCAGACCCACTGCTGGTAGGAATAGTTTCTAGCATATTCAATGTCGTCTTTTGCACTTTGTTTGGATTTTTTGAACAATCCTCAATGAAGTGAGTAACCCCACACTCAGTGCAATAAGCGTTAATTCTAATGATTTCCGTATGTGGACAAACATTCATCAGATGGTCACCTCCACACTTGTAACAGGGTCCTAGTGCTGGTCTTGGTCCCATTTGATTCGTCCTTTGTGGATAGGATGGTCTTTGTCCTGTTAACCCTCCATGAGCTATGAACATCAATGTTCTTGCGTCTAAATTGTATCTCTCTTCATCAGTAGCACTTGTAACTGTTGGGGTTCCAACATTCCCCATCATGCCCCATGGTTCTGGTTGTTTGGGTTCTTCTGGTGGGTAATACACAATTGGAGACATGTGTGCACCAGATTCTTCATAATAGGCTTGAACAGGCACTAAGGCTTGTTCTTCCTGATTCTCTAAGGTTGGTGCATATCTAATGCCCATTGGTCTTGCTCCTGGTAAAGGTGGTTGTTGTCCCAATACCGGTTGCGGTCTTTCTATCCCCATAGGTCCTGGTACATTTTCCGTTGGGTATCGAGGTACTTGATGTACCTGAGGTGGTGCTAATTGAGCAGGAGGTGCATACTGACGCTCTCTTACATACCCTTTGTTGTAATAGCACTCCTCTGTTGGATGATTTGTCCATTTTTTCTCAATAGCACACCATTTCAGTGGTTTTGGCAATGGTTTTTGGTATGGTGCCATCCTTTTTAGAGCATCTTCTATCATTTGCTCTACATTTGGCATGGTTGTTGTTTGAACATTCTTTTTAGTGGTAGTCTCGCTCGCTACGGAGGAGGAGCTACTGGATGCAAAATCTGTATCTGCTGACACCTCTCCATAAACCGTACAGTTATCCACTAAGTACAATGCCTCTCTCGTTACTTGCTCGAAGCTTGTACAAGCTTTCAAGTGCAAGTCCTTCTTGAGAGTGTCGTTTCTCAGTCCCTCAATAAAGAGAACAGATAGTCTGTCATCTTGTGGTCGTTCACGTACTGGACATCTCTCAATGTATTGTTTTAAGCGAAGTGAAGCTTCCTTCACTTTTTCGTGTTCTCTCTGTTTAAAAGCATATATTTGTGAGACCGTATTGTGCTTAATCCCTCGTTTTGAGAATTCCTCAGCAAACTCTCTTAGCAAATGGTCAATGTCCTGGAATCCCCCTATGTTCAGTGGTTGAAACCATGTCAATGTCGTACCTTCTAGAGTAAGACCAAATCCCTCGTATTGTGTATGGAAATCTGTTATCTGCTCAGCTCTTAAGACTTGCTTAAAGAGTGACACATGTGCATACGGATCTCCTGAACCACCATACTTCTTTGGCATACACTTGGCTACTTGAGATGGTCTCATACGTCTATGGTCTGCTACCAATCTCGTTGCTCCTGTGTCCCGGCTAAAGCCTTCTCTAGCATCATGGATCTCATGGGTTACCCTTGTCGGTTCCCCTGCCCTGAATCTACTACTAGGAGGTAAATGTGATGGTTCCGCTTCGAACCTTGG
Organism: Adiantum capillus-veneris; assembly: GCF_014529385.1. Lineage (NCBI taxonomy): Eukaryota > Viridiplantae > Streptophyta > Polypodiopsida > Polypodiales > Pteridaceae > Adiantum > Adiantum capillus-veneris. The sequence continues at coordinate 11,287,128 of NC_140943.1, read as the reverse complement.
ACCTGGAGTGGTATATGTGTGGATTGGAACTGCACTACCTCGATTCGTATCCATTGACTCTCTGGAATGTAATGATCCCATTGGTCCAAGCTTCGAGTATGGAGGTTGGCTAAAAGAGTCAGCAACCTGAGTTCTTTGTCCTCCTATCGTCATTGGGTTTTGCCCTCCATTTGTTGGTGCTGGTCTTTGTGAGCTAGAAGTAACATAATACTGATGTAGTGGTCCCCCAAAGTATGTATATCCTTCTAATTCTTTCTTGCCCATTGTTGAGTATTGCCTCCCATACTTGTCGTAAGCGGCAATTTTCACTTCCGATCCCTCTGTGTAGGTAAAGACATAAAGTCTTTTTCGGTCTGTCAACTCTCCAGTGTAGGGTTCTTCACATCTATAATAGAGATCCTACTCCCCATTATTATATTTGTATAGCCCCACATAGATGTTATCAGTGTTGATCCTTGTAGTTTCATTCTCTCTTCTTAACCTCGCATCAGGGAAGTTCATTATTGGTGCTTTCTCCTCAAGTTCTTCATCTACTTTGGCTTTGGTGCCCATCAATCCCCACTTGTCCACAATGTTAGGGTTTAGGACTACCAAGTACATGGTACCCTCGTCATCTAGATATCTATCTCCGCTATAGCTCACAGGCACTAAGTCCTTGAACTCACTAGGTCTCTCCTCTATCTTTACACAATAGTGGTCCATTCCATCTTTGTAGATCTTGGCACCTTGCTCATTGTCGTACTGGTATTTTATGAACAATAGCTTCATTGTGGCGGAAGGGTTTGATGATCCTGCTGCCATATTTTCTCTGTTGTTCAGGTTCAAGTGTTCCAAGTGTTCGGTGAAAATCTCGTAAGATCTCTCCGAAGAAGTATCAGAGACACTTCCTTCAAAGATCGGCTCTAATGGTTGCACCCAACTTTGGTTTACACTTCCCTCGGTTGATATGACACTTGCTGGTTCCCCTTGTTTTGGTTGGTTATTCTGGAGATTCCTACCCGATCTCAAATTCATCAATTCCCCTAAAGGACTTTAACTTTTCCGTCTCGGCAATTTGTTTTCCCCAAGTTTTTGTTTTCAGAATTGATCCAAACTGATTGATACTTTGTCAATTGTTTAATCTTGTCAGTTGGACAACTTCTGTTTCATCAAGTGAGAATTTTGTTGCAGTTATGCTGAAAAAGACATTATACGCGTATGATGTCTTTTTTCACAGATTTAGACTATTTTGGTTATGCTCACTCTCAGTAGCCCCCTTATGCTCTGTCCACTCACAAAATTTAGTTTGAACTCTGGTTGAGCAAGTTATGGCTAATTTAGGCTTTTCTTGGAAATTTTCCGCTTTTGACTTGTTTTGGGTCAATTGTGATCCAAATGGGATGAAACTTGAAATATAACCTCTAGACAGCTATTACAATGGATCTGTGTTGGCAAAGTATCAAAATATGTCCAAAATTAGGTCAAAGACATCATACGCGTATGATGTCTTTTTCATCAATTTGGGTCAAAACTTGATATTTATGCTTCCTACAGTGCTTGTAACAATCTTGTCAGGTCAGATATCAAAAATAAGCAGTGGATGTGCCAAAAGACATTATACGCGTATGATGTCTTTTGTCCCAGATTTTGACTATTCTTGGTTTTAAGCCTTCTCCAATGTTTATAATTGAGTTTCAAGTGTTTTTGTCAGGTTTGAATGTAAAAACAAGATCTGAATCCAAAATTTCCTATTCTTTGCGTTTCTAGGACTGCGACTTGTCTTTTTGGGTTTCTTTGAGTGTTAATGCTCTTGTTTTAAGTTGAAATTAGGGTATAACCCCCCTTTTGAACACTCTGGTAAAGTCAAAATTTCTGTTTTGGTCTCTGTTTGGTCATTTAGACATCATACGCGTATGATGTCTAAAGTTGCAGATTTCCAGTTTTTTGGCACAGAATCCTTCCTAAAGCTTTCTCTAGTGCTCAGCAACTCCCAGATACACAAAAAATTTCTCTGACTTTTGTTTATTGCAAGTTTCACTACCAACTCGACGGTTTAGTGATCTAACATGCAATCAACCATATCAAGCAAATACTCCAATGATTGCTAGCTCTAGATCAGGATCAAATGAAGTCCTACCTAAGCTATTCCTAATCATAAAATGGGTTTGGTAATTGTGATTTTAAAGAGATCCACTGCCACTCACGGACTAGCAAATTCTTCTTCTATCAACAACTACTCAACACCAACAAAACAACAAACAAATCTAAGCTAAACTAAAAATACTGTCAACACGCAAGACCCAGGAATACCCCACTTCCTAGTATCTCTCGAGATCTTCGGAGTCCACCACTCCTAGATCTTTTCTAACTAAAGTATACAAAGTAGTTTATACGACTCACCTCGTAGGATTAGTCTAAGGTCACCTACTTAGGGCTCTCGTCCCCGGCAACGGCGCCAAATGTTAAGGCGGTTACGCCGCTAGCGGAAGCTAAATAGCGAGAACTCAACCAACAACAGAATTTGTCAGACGAGGACGGAGCTTGACCCGCAGGTGCATGGAAACAACTAGGTGGGTGTCAAATCACCTACTCGACCTTCTAATGACAATCACTACTAAGGAAATCAAATCTAAGTTCTAAAATACGCAAGTGACTGAAATCCTTACTACGAACGAATGCTATACGAAACAGGATCTAGAATCATTGGATCGATCTCAAACTCAAGGGGACGTTTATACACTAGGTAAGAACAACACCCTAAAGACTTGAACTACAAAATCAACCTATAATCACTCCGTGCGGTAAACGCGTATGAAGACAGGCCGAAAAATACAGGTGATCGAAACTTGGCCCCGATGGCACTAATGTGTAGCTCTACTCGTTGTGGTTCTATAGATATGCTGCACGCTCTATTCCGACACACGAGTTGGAAGAAAACTCACACCGAAGCTCGTAGGAACTTACCACACATAGAAGCCGATAGCGCGCACTCTTGGTATCAATGCGTAGCTCTCGCCGTTGCTAACACAATGGCGGTGTCGCTTCTCCAATGGCGGCTCCGTAGCTCGCGTAGCAAGTAGATAAGACTCTCTCTCTCTCTCAGACACAGTCACGGCGCTCAAAAACTCACTTTGATTAATAATCTGAATCCCCCTTTAGGTTACAAAAACTTTGGCTTATATACCTCAGCCTTGGAGGTGAGAACATCTCTAACTAATTACATCAGCGAGTGAAATTACTTCGGGATTACAAGCTGGAAACTCAATTGAGTCCCGTTACTTAATGAATGGCTCCATTCAAAATCAATGTCGGAAAGACATTTATTACAATCAATGGTTACAAAAATGATGAGTGTGAGCAAAAATGTGGGTGTGATCCTCTGCTGGCTCAACAGTGGCCTATAGTTCAAGCTCTGCCTCGGTGTTGCGGTGGGCTCTTTTTCCTTCCAGGAAGCTTTCATAATGCCATTCTTCTCATCCACTTTCTTCTTTTTGCAGTCTTTACTAGCATCAACTTTTTTGTCACAAGAAAAACAACTATCTATAATTTTTTTCTTCTTGGGCTTCAACTTAGAGGCATTTGATGTAGTCCCCTTGCCTTTTTTGTTGGACATGCAAGTAGGATCACCCACACCATCCCTGGTCCTCAGTTGTAGCTTCTCTTCAAGCAACATTGCACTCAATTCTTCAAATGTAAGAGGGATTGAATGAACTTGAGTGTTGAGTGCCATAACAAGACCATCATAACTAGGTAGAAGTATATAAATGCAATGCAAAGCTAAATTTCCTAAAAGTAGCCAGACTAACAACAAATAATTGATATCACAGATCCTTAATTTGCTTTATAAAGGCCTCCACCGTCTCTCCATCAACAAGGTTCTCAACGGCAAGTTGATTTTCTAGCTTTTGGTGGACAAATACGTAGCAGAGTAGCATCAACATCAATATTTAAAGACATTGACATAATAAGGAATTGATTTTTCAAGGTAATACAAGTACTTCTCGTGAAATCTTAGCTACGAGCATTTAAAGATCTAATACTATGAAAGAAATGTAGAACAAAATAGGATCTTCTAGTGAAGCGGTCCGGGGCGGGCAACAAGAAGAGCAACCTCTAGACACCCTTCAAGGCTCCCGTGCTGCTCAATGGGGCTGGGGCACAACACAACACAAACCAAAACAACAAACCCCCAGCCAAATCCCAACTACACAAGGGGCACCACCTAGTTTAAGAGTGAACTAGGATGCAAAAGAGGAGAATCGTTAGAGAAACCCACAAACAAGCAAGGAATTTACACTAACCCTAACACCAATGGAACACTCTCACACACTAAAACACGAGAGAGAGAGAGAGAGAGAGAGAGAGAGAGAGATGGTGCTCGGGCTGCTTTGAAGTGTATCGTTAATGATCAAGCAAACATAAATATATATATGTAAGAAAGAGAGAGAAGGGGGAAGGGGGTGCTTGTTGCACTAATGCCTTCTTACAAATCTGTCATGACCAATCAAAGTGAGATTAGGATTTGTTCAACATAGCCTGAGTAAATTACACCACAACACATCACAAGAAAAAAGCCACCCCAATCACTGTCTTAAGGCCAGGGGAGTCCTCTCCACCCTGTCGCCCTCTTACAGCATGTGGGATTTATGGCTAAATTGATAACAATACTCGGAGACAAGCTATCAAGAACTTAAATAAAACACCAAGACACTTACACATCATTATTTTCCATGACTTCACGTTGGAAGGGAGACAAGGTATCCATGCTTAGTCCAAATTCACCCTCCTTGATTCAGCAAATGTTGGGCTTACACTAGTAGGAGAAATGATAGATTTCCTACTCTCAATTTAATGATCACTCTCTCTTACAATGGCATAGAGTTCCCTTGCTAATCACCCCTAATACAACACATACATATGCCTAATGCCAATGAGATTCCACTCAAGAGCTCCTTCTCAAGAGATTGAGCTTGGCTTCTCAAGCTATAGCATAGTGCTCTTTCTTCTCCCCCCATTTTTGTGCTAGCTACACCCTCCTTTTATAGCAATTTTGAAGGCTAGGGTTACTCCTCTAACCATGGTTGGGTTAGATTTTCAGCAATTTATCTAATTTCTTTTGCTTGGAATTATCAAGAAGTTGGTGGGGAAAGAGAGAGGAGAGAAATGGAGGTGATAGGACTTTTCATAGTGGGTTAGTGTTAGTAGAGTTAGTATTAATTTACAAATGGAATTGGATATTTACAATGGGAGTATCCATGTAGGATACAAATAAGGAAGAAAAACTCTTAAGAGGTAAGAAAAGGTGGATTTCTTACAAGGTTGATGCTCCAAGTGTCTTGAGTAGGGCCAATTTTGACGCTTGTTGACGGTCCACTAGCTTTGACGGTACATTTTTTCTCCACTCTTGACCTTCCTTGAGAGACAAGGTAATTTAAGCTGAGTAATCAACCACCATGATGCTGTCTTTTAAGAGAAGAGGCTGAATTTTGTGGTTTTTTTGATAGATATGGGTAATTTGGAGGAGGAAAAATGAGACTAGGTGGTCAATTTTGGAATGGAATTGTGTGTGGGAGGTATGAGTTCACCATGGTTTCTCTTATTCTTCAAGGTTGAGGAGAAGGTGAGTAGGGTGCAGAGAGGAGTGGTGAGAGAGGTGGGGATGATGAGTGGAGAAGTGTGTGTGAAAGAGGAAAATGATAAAGTGGAAGAGAGAGTGTGGCTGCATAGCATGGGAAAACTGGGGTTCACTAATAAAATCATAGCTCACAGCTCGTAGCTCAAAAAAATATGAAAAAATTTGAGGCAAAAGTTCAGCCCACGAGCTACAACTTTTGTTTGTATCACCTTTTCAAATTTGGAGAGCAAGTGAACTTTAAAAATTCAGCAAAACCGACCGTTTTTTTCCCCTGCACAAGGTCCTTGTGGGGTCCTTCTTTGGATGATTCTTTTGAATACCTCCAAGAGTGAGCCCTCCATAGTGCATGTATGCATGCCACCTACCCTTGACCTTCTTTGGTAGGTCTATAATTGAAGATATTGTTGAGATCATGATATAAGTGAATAGTACAACTAAGAAAATCAAATATTGAGGGGTCTAAAAAATATGTACATGTCAAATATAAATAATATAAGTGGAAAAAATATAAAGGGGTCAAAAGAAATCTCTCTCATTATGAGGCTACCATTAAAAAGATAAATATTTTTGGTGTTCTAATTTTTTAGAAAAAAAAACAAAATAGATGTAGGAAGGGAAAAATCACAATAGTGAAAAAATATTCACATAAATAAAACTAGTTTTTTTGGATTTTTGTTGGGGTGGAGTTACACCAAATATAAGAGAAGCTTACATGAAAATATTTCTATATGGAATAAAGAGTATGAAAAATGGTAAGAAAAATTGTGGTAATGGTGAGGCAATGTACAGAGCATAAATAACACACACCTAGGTAGAAATATTTAAATAAATACCAAAATAATTATGAAAAAATCTTTTATTTAGGCCCTATATACAAAGAAATATTTACATACGCATGGGCCATAATATACTTATATTTTTTATTTTTATTATTTTTTTGGCTCAACTAGCCCAATGACTAGCTAATTGAGGGTTTTTTATTTCAGTAAGGAGATATGGGAATAGTCCCCTAACTCACACGCACCTATATACAGTGAAAGGGTGAGGGTAACCACAGTGTTTGAGTGATTTGATAGGGTGAGATAACTCACTATGGCAATTACAGAGAGCCGAAAAAACGGCTATCACTAGAAAGGAGAGTAGAGAGAGATATGACGCAAAGTAAATTAGTGAAAAAACAAAATTTAGAGTAGCACTATTACAAAGTGATAGCATCATCCACCCATGCGCTCTCAAGATAGAGCTTAGATGGCAATGTAAACAACTAGAGGTATAGGTAGGAATACAAGGGGTTGGTTTTCCTTCAATATAATGTGACATGGTTCATGGAGATGAACTCCTTATATAGTGATGTGGGTGGGTGGTAGATAAGTGTGTGTGTGTGTGTGTGTGTGTGTGTGTGTGTGTGTGCGTGTGTGTGTGTGTGCGTGTGCGTGTGCGTGTGCGTGTGCGTGTGCGTGTGCGTGTGCGTGTGCGTGTGCGTGTGTGTGTGTGTAGCTATTTTAACATAATTAATAACACATAATTGAAGTTTTACATTCAAAAGACAGTTGGCTCCAGAATAAAGGAAATGATAAGTACAAAAACAACTCAGTCTTAGAATTATCTTTGTACAATGTTTGTAAGAATGAATCCTCACTCTAGTATACAGATAAAAAGTACTTCCCTTGCAGTAGATGTATGTGTAATCTTGTATTGGACAACTGCTAAAAGCCAAAAAGAACTTTCCAAGATAAGATAGAGTCCTCTACTTAAAGAGGAAGTGATAATAGCAATGCGACCACTTATCGTGGTTCTTCTATGAGTAGCACGTCACCTCGGCCTAGTGCTTCTACTAGCAACAATTAGTCTAGGAATTTGGGTGAAAAAGACAAGAAGAAGATATGTTGCCAGTATTGTAAGGCTAATGATCACGATAAAGCAATGTCCTAAGTTGAAGGCAAAAGAAGCCAAGAAGAAAGAGGCTCGACCTTCTACTAGTGTTGCTATTGCAAAATTATCTATAAATGGAGATTGTGGATTATGTAGATGAAGAATTGGTATTTAGTGTAGAGTGTACTTATGATCCTTTTGTCCATGATGCATGTACGTCAGCTGTTGTAGAGTCACATGTTTAGTACTCTAATACCGGTGCTACAAAGCACATTACTTTGCATCGTGTCTTATTTACCTCTCTTGAGGCTATCTCTCATGGGAATATGGTCACTTGTCAACAAGGCCTCTTATCTGGTCAAGGAAAGAAAATATTGTGCTAACTACTATGAATGGCAGTTCTCTCACACTTGTTGATGCACTTTATATACCAGGGATAAAAAAGAACCTTTTGTCTGTATTTTCACTTTCAAGACTTGGTCTTGTTGTCAAATTTATGGATGACAGATACATATTTCATGATCTCAGTTCTAGTGATGAAATTGTTGCATCTGGCATTTTTTGTTGTGGGTTGTATAAGATCACTTTGTGTGACAAGTGTGGGCAGAATTTTGCAAATACAAGTGGGGATTCAGAGGTTGTTTCAGATGCAAAACTTTGGCATACACATTTTGGGCATGTGAATTCTTTTGGTTTGTTGCATTTGCAAAAACTTGATATGGCTGCTTCTTTGTTGCATCTTGAAGCACCTTCTAATCATCTATGGATGGAGCGCTCAATGTTTCCAAAGGATGGTTAAAGAAGGGCTACATGTAGGTTACAACTTATGCACAGTGATGTTTGTGGGCCAATGCAAACTCCATACTTGGATAATTACTTGTACTTTGTGACCTTCTTTGATGATTACTCTAGGCATGCATGGGTGTATCCACTCAAACCTAAGTCCAAAATGTTCATGTGCTTCAAGAAATTTCTAGTTATGGTTGAAAATGTCTTTAAATGTACTATGGACACCCTCCATTCAAATCAAGGGGGAGAGTGTATGTCTCATGAGTTTGATGTAGTTCTAGTCATGGGATAAAACAACAATGTAAAGTGTCGTATATGCCTCAACAAAATAGTGTTGTTGAAAGAAAAAATAGATCTCTTACAAAGATGGCACAATGTATGCTCAAGAGTCAAGTTTACACCATTCATTCAGTCTTGAGACTATGATGTGTGCACTTATGTACTTGAAAAGTGCTTTACCAAAGCCCTGTAGTCTAAGACTCCTTATGAAGCATGGCATGATAAGAAGCCACCTATTGATCACATGTGTATCTTTGGATGCGTAGCCTACGATTTGATACCACAAAAGCAGTCCAAAAAATTGGATGATAAGGCTATCAAGTGGTTATAGTCATGAAAGAAAGGGTTTTAGGTTGTTGGTATACTTGCAATGCCCACCTATCAGTTTAGCCCACCATCATGTATGTTGCACAGTTTGTAAGGCCCCCATATGAGGAGAAGCCAATAGTGCACATATATATGGTGGATTCCAACTTGCATGCCAATGAGGTCTTAATTTGTGAACATGGATGGTATGGAGCTAGTTTGGGAGCTCACAGGGTCCAGGAACTGAGATACTTGGCCATATGTACATGACATTATTACAATGGCCGTGGACGGTGGTCAGTGGCCACAAACTGTGGGTTGGCACAGTCAACACAATACATGCCACACACACACACACACACACACTATATTACTTGCCTATAAGATTCTCTAGCATCATTGACATCTTGGATTCTACTAAACATGCTTCCTAGTTTTACTATATAGGGTGTTCACCATGGGATATGGCCCTTATAAATTGTAAGTGATACTAAAAACCTAATAAAGTGGTTTACTGCCTTTTGTAAACCTGGCCATGAAGGCACTATGGTGGTTTTTTGCCTTGGCATGCCGCATCACAGGCGGCCTCGCTGTCTGGGATCCCCAAGACGGGATCGCTCCACTCATTACTCTCTGCACGCTAGAAAGTGATGGCGGCCTTCATCCTCCTTCTGTTTAAGAGGTGAGGGCACATCTCTACCCCTCACTTAGCTTTGCATGTGATTTTTTCTTGCATATAAGGGACTATGTTTCTATTCTGTACTGCACCAAAATATGGAGCTTGCAACACAAACAACACAAGTTGGCTACTCTGCTTGTTATCATAAGTTTCACTGGAAACCTATTTCTTAGGGAAATACTGGAATGGTGTTGCTCTATCAGTTTGATGGTATGGCACATTGTGTGTTTTTACTCAGCGTAGAAATACTTGTTTAAAGATGGTTGATACGTACATGGCTTATGGTTGATGGTTTTTGCTGGCAAAACTTTGACCCCACTACTGGGTTTTGGTTTTTAGTAAGCTCGGCATAATACAATCCGATGGTTTCAATTATATGTATTCTCTACAAATTGGGGTATGGCATATTAGTTGTTGCCGCTTAAACTCGGATTCTTTGTTGCTCTACATTAACTGTTCACTGGTTTTTGGAAAAAATTGAGGTTGCTGCCGCTTGGGCTTGGCAAGGCAGTACTATGTTGTTAAAGACCTGACAAACTGATGGTGCTTACTGTTCATAAAATAGCTTTGGGACTGGCTTGATACTGTTGCTTAAGCATGGTACATTGATCACTGTCACATAAGCCTGGTAAGTCCCACCGATTGGGTTGGCTAAGTGAATATAAAGGGGTTTTTAACCTACTGCGCATTGATGTTGGATGTTTTCTGCTAGGATTTGTAGGGGAGTTTGCCCCAGTTGCATATTGATACTGTACTTGTGCATTACTTGGTTGTTTGGATGAGAATGCAATACATGATTTGCATTCACATGGGCGGGTGTAGTTTCTGGTTTTTTTGGGAAAAAAAGCTTTGGGATTGACTTGGTACTGTCGCTTAAGCATGGTATATTGATCAGGGTCACATAAAGCCTAGTAAGGCCCACCATTTGGGTTGGCTAAGTGAATATAAAGGGTTCTTTTGACCTACTGCGCATTGATGTTGGATGTTTTTTGCTAGGGTTTTAGGGGAGTTTGCCCCCGTTGCATACCGATGTTGTACTGGTTCATTAACTTGGTAGTTTGGATGAGATAATGCAATACATTACTTGCATTCACATGGGCAGGTGTAGTTTCTTGGTTTTTTTTTAAAAACCCGTATAAACATCTAGTTCTTTTTTAACATTCGGAACTGGCTAGATACCACTTGGTTTGCTAAGATATTGGATTCCATATAATAGGGGTGTCCTTTGAGCTAGATGCAATGTTGCTTTATAGGGGTTGTCCCTTAGCGGTTGCTAAGTCAGGAGCACTCGATTGCTCTCCTAGCAAAGATATTGACATAGGAGCTTTCGATTTTAACTCTCTTCGTTGCTCCGCCTTGCGTAAGCTCTCGACTTTCTTTTCCCTAGCCGCAGTGATATATCGCTCAACCTCTTGCACTTCGGCAAGGCTTCTACCATCGGGTAATATGACCTCGGAGGGGAATAGCTCTGAAGAGTCAGAAGGTACAATGAATGAAGTATTCATGTGCACATTCTCTAAGGGCATAGGCTCTACGTTGGTCATGGAGAATTTACTTCCCCCCCGCCCCCCCCCCATTTACATCATTAGCTCCATGTTCGGAGCGAGTGGCTCTACTAAAGGTTTCCTTCAAGCGGCTAAGCACGCTCGACCCAGACCGTGGGCCCATGGCATGCATGTCTTGGCTTGAGCTATCAAGATTAGGCATTGGGAAACCCTCCATGATGTCGTAGTCAGAGGAAGAGTCACTAGCTGCTATGTTCGGGTCTTGGTTTGTACTACCTTGGGTCCCCGCCGAGGGCCCGAAACCTAAGGTAGGTGGATATTGAGAACTCGTGTAAGTCAAAATTCTCTCTAGTTGCTCCGTCTCTAGCACACGTCCAGAGTGCATATGCATGTGCCTTTGACACTTTACAAGCGTCGGCGAATAACTTCGAAGGTTAACTGCTTACTTTTTTAGGCGTTCGTTTTTACTCCTTTTTTTATGTTTTTTTATGTTTTTCAATGATCGATTTTTTTATTAAAGTGTGTGATAGCTCAAAACGAGCATATCACTCAGAGGGTAGCGGTGTGCTTTACAGCACAACGTTCGATCACCTGAAGTTACGTTGGTCCTCAAAAAAATTGCTTTTTAGCTACGTGTGAAGCTAAAATAAGTCATTTTAAAGGGCGACTGAGGCCTGAGCCTGAGCGTGAGCTTTTGCTTGGGTCTGGGAGATATTTCCGATCCCGGTCCTACCTTAATTTTTTTTTAATTTTATTTTTAATTTTTCATTTTTTGGGATAAGGTCGTCGCGGCCTCCGCGCGAGCCCACACACACTCTACCTACCTACTTCCAACTAATACACCTACTGTTACACACTAACACACTTCATTAGCTCTCACATATCTACTTCCTACTTACTGTACTTTGCATTACACAGAACTAACAACCTTAATACTAAGACCTTATCTCACAGAGAAAACACAGTAACCTTTCAAAACTTCATTAACAAAGAAATACACAGCAGCAACACAAAATCCTTCTTCTCAACACACACACCTTCCTTCCCTACCTTTCCTACAATTGAAATTGCACCACAAAAGAAGCACAAAGTTCCATTCAAGCTTAGTGTATGGCATTCCCCGGCAATGGCGCCAAAAAATGGGCACGTATGTCGCACGTGTCAATGCAAGGAACTTGCCGATACACTGTGTGCAAGCCACAAATGGCTCCAAGCACACAACAATCATAAACTAGTAAGCTCAAAGAAGACGATGGTGTGTCACTCACCGCTCTACGCTTGCTGTCGTGGAGGATTCCTCGCCGCAAAGAAGAGGGAGACGCATCTACGCCGCTCTCAACCGCCTCGCCGCCGTTGTGCCGTTGCTCGATCGCACTCTCTCTCTCTCTCTCTCTCTCTCTCTCTCTCTCTCTCTCTCTCTCTCTCTCTCTCTCTCTCTCACACACACACACACACACACACACACACACACACACACACACACGCATACACACACACACACACAAGGAGATGAAGAAGAAGAAGATGGAGATGGAGCAAGAGCACTCTTCAATTGCACAAATGAGAGAATGAGTGAATTTTAGGTTTAGTTGACTTTTATATGAGCTTGCCCCATTCACACTTGGGCACCCATGCTTAGCCAACTAATCCCTTGAATGTTCCAGTTAGAGTGCGTCTCTCATCGGTGATCACTCTTACCCTTTTCCTATTGGACTGACAAGCCCGGTACTTGACTCTACCAAATAAATAATATGGCGTCCGTCTTAGGTGATAGGAATGTGCGTGAGGGTTAACATATGGGTAATGACAGGTTGATACAATCTAGAAGCGTGTAGCCCCGGCTCATCAATTACAAGGTTTATCAAAAAAATAGGAGTTACAATATTCCCGATTTATCAAAATAATAAGTGTTTTTACAATGAGAGCTCCAAAAAATGGTGTTCGTGGTGTTTGTGTTAGCTGGGTCTTCTTGCTTCACACATGAAATTGTGTGAGTGTGGGTGTGTGTGTGTGTGTGTGTGTGTGTGTGTGTGTGTGTGTGTGATAATGCCTTTGAAAATTCAGCCCCCTCTCTCTCTTGGTCGACCCCTCTTGCTAAATCCTCTTGTTGGCTTCCCATTGGACCTCTCCAAGCTTAGCCAATAGGATTTAAGAAGCATAAGTGATAGCCTTGTGACATGTGTCCCCCTTTCCCCTTTTGTGAGAGTTGAATGCTCATTGGACCCCTTGGAAGACTGGCCAATAGTCTTCTAGAGAGCTTAATTCTTTTTGGTTCTTTTATCAAGTGTTTTTAAATGAATTAAATTAGATTTACTCTAGCCTAATTCTCATTGGTCCACCTCTATAGCCATCCAATAGGATTTGAGTGCACCTTGTGGGCAATTGGCCTAGGGAGCTGACATGTGTCCCTTATTCCCTTTGTGTAAAGGGAGCCTGTGAGTGTGTGTGTGTGTGTGTGTGTGTGTGTGTGTGTGTGTGTGTGTGTGTGTGTGTGTGTGTGTGTGTTTCTCTCTCATCCCCTACTTACAGGGCTCGCCCCCTCCTATGTAGGAGTCTTGAAGACTTTTTGGCACACTCACTAAGCATCCAATTTTACTAAGGTTGACCATTGGACACAACCTTTGAATTTTGGAACCGTAGCATTTTGGAAGTCTTAATGGGCTGAATCTTAGGGTCTTTAAAGCCCATTGTTGCACATTGCTCTTTTGCAGATGGCCCCCCCTTTGGATCCCTACTGTGGCCGGTCGGCCAACTTAACCAATATTCTAGCTCTTTCTCCCCTGGCACTCCCCCATATTAAATGATCAGTTTAACATGATAAAATCATTTAGTAGAATTATATATTAGTTATTATGACATTACCTCTCTCTTGAAATCATAGTCGTCCTCGACTATGGGGTAGAGACATAAAGCCTATTCATTAGTCCTTTTTCTTGCGGGTAGAGGATTCCTATCTTACCCTACGACATCATTCCAGAATGGATGACTAATCCATTTGGTGCTTGAGAGCCTAAGCTACCGCAAGCATGTCTGCACAATAGTCCTATCAATCTTCCATAGTAGAGTGACAAGGTCTACTTGGTGTTTGGAAGACGTCGTCTCCGCAAACTTGATTCTAAGCATGCATACTACTTAACATTTGTGCACAAATAACAAAAAGAAAGTCTTATAAGACAAAAACTTTGTTCATTTTAAACATTTGTACATTTGCTTACTCTAGGGAAGCATTGTAAGCATTGACAAGGTTTAGGTTATCATTTAATTGTATACCTTGCATCCATCTAGCATCTTCAAAAGGATAATTCTTAAACTTAATAAGCTACCGTCGGATAGTCTTACCGCCTCTTAATACCTTGTCTTCGTGTCGAAGAATGGACTCGGGCTGCAGCACCTCTTCTTGGTCCTCAATCTCCGGTGGGTCTTCAATAGTTGGTTCTTGAGGTGGCTCTCCTTTGTAAGGCTTTATTAGGCTCACATGGAAAGCATTGTGTATGAGCCAATGGCTGGACAACTTGTGTTGATAGACCATCTCATTGATTGGTTGAAGAATCTGGAAGGGACCATAGTACCTTTTTCCTAACTTAGCATAGTACTTTTGGTGTCCCATAGGATTCTTGCTCGTCGTGTGCCTTAATCGAGTCTTGGGAAATTTAAGCAAGACCCAATCATTTTCTTTAAAGGCTTGGGCTCTTCTGTGCTTATCAGCAGCAGCAGCCTTTTGCCTTTGCATCCTTAATCTTTTGGAAAGATTCTTGTAGGTTTCAGCTATACTCATCTGCAGTGAAGATCTTCTCGTGTACCTTAAGTAGTAGGGGACTTTTTGATATTCCCTCAATAACCTCAAAAGGTGCTTTTCCCGTGGAAGTATGTACAGTGTTATTGTAGGCATACTCCACTAAGGCTAAGTACTTCTCCCATTGGGATCTTTGATCTACTTCATTACATAGGCTTTTAGTAGATCAAGAATTGTTAGGTTATCTATTTCACTTTGGCCATCCGTTTGCGGATGATAGGCTAAAAAGAAGTTTAGCCTTGTCCCTAAATTCTCAAAGAGACCCTTCCAGAAATTACTGGTCATTCTAGGATCTCTATCCAACACTATGGACATCAGCAAGCCATGGATCTCTATCCGACACTATGGACATCGGCAAGCCATGGTACTCACTTTTCTTTTGATTAATATAAAGTTTATTCTCTCTTAAGACTTGAAATATTACCGAGAGGTGTTGCATGTGTTCGTCTAGTGAATTGGAGTAGATGATATATCATCAAAGAACACTCTAGTAAAGGTTTGGTGAGGCCTAAATAGCTTCTCCATCAAGCGGTTGAATGTGGCTAGTGCATTGGTCAAGCCAAAAGGCATGACAATGTATTCATAAAGACCAAATGTAGTGTGAAATGCGGTCCTTACAATATCTTGATCAACTATCCTTATTTGATGGTAGCCACTTTTTAGTTCAATCCTATTGAAGTAGGTCGACCCTTGTAGCTTATCAAATAGGTCTTCTATCCATGGAACGGGAAAGCTATTCTTGATAATGATCCTATTTAGTGCTCTATAGTTAACACACATACGATATGTGCCATCTTTCTTTTGCACTAATAACACGGGTGAGCAAAATGGAGATGAGCTAGGCCTAACCATGCCCTTCTAAACTAACTCATGCACTTGCCTCATAATCTCCTCTTGTTGAGCTTGAGAAACTCTATAAGGAGGTTTATTAGGCGGTGAACTTCCTGGAAGAAGTTCAATTGCATGGTCATCATTGCTTCGTTTAGGAGGTAGTTCACAAGGGATGTCATCAATAAAAACATCTTGAAATCCCTTGAGAAAATTGGATAACTCTAGTTACTTGTGATTATTTATATTTTCTTTTGCTAAAGCATTAGGTTCATTTTGAGAATCTTTAACAAAAATCATATACACAAAAATAGATCTCTTTATTGACTTATTGAAAGCTTGCGTATGTAGAATGGGTATGCTATTACCCATCTCTTTGGCATCTATGTACATATCATTTTCCCTGTACTTAAAGTAGATCTTCCTTTCAAGGAATTTAACATTGACAACCACGCTATGAAAGCATGGTGCCCCTAGGATTACATCCTCATGCTTGAGAGGATAGATAAAGAAGTACTCTTTGTCCACATAGCTTTGGACATGGAGCCTCAATTTCCCAATTAAGGGAGTGATTGAAACTTCTTGCCCCTTGAAAGCGCCATCTGGGGGGGTAGGACATCTCCCATCTCATAGGCTTGGATGCCTAGCTTGGTGGCCAACTCTGTGGATATGAAATTGTGAGTAGAACTAGGGTCAAAGAGAATAAAAGCATCATGTTCTCTTACCTTTCCCCAAGCATGGCATAGAGGTCCGGGGCAGTCACTTATCAAAAGACCCCTATATCACGTGCGTTCAAGAGGTAATTAATAATACCCCAATATACATACTATACTTACACTGGGAGGCTATTTAAAAAACCCCCAGCCCCCTCTGTATGTATACATTCTTATGGTCTTTTAATAATCCTCTCCGGTTAACTCACATGATATCATACACATTCTAAAAAGTGACCGCCCCGTGCATAGAGGAGATCCTTTGTGGTGAGCTTCCTCTTCTTGGATTTCGACCAAGGTAGCTCTAGGAGGCTCATGGCGGGTGTTCTTTTGGGGACAAGTGTGGTATGCATTCCCTTGCTTGCCGCACTTGAAACATCGATTATCCTTGCAATAACACTCAAGCTCTTCAGGAGAGAGTTTGTTTTTGCCTTTGTAAAGTCCCTTCTCCTTAGCTTTGTTGTTATTGGAATTGGCCTTAGGAGACTTTTGGACATTGTCCTTCCCCTTAGGCTCATTGGAACCCTTGTTTTCCGTGGGCTTAACATTTCTCTTAGCCCCTGTTTGGAAATTGATATGATAAGCCACCATAGTATGGTGTATAACTGCAGATATGGTGCGTGGCCTTTGGGAGTTAACATACTCTACCATTTGTTCAGTTAAGCCCGCACAAAATTATTGTTTTTGCTCTCCAAAATCCATCTTTTTGAAGACAGTGGCTTTGAGATGTAAGTCTCAAAACTTGTCTACATATTTATGAATGGATTCGTAGGGAGAGAACTTCAAGCTTCGCCATTCCGTGAGTACTTTGTCTTTGGCATCGATGGCCAAAAACTGCTTCATAATGGAAACTCTTAAACCTTTCCATGTTCATGGGGCTTCACCGTTTGCCCATAGGCTAGACCACCATTGCCTGGCGGACTTTTGAAAGTGCATAGCTACATGGTGTAGCTTAGAGGACTCCATGAAGCCCTCATCTCCAAACGCCACATCGAATTGTTGGATGAAAGCCAAGACTTTGTCCGTAGCACCAAAGGTGCCATCGTAGGTAAGGAAAGAGATGCTCTTTCCTCCCTCTTTTAACTTCTTGAGCTTGGACAATCTCTTCCACGCGGCATAGGATTTCCTATGGCCTCTTCTTTTTGATGGTTCAAAAGTTGCACCATCGCTTTCTTCAGAGGATGAAGAATTTGAGGAAGATGGAGAAGAGGGTGACCTCTTTCTCGCCTTTTTCTTGCCTTGGTCCTCTTTGTCTGCACCATCACTTTCTTCATAAGAGGAAGAGGATGAAGAACATGGAGAAGAGGGTGACCTCTTTCTCGCCTTTTTCTTCTCTTGTTTTCTGTCATCCCTCTTTGAATTATGGTGTGGAGAAGTGTGCGATGGTATTTTTCGTTTAGGAGGTGATGGAGAGCGTTTTGCCCGCCGTCCTTGTGGAGCCATCTCCGCCGAGGTGGCAAAAGACTCACTTCTTTCTCGTTCCTTTGGTGGGGGCTCTTGAATTCTTCTTTGGGAAGGAGATGGGTCATCAAGAAGCAAATTTTGGAGCCCTTCGTATGGAATCTATTCTTCTTCTCGACTTGGAGAGAGGCCTCATTTGGAAGTCTTGCAAGGAGGCTTCCTAGGTACTCTCTCATCATGGTGGGGAGTTTGGAGAATCCCATGAGCAAGAAGATGTCGTTGCACTTCACTTTAAAGGGATGAATTGCCCATGGCTTGTTGAATCATAGAAACAAGGTAGTTAACAAGCATAGGGGCATCATTACTAGCCTGCTCATTAGCAAAATCAAAGCTATCAACATTAATTTCACTCTCTTTACTATTGTCAGCCATTCTAACAACTTTTAGGTGTAAATGTTTTTAGGTGTACTTTGTCACTTCAAGCCCTAGTTGCTTCTCCTCTTTATCCCTTTAGAAAAGCACTCAAGCTACTGTACCCGTGGCTCGAATATCATTAATTGCAAGGAGTAGAAGAGAGAGTCTTTCAACACCAAAGCAGCACCGGCTCCTATCAAGCTTCTAATAGCTCAATAGTGGTTAAGTCATAGGCAACAAGCCCAGTAGGACTCCACTATTATAGCTCTCGACGGTGATTCCCCATTATCTGCACGAAGGCAAGCGCACTGCAAGGCTGAAAAATCCCTATTCTACTTACTCAATTGCAATTTACTAATACCAACCATTTATAGCTAGCTTGAGGACCTCCCTTCTTGAGCAAGAAAAGAGAAACCTTATGCTCTGATACCAATGTAACATTTAGTGGCCTAGTAACTTGTGTGTAGCGGAAAATAGCATGAATATAGTGAGCATTTCATTAGAATAGATTCCTAATGAGCATAACAAGAGTGCTTGGGTGGAGAGAGCAACAAAAAGCAAAACACCTAGTTAGACAGGCATGAACAATACTTCAAAAGAGAGAGAAATTAAGCTATTGACAACAGTTGAGGACCGGATTTACATGGAGCCAGTCCCTCCTCCAAAAGGCTTTGTATTATAGGTTTCCCCCATCAAGGGAGACATTTTACAATACAATTTTTTGTGTTCCTTCAATAACTAGCTAGTGCAATGAAGATGGAAGCATCAAGCACTGGGAAAACACTTATAAAACACAACGTCAATTCCCTCACGGTCTCATACCCAAGACCTCACACACCTTCGAAGATGGTGAGAGCTAGCGGGGTATGAGAGTAGATTGAGAGGAAGAAGGAGTAGTCTTACGAGAAAGAAGTATATCTCCTCACATAATCACTTATAATAGCTTAGGATAGCTTAGTAATTAGCATGGTAGAGGAGATGAGCATGCATTGAAGCTTGGATCTTGGTTGGATTTGCATCACAAAGCCAAGAGTTGCTGGTGTAGGCCTCCCTTCTCACAAGCTTGGAGTAGATGATGAGCTTTCCAAAGCTTGAGAAGGAGAGGGAGAGAGGGTCTTCTTGCTTCATACATGAGATTGTGTGAGTGTGTGTGTGATAATGCCTTTGAAAATTCAACCCCTGCTCTCTCTTGGTTGACCCCTCTTGCTAAATCCTCTTGTTGGCTTCCCATTGGACCTGTCCAAGCTTAGCCAATAGGATTTAAAAAGCATAAGTGATAGCCTTGTGACATGTGTTCCCCTTTCCCCTTTTGTGAGAGCTTTAGATAATTAAATAATGCAACTAAACTCTCATTGGACCCCTTTGTCTTCTGGCCAATAGGAATCAGGCAAGCCATGTGGCTGTTGAATGCTCATTGGACCCCTTGTTTGGGAGACTAGCCAATAGTCTTCTAGAGAGCTTAATTCTTATTGGTTCTTTTATCAAGTGTTTTTAAATAAATTAAATTAGATTTACTCTAGCCTAATTCTCATGGGTCCACCTCTATGGCCATCCAATAAGATTTGAGTGCACCTTGTGGGCAATTGGCCTAGGGAGCTAACATGTGTCCCTTATTCCCTTTGTGTAAAGGGAGACTGTGAGTGTGTGTGTGTGTGTGTGTGTGTGTGTGTGTGTGTGTGTGTGTGTGTGTGTGTGTGTGTGTGTGTGTGTGTGTGTGTGTGTTTATCTCTCATCCTCTACTTACAGGGCTCGCCCCCTCCTATGTAGGAGTCTTGAAGACTTTTAAGCACACTCAATAAGCATCCAATTTTACTAAGGTTGACCATTGGACACAACCTTTGAATTTTTGAACCTTAGCATTTTGGAAGTCTTAATGGGCTGAAACTTAGGGTCTTTAAAGCCCATTGTTGCACATTGCTCTTTTGCAGATGGCCCCACCTTTGGATCCCTATTTTCCCTCCTTTGGATCTGTAATGTGGCCGGTTTGCTAGCTTAACCAATATTCTAGCTTTTTCTCCTCTGGCACTTCCTCATATTAAATGATCAGTTTAACATGAGAAAATCATTTAGGAGAATTAGATATTAGTTATTATGACATAGCCCATGACATAAAATGCAAGATGCAACAATTTCATCACCAAAACTTAGATCATGTATTGTACATTTGTCATCCACAAATTTGACTTCAAGACCAAGTCTAGCAAGTGTAGATACAAACAAAAGATTCTTCTTGATCAGAGTTACATAAAGTGCATCAACAAGTGTAAAATAACTACCATTTGCAGTAGTAAGGACAATCTTTCCAACTCTCTGAACTGAATAAGAGGCAATAGCTTGTGCAATATTGCCTGTAGTGGAAACGGAGGCCGTAATGAGCCCAAATCAAAATTCTGGAGCAGACCGATCTCTTTGATCTCCCCTGAAATTTTTGTCGACCTACAAACACTCGCCAAAGCTCATAGAAATTGGAGAAAGTGAGCAGGCGTGTGCTGGAGCTGCTGGCGAGTAAGCCCAGGAGGACGCAACCTGCTCTGCTACCAATTGTTGGAATTAGGGTTACAAGAAAACACACACATCTTAGAGAACACAAAGGAAGCTCAAGGCACACAACAGAGAGTGTATTACTTAGTGTGCAATGGAAAGATAGATAGCCCCAGAATGGTGGGTGTATATACAATGCATGGGGGAAAAAACCTCCTAGTGAGGGAAAAATGCCCCGGCGGTCCTAAGTGTGTTCACACCACACATCACTACCTTCCAAGCAACTAAATTTAGCTCATCCAAGAGAAGAGCCTAGAAAGGTATCCACAGCCAAAGACATAACAGAAGAAGAAGAATAAGAGAGATGACCCTTTGAATCGCCAGCACATCAACCTCTCAAGGAGAGTGATAAGCCTATGAAACAAAGGTTGGTATACAACAAGGATACCTTTGCTTGAACGGTTAGGAGATCCCCTGGGTGACCTTAAGCTAACTTGTGGTACCTTAAGGTGACCTTTAACTTAAGGCTAGTGAGAGCGAGAGATGCAACTCACTTTTGTAGGCAAGGTAGCATGCAAACGCACGCCAACACATGTAAGGAAATTAGGCTAATAACATTGATTGTAGTGGAATTAAAATGACAATAATGAGCATTTCATTAAGAGAATTCATAATGAAGGCAAGAAGTGCTTGATTAAAGATAGCAATATAAACATAACACCTAGTTAGCTTGGCATGAACAATACTTGTAAAAGAGATAATTAGAGAAATTGACAACAGTTCAGGACTTTTGTATTATATTTTCTCCCATAAAGAGAGACTTGGTACAATACATTCTTTGTGTTCCTTGAGACCTTGTTGATGCCGTGAAGATGAAAAGCTTCATGCACCAATATTATGCCCAAAACAACAATTAAACTTACTAGTAGCAATAAACATAAACTTGTCCCTTGCCTCAATCCCAAGACCTCAAACACCTTCAAAGGTGAAGGGAGTTGGCAGGGAGTGAGGAAAGTGAAGAGGAAGAAGATGTAACATTCAAGAAATAAGTATTCTCTTCACATATCATCACTCTTAGAGCATAGCTTAGCATATTAATGGATATTTCATTAGATGATGAGCATGCTTTGAAGATTGACTCTTGCTTGGATTTGCATTCCATAGCCAAGAGGTGTTGGTGTAGGCTCTCTACTTCTCAAGCTTGGAGAAGGACATCACTTCTTGCTTAGCATACAATGAGAGAATGGGTGTGTGGGCTCATGGGTTTCAAGAGAAAGAGAGAGAGAAATTAACCCTCCTTGTTTACACTAGCTCAAAGCCCATTGGCCCAAGCTTGGGGCTAATCGATGGAAGACCTAGGTCAAATCAAGCAAGGGGGTGTAGCATTTAGACAAGTGTCCTTCTTTCCCCCTTTGAGAGAGAGCTTGATTTATTAAATAATTGATGCTAAATTCTTATTGGCTCTCTAGGTCAGCTGGCCAATAGGAATTAAGCTTGCACAAGGTCTCCTCAATTCTCATTGAACCCCTTGGTAGACTATTCAATAGAAATAAAGTAGGTACTAATTCTTATTGATCCGTTTTAGGGGATTTCCATAAAGTATAATCTTAATTTAATTAAGCTTAATTCTCATTGGACCTTTCCATAAGCCATCCAATAGCATCCAAGCTTAATTGAGGGCAGCTTAGCTAGGGGCTTGCCATGTTTCCTTTATGCCACTTGTGGAAGGCTGACTCTTGGGGTGTGTGTGTGTGTGTGTGTGTGTGTAGTCTCTCTCATGCTCCTACTTGTAGGGCTCGCCCCCTCCTTTGTAGGACTTGTCTCTCTTTCAGTTCAGTTGTTATTGAAGTGCTAAAAGCCTGTTCAATCTGTTCTTTTCTAGTGGCACATGGTGCACTTTTGGGCTCAACCACTTAAAGTTGGCCAAAATCTTACCTAAAGGTTCTAGGTCTAAGGACTTTTAACACTAACCTTTGGAGGTTTTAGTGGAGTTTAACCTAAGTTCTTTTAAAGCTCCATTGGGTGCACATTGCTCTTTGGTATACCTCTCCATTTGGACCCTTATTGAGATGAGCTTATCTCTCCTCTTGGCCCCCTGCTGAGAATGGGTTTAGCAGCACATATCTGTATCCTAACTCTTTTTCCCATTTATCTCCCCATGTTAAATGATTAGTTCAATATGAGAAAATCGTTTGGGATAGATAGATATTAGATTTTATGACGACACACATCAACCTTAGGAGAATGATTACCCTAGGAAACAAATGTTGGTACACATACAAGGAAGTAGGTGTGGATGATTTTGGGTAGTGCTTTACTAGTGTGACTATGTGGGAGATTCCTCTTCTACTTTAGCAAGGACAAGAGAAGGGTAGGACTGTGGGAGGGAGGGGAAGTAGCCGATGTCAAGAGGGGCAGGTGGTAGGAGCATGGGCATCGAAGGTGGCAGGTAACGAGGCACGCGAGTGTAGGGTGGCGTGCTCCGCATGGGCTGAGAGGGGGGGAGGAGGGGTGGGACTTCTTTTATAGTAAGTGGGGGTGCCATTGCTTAGCAGCATGTGCACTTGCCCGCATGGTTTAGTCTAGTGCTAAAAGAGTAGTTGGCTTGAACTGCTGAGCTTTGAATCTTGAGTTTCCAATTTTTTGGAGTGTTAACCGACAGACAGAGACCCTTTTTGGTGTTTTCATTACAAGCGACAGTGGTCAGCACACCGAGCGAATAGGAGGCTTGGTGACTGCCCATTGGTGACTGCCCAACGCTCCCCATGGCTTGGTGGTGACCTTGGTGTTAAAGTCACTACAATCAATAGTCGAGCCAGCACCGAGCAAATAGGAGGCTTGGTGACTGCCCAAACACTCACCATCGCTTGGTGTTGATCTTGGTGTTAAAGTCATTACAAGCGACAGTGGAGTCAACACCGAACAAATAGGAGGCTTGGTGAGGACGGCCCAACTCTCCCCATCGCTTGGTCTTGACCTTGGTGTTAAATTCATTACAAGCGACAGTGGAGTCAGCAACCAAGTGAATAGGAGGCTTGGTGGTGACTGCCCAACACTTCCCATCGCTTGGTGCTAACCATGGCAAATGGGCGTCGGCCAAGTTAACATCCACCAATATCACAAGGTTTTGAGTCAAGGACCGGGCTTGTCGGTCTTGTAGGTGCTTGGATGATCACCGATGAGAGGCGCACCACATATCTCATTTGATACTATTTTTACTTTGATCAGCCACTGTGGGCGCCCATGTGAGAATGGATCAAACTCTTATAAAAGGTTTATTGACCTAAAATTTGGATTCTTTGAGGTGTAAGCTAAGTGTAAGCTAAGAAGTTCTCTTGCTACATCTCTGTCTCCTTCTCCTTCTTGTGCTCACGGGTGTATGTGTGTGTGTGTGTGTGTACTAAGAGAGAGAGAGAGAGAGAGAGAGAGAGAGAGAGAGAGAGAGAGAGAGTGTGTGTGTTTGTGTGTAATCGAGCATTGCGGCGGCATTGGCTATGGTAAGGCAGTTGAGTGCGGAATCAACGGTAGCTCCTTCTTCTTTGCAGCACAAGATCCTTCACGACAGAATCATTGAACGCTGAGTGACACACAATTGTTTCTTTGAGCTTGCTAGGGCTCCCTAGTTGTGTTCTTGCAACCTTTCGAGGCTTGCACACAGTGCACATGCAAGTTCCTAGCCTTCGACATGTGCAGCAAAGCACACATTTTTATTGCCGCTGCCGGGGACTGCCTTGCATTAAGCATGAGGAGCACTCAGTGCTACCTCTCAAAGCCTTTCTTCCATATGTTTTCATGCTTTTGTCTGAGTTTGTGTGAGAACTGTTAAGTGATTGTAATGCAGTTTTAGCAGGTTTTTGTAAGCTCTGTAAGTGTTGCATTGTACTTGTTTTTGTTAGATTTTTTAGATCTATAATGTGCAGGGTTAGCAGGTATGTTAGTTAGTGTTTATACTAGTAATGTGTAGTATACAAAGAGCATTAGAGTAGACAGTGAGAAGGTTGATTGTTTGTGAGTGTGTAGTTCTGTGTTAGATAGTGTGTTAGCAGAGGTAATTAGTGTTAATTAATTGTGTTAGTTGTGAGTTAGCTGCAAGGAGGTTAGACAAAGTGAGACAGAGCTATTGTATGCGTGTGTGAGCTACTATCCCACGTGCAACATTATCCACTGAAAAAAAAACGCTCCGGATATCTGGGACTAAAAAGAAAACTCAAAACAAAATTTTAAAAAAAAAACTCACTTTAAAAGGAAGGGATCGAGATCTTTCCCCAGGCCCAGGCCTCAGTCCTCAGTCGTATGATATACTATACACACTACTTTATATATAAAGACTAGGATCTCAAGTGAAGGGAGGGCATGTGGGACAAGTTGCTCAAGTCCTCCACCATTCCCTTCACACTCACCCTTTGGACTTACTAATTCTAGCCCTTTCTCCACCTAGGAAAAGACTAGTTTTAGGATTTTGAGGGTTGTACGTAACCGAATTGGGGGTTGTAAAGCACAGCACGTCCCTCTAGCCAAGATGCTCGTTTTGAGCTATCACACGTCATATTATGTGGCTTGGTAAAAAAAGGGACCAAAAATAATCCAAAAAAATTGGGTTGTAAACAAATCCCGATAGCTCAAGCCAAGACATACATGCCATGGGCCCACGGTCCAGGCCAAGCGTGCTTAGCCACTTGAAGAAAACTTTTAGTAGAGCCACTCGCTTCGAACATGGAGCTAACGATGTAAATGAGGGGGTGGGAAAGTAAATTTCCCATTCATGACCAACATAGACCCCATGCTCCTGGAGATTGTGCACGTGAATACTCATTCACTTCACCCCCTGACTCTTTAGAGCTAGTCCCCTCTGAGGTTATATTATCTGAGGGTAAAAGCCTTACTGAAGTGCAAGAGGTTGAGCAGTATATCATTGAGGCCTAGGAAAAGGAAATCAAGAGCTTACGTAGGGCATAGCAACAAAGAGAGTTAAAAGCGAAAGCCCCTATGTCAACATCCATGCTAGGCGAGCAATCGACTACTCTTGAATTAGCGACCACTAAGGGTCAACCCATAGAGAGCCACATTGCATCTAGTTTAAAGGACACCCCTAGCACCTCAATCCTAGATGGAGCATTCTTAAATGAGAACTGGGAGTACGAACTACAAACGAAAACTCTAACTAACTTATACACAGGTCACAGCTATCACGTGGGTTGGTTAGATGTCCTACAATCAACATCAGGTGCTACTAGCGTAGAGGATCAACAACAAAGAGTTTGTGATGTTATCCATAGGGTTATTGAGCTGGAGAGACACAACAAAGGGAGTTACATGCCTTCAATAGGTCTCATGAGATTCTTGGATACAGGGAAGGCTAAGCAACCAACCTTATCACAAAATGAGACTCCCTTGGTAAGTCCGATGGACCCTCCATATGTTGTTTCTCTAGGGGTCTCAGTACAATCTGATCCCACAAGTGATAGCTTTACCTTTCCAAGTTTAGCTCATCTTTCTCTTGATGACACCACGGCTACCATGCCTGCCCCAGTGATGGGCATGACAAAAAACATGTCATGGGCCTCATTTGTTAGTAAAGCACCGCTACATGGTAGCCCGATGCCTGCAATAGTACCTACAAGTGTGTATCAATCATATGCACCTATGGGTCCTCATGCTCATGTAGCTCCTACCCCTCCCATTGTTTTAACAACTTATGCTCCACAACCACAACATCCCTTATTTCAATGGGACCGTACCGGCTAGCATTAGCATGTCACATGTGACGTCTGCTATGCCTAGGACGCACATATAAACTTTGGGCCACCACATGGCACAACACCATACCAAACTTGGAACCCAAGGGCTTGCTATATGCCAAGCCCAATGCCAAACCCCATTCCACATGCAATTCAGAGAGCGCCTGTCCCCACTATGCCTGCTCACTTAGGTGACTTGGAAACCTTTGCTCAAGCTATTGGTCGATCCATTGCTGAAAATATGCGTAACACGCCGGATAGAGAGCTTAGAAGTAAGGGAGTTCAAACAGCCAAGCTCACACAAAAATTTAGTGGAGACAGGGATGTGAGAAAGCATATCAAAGTCTTTGAACAAATATGTGATTCCCTAGGAGAACGCAATGACCTCCATAAGAGTAAGCACATAGAGAGCGTCTCCGTTTACGTGGGCACTCATTATTCCTCTACTGTAGGCTCTAGGCCCTTAGCGGGAACCCAAGGGAGTACAACGCAAGACCCACATATTACATCTAGTGACTCTTCCTCTGACATAACGTCCTGGAGGCTTACCCAATTCCTAATCTAGATAGCTCAAGTCCAGACATACATGCCATGGGCCCATGATCTGGGTAGAGCGTGCTTAGCCGCGTGAAGGAAACTTTTAGTAGAGCCATTTTCTCCGAACATGGAGTAACGATGTAAATGAGGGGGGTGGGAAAGTAGATATTACATTCATGACCAATGTAGACCCCATGCTCCTGGAGAGTGTGCACATGAATACTCCATTCACTGCACCCCGTGACTCTTTAGAGCTATTCCCCTTCGAGGTTATATTACCTTATGGTACAAGCCTTGCCAAAGTGCAAGAGGTTGAGCGGTATATCATTGCGGCTAGGTAAAAGGAAATCAAGAGCTTACGTAGGGGAGAGAAACTAAGAGAGTTAAAAGCAAAATCCCCTATGTCAACATCCATGCTATGTAAGCAATCGAGTGCTCTTGAATTAGTGACCACTAAGGGTCAACCCATAGAGAGACACATTGCATCTAGTTCAAAGGATACGCATAGCATCTCAATCCTAGATGGAGCATTATTAAATGAGAATTGGCAGTACGAACTACAAACAAAAAATTTAACCGACCTATACACGGGTCACACCTATCATGTGGGTTGGTTAGATGTCCTACAATCAACATCGGGTGCTACTAGCATTGAGGATCAACAACAAGGAGTTTGTGATGTTATCCATAGGGTATTGAGTTGAAGAGGCAAAACAAAGGGATTCACATGCCTTCAACAGGTCTCATGAGATTCTTGGATATAGGGAAGGCTAAGCAACCAACCTTATCGCAAATGGAGACAACCAAGCTAAGTCAGATGTGTTGCTTCGCTAGGGCTCTCAGTACAGTCTGAGCCCACAATTGATAGGTTTACCTTTCCAAGTTTATCTCATCTTTCTCTTGATGACACCACGGCTACCATGCCTACCCCAGTGATGGGCATGACAAAAAACATGCCACGGGCCTCATTTGTTAGTAAAGCACCACTTTATGGTAGCCCAATGCCTGCAACAGTACCTACAAGTGTGTATCAATCATATGCACCTATGGGTCCTCATGCTCATGTAGCTCCTACCCCTCCCACTGTTTCAACAACTTATGCTCCACAACCACAACATCCAAGCTCTTATTTCAATGGGACCATACCGGCTAGCATTAGCATGTCACATCCGACGTCTGCTATGCCTAGGGCCACACATATGAACTTTGGGCCACCACATGGCACAACAGCATACCAAATTTGGAACCGAAGGGCTTCCTATATGCCAAGCCCAATGCCAAACCCCATTCCACATGCAGACCCGAGAGCGCCTGTCCCCACTATACATGCTCACTTCTCACACATCACCAAACACCATGGATTGCCAACATCCATCGTGTCAGATAGAGATCCTAGAATGACCAGTAATTTGGTCACTTTGAAAATCTAGGAACAAGGTTGAATTTATCTTCAGCCTATCACCCACAAATGGATGGCCAAAGTGAGATAGCCAATCTTACAATTCTCGATCTACTAAAGACTTATGTTACCGAAGTAGATCAACACTCACAATGGGAAAAGTACTTACCTCTTGTAGAGTATGCCTACAATAATACAGTACATACTTCTATGGGAAAAACACCTTTTGAAATAATTGAGGGAAGACCTAAAAGTCCCTTGCTACTTAAAGTACATGGGAAGATCTTTGCTACCGATGAGTGTAGCCGTGACCTACAAGAATCTTTTCAAAAGATTAAGGAGGCTATATCCATCTCTCAACAAAGGCAAAAGGCTGCTGCTGACAAGCACAGAAGGGCCTTAACATTCAAAGAAAATGATTGGGTCTTACTTAAGTTTCCCAAGGCTCGATTGAGGCAAACGATTGGCAAAAATCCTAGGGGCCATCAAAAGTATTATGCTAAGCTAGCAAAAAGATACTATGGTCCTTTCCAAATCTTGAAGCCCATCGATGAGATGGCTTATCAACTCAACTTGCCCAACCATTGGCTCATACACAATGCTTTTCATGTGAGCCTACTTAAGCCCTACAAATGAGAGCCACCGAGTGAAGAAATTATTGAAGACCCTCTCAAAATCGAAGACCAAGAAGAGGTGCTACAACTCGAAGCTATCCTTCGGCATGAAGACAAGGTACTACGACATGGTAAGATTATCCGACGGTATCTTATTAAGTTCAAAACATTTTCCTTTTGAAGATGCTAGATGGATGTAAGGAATACAGCTTAAGGATAGTATAAACCTTGGCAATGCTTACAATGCCACATTAGAATAGGCAAATGTATAAATTTCTTTTAAATGACCAATGTTTTTTTCTTATAAGACTAGTTCTCTTTTTATTGTGCACAAATTTAAATAGTATGCATGCTTAGAATCATGTTTGTGATGAGGGTGTCTCTCAAATACCAAGTAGAATTTGTCACTCTACGTGGGAGAATGAAATGGACTAAAGAGTAGACGTGCTTGCGGTAGCTATGTCTCCCAAGCACCAAATGGATTAGTCATCCATCTTGGAAAGATGTTGTAGGGTAAAAGGAAATCCTCTACCCGCTAAGCAAGGTTGACTAATGACTAAGGCTTTATCTCTTCTACCTCATGGTCGAGGATGACAATCACTCTACTTGGGAGAATGAAATGGACTAAAGAGCAGACATGCTTGCGGCAGCTATGTCTCCCAAGCACCAAATGGATTAGTCATGTCGTGGGGTAAAAAGGGATCCTCTACCCGCTAAGCAAGATTGACTAATGACTAAGGCTTTATCTCTTCTACCTCATGGTCGAGGACGACTATGATTTCAAGAGAGAGGTAATGTCATAAAAATCTAATATCTAACCAATCCAAATGATTTTCTCATATTAAATTGATCACTTAATGTGGGAGAATAGACGGGAACAAGGGATAGACAAGAACAAGGGTTAGAATATAGGCATGTGCTTTTGGGTCTATCTCGACACGTGGCCAATGGTAAAGGGACCCAAATGAGAGATGATCTGTCAAAGAGAAAGGTTAGCTAATGAAGCTTAAATACCTTAGGGTTAGCTAGTGTTAAAAGTCCTTTGACCTTAGGTAAGATAGGGTTGAGCTTGAGAGCTTGAGGTGGGAACCCGCCGGCCCAAGCTTGAGGTGCTTGTCATGCTTGATGACTAAGGTGCTTGAGGTGCTTGTCGTGCTTGCTGACTAGGGAGCTTGAGGTGCTTGTGGGAACACTACCCAATCTTTAGGTGCTTTGTCATGCTTGCTGACTAAGATGCTTGAGGGTAATGTGTGCAAAAGTCAAATCCTATCCCTACAAGGAGGGGGCGAGCCCTACAAGAGGGGGGTAGAGAGAGCACACACACACCCTCACACAAGGTAAGCTTGGTACAAAGAAAGCATTGAGGACACTTGTCAAGTTCCTCCTCATGTTGCCCTCATGGTGTGCCTAGAGCCTATTGGTTGGCCTCCCAACGGGTCCAATGATAATTTAGTAGATTTAGTTAATTGTTTTTGCATTTATCAAGTCCTCTCCTTGTGCGCGTATGTCGCACGTGTCAATGCAAGGAACTTGCCGATACACCGTGTGCGAGCCACAAATGGCTCCAAGCACACAACAAGTCTAAACTAGTAAGCTCAAAGAAGGCGATGGTGTGTCACTCACCGCTCTATGCTTGCTTTGTGGAGGATTCCTCGCCGCGAAGAAGAAGGAGCCGCCACGCTCAACCGCTTCGCCGCCGCCGTCGTGCCTTCGTAATGCTCGATCGCCCACTCTCTCTCTCTCTCTCTCTCTCTCTCTCTCTCTCTCTCTCTCTCTCTCTCTCTCTCTCTCTCTCTCTCTCTCTCTCTCTCTCTCTCTCTCTCTCTCTCTCTCACACACACACACACACACACACACACACACACACAAGGAGGTGAAGAAGAAGAAGATGGAGATGGAGATGGAGCAAGAGCACTCTTCTATTGCACAAATGAGAGAATGAGTGGATTTTAGGTTTAGTTGACTTTTATATGAGCTCGCCCCATTCACACTTGGGCGCCCATGCTTAGCCAACTAATCCCTTGAATGTTCCAGTTAGAGTGCGCCTCTCATCGGCGATCACTCTTACCCTTTTCCTATTGGACCGACAAGCCCGGTACCTGACTCTACCAAATAAATAATACAATGTCTGCCGTAGGTTAGAACGTCCGTCCTAGGTGATAGGGTGTCCGTGAGCCGTGAGGGTTAACATGCCCCCCTTCCTGATGTAGATTCCGTCCTCGGAAGCTATTGAGTTGAAGCTTGTTCGTCGAGGTGGAAGAGTATTTGAGATTAATGTCCTTAGCCTTCTTCAGTCATTGCAAAATCAAACAACATTGGCACAGTAATTGCATTCTCATAAGCGATTAAAAAGCATATGTAGTTTTAGGCAGACAAATTGATTGGTAATAGAATTTTAAACAATTTGTCAGCAATAAACATTAAATTGCAATGTAATCAAATGCATAAACAGATGTAAAGGTAAAAAATTAAACAAGTCTGGGGTCGCTAATTTAACGATCGAAAGGCACTAGAGATCGACTATTAATAACATGGGTAAGCTTCTTAATTTTCTCTGGTCAATTAAGTTTTTTAATCGCGAGAGCGAAGTATTTCATGTTCGAGGGCTGACTAGAGGCTATACCTAGAAGACCTTGTAGTTAAGCTACGATAAAAGGAATTTCTCATGAAATCATCGCCTGACTGATTACCTTTTCTTTGACCCCCCAAAGTCTTTTCACAGTGATTCAATTTTGATGTGTGTGCTTATTTTGTATGCCTTGGGTGAAGGAGTACGAGCGGAAGTGCGACACGAGAGAGAGTGCGAGAAGAAGAGCACGACAATATGGTGAACTAGCTCTACTGTAATGTGTAGAGCATAGTGAGTTCTTATTAGGTTTTTACAAAAGAATATGTGTATATACCTGGCGGCCCGTCCACTTACCTGGGCGACCACATTGGGCTTTATACCCCAACAACCTCCCACTTAAAGTCCAATGTGGTACTTTAAGTGTGAGAGAAGCTACTATACAAGCTAATATACAAGAGATGTAGAGAAGTGATGTACTACCCTACACCTAACTGCTTGCGAAAATGCGCAAAGCTCTCTGAGGGAAGTCCTTTTGTAAGTAGATCAGCAGGATTTTCTGTGGTGTGAACTTTGACAAGCTGAAGTTGCTTATCCTCGAGCATTTCCCTGATGAAATGATACTTCACATCCACATGCTTTGTCTTTGAGTGATAAACTGGATTGCGAGCCAATTGTATAGCACTTTGACTATCACAATATAACACAGGCATCTCTTCTTTGATTCCCCAATCTGTTACTAGTCGATTAAGCCAAATTGATTCTTTGCAAGCCTCTGATGCTGCAACATATTCAGCCTCTGTAGTAGACTGAGTAACACAATCTTGTAATCTAGAACGCCATGATACTGCTCCACCAGCCAATGTAAAGACATACCCTGACATAGACCTTCGGTTGTCTAAGTCACCTGCATAATAATCTGAGTTTATAAAACCCTTTACACTTAGCTCCTGACTCCCATAGCATATACGCATACTCTTTGTAGCTTTCAGGTATCTCAATATTCCTTTCACTTCCTCCCAATGTTTCTTGCCTGGGTTTGACATGTATCGACTTACTACTCCCACTGCAAATGCAATGTCTGGGCGAGTAGCAATCATTGCATACATCAAACTACCCACTGCAGACGCATATGGAATCTTATCCATTTCAGCCTGTTCTTCCTCAGACACAGGACAATCTTGTTTGCTAAGTTTCACATATGGTGGAAATGGAACACTCAGTGCCTTTCCCTTCTCCATATTGAAACGTTGCAAAACCTTGTCAATATACTCTGTTTGAGATAACCAAATCAACTTCTTTGATCTGTCTCTCTCAATGCGCATACCAAGTATATGACTTGCCTTACCCATGTCTTTCATGTCAAACAATTTTGCCATCTTTGACTTCAAAGCTGAAATTTCTTCCAAGTGCTTGCCAACAATCAACATGTCATCCACATACAAAATAAGGATCAGCCAACTACCATCCTTAGCTTTCTTTGTATATAGACAGTGATCAAACTCACTATGTTTGTAGCCTTGAGAAAGCATAAACTTGTGGAATTTATGGTACCATGCCCTCGGTGATTGTTTTAAGCCATAAAGACTCTTTAACAACTGGCATACCCAATCTTCCTTGCCTTTCTCAACAAACCCTTTTGGCTGCTGCATGTAAATTTCCACATCTAAATCACCATGCAAGAACGCTATCTTGACATCCATTTGGTGCAACACCAAATCTAATATGGCAACCAATGCAAGAAAGCATCTCAATGTAGTCATCTTGACCACCGGAGAGAAGACTTCATCAAAGTCAATGCCTTGTTCTCTCTTAAAGCCCTTGGCAACAAGCCTTGCTTTGTACTTTGGCTGACTATCATGAGCGGTGATCTTATACCTGTAAACCCATTTACAAGGTAGAGCCTTTTTGCCCTGTGGTAATTTAACTAGCTTCCATGTCTTGTTTTTATGCAGAGCTGTCATCTCTGACTGCATGGCCAATTGCCAATTCCCGGAGTCCTTCATTTGCACTGCTTCCTTGTAACATGAAGGCTCATTGCAATCAGTCAACATGACATAGTTCATAGATGGAACAAACCTATCAGGAGGTCGCGTGACATGTCCAGATCTACGCACAATAGGTGGCTCAGGCTCAACCACAACCTGTGGTTCCACTCTATCCTGCCCTTGCTCCTCTTGAGCCCTGACATTTTGTCTTGCACGTGCAGGTCCATCTTCTTGGAAGACAACTCTTCTAATCTCCTCAACCCTCTCTGGTTTAGAATGATATTTGGATTCATTAAAGTGAACATCATTGCTGCAGACAACCTTTCTGGATTCGGGATCCCAAAGTCTGTACCCCATCTCACCAGAATTAACATAGCCTAGAAAGATGCACTTTCTACTCTTTGGCTCAAGTTTGTTCCTAAATTCCTTTGGAACGTGAGTATATGCCTCACAACCAAAGACTCTGAGATGCTTGTATGAGGGCATTTTGCCTGACCATACCATCTCTGGCATTGAATCCTTCTGAAAAACCTTGCTAGGAGATCTATTTACAAGATGAACAGCTGTTGATACAGCTTCAGCCCAAAACCCATTTGGCAGTTGTGCATTAGACAACATACTTCTGACCTTCTCTTGTATGGTCCTATTCATCCTCTCAGCAACACCATTTTGAGGAGGATTGTAAGGAGCAGTAAGTTCACATTTTATACCTTTTGACTCACAAAAGTCCTGAAAGGCCTTTTGTGAGTCACAAAAGTCCTGAAAGGCCTTTGAAACATACTCTTGTATGGTCCTATTCATCCTCTCAGCAACACCATTTTGAGGAGGATTGTAAGGAGCAGTAAGTTCACGTTTTATACCTTTTGACTCACAAAAGTCCTGAAAGGCCTTTGAAACATACTCTCCACCATTGTCAGTGCGTAAGCATTTAAGCTTCTTGCCACTCTGATTCTCCACAAGTGTCACAAACGTTTTGAAAACACTAAACGCTTCATCCTTGTGCTTGAGAAAGTAAACCCATACTTTCCTCGAGTAATCATCTATAAATGTCATAAAGTAAGGAGCTCCCCCTAGAGATAGGTTAGGCATAGGTCCACACAAATCATTATGAACAAGTGCCAACTGTGTATCTCTTCTACAGCTTCTATGCTTATGTGGCTGCTGTGTTTGCTTACCATACAGACAATGTTCACAGAATTCAAAATCATTAAATGAAAATCCAGGCAAATAACCAGAACGAGACAAGATTTCCATTCCCTTCTTGGACATATGTCCTAACCGGCTATGCCACAAAGAAACGTTCGGCTGCTCGGTTACATTGATTACATTTTTAGAGACATTTG
The DNA here is from genome assembly GCF_014529385.1 of Adiantum capillus-veneris. NCBI lineage: Eukaryota > Viridiplantae > Streptophyta > Polypodiopsida > Polypodiales > Pteridaceae > Adiantum > Adiantum capillus-veneris. The sequence goes on along the minus strand of NC_140943.1, from coordinate 11,252,269 downwards.
ATACATAAATCATGTAAAGTCCTCCAGACTTTACTCCATGTGCTACTGTCATAGAACCCTTGGATATCTTCCACATGTTCTTTCCAAAAGTGGTGACGTAGCCAGCATCATCAAGTAAACTTGTGCTGATCAAGCTCTTTGTAATTGCAGGAACATGTCTCACATTCTTCAGCGTGAAAGAAGAGCCATTCTGAAACTTCAATTGAACATCTCCAACACCTAAGATCTCACATGTCTGCCCATTGCCTAGCCGAACATGATCTTTAGTGGTCACATAAGAGGTAAACCACTCCTTGTTTGGAGACACATGAAGTGATACCCCTGAGTCTATAATCCAGTCACCCAGTGCATTTCCATCAGATGTTGTAAGAAGAGTTGAGTCCATTGTATTCTTCAAGAAGTAGATGTCTCTTGACACTAGACTGTCATCCTCTGCAACAGTGTTTGTCACATTTATTTCTTGAATCTTCACTGAGGACTTGTTCTTCTCACCATGGTCTTCAGCTTTCTCTTTGCCTTTTTCTGCTTTCCATTCTCTGCAGTCTCTTTTCATGTGACCCTTCTTGCCACAATGGTAGCATTCTATGTCACTCTTGCCTTTAGCACTGCGGGACTTGCTACGAGACTGATTCCTCTTTCCACCTTTGTACTTTTCTTTGGTCCTTCCCCTGACAACTAAGGTTGTTCCTTTGCCTTTGTCCATTGTCTTTCTATTGGTTTCTTCAGTAAGCAGACTTCCTTCTACACCTGCTATGTTCAAACCATCTAGAGGTGCAAAATTACTCAAAGCTGTGCGAAAAGTGTCCCAAATCTCCGGCAATGTGATCAACAGGAACATAGCTCTAACAGGTTCATCAAACTTGACACCTTGAGCTGACAACTGACTATAGATTGTGTTGAATTCATTCAGATGATTGGACATAGGTGTCCCTTCTTTCATCTTCAAGTCAACAAGCTTCTTAAGCCAGTATACCTGTGAAGCTGCACTCTGCTTCTCATAAAGATCACTCAGCTTTAACCATGCTTGATAAGCCGACATCTCGTCTGCTACATTGAAGTAAACGCTTTCTGCCAAAGTCAGCATAATGGTAGAAAGTGCCAATTCATCCATTTCGCTCCATTCATCTTCGTCCATATCTTCTAGTTTTATCCCCTTGAGCTTTATAGGTTTTATATGCTTCTTTTGTACCAACACGTGCCAAATCTGCTTCTTCCACAATGGGAAATTGGTTCCATCCAGCTTCTTGATATTGTAAAGAGCAGTGTCCTGTGATCCAGCCATAGCTACGCTTCACAGTAGTTTACTTTCCTGGGAAAAATTCGGCAGAGTTTCCCCTGTAAACTGACCTCTGAACCAATATCAACCTGTCAAATGAACCAAGAAAGCTTCAGATTCTGCATAAATTTTGGCAGAGTCTCCTTTGTAAATGGCTCTGGTGTACTAAAAACAGCTCAAAAAACCACTGTCTCTCTAACACTGTAAGCTGTGGGTAAACCTGTCCTGCACCTGTACTGTCTCTGACTGTCCTGTCACTGTCCTGTAAGCATAGACTGCGACAATGCCTCAACGGCAGTAAAGCAAAGATGCAATCCCAACTGTCTAACTCACAGTCAATACATCCTAGCTGCCTATCTAAGGGTGCTCGAGGGATCACTCCAAGACTTGTATCACCGAAAGGATCTCAACATTCGAGAATCCCCCAGCTCAATAAAACCTCACTCGACCCTCAACAAAGGCTGCAGTAAATCTGACAGTACATAGACTTCCCACAAAGTCATACATCCACAAATTTCCCACTGTATGCTGTAACCGCTGCGGCGGTTGTTTGCTGCGTGACTCACAGCCAGCAAACCCTCAACAGACATACATCATCTCTGACAATACATCCCATGTGGAAATACCTGCAATGTCAGGATGAAATCTGGAATATCAAGCAGCAAACACAAGCTACCTGATGAACTAGTGGATATCGCCTACAGTCTGTGTGTAGATGCGCCCGTGTCGTATGTGACACGCCTCCAAGAACTGTGAGCCGTCCTTCGATGTGTAGACAGCTACAAATCAACACTCTGGGAGTGTCGATATCCTCAGCACCTGCAGTCGTAGGCCGAAAACCCCAAATTTGCAGAGTCGGATCTGCACCCGTTGAGACCACGTAGTCGAAAATGACCTACGCAGAACTTTGTCGAAGCCGAACGGTGACCGAGATGACCTCAGAATGAAATTCTGAGCACACCGAGCCCTACGGGCTCACCCACAAGATTTGGGGCCGTGTCTTTGCCTGTCGAATTTCACTCCAATCTGAGCTGGTGACTCTAGCCTCCTGCAGTGCTGCCCCGAGCCTCGATCTAAGCTCTGATACCAGTTGAAGGAGTACGAGCGGAAGTGCGACACGAGAGAGAGTGCGAGAAGAAGAGCACGACGATATGGTGAACTCACTCTACTGTAATGTGTAGAGCATAGTGAGTTCTTATTAGGTTTTTACAAAAGAATATGTGTACATACCTGGCGGCCCGCCCACTTACCTGGGCGACCACATTGAGCTTTCTACCCCAACATTGGGTTTTTTGCCTTTCAAGGAAAAGCGCCCACACTGGGAACCTCTAGGGCTCTAGTACCATAGGCGATACATGTGAGTGAAGTACCCAATCAAGCTGAGATTTCTCTTCCAGCTTAAGATTTTACATTGTGGCACTTTGATTTGTTTTTGTTTGTTCGTTTTCAGCATTTTAATTTTGTAACTTTGGGGGGTCATATAACACTGTTACCCTCCCCAGGCTCATCACACTAGTAAACTCCCTTTATAATACTTAAGCTAAAGGTCAATAGGGTCAAGCCCACTAGAAAGCCCTAGTACATTTCACACAATGCTGCCTAAATCAGATTAAGAACCTAAGTAACCATTGATTATTAGGAAGGCATTCCCCATGGTATTAAGAGAAGATCTCTAACACCTAACTTGGTCAAACTAGCTTAGTCGGACTGCTTGATTTTTAAACCTAGACAAGTGATTATGACAAAAAATTACATTGAATTAAATGTTTGTTACTAAGCAAATGTGTTGGATATTATGCTACCAATCACAATCAAAGCAGACAATCATAGATGCAAAAAAGATAAGGGGCAATGCTAATGGACAAGAAACACCTGTTTGTGTCGATGGTCACGCTTGATTTGAAGAGTGAGTCGAGATAAAGATTCCATGAAGGTCCAAATCCTAACCACAGCAACATGTTCCTGTACACACTATGAAACACAAGAATACCACTAGGAGGCACATCAGTGGGAAAAAAGAAATTTGGTAATCACTAAACTCTAAAACAGAAACACTCCTATCATATTAATCCTACCTACCCTCCATCACTCGAGTGACGAGGATCAAAAGTATTTGATGACATAGGTTTCTGTTTCAGTGTACCGAATGTGAATGTGTAGGTCTAGGTCAATGTTTTGACTTTTATTGTGCATATTCGTTTCCTAATTGCTCTTGCTCTTTATTATTTTTCTTTTTTGTGAGTATAAGTCTTTATATATACATTCCCTAAGATTGGTGATTGAGAGGTCAGGGAAAAAAGGTTGAGAGGGGAGCAAGTGAATGATGGATGTCAGCAAACACTCCCCCCTTCCTTGGGTAGATCATGTCGTTTGAAATGAGCTTGTCACCCTTTGAAACCAATTGTTCCAGTTGGTAATAGGTGAGGATTTTTTCCAGTAGTTTTCTATTAGCTTAGGTACCTCATCGAGTTGCAAGGGTGGTAAGATACTCTCCCAGGATCGAACTTGAAGTGGTTCATCAGGTGATTCTTGAACACTGGGAGGTGTGGATTCCTTTGTAGCTTCATGGAGGTCCACTATTGTAGGCGGAGGATGTGGAGAAGCTTTTACCTCTATAGATGCATTACATGAGGAGCTAGAAGCTTCATGGGACTTCCCCCTTCCTAAGCTAGGCGGAACAAATTGCTCTTTCTTCGGTACCCAAACTAGCTCTGGAACGGGTGTGTAGTATTCTGTGATTTTTTTCTTTCCGTGATCGTTGATTCGTTTTGGAGCTACGGGGTTGGGCTCGCATGGGTCAGGTGACAAGTAAGAACACAATCTACGTTTTGGCACCCAGATTTGATCATTTCCTTGATACTAGCCTTGGGCTTCCAATAGTCGTTTAGGAATCCAACGCCACATTTTCTTACTTTTCTTGGACCGAGTGGCACGTTTCTTGCAAGGCTTCTGTTTTTTAGTACTAGCCATGGTCGCTAAAGAAGCTTTAGGGACCCACTTTTATGTTTTCTTTGTTATATCAGGATGAGTCTTGTCAAAAGCTATATGCATTGCTTGTAGCATATTTAAGGGTACGGGCATTTCATCCCCCTCAGGTGTTACCCAGGTAGTCCCTCTGTTTCCCCAAGTGTCCATGGTTGCTGCTAGGTGGACCCAATCCACATTGTCCGACTCAGTCATTCCAGGTAGTACATCCATATAAGGAGAATCTTTCCCAACATTAGTGTCCGCTTTACACGTGTAACAATACTGCAATGGGGCCGAGTGAACTGTGGTGTCAGATCTATGATCAATTATAAACCTGTTTCCTAGAGGATGTGCTCGACCTGTCACAAGATCCACTCGAATGATAGAATCTTGAAACTGCAGGTAGACATGGTTTTTAGACCAGTCATGCACCATTTTTGCTTCCCTCATGAAAGGACGTCCTAAGATCATCTCAGATGCCATAGTGTGCTTGGAGAAATCCATAACAATGAAGGTAACCCTTATTTTATGTCCAAACACCTTGATCTTGAGATCTTCTAGCATCCCAATAGTTTTAACAATAGACCCATTGGCCATCTTCACTACTATGGTTGTGGTCGCAAGGTGAGGTCTTCCCATATTTTCCCAGCAATTTTTAGTCACAATGCTAACCCCAGTGCCACCATCAAGGATTCCCTTCACAGTTAATCCCTTAGTAGTGATTGGTATAGTCGCATTAGATTCATCACCCTCAAAGTATTGTCCCAACTTGTTAACAGGTATTTCTATAACAAGGTTCTCATCTAAGTTGGGTTGTGGATCTAAGTGTTCCTCCTCTATTGGCATCTCCCCAGCTCCATCCATCTGTGCAAATTGTGGTAGCCCAAACTTCAGTTCTCCATTGAGGAAGGCTCGAAGGGCTGAGACTAGCTCGGGGTCTTTATATAGTTAGGACATGATGGTGGTTCTAACTTCTGAAGACATGAAATCCATCAATTTGGCAATGTTTAACGGCACCTTTTGGCCTTGAGTCCCTTGACGTGGGGAAGATGGGATCTCCATTTCTTCGATAGGATCAGGTAGTCCCTCTGTAAACATTCTTTCCATCAAGAAGTGAGTACGCCCACTTTCCCATGACTTTAAGTCACTTTCTTCTTGGATGACACTAGGTATGTCCAAGGGTCTATGGACTTGGTGAGGTTGTTGTTGCGTAGGGAACACGGTGTCTGTAATCTGGATCTTCCTAGGTGCTGGTTCTAGATCCCTTTGGGTATCTTCTACCAAACTCCTTAATTGCTTGACTCGCTCAATCTCCTTTGTAGGGTTTGGGTAAGTTCCTATCTTCTTTTTGGATCCTAGCCATTGTGGCTCATGAAGATCTTCCTTGTTGGTTTCTATGTTAGTGGTCGTTTCTATGTTAGTGGTCGTTTTGGTCTCCATGGTTTCACCTGAATCAGAATCTTCTTCAGCGTCGTTCATATATACGGGGTCGTCACCAGTCCCTATGTTGGTCTTTGAACTGGGGTTTGACTTTGCTACTTTTTGCGATCTCTTTCTTCGTGTTTTCTTCTTTTTTTGAGATTGGGCAATTGATGCCATGTCTCTTTCCTCAAGAATATAATTTTGTTTTTGGAGCATCGATCGTGTGAGTACGTTTACTGGTACCACGGGTGTACTTGGTGATGGCTCCTCGGTAAATTCAATCAAGTTTAATGGCGTGATCTTCGGTACATTTGGATTATTTGGACATTGGGCAATCAAATGATCTATGCCACATTGATTACACATGAGTATCGGCATTGTAGACGTGCTCGCTTGATTGGTTTGCATTAGTGTGGCGTTCTTTTGTAGCCTAATAGGACACTCGGCTACACGATGTGGACCTCCACACTCATAGCATTGAAGAGGTGGTCTCTTAACGGTGTAATTGATATTTTGGCCTCTTGCCGCAAGAGCAGCTACTTGATATACAAGTTTGACTTGTCCCCAATAGTCCTCCATGTAGTATTGTGGACTTTCTTCAAGCACATCCATCCCATAGGCGATATTAGGATCTATATCTTTCTCATAGCCTTCCAAACAAGAAATAGATGACTCACAACCCACTTGATTCACAGAAGTGATTCTCAGATGTGGTGGTTGCAGCCCTAGCACTGGAGGTGGTAAGGGTGTTGTTTGAACAACATGTTGGGCCCTAGGGACCATGTGTTGTGCTGTTTGTTCAAGAGGTGGGTCCGTGTGCGCTCCTTGCCGCACTGTCGAAGCAAGGGACTTGCCAATACACCGTATGCGAGCCACAAACGGCTCCAAGCACACAACAAGCCTAAACTAGCAAGCTCAAGAAAACAAAGGGTGTGTCACTCACCGCTCTACGCTCGCCTTCGTGGTGGATTCCTCGCCGCGATGAAGAAGAAGCTGCAGTCGTGCCGCGCTCAACCGCTTCGCCGCCGTCGTGCCTTCGTAATGCTCGATCGCACACACACTCTCCCTCTCTCTCTCTCTCTCTCACACACACACAAGGAGGTGAAGAAGAAGAAGATGGAGATGGAGCAAGAGCACTCTTCAATTGCACAAATGAGAGAATGAGTAAAAATTAGGTTTAGTTGGCTTTTATAGGAGCTCACCCCATTCACACTTGGGCACCCATGCTTAGCCAACTAATCCCTTGAATGTCCAAGTTAAAGTGCGCCTCTCATCGACGATCACTCTACCTTTCCCTATTGGACCGACAAGCCCGGTACCTGACTCTACCAAATACATAATACACGTCCATCGTAGGTGATGGGTGTCCGTGAGCCGTGAGGGTTAACATGCCCCCCTTCCTGATGTAGATTCCGTCCTCGGAAGCTATTGAGTTGAAGCTGGTTCGTCGAGGTGGAAGAGCATTTGAGATGAATGTCCTTAGCCTTCTTCAGTCACTGCAAAATCAAACAACATTGGCACAGTAATTGCATTCTCTTAAAAAGCATATGCAGTTTTAGGTAGACAAATTGATTGGTCAAAGAATTTCAAACAATTTGTTAGCAATGAACATTAAATTGCAATGTAATCAAATGCATAAACAGATGTAAAGGCAAAAAATTAAACAAGTATGGGGTCGCTAATTTGACGGTCGAAAGGCACTAGAGATCGAATATTAATACCATGGATAAGCTTCTTAATTTTCAGTGGTCAATTAAGTTGTTTAATCGCGAGAGCCAAGTATTCATGTTCGAGGGCTGACTAGAGGCTATATCTAGAAAACCTTGTAGTTAAGCTACCATAAAAGGAATTTCTCATGAAATCATCGCCTGGCTGATTACTTTTTCTTTGACCCCCCAAGGTCTTTTCACAGTGATTCAATTATGATGTGTGTGCTTATTTTGTATGCCTTGGGTTTTTTGCTTTTCAAGGAAAAGCGCCCACACTGGGAACCTCTAGGGCTCAAGTACCATAGGCGATACATGTGAGTGAAGTACCAAATCAAGCTGAGATTTCTCTTCCAGCTTAAAATTTTACATTGTGGCACTTTGATTTTTTGCTTGTTCATTTTCAGCATTTTAATTTTGTAACTTTGGGAGGTCATATAACACTGTTACATTCCCCAGGCTCATCACATTAGTAAACTCCCTTTATAATACTTAAGCTAAAGGTCAATAGGGTTAAGCCCACTAGAAAGCCCTAGTACATTTCATACAATGCTGCCTAAATCGGATTAAGAACCTAAGTAACCATTGTTTATTAGGAAGGCATTCCCCATGGTATTAAGAGAAGATTTCTAATACCTAGCTTGGTCAAACTAGCTTAGTCGGACTGCTTGATTTTTAAACCTAGACAAGTGATTATGACAAAACATTACATTGAATTAAATGTTTGATACTAAGCCAATGCGCTGAATATTATGCTACCAATCACAATCAAGGCAGACAAACATAGATGCAAAAAGATAACGGCAATGCTAATGGACAAGAAACACCTGTTTGTGTTGATGGTCGCGCTTGATTTGAAGGTTCCATGAAGGTCCAAATCCTAACCACAGCAACACGCTCCTGTACACACTATGAAATACAAACAATACCTCTAGGAGGCACATCAGTGGGAAAAGAGCTCTTTGCTAATCACTCAACTCTAAAACAGAAACACTCCTATCGTACTAATCTTACCTACCCTCCATCATTCAAGTGATGAGGATCAAAGGTGTTTTATGGCATAGGTTTCTGTTTCACTGTACCAGATGTGACATGTGTAGGTCTGAGTCAATGTTTTGACTTTAATGTGCATACTCGTTTGCTAATTGCTCTTGCTCTTTTTTTTTTGTTTTTTTTTGTGAGTATAAAGCTTTATATGTACATTCCCTAAGATTGGTGATTGAGAGGTCAGGGAAAAAGGTTGAGAGGGAAACAAATGAATGATGACTGTCAGCAAACACTCCCCCCTTCCTTGGGTAGATCATACCGTTTGAAATGAGCTTGCCACCCTTTGAAACCAATTGTTCTAGTTGGTAATAGGTGAGGATTTTTGCCAGTAGTTTTCTATTACCCTAGTTGCCTTGTCAAGCTGCAAGGGTGGTAAGGTACTCTCCCAGGATCGAACTTGAAGTGGTTCATTAGGTGATTCTTGAACACTGGGAGGTGTGGATTCTTTTGTAGCTTCATGGAGGTCCACTACTATAGATGGAGGTTGTGTAGAAGCTTTTACCTCTATGGATGTATTACAGGAGGAGCTAGAATCTTCATGGGACTCCCCCCTTCCTGAGCTAGGTGGAACAAATCGTTCTTTCTTTGGTACCCAAACTAGCTCGGGAGCGGGTGTGTAGCATTCTGTGATTTTTTTCTTTCCACGATCATTGATTCGTTTTGGAACTACGGGATTGGGCTCACTTGGGTCAGGTGATAGGTAAGATTACACTTTACGTTTGGACACCCAGATTTGATCATTTCCTTCATAGTATCCTTGGGCTTCCAATAGTCGTTTAGGAATCCAACGCAACGTTTCTTTACATTTCTTGGAGCGAGTGATACGTTTCTTACAAGGCTTCTATTTTTTAGCACTAGCTATGGTCACTAAAGAAGCTTTAGGGACCCACTTGTATGTTTTCTTCGTTACATTAGGATGAGTCTTGTCGGAAGTGATATGCATTGCTTGTAGCATATTTAAGGGTATAGGCATTTCATCCCCCTCAGGTGTTACCCAGGTCGTCCCCCTATTTCCCCAAGTGTCTATGGTTGATGCTAGGTGGACCCAATCTACATTGTCCGACTCAGTCATCCCAGGTAAGATATCCATATAAGGAGAATCTTGGCCAATGTCTGTATCCTTCTTACAAGTGTAACAATATTGTAGTGGGGCCGAGTGAACTGTGGTGTCAGAGCGATGATCAATAATGGTTTTACTCCCTAAGGGGTGTACCTTACCAGTCACCAAATCCACTCTAAGGACAGAGTCTTGGAATTGCAAATAGACATGATTTTTAGACCAATCGTGAACCATTTGTGCTTCCCTCATGAATGGTCGTCCTAAAATCATCTCATATGACATAAGGTGTTTAGAGAAATCCATTACAATGAACGTATGTCGTACCTTGTGTCCTAGAACTTTGATCTTAAGATCCTTGAGCATCCCCATAGGTTTGGCTATGGTACCATTTGCCATCTTTACCACAATGTTAGTAACACTAAGGCGGGGTTTTCCCATGGATTCCCAACAATCTTTTGTAACGATGCTAACTCCCGCACCACCATCAAGAATTCCCTTTATAGTTAATCCCTTGGTAGTGATGGGTAGGGTCGCATTAGACTCGTCGCCTTCAAAATACTGCCCTAATTCGTTAATGGGTACCTCGATCACAGACTCGTGTCCATCTAAGTCAAGTGATTGCACATGATTTTCCTCATCAATCATAATCGAGTCAGGCCTATTTGGTTGCGCAAACTGCGGTAATCCCGTTCGTAGCTCTCCGTTAAGGAATGCTCGAAGTGCAAGGAATAACTCAGGATCTCCATACAGCTTTGCTATGATCGTGGTTCGGACCTCAGAAGACATGAAGTCCACTAGTTTGGCAACATTCATTGGGGTTTTACAGGGTGTAGGTCCTTGACTAGGAACTGGTGAGGATGGAATCTCATATTCCTCAATGGGATCAGGTATTCCTTCGTTAAACATCCTTTCCAACAAGAAGGGTGTATGCTCACTTTCTGATGTCCCGTCCTCACTCCCTTCTTGGATGATACTAGATATGGCTAACCGTCTATGGTTCATGTGGGTGGATGAACTTGCGTGGGAAACACTGTGTCATGAATTTTGACATGCATGGGTTCTGGTTCTAGTTTCCTTTGAGTCTCCTCCACTAAACCTCTTAGATGTTTCACCTGCTCAATCTCGTCTACTGGGTTTGGGTACGTCCCAATCTTCTTTTTACGATTCTTCCCTTTTTGCCCCTGCGGTTTATCTTGGGGGTCTTGGATTGGATTTGGAAACACTTGTGGTGTTTTCAAAGGCTCTTTATGGTTTTCTCTCATTCGGTTTTCATTTGGTTCCATGTTACAGTTTTCTTTGTCGGTCTTTCCCTTTGTGGTATTGGTTCTAGTCTCCATTGTCTCAACTGAATCTGAATCATCCTCGAGGTCATTCATATACACGGGGTCATCTCCTGTTCCTATGTTTGTTTTGGAACTTGGCTTTGAATTTTCCGTATTCTGCGACTTCTTCCTTCGTGTCTTCTTTTTCTTTGCTTGGATAACTGACGCGGTATCTCTCTCTTCGAGGATATGTCCTGGCCCTTGAAGCATGGACCGTGTAATCGCATAAGCGGGTGCGACGGGTGGTATTGGCGATGTCACACTAGCAATTTCGACCAAATTCAGGGGTGTGATTTTAGGCGCATTTGGGTTATAGGGGCATTGGGCAATCAAGTGATCTATGCCACAACGATTACATGTGAGTATTGGCATTGCAGACGTGATCCCTTGATTCATTTGCATCTGTGCAGCATTCTTTTGCAGCCTAATAGGGCACTCCGCTACTCGATGTGGTCCACCACACTCGTAGCATTGAAGAGGTGGCCTCCTCGCCTGGGTGTTGATATTTTGACCTCTGGATGCGAGAGCAGCAGCTTGATAAACCGGCTTGACTTGTCCCCAACAATCTTCCATGTAGTATATAGGACATTCTTCCAATGTATCAAGTCCGTAGGCAATACTAGTGTCTATTTCCTCCTCACAGCCATCTGCATAAGCATTAGATGGCTCGCAACCCACTTGGTTCATAGGGGCGACTCTTGGATGCGGGGGCTGCGGTCCTAGCACAGGAGGTGGTAACGGTGTAGCTTGTACAACATTTTGAGATCTAGGGACCATGTGTTGCGGTAGTTGCTCAACAGGCGGAGTAGGCATCAATACAGGAGCTCGAGGCGCATCCGTCCAGGCTACAGGTGGTCTATTTGCCATCATACGTTTGATCATTAAACAATCCTTAGCTTGGTGACCATACCTACCACATGCGTTGCAAGTTCCATTAAATTTTACTCTAAACGTAGGGCACTCACTAGTGCTATGTGGACCTAAGCAAATGGAACACCATTGTTGCTCCCTTCTTGGATACATGTGACTATTTTGAGGGGGTCGATTATCCTTAAGAGACTCTTGGATTGCCTTGGTGAGGTCTGTCAAGAATGTCTCAAATACCTTTGGCTCATTGGCAATGGGCTTTGCAGTCATGGGTTCATACTCAATGGCTTGTGAGCTAGTGGATCTCGTGTCAGTAGACACCCTCATGCCTGCTATCATCAAGTTGTCCTCTAATTGGATTGCATTGACAGTGACATCTTCCCAGGTTGTGATACCTCTAATCACTAGTCCATTATAGATTCCTTCATTCCTCAACCCTCGAATGAATCGATCAAGCAGTTGGTTATTGTTGAAGCGCTCATTTACAGGGCAGCGAGAGTTTAAGTGCTTTAGACGACTAATGAAGTCCCTTACTGACTCTCCTTCCTTACGTTCGGCCTTCTGTAGCTGAGATGCTACACCCCAAAGCACACCTTCTCGTATGTACTCCTTTAGAAACAACCTTCGAAGGGTAGGGTAGATTGTTTTCTTGTCCACCCTTAGGGTCCTATACCAATCTCCAGCCTTCCCACTTAATGTCAAGCTTAAGGCATTGCACTTATGTAGTTCGTTGCGTTCCCCTAAGGAATCACATACTTGTTCAAACACTTCAATGTGTTTTCTAGCATCTTCGTCCCCATTGAATTTTTGTGTGAGTTTGGCAATTTGTACTGCCTTACTTCTAGGCTCTCTATCAGATGCGTGATGCATATTTTCCGCGATAGATCGACCTATGGTTTGAGCAAACGCTGCCAAGTCACCTATGTGAGGAGGTAGGGCCGGTGGAGGTACTCTTGGAATCATATGTGGGAGAGGAACGGGTATCGGTCTTGGCATATGTGTAGATGATGCAGGATATGGAACATAACCGGGCATAGGTCCACTCGGATAAGAGCTAGGGAGCGGCACTCGAGGAGCATGAACAAGTGGTACAATTGGAGGTGTGGGGGCCATGTGTGCATAAGGGGCTAGAGGCACATATGGTCGAGGCCCCATATTAGGTACTACGACACTAGGTAGTGGCACTGCGCTAACCGTAGATGTCATCGGTACATTCTCTGTCAGGCTTATCCCTGGAGTGAGCACTGTGTTTTCCTTAATAGAGGGTTGAGCCAAGTTAGGGAAGCTAAAGTTTTCGCTCGGAGGCTCAGATTGCATAGAGACCCCAGGTGAAATGACGTAAGATGGGTCCATGGGGCTCATTAGAGGAGTCTCCATTTGTGATAGAGTAGGCTGTTGAGCCTTGCTCGTATCCAGAAATCTCATGGGGCCAGTTGAGAGTATATTTACCCCTCGGTTTTGCCTTTCTGATTGAATAATGCCATGGATAACATTACAGATCATTTTCTGTTGATCTTCGATGCTCGTGGCACTAGAGGTGGATTGTACAATCTCTATCCATCCTACATGGTAGACGTGGCCAGAGTGTAGATCCGTCAACACCTCAGTGTGGAGGTCGTATGTCCAATTATCATTAATGAACAATCCTTCTAGAGTCGACCTGTTAACGGTTTCTTGTGAGGTAGAAGCAATGTTGCTCCCCGTGGTTTTACTTGTCACCAACGGTACTCTAGAGGGAACTTCTGAAGGAGGCAGCTCAACAGGGCCTTCTTGGTAAGAAGTTGGTAGGATATCCACATGGACACTCTTTGGGGGTGTGGGGTCCACGTGCGATGTGAAAGGAGAGTCCACTTCCCCACCCCCTTCGTGTGCTTCATTTGCATCAGGTTCCGAGCGAGTAGCTCTACCTAATGTTTCCATGAAACGGCTAAACATACTAGTACTAGGCTCTGGAGCTTCGGGAGGTGCATGGCCTTCTCTCTCAGTGTTTTGGGTAGGGTATGCTTCCATGATTTCTGAGTCGGAGGAGGAATCACTAGCGGCTATTTTAGGGTCTTGGGTGGTGCTACCTTGTGTCCCCGCTGAGGGTCTAGAGCTTATCGTGGATGGGTAATGGGTGTCCGTATGAACAGAGGCACCCTCAATATGCTCATGTTCTAACACCCGCCCAGAGCGTAAGTGCATGTGCTTCTGATACCCTAAGGTGTCAAAAAGCTGCTCTAGGAGGCCTTGTGACTAGTTTTTAGCGTGTTTTTTGTTTTTTTTTTGCTAGATTTTTTAGAGCGTGTCGTGGAATGGGCCGTGTGATAGCTCGAAACGAGCGTATCGGTCAGAGGGTCGTACCGTGCTTTACAGCCCTCCGTTTGGTCACTCTATGCCCTCGGAATCCCTAAAACTGTCAATTTCCAGTAGGGAACTAGGCCCAAACTAGAAAGTCTAAGGGTGCAAGTGGGAAGAGAAAGGAGGAGAGTGGAGGACTTGTCCCACATGCTCTCATTCTCTCTTGAGGGAGTAGGGTATATATATAAGAGTGAGTCTAGTATATATCATAAGACTGAGGACTGAGGCCTGGGCTTGGGCTTGGGCTTGGGCTTGGGCTTGGGCTTGGGAAACCGATCCCGATCTATCTTTTATACAAACCAACCCGTCCGTTTTAAGAGTCGCGTTTTTTATTTTCATTTTTTTATTATTATTATTTTTTTTTTTTCCAGACAACTTTTTTTTCTCTTTTTCTTTTTGATGCAGAAAATACAGAAATTGAAAACGCAGATATGCAGAAATTTCAGAAAACGCAGAAATTGAAAAAACGCAAATATGCAGAAAATTGAAAAATGCAAAAAATTGCAGAAATTGCAGAAAAAAACGCAGAAAATGCAAAAATTGCAGAAAATTAAAAAAACGCAGAAGTGCAGAAAATTGCAGAAATTGAAAACGCCGAACTTGAAAATGCAGAAATTGCGGAAATTGAAAAAACGCAGACAATAGCAGAAATTGAAACTTGCCAGCAAATGCAGAAAACGCAAAAAACAGAAATCTCCACACACTCCTTCCCTGCCTTTCCTATGATAGAAATTGCACCAGAAGAAAGCGTAAAGTGCTAACCGAGCTTAGTGTAGGGCATATCCCCGGCAACGGCGCCAAAAATGTGCGCTCCTTGCCGCACTGTCGAAGCAAGGGACTTGCCAATACACCGTATGCGAGCCACAAACGGCTCCAAGCACACAACAAGCCTAAACTAGCAAGCTCAAGAAAACAAAGGGTGTGTCACTCACCGCTCTACGCTCGCCTTCGTGGTGGATTCCTCGCCGCGATGAAGAAGAAGCTGCAGTCGTGCCGCGCTCAACCGCTTCGCCGCCGCCGTGCCTTCGTAATGCTCGATCGCACACACACTCTCCCTCTCTCTCTCTCTCTCACACACACACACACAAGGAGGTGAAGAAGAAGAAGATGGAGATGGAGCAAGAGCACTCTTCAATTGCACAAATGAGAGAATGAGTAAAAATTAGGTTTAGTTGGCTTTTATAGGAGCTCACCCCATTCACACTTGGGCGCCCATGCTTAGCCAACTAATCCCTTGAATGTCCAAGTTAAAGTGCGCCTCTCATCGACGATCACTCTACCTTTCCCTATTGGACCGACAAGCCCGGTACCTGACTCTACCAAATACATAATACGCGTCCATCGTAGGTGATGGGTGTCCGTGAGCCGTGAGGGTTAACAGTCCGGCATCAAGGCAGGCACTCGAGGTGTGTCTGTCCATGCTAAGGTTGGTCTATTGGCCATCGCACGCTTAAATACTATGCAATCCTTAGCTTGATGACCATACCTCCCACATGCATTGCAGTTCCCATTGAATTTTACTCTAAAAGTAGGGCATTCATTGGTACTATGCGGTCCATAGCATACTGAGCACCATTGCTGCTCCCTTCTTGGATACATATGATTGTTTTGCGGAGCACGATTGTCTCTAAGACTCTCTTGAATAGCCTTGGTGAGATCTGCTAAAGTCATCTCAGATATCTTTGGCTCCTTAGCAATAGGCTTTAGGGTCATTGGCTGATGCCCCGATGCTTGTGAGCTAATAGATTTAGACTCAACAGACACTCTTTCTCCTTGAATCATTAAATTATCCTCCAATTGGATCGCATTGGTGGTGACTGCTTCCCAAGTGGTGATACCTCTAATGACTAGGCCATTGTAGATATCCTCATGCCGTAATCCCCTAATGAATCTATCAAGCAATTGGTTATTGTTGAAGCGCTCATTTGGATTACAACGAGAATTCAAATGCTTCAAGCGACTTATAAAGTCTCTCACCGACTCTCCTTCCTCTCGTTGGGCTTTCTGGAGCTGAGAGGCTACACCCCAAAGCACTCCCTCTCGTATGTATTCCTTTAAGAACAGTCTCCAAAGAGTAGGGTAAATCGTTTTTTCTTCCACCCTTAGGGTTCTATACCAATCCCCATCCTTTCCTTTTAAGGTTAGGCTTAAAGCATTGCTCTTATGTAGGTCATTGTGTTCTCCTAGAGAATCGCATATTTGTTCAAACACTTCGATATGCTTTCTCACATCCCCGTCTCCACTAAATTTTTGTGTGAGCTTGGCTATTTGTACTGCCTTACTTTTAGGCTCTCTATCAGGCATGTTACGCATATTCTCAGTAATAGATCGACCAATAGCTTGAGCAAATGTTGCCAAGTCACCTAATTGAGCAGGCACCGTGGGTGGAGGTGCTCCAGAGACTACATGTGGAGTAGGTATTGGCATTGGGCTTGGCGCATAGGAAGCCCTTGGGTTCCACGTTGGGTACGATGTTGTGCCATGTGGTGGTCCATAGTTCATATGAGTGGCCCTAGGCATAGCAGACGTCGGATGTGACATGCTAATGCTAGCCGGTATAGTCCCATGGGAATAAGAACTTGTGTATTGTGGTTGTGGAGCATAGGTAGTTGAAACAATGGGAGGAGTAGAGACTACATGATTACGATGACCCATAGGTGCATACGATTGGTACGCACTTGTAGGTACTATTGCAGGCATTGCGCTACCATGTAGCGGTGCTTTACTAACAAACAAGGTCCATGGCATGTTTCTTGGCATGCCCATCATTGGGGTTGGCATGGTAGCCGTGGTGTCATCAAGAGAAAGATGAGCTAGACTTGGAAAAGTAAAGCTATCACTTGTGGGCTCAGATTGCATTGAGACCCCTGGCAAAACAACATATGGGGGATTGATGGGACTCACTGGGGGAGTCTCCATTTGCGATAGAGTGGGTTGTTTCCCTTTGCCCGTGTCTAAAAATTGCATAGGACCCGTCGAAGGTATGTTTATTCCTCGATTTTGCCTCTCGGTCTGGATAATCCTATGGATGACATTGCAGATCGTGTGTTGTTGTTCCTCTAGACTAGTGGCACTAGATGTAGATTGTACAACTTCTAACCAACCCACATGGTATGTGTAGCCCATGTATAGGTCGGTCAAAGTCTCCGTGTGTAGGTCATATTCCCAATTTTCATCGAGAAATACCCCGTCCAAACTTGGTATACTAGAGGGTTGCCGTGAGGTGGATGCAATCTTGCTTCCCGTGTTTTGACTTTTAGTCACCTCTACCTTAGAGGTGACTTTGGAAGGTGATAGCTCGGTAGGGCCCTCATTAAATGAGGTAGGTAGAATGTCCACGTGGACACTCTGAGGGAGTGTGGGGTCTATAGGAGATGTGAATGGTGATTCTACTTCCCCACCCCCTTCGTTTACTTCCCTAGCCGTATGTTCAGAGCACGTAGCTCTACTAAAAGTTTCCATCAAACGGCTAAAAACACTAGTTCCAGGTTGTTGGGCCCAGCTAGGCACGGTTTCATTTGTTCCCCCGGGGCTTTGTGTAAGATGCTCTCCCATAATATCGTAGTCAGAGGAAGAGTCGCTAGCCGCTATATTTGGGTCTTGGGTTGCACTACCTTGGGTCCCCGCCGAGGGCGTAGACCCTAGCGTGGAAGGATAGTGAGTAGCACCGTAAATCGAAGCACTAGCTAGTTGTTCAGACTCTAGCACACGACCAGAGCGTAGATACATGTGCTTTGGGTGCCCAACAAGTGTCGGCAAGTACCCTCAAAGGTTACTTGCTTTGTTTTGTGGGTGTTTTGCACCTCGTTTTCTACTTGATTTTTTCTTGTTTTTGATGTTTTATTAATGTTTTTTTAATGTTTGATTTTTTTGATTGAAGTGTGTGATAGCTCAAAACGAGCGTATCACTTAAAAGGTCGCTATGTGCTTTAGAGCACAATTTTCGGGCATCTGACGTTCCGTTGGTCCTCAAAAATCAATTTTTAGCTACGTGTGAAGCTAAAATTCGTTTTTTTAAAAGGCGACTGAGGCCTAGGCCTGAGCGTGAGCTTGGGCTTGGGTCTAGGAAATATTCCCGATCCCGGTCCTACCTTTTTTTTTAAAAAAAATTAAAAATATATATATAAGGATAAGGCCGCCGCGGCCTGCGCGAGAGCACACACACTCTCTCTACCTACTTCTAACTAATACACCTACTCTTACACACTAACACACTCTATTAACTCTCACTAATCTACTTCCTACTTACTGTACACAGAAAACTAACTACCTTAATACACAGAGAATAAACACAGAACCTTTGAAATCTCTATTAACAAAGAAAACTAACTACCTTAATACACAGAGAATAAACGCAGAACCTTTGAAAACTCCATTAATTAAAAAAACACACAGTATAACACCAAATCCCTCTTCTCAACACACACACACTCCTTCCTTACCTTTCCTACAATAGAAATTGCACCACGGAGAAGCACAGAGTGCTACTTGAGCTTCATGTATGGCATTCCCCGGCAACGGCGCCAAAAATGTGCGCGTATGTCACACGTGTCAATGCAAGGAACTTGCCGATACACCGTGTGTGAGCCACAAATGGCTCCAAGCACACAACAAGCCTAAACTAGTAAGCTCAAAGAAGGTGATGGTGTGTCACTCACCGCTCTACGCTTGCTTCGTGGAGGATTCCTCGCCGCGAAGAAGAAGGAGCCGCCGCTTCGCCACGCTCAACCGATTCGCCGCCGCCGTCGTGCCTTCGTAATGCTCGATCGCCCACTCTCTCTCTCTCTCTCTCTCTCTCTCTCTCTCTCTCTCTCTCTCTCTCTCTCTCTCTCTCTCTCACATACACACACACACACACACACACACACAAGGAGGTGAAGAAGAAGAAGATGGAGATGGAGATGGAGCAAGAGCACTCTTCTATTGCACAAATGAGAGAATGAGTGGATTTTAGGTTTAGTTGACTTTTATGAGCTCACCCCATTCACACTTGGGCGCCCATGCTTAGCCAACTAATCCCTTGAATGTTCCAGTTAGAGTGCGCCTCTCATCGGCGATCACTCTTACCCTTTTCCTATTGGACCGACAAGCCCGGTACCTGACTCTACCAAATAAATAATACAATGTCTGCCGTAGGTTAGAACATCCGTCGTAGGTGATAGGGTGTCCGTGAGCCGTGAGGTTAACACTCCTCTAAAAGGGGAAAGGGGGACACTTGTCCCAAGACTACCCTTGTTGCTTGTAATGCATCCTGCATGTGATTGGCCAGTCTTGCAGGGGTCCAATGAGCTTTAAGCTTGAGCTACAAGAGGGGGTCGACCAAGGAAGCTAGGGGCATGTTTGGGGGGTATACTCTCCCACACATACCCTCATTGTGTGTAGTGCAAAGTGCAAGAGCTCCATCTCCTTCTCCAAGCTAGTAGAGAAGTTGAGATCCTACACTAGCAGTCCTGGCTATGGAATGCAAATCCAACCAAGAGCCATGCTCCAATGCTTAAGCTTTCCATCTTCTCCATCTTCATTACTATGCTATTATGTATGCTAGCAAGAAGAGTGATGATAAGTGAGGAACTAATTCTTTCTCCTATGGAATGTTTCTTCTTCCTCTTCCCTACCCTCATTCCCTGCTAGCTCCACCTTCGAAGGTGTTTGATGCCTTGGGACTGAGGCTTGGGATAGTTAATGCTTTCCACAAATTTTATGTTATGCTTGTGATGCATGAAGCTTTCCATCTTCATTGCATCACCTAGGTCACAAGGAACACAAAGATTGTATTGTACCAAGTCTCTCTTGATGGGAGAAACTATAATACAAATTCCTATTGGAGGGGGGACAGGCTCCACATAAATCTGATCCTCAACTCTTGTCATGCTCTCTAAACTCTCTCTCTTGCAAAAGTATTGTTCATGCCAAGTTAACTAAATGCTATGTTTAAGTTGCTACCATCAATTAAGTTCACCTCTATGCTCACAAAGTAATTTCACAAAAGTGCTTCTTCTAATTTTTGCTACTCACTCAAAGTTCATAGGCCATTTCCATTACTCTCTCTCTCTCTCTCTCTCTCTCTCTCTCTCTCTCTCTCTCTCTCTCTCTCTCACCAAGTGACCTGTTAAGGGTCCCTTGCCAGGATTTGCAGACAAGGAGTAGAGGATTGTCGTAGCTAGTGCAACTCACTCACTCTCTCTCTCTCTCTCTCTCTCTCTCTCTCTCTCTCTCTCTCTCTCTCCTATGATGCTAGTGCACGTGAGGAGCGTTGGGGCGTGTCGCATGAAAGGAGTTAGGTACAAGGTGCAGATGGGGAATTTTTGGCCTGCCCAAAGGGCAAGGACTTAGTGATGCCTTCTCTTGTTCTGGCTACAAATACTTTCTCTTGTTTTCATGAATTTTCAATGTGGAAAACATGTCATTGGTTATAAGATAGTGGCTCATTAAAGAAAAAGTCCCTCATTCATTGAAAGGATTTTTTGTAATCATAGATATGGTAGCAAGTTTTATCATTGCCTTTATGTTTTTATCATTTGAGAAAGCGCTCTACCTTTGAGAGTTTGGGAAGTGGAAGTGAGAGTTGAGAATCTCTAGAGGCTCAATCTTTGCAGACTAGACACTCTAGAGTATCACATTCTATAGTCTAGACTCTAGACTTTGGAGATGAGACACAAAGACTCTATAATTTGGAGACTAACACATTAGAGTCTAGAGTTTGGAGACTAGACCCTCTAGAGTCTCACACTCTATAGTTTAGACATTGACTCTCTAGAGTATGAAATGTGGATATGAGACACTTTAGAGTTAGGGTAGAATCAAGACTAAGAATTAAGGCTAAAATTGGATTCTACAATTTAGAATGGAGTCTTGGGTTTTAGCTTGGTAATGTTTTTTAACCTTAGACTACCTAACCAATAGGGCATTCCTAGTGATTTTATCACTTTTTTTTTAATTTCTAAAAGAAGCCTTAGAGGAGAGTTGGGTTAGGCATACTTTCAATGTTTTCAGTGATGATTGAGACTTACCTTAAATGTTACTTCAATTTTAAATAGTTGTGCACATCTATCGCACGTGTCAAAACAAGGGACTTGCCGTACACTATGTGCGAGCCACAAATGACTACAAGCACACAACCAGATTAATCTAGCAAACTCAAGAGAGCAAACTTGTGTCACTCACCGCCCTATGCGCGCCTTCATGGAGGATTCCTCGCCATGAAGAAGAGGGAGCTACCGTCGTGCCTCGCTCAATCGCCTCGTCTCCGCCGTGTCATCACAATGCTCAATCACTCTCTCTCTCTCTCTCTCTCTCTCTCTCTCTCTCTCACACACACACACACACACACACACACAAGGAGATGAAGAAGGAGATGAAGATGGAGCAAGAGCACTCTTCAATTGCACAAATGAGAGAATAAGTGATTTTTAGGTTTTGATGACTTTTATATGAGCTCACCCATTCACACTTGGACGCCCATGCTTAGCCAACTAACCCTTGAATGTTCTAGTTAGAGTGCGCCTCTCATCGGCGATCACTCTCACCCTTTTCCTATTACCTGGCCCATGACTACTAGAAGTGGATGCTGGTGGTTAACATGTCCCCCTTCCTGATGTAGATTCCGCCCTCGAAACATAATAGCATCGGGATCCACGATAGGAGTACCTAGCAGAAGAAAAACAACATTGTGAAAACTCAAAGGCAGCATGTGCAGGCATGCAATAAGTGAGAAGCATACATGATATTCTAGGAAATGCAAAAAATTTCATGAATTCTAACATTGCCAATTAGAAAAAGCGTAGTACCCGAACCAAAAATGCAATTGAGTTAAGGTCTATTAGGTTGACTTTAAGAGAAGTACATAAGAGCTAGGGCTAAAGTAAGTACTAGATTGACCAACGTTAATTAAAAAATGTCTACTAAAGAGTATTTAACCCTAGGAATGCTCGTCAGGGTCTAAATACTAGTGATCTTGTCACTTATACCACTTAAATGTGATCAACATAAAATACAAGGAATTTTGTGCTATTTCTCTTTTCTCTTTTTTTTTTTTTTTGTCATAGTTGCTACGAGTAGCTGGGAGACTCGAGGCCTCAAATACCAGCAGTTGGGAGACTCGAGGCCTCAAATATCAGCTTTAGCATAAACTAGCCGGGAGACTCGAGGTCTCAAATAACAGCTTAACACATGGACTTCCACAACACAAGTCACACTTAGGTGGAATAAGCTAGAGAGAACTATATCCTCATAGCCTAAAAACATTTCTAAAGCTACTACAATGAATAGACTATTTAGGAATTAAAGTCAGTAATTAGGAGGCCTAGTTTAGCCTAAGGTCCTGATACCTACATAAATCCAATTGATAGACCAAACTCAAAGAGAAGAACAAGGTACTAGAAGTTTGAAACATTATAGCATCTAAATTGGCAATGTCACAACTTTCTCAATTTTATGCATTGTTAGAAACTCAAATGACAAGATGCAAACATGTAACTGTGGAAAGCATAAATAAAAGGAAGTAGTACACTTGATATAATGGAGAACATCCGTTGTAACATGTAAACATCCATTGTCATTGTCCTTCGAAGGCATCCTTATGTAGTCACAAATTGCACAATAGTCACCACCAAACATCCACCTTCCAGAGGCACATCAGTGGGAAAAAAGAAGTTTGCTAATCACTAAACTCTAAAATAGAAACACTCCTATCGTTCTAATCCTACCTACCCTCCATCACTCAAGTCATGAGGATCAAAGTAAGTAGAGGTTGGAGAGCTCAGTCGGTAGCTCTAAGGCAAAACCACCATCCTCATCATCAAGGTAGGTGTAATACTCTTCGGTAAGGCCGTGTGTCTTGTCTATCCAATCACCATTATCGTCCTCCTCCTCTTCCGTCTAGAAAAGTATTAGGAATGTCACGAGGCGTGCATACTCAGCCTGGGCAAAAGGGTAAACTTGGGCAATTGGGCGAACTTCCTGAATAGAGTAGGGATCCTTCATAGTCAAGAGGCGGACCATCCACTCTAACTCCTCAACGTTTCTCTCACAAGAGCATGTTTCAACCGAATCCCATTCATAGGAAATATGAGGATAACGTAAATGCATTACTGGGGACATGTAAAAAGAATATTCATAAGAATTAGCCATATCTGTGAACACAAATAGAGGATGGTTACGTGTTTGATGACATAGGTTTCTGCTTAAGTGTACCTGATGTGACATGCATAGGTCTGGGTCAATGATTTTGACTAGTATTGTGCACACTCGTTTGCTAATTGCTCTTGCTCTTTACTTTTCTGTTTTTTATTTTTTGTTTTAAACTAAGGTGGTTAGTTCCTATATATATATATATATATATATATATACACAATCTCTAAAATCAAAAAGCTCAAGGGTCAGGGAAAGAAGGGTAAGAGGGAAATAATTCAATAGGCTAACGTGAATGAAGACTCCCCCCTTCCTTGGGTAGATCATACTTTAAAAGGATGTCATCACCTTTTGGAACCAGTTATTCCAATTGGTAATAGGTGAGAATTTTAGCCAATAGTTCTCTATTACCTTGGGTGCCCCATCGAGTTGCAAGGGTGGTAAGGTACTCTCCCATGAACGAACTTCAAGTAGTGCAGCCTTCCCACTTACGATTAGGCTTAAAGCATTACTCTTATGCAAGTCATTGTGTTCTCCTAGAGAATCGCATATTTGTTCAAACACTTTGATATTCTTTCTCACATTCCCGTCTCCACTAAATTTTTGTGTGAGCTTGGTTATTTGTATTGCCTTACTTCTAGGCTCTCTATTAGGCGTGTTACGCATATTCTCAGCAATAGATCGACCGATGGTTTGAACAAATGCTGCCAAATCTCCTAAATAAGCAGGTATAGTGGTCACAGGTGCAGGTGCTCCTGGAACTACATGTGGGATTGGAGTTGGCCTTGGCCTTGGCATAAGCGCGGACCTCAGGTCCCATACCTCATATGGTGGTGTACCACGTGGTGGTCCAAAGTTCATAGGTGTGGCCCTAGGCATAGCCCATGTGGCGCCCATGCCACATACGACATGTTATTGCTAAATGGTATGGCCCCACTTGAATAAGAGCTCCGATAATTCCATTGTGGAGTGTAAGCCCTTGGCATAATTGGGGATGTGGGAGCTACGTGGGCATGAGGTGCAACAAGTACATAGGCTTGATGCACACCTGTAGGTATTGTTGGGGGCACTGTGCTACTAGGTAACGGTGCAATGCTAACAAAGGAGGTCTGTTAACCCTCACGGCTCACGGACACCCCATCACCTACGACGGACGTGTATTATGTATTTGGTAGAGTCAGGTACCGGGCTTGTCAGACCAATAGGAAAAGGGTAAGAGTGATCGCCGATGAGAGGCGCACTCTAACTGGGACATTCAAGGGATTAGTTGGCTAAGCATGGGCGCCCAAGTGTGAATGGGGTGAGCTCATATAAAAGCCAACTAAACCTAAAATTCACTCATTCTCTCATTTGTGCAATAGAAGAGTGCTCTTGCTCCATCTCCATCTCCATCTTCTTCTTCTTCTTCACCTCCTTGTGTGTGTGTGTATGTGAGAGAGAGAGAGAGAGAGAGAGAGAGAGAGAGCGATGAGCATTGCGGCGGCACGGCGGCGGTGAAGCGGTTGAGCGCGACGTAGCGGCGTCTCCTTCTTCTTCGCGGCGAGGAATCCTCCACGGCAGGAGCATAGAGCGGTGAGTGACACACCATTGCCCTCTTTTGAGCTTACTAGTTAAGCTAGTTGTGTGCTTGGAGCCGTCTATGGCTCGCACCCAGTGTTAGGCAAGGCCCTTGCTTCGACAGTGCGGCAAGGAGCGCACATTTTTCGCGCCGTTGCCGGGGAATCGCCCTGCACTAAGCCCAAGAGGCACTTTGTGCTTCTCCTATGAGTTGTTTGTAGTAGGAAAGAAGAGGAAGAGGAAGAGGAATGAGTTATTTTTCTGCAAGTTGTTAATTTTTGTATTGTCTGCAAGTTCTGTGATTTCTGCATAATGTTGTGTTTTCTGTTTGCACACAGTCTTTGCACAATTAGTAGTCGTTAGCTTGTTTGCAGTGAATGAATAAGTAGGAAGGCAGTTAGCAATTTCTGTTTGCACACAGTCTGTACACAGTTTCCTGTCAAGGTTTGCCTGCACACAGTCTTTGCACAGTAAGGTAGTGAGAGAGGAAGTAGGTGGACAGTTAGCTCACTGTCAGTAAGCAGTTAACAGATTAGTTAGTAGATTAGTTAGTGATTAGCAGCACTGTTAGTAAGTAGATACGGTAGTGAGCTGTCTGTGAGCTGTGAGCTGTTGACAGAGAGGTTAGGTAGGTGTTGACAGTGTGTGTGGCCAAGAAAGGGTCACCTAAGCCGCGCGCGGTCATCGCCTTTTTTTTTAAAAAAAAAAAACCGAAAATATGCAAGCGTGAGTGACTGGGGGGCTACACTAAAAACACTAAAATTCTGATCGGGATCATTTGCCCAAGCCCAAGCCCAAGCCCAGGCCCAAGCCCAGGCCCAGGCCTATACTTGACTCACTCTTACATATATACCCTACCCCCTCAAGAGGGAATGAGAGCATGTGGGGCAAGTCCTCCACTCTCCTCCCTTCTCTTCCCACTTGCACCCTTAGACTTTCTAATTTGGGCCTAGTTCCCTACTAGAAATTGATGGTTTTAGGGATTCCGACGGCATAAAGTGACCAAACGGAGGGCTGTAAAGCACGGCACGTCCCTCTGACCGAGACGCTCATTTTGAACTATCATACGTTCTATTCTATAGCTGGGTCAAAAAAAAACGGACCAAAAAATCAAAAAATAATTTAAAAAAATTAAGAAAAGACTTGGGTTGCAAAACACCCAAAAATACTAGGTGAGCAGCCTTCACGGGCACTCACTGACACTTCTAGGGGATCCAAGTCATATGAACCTACGCTCTGGACGAGTGTTAGAGCACGAGCATATTGGTAGTGCCTCCATTTACGCAGGCACCCATTATTCCTCCACCCTAGGTTCTGGACCTTCGGCCGGGACTCAAGGTAGCGCGACCCAAGATCCTCATATCGCGTCTAGTGATTCTTCCTCTGACTACGAAGTCATGGAGGGGTATCCTACACCAAACCCTGATAGTTCAAGTCAAGACATGAATGCCATGGGCCCACGGCCCGGGTTCAGCGTGTTTAGCCGCTTAAAAGAGACCCTTAGTAAAGCTACTCGCTCCGAACATGCGGTTAATGAAATAAATGAAGGGAGTGGGGAAGTAAATTCGCCATTCATGCCTAAAATAGACCCTATGCTTCTTGAGAGTGTGCATGTGAATGTTCCATCCACTGCACCTCCTGATCCTTTAGGACTATCTCCCTCTGAGGTTTTACTACCCGATGGTAGGAGTCTTGCTGAAGTACAAGAGATCGAACGCTATATGCAAGCAACAAGGGAGAGGGAAATTGAGAACCTACGAAGGCTAGAACAAAGTCGAGCCCTGAAAGCAAAGGCTCCTATGACAACAATCATGCCAGCCGAGCAACCGAGTGCTCCCAAGGTAGCAGTCACGGAGGGGCAAGCGATGGGGAGCAATAATGCTTCCACTTCGAGGGAAACCTCCAGCACGCCAGGCCTAGATGGGATATTCCTAAACGAAAATTGGGAGTATGACCTACAAGCAGAAGATTTAACAGATCGGTACACAGGACACACCTATCATGTGGGTTGGTTAGATGTTCTACAATCCACATCGGGTGCTACTAGCATAGATGAGCAACAACAGAAAGTCTGTGATGTCCTCCATAGGATTATCGAGTTAGAAAGACAGAACACAGGGATTAACATGCCTTCAACAGGCCTAATGATATTCTTGGATACGGGAAAGGCAAACCAACCAACCCTATCACAAATGGAGACTCCCTCAGTGAGCCCCATTGATCCTCCATATGTTGTTTCGCCAGGGGCCTCATTACAATCTGAGCCTACAAGTGGCAGCTTTACCTTCCCAGATCTAGCTCATCTTTCTCTTAATGACACTACGGCTACCATGCATATCCCAGTGGTGAGCATGACAAGAAGTACACCATGGAGTTCATTTGTTAACACTGCGCCGATGCCTAGTAGCACAGTGCCCCCAACTATACCTACATGTATGTATCAATCATGTGCACCTGTCATACCTCAGCCTCATGTAGCTCCTACACCTCCGATTATTCCAAGAGCTTACAATCCACAATGGAATTATCCAAGCTCTTATACAAGTGGAGCCATGCCATTTAATAATAACATGCCATATCAGGCACCCCCTATGCCTAGGGCCACGCCTGTAAACTTTGGACCACCGTCTGGTACACCACCATACGAAATATGGGACCCAAGAGCCGCGCGTATGCCAAGGCCAAGACCAACTCCCATCTCACATGTGGTTCCAGGAGCACATACACCCATTATACCTGCTCAAATAGGAGATTTGGCAGCATTTGCTCAAACTATCGGTCGCTCTATTGCGGAAAACATGCGTAGTGCACCAGATAGAGAGCCTAGGAGCAAGGCAGTTCAAGTAGCTAAGCTCACACAGAAATTCAGTGGAGACGGAGATGCTAGAAAGCATATGGAAGTCTTTGAACATGTGTGCGATTCCTTGGAAGAGCACAATGAGCTACATAAGTGTAAGGCTTTGAGTTTGACCCTAAGCGGAAAGGCTGGAGATTGGTATAGAACCTTAAGATTAGAAGAGAAAACGATCTACTCTACTCTTAGGAGACTGTTCTTAAAAGAATACATACGAGAGGGAGTACTTTGGGGTGTAGCCTCTCAGCTCGAGAAAGCCCAACGAGAAGAAGGTGAATCCGTGAGAGACTTCATTAGTCGCCTAAAGAATTTGAATTCTCGATGCAATCCAAACGAGCGATTCAACAACAACCAATTGCTCGATAGATTCATTAGGGGACTACGACATGAAAGTATTTATAATGGCCTAGTCATTGGAGGTATCACTACTTGGGAAGCAGTCACCATGAATGCAATCCAATTGGAGGATAATTTAATGATTGTAGGAGAAAGAGTGTCTACCGAGCCGAAGTCTAGTAGCTCGCAAGCATCAGGGCATGAGCCAATGAAAATAAAGCCAATTGTGAAAGAGAAAACGATATCTGAGATGACTTTGGCAGATCTCACCAAGGCCATCCAAGAAAGCCTTAGGGGTAATCGTGCTCCACAAAACACTCATATGTATCCAAGAAGGGAGCAGCAATGGTGCTCAATTTGCTTGGGCCACATACTACGAGTGAATGCCCTACTTTCAGAGTAAAGTTTAACGGGACTTGTAATGCGTGTGGTAGGTATGGCCATCAAGCGAAGGATTGCCTAATGCTTAAACGCATCATGGAAAATAGACCGCCTATAGCTTGGGCAGACTCACCTCGAGTTCCTGCATTGATGCCTACCCCACCCATGGAGCAACAGTTGCCATTACAGCACATGGTCCCTAGAACCCAAAATGTGGTCCAAACCACACAGTTGCCACCTCCAGTGCTAGGACCGCAACCCCCTCATCCAAGAGTTACACCTATGAACCAAATAGGTTGCGAGTCATCTAGTACTTATGTAGATTGCGAAGAGGACATAGACTCTAGTATCACCTATGGAGTTGACATGCTTGAGGAGTGTCCCATGTACTATATGGAAGACCATTGGGGACAAATCAAACCGGTATATCAAGCTACTGCGCTAGCAGGAAGAGGCCAAAACATTCATAGTTTTGCCAGGAGACCACCTCTTCAGTGCTACGAATGTGGTGGACCACATCGAGTAGCTGAGTGCCCCATTAGAATGCAAAAGAATGTTGCACTAGTGCAAACAAGTCAAGGGAGTGCATTGGCAATGCCAATACTCACTTGTAATCGTTGTGGCATAGATCATTTGATCACACAGTGTCCTAACAATCCAAACGCACCGAAAATCACACCATTGAACATAATAGAGATTGTTGATGGGACACCACCAACTATAAACATAGCACCAGTGAATGCACTCACACGGTCGATGCTCCAAAAGCAAAATTACATCCTCGAAGAGAGAGATGCTGCATCCATTGGACGAGCGAGAAAGAAGAAAACACGAAGAAAGAAATCCCTTAATGCTTCTAGCTCAAAACCTAGTTCAAAGACTAACATAGTGACAGGAGAGGATCCCGTGTATATGAATGACCCTGAGGATGACTCGGATTCGATAGAGACCACGGAGACCAAAACTATTACTACAAAGGAAAAAGCCAGTGAGGAGGATCACGAGAGGGAATTACGACGAACACCAAAAGAGTATTCAAAGTTAAACCACCCAGTTGCGAACCCCCAAGATAAGCCACGAAAGACAAAAAATGAGGATTGCAAGAGAAAGATTGGAACCTATCCAAACCCAACAGTGGAAATTGAACGAGTCCAACAACTGAGGGGTTTGGTGGAAGAAACTCAACGAACATTAGAACCTGAACCCAAACATATCCAGATGTCGGACACAGTGTTTCCCACACAAGTTCAACCTCACAAGAACTACAGGCCGTTAGCTATACCCAGTATCATTCAGGAAGAGAGTGAGGGTAGGACATCTGAAAGTGGGCACACACCTTTCCTACTAGAGAGAATGTTTGGTGAGGGAATGCCCGACCCCCTTGAGGAAGTGGAGATTCCATCTTCACCATTCTCTTGTCAGGGTCCTACGTCCCACAAGATGCCATTAAATGTTGCCAAATTGATGGATTTCATGTCTTCAGAAGTTAGAACCGCCATCATGTCCAAACTATATAAAGACCCCGAGCTAGTCTCAGCTCTTCGAGCCTTCCTCAATGGAGAATTACAGGCTGGATTACCACAGTTTGCACATATGAACAAACCTGACTCGGTAATGAATGATGAGGAACATTTAGCACCACCATCTGACCTAGCGGGACATGAATCTGTAATTGAAGTACCCGTTAACAAGTTGGGGCAATACTTTGAAGGTGATGAATCTAATGCTACTCTACCAATCACTACTAAAGGATTAACTGTAAAGGGGGTCCTTGACGGTGGTGTGGGAGTCAGCATGGTGACAAAGAGTTGTTGGGAGTCTATGGGGCGACCTCACCTTGAAGCCACAAGCGTAGTGGTAAAAATGGCTAATGGATCTATTGTTACGCCTATTGGAATGCTAAAGGATCTCAGAATCAAGGTCTTGGGACACAAGGTAAGGCAGACTTTCATTGTTATGGATTTTTCCAAGCATCCTATGTCATTTGAGATGATCTTAGGGCGTCCATTCATGAGGGAAGCAAAAATGGTGCATGACTGGTCCAAAAACCACGTCTACTTACAGTTCCAAGACTCTGTCATTCGAGTTGATCTTTTAAGTGGTCGAACGCATCCTCTAGGAAATAAATTCATCATTGATAATCGATCAGACACAACAATTCACTCAGCTCCATTACAGTATTGTTACACGTGTAACGAAGACACGGATATTGGGGAGAACTCTCCTTATATGGATATCCTACCCGGAATGGCTGAGTCAGACAATGTCGATTGGGTGCACCTAGCGGCAACTATAGATACATGGGGAGCTAGAGGAACAACCTGGGTAACACCAGATGGGGAAGAGATACCACACATTGCACCAATAAACATGTTAGGTGTAGCGCATGTAACATCCGATGATAAGAAAGAGGCACACCTACCTGAGAGTGAAACTGATGATTCCTCAAAGGCTTCAGGCCAATACACATCAGAAACGGAATCTCAGGGAGAAATGGATTCAGAACCTGAGGAAACATCAAGTGAGCCAAGTATAGAAACTGAACACTCAAGGCCTAGTACGACCATCTATGGTAATTTATATGAGAGTGAAGAAGATACAAGCGAAGACCTATCAAGCGAGTCGAGTTCAAACATTTACCAAAATCAAAACCTTAACAAGAAACAAAGGTCATATAAGAGACGACGATATCGAGCAAATGTGAGAGCTAGGATAAACAAGGAAAGATCTACTGCAGAATGGCTTAGCTATCTAGGGGCATGTGATGCTCATCGAAAGCTAGTAGACAGTTGGGGTGAACATCTCCAGAGTGTCATGTGGTGCAACCCGCGACCCATTGACCTTGCTCAATTGGAGGTTACAAAGCCGAAATTGAGTCGAACTATAAGAAGACGTCAAAACCGAGAGTTAGCACAACAACAAAAGGAGGCAGAACTAAAAGAAAGGTCTCCGTCAGGACAAGAGCCTACTGGCTTACATACGACTCCTGAACATTTTAAATCTTATACCACGGGGGAGCGAAAGGTTGTGTATGCCAAAGCCCAACGAATACCTACCAATGGAAGCAGTGGAGTCTATGATGGTCCAGCGGTAGTTAAAGAGATAGAATTAGCAGAACCAGGTGAGGAGTCTAAACCAGTCTTTATTGCTCAAGACCTTACCGAAACTGAAGAGGTTGTACTTAAGGAGCTCCTCAAGGAATACAAGGATATCTTTGCTTGGACATATCATGACATGAAGGGCGTTCCACCTTCTGTGGTGCAACATACAATTCCCATGATCAACACTGCTAAACCCGTCCAGCAACGACCCTATCCAATGAATCCTAAGTACGCCAAAATTGTACAAGAGGAGATTGAAAAACTTATCCAATGTGGATTCATTTACCCTATTGAGCACTCAGAATGGGTTTCTCCAATAGTCATTGTGCCAAAAAAGAATGGGAAACTAAGAGTGTGCGTGGACCTCAAGAAAGTTAATGCAGCTACTAGGAGAGATCATTATCCCTTGCCATATTCAGAACATGTGCTTGAAAGAGTTGCGGGCAAGGAAGCTTATAGCTTTTTAGATGGGTACTCTGGTTACAATCAAATCACAATTGCATTAGAGGACCAAGCTAAAACTGCTTTTATCACAGAGTTTGGAGTGTTTGCATTTCGTGTTATGGCTTTTGGCTTAACAAATGCCCCTGCTACATTCCAACGATTAATAAACACTGCGTTTAAAGAATTTCTGAGGGAGTTTTGTGAAGCTTTCCTAGACGACCTTTGTGTCTATTCTTCTTGGAAGAAGCATTTGTTATATCTACGAAAAATATTTGAAAGGTGCAGATTTTATCGCATCTCATTGAACCCTTTCAAATGCCAATTTTGGGTTAAGCATGGAGTCATTCTAGGGCATATAGTGTCCAAGAACGGGATATCCAAAGATGAGAGTAAGATTAAAGCCATTGCCAATTTGCCACCACCTACGAACTATAAAGGAGTTCAAAGATTTATGGGCCATGTTGGTTATTATCGAAGGTTTATTTTAAACTTTGCCGAGATAGCGCGTCCATTGTACAAGCTTCTTATCGAGTTTCACTGGACGGAAGAATTTCATCAATCTTATGAGTTATTAAAGAAGGCCCTAACAAGTGCTCCAATCCTGCGAACACCTGATTGGAATGTACCTTTTCATGTGCATATTGATGCATCAAATTTTGCTATTGGGTGTGTTCTAACTCAACCAGGAGAACATAAATTGGACTACCCTATTAGCTTTGCAAGTCGCCAATTAAATGATGCCGAGATGAACTACACTACTACAGAGCGCGAAGTTCTAGCTATGATTTACGCAGTAAAGAAATTTCGCTATTACCTTCTTGCTACCAAGTTTGTGTTTTATGTTGATCATCAAGCATTGCTATATTTGGTAAACAAGCCGTGTTCCACAGGTCGAATTACACGATGGTTGTTAATTCTTCTTGAGTTTGACTTCACCGTTGTTGTGAGGCCTGGGAGGAAACATGTCATGGCAGATCATTTATCTCGTATCCCTAATGGCGAAGCTCCTACGGGGGTTGATGATGAATTGCCTGATACTCCTTTGTTCATTGTTGAGACAATGCCTGAATGGAGTGAAAAGATTGTTAACTTCTTAGTTAATGGTTTTCCACCCAAAGAGCTGCGAAAAGATATAGCTCGAAAATTAATCAAGGAATGCGAACCCTATTGCTTACTGGCTGGAACTCTCTATAAGAGAGGAAAAGATGATGTTCTTAGACGTTGTGCCCGCGAGGATGAGTATTTATATATTCTACAAGAGGCACACATGGGCGTAGCTGGTGGTCACTTTTCAGGAAAGTTGACTGCCCAAAAGATCTTACAGTCAGGCTATTGGTGGCCCACTCTGTTTAAGGATGCATCACTTTTTGCAAAGGGATGTGATGAATGCCAACGCTTCAACAAGCCACAAAGAAGGGATATGATGCCTCTACATCCCATCAAGGTAACCCAACCATTTGAAAAGTGGGGCTTAGACTTTGTAGGACCGATTAGTCCGGCTGCATGTAACACGCAATCACGATATATCATTGTGGCTACCGACTATGTAACCAAATGGGCTGAAGCAAAAGCAACACGAAAGGCGGATGCAAAAACAACAGCTAAGTTCCTCTTTGAGAACATTATCACACGTTTTGGATGCCCCTTTGAACTTGTGAGTGACAATGGAACTCATTTTATAAATGAAGTAATAAAAGAACTCACATCAAACTTCATGATATTTCACCACAAGTCTACACCCTATTATCCCCAAGAAAATGGCCAAGCTGAGAGTACCAACAAAACTCTCATCTCCATTTTGACAAAGACAGTCGAGGCTCATCGCACTGATTGGGACCTAAATCTTACATCACCTTTATGGGCTTATCGTATTGCGTATAAAGTTGCTATTGATTGCACACAGTTTAAGATGGTGTATGGCCAAGAAGCAGTTATGCCATGGGAGTTTGTCATTCCTAGTCTTCGAGTAGCTTCTCAAGAAGGTTGGGATGGTAACCCCTTAGTGGAGCGATTATATATCCTATAAAGGCTAGATGAAGAGAGGCAATTAGCTGTGCGAAATGCTCTAGTGGAGAAGGATAGGAGAAAGAAGTGGTTTGATAGCCATTTAAAGGATAAAGACATCAAGGTTGGTGATAAAGTTCTTATGTACGGGGTACGTAATGAAAAGAAGAAATTGAAATACGCTGGTAAGGGACCATATCGAGTGTGTGAAATTACCCCGCAAGGTACCATTCGTGTGGAGACTCTAGATGGAGTTGAAACCATTGGATTCCTTAATGGGAGTAAATTCAAAAGATATTATGATCCTCTAAGCCAGGAAGAGTTGCAAGCCATCCATCAAAAGAAGGCTGCCAAGGAACAAGCAGAGCTTAAAAAAATCCAAGCAAGAGTTGAGGCTCGAGAACGACAACAACGTCTTAGACGCCAACGAGAGGCTAATCTGGGAATCACGCAAGAATTTTTCAAGGACACAGATGATGACTCATTAGAATCTGAGCCACCCCTACGATACCCAATTGAGCTAAATAGCCCCTGTGGGAAAGTACTATACAATGCCTTATTAGATACGGGAGCTAAACACAATTTGTTATCCTATGGAGTTTGGTGTCAATTAGGGAAACCAACCCTATCCCCGAGTACGATGCAAGTCAAGGGCATTAATAAAAAGAAAACCGCTATTCTTGGGGTCCTTCAGACCCCTGTTGTCTATGACAATGGAAGCATAGTGCAGAGGTTTCTAGTCATGCCCGCGGGAGCTATGGAAGGCAACGTAAACCTGGGACGCACGTGGATGTTGGCAACTAAATGCACTATTGATTGGGATACTGGTAGTGTCACGACGCGACCACCGACTCTTACCCCTATCATTCAAGCAAAGTCACCTACGTTGCAAACTCTAGCAAAGTTGAAGGATAGCCAACATTCACAAGCCAAGGTGGTTTACTCGTCCTTGCCGGCTACCCATGAACCTAGCACTTCAACACTTGTAGTTGCAGCAAGCAGTAATATTGCAAGTACTCAACCTGCACGACCTAAGAGTACATACCAATGGGTCCCCAAGGCCTTACTTCCAACTACCTCAACCCTCCCATCCATTCCAAGAAAAAATTTCCCCGGAAAACCAAGAGCGCGCCCTAGGAGAGTCAAGACCAAATCACGATGGATTCCAAAACGACTATTAGAAGCCCAAGGCTACTATGATGGAAATGAGCAAATCTGGGTACCTAAACGTAAAATGTGTCCTTCCCTATCGACAACAAACCCATATGAGTCAAACAGTGTAACGCTAAAGCCAATGGCAGACCGTGGGAAGGGAAAGATCATAGAATGCTACACACCTAGTCCAGAGCTAGTTTGGGCTCCAAGGCAAAACCAATTTATTCCACCTAGCTTGGGAAGGGGGGAGTTTCATGAAGCTTCTAGCTCCTCATGCAATACATCCATAGAGGTAAAAGCTTCTACACAGCCTCCATCTATAGTAGTGGACCTCCATGAAGCTACAAAAGAATCCACACCTCCTAGTGTTCAAGAATCACCTGATGAACCACTTCAAGTTCGATCCTGGGAGAGTACCTTACCACCCTTGCAACTTGACGAGGCACCTAGGGTAATAGAAAACTACTGGCAAAAATCCTCACCTATTACCAACTGGAACAATTGGTTTCAAAGGGTGACGAAATCATTTCAAACGGTATGATCTACCCAAGGAAGGGGGGAGTGTTTGTGGACATCCATTATTCACTTGCTTCCCTCTCATCCTTTCTCCCTGACCTCTTAATCTCCAAACTTAGGGAATGTATATATAAAGCCTTATACTCACAAAAACAAGATAAAAAAGTAAAAGAGCAAGAGCCATAACACAAATCATAAAAACAAATTATGCACAAGAACACGACCCTTGTAATATTTGCACTCTAACCATCATCTATTTGCGTGTACAGATATGGCTAGTACGCTAGAGTCATCCACTCCTGCCTTGGGTGAGAGGTACCCTCATTACTTTTCACAAATATTTCACATGGTCTTTCCAGTGCTTGCACGTGAATGGGATTTGATAGGTACGCTAGCATGTGAGAGGAATTTTGAGGAGTTAGAATGGTTGATACGTCTCTTGACCACGTCTGATCCATACTTAGTAGAGAGCGTTTCTCCCATTGCACAAGCCTACCCTTTTGACCAAGATGACTATAGGCGTCTAGTGACCTTCTTAGTAAACATGGGCACCTATGATGAAGAAGAAAATTTACAGGACTACGCGGATGGCACATATGGTCTCATGGATGATGACTTTGTTTATCTCGACGACGAGGATAGGGATTTAGCCTTAGGGTTTCCCCCCAACCTCTACAATATCCTATTTCCTTGACTCTCTAGGGGGAGTGCAAATAATTAGGTTAGGGTTCCTTATGTTTTTTGTTGTGTTCAATAAGTGTTGGTACCTTTTCCCACTAATGTGCCTCCTGGAGGTATTCCTTTTGTTTCCTAGTGTGTACAGGAGCGTGTTGCTATTGATAGGATTTGGACCTTCATGTAATCTTTATCTCGACTCACTCTTCAAATCAAGCGCGACCATCGACACAAACAGGTGTTTCTTGTCCATTAGCATTGCCCCTTATCTTTTTTGCATCTATGATTGTCTACTTTAATTGTGATTGGTAGCCTAATATTCACCGCATTTGCTTAGTATCAAACATTTAATTCAATGTAATTTTTTGTCATAATCACTTGTCTAGGTTTAAAAATCAAGCAGTCCGACTAAGCTAGTTTGACCAAGTTAGGTGTTAGAAATCTTCTCTTAATACCATGGGGAATGCCTTCCTAATAATCAATGGTTACTTAAGTTCTTAATCCGATTTAGGCAGCATTGTGTGAAATGTACTAGGGCTTTCTAGTGGGCTTGACCCTATTGACCTTTCGCTTAAGTATTATAAAGGGAGTTTACTAGTGTGATGAGCCTGGGGATGTGTATCAGTGTTATATGACCCCCCAAAGTTACAAAATTAAAATGCTGAAAATGAACAAACAAAAAATCAAAGTGCCACACTGTAAAATCTTAAACTGGAAGAGAAATCTCAGCTTGATTTGGTACTTCACTCACATGTATTGCCTATGGTACTAGAGCCCTAGAGGTTCTCAGTATGGGCACTTTTCCTTGAAAAGCAAAAAACCCAAGGCATACAAAATAAGCACACACATCAAATTGAATCACTGTGAAAACACTTTGGGGGGTCAAAGAGAAGGTAATCAGTCATGCGATGATTTCATGAGAAATTCCTTTTATCGTAGCTTAACTACAAGGTCCTCTAAGTATAGCCTCTAGTCAGCCCTCGAACATGAAATACTTGGCTCTCGCGATTAAACAACTTAATTGACCAGAGAAAATTAAGAAGCTTACCCATGGTATTAATAGTCGATCTCTAGTGCCTTTCGACCGTTAAATTAGTGACCCCAGACTTGTTTAATTTTTTACCTTTACATCTGTTTATGCATTTGATTACATTGCAATTTAATGCTTATTGCTGACAAATTGTTTAAAATTCTGTTACCAATCAATTGTCTGCCTAAAATTGCATATGATTTTTAATCGCTTCTGAAAATGCAATTACTGTGCAATGTTGTTTGATTTTGCAGTGACTAATGAAGGCTAAGGACATTCATCTCAAATTCTCTTCCACCTCGACGAACGAGCTTCAACTCAATAGCTTCCGAGGATGGAATCTACATCAGGAAGGGGGCATGTTAACCCTCACGGCTCATGGACACCCCATCACCTACGACGGACGTGTATTATGTATTTGGTAGAGTCAGGTACCGGGCTTGTCGGACCAATAGGAAAAGGATAAGAGTGATCGCCGATGAGAGGCGCACTCTAACTGGGACATTCAAGGGATTAGTTGGCTAAGCATGGGCGCCCAAGTGTGAATGGGGTGAGCTCATATAAAATCCAACTAAACCAAAAATTCACTCATTCTCTCATTTGTGCAATAGAAGAGTGCTCTTGCTCCATCTCCATCTCCATCTTCTTCTTCTTCACCTCCTTGTGTGTCTGTGTATGTGAGAGAGAGAGAGAGAGAGCGCGATCGAGCATTGCGGCGGCACGACGGCGGTGAAGCGGTTGAGCGTGACGTAGCGGCGTCTCCTTCTTCTTCGCGGCGAGAAATCCTCCACGGCAGGAGCATAGAGCAGTGAGTGACACACCATTGCCCTCTTTTGCGCTTACTAGTTAAGCTAGTTGTGTGCTTGGAGCCGTCTATGGCTCACACCCAGTGTTAGGCAAGGCCCTTGCTTTGACAGTGCGGCAAGGAGCGCACAAGGTCCAAGGTGTACTTTTTGTACTCATCACCGAAGTAGGTCTTGTAGCCATAGTATCTTCGAGAGACAAGTGAGCTAGATTTGGAAAAGTAAAACTACTACTTGTGGGTTCAGACTGTACCGAAACTCCAGGCAACACAATATATGAAGGGTCCATTGGACTCACTGAAGGAGTTTCCATCTGTGATAGTGTTGGTTGTCTAGCCTTGCCCATATCCAAGAATCTCATAAGGCCCATTGAAGAATGTTAATCCCTCGGTTTTGCCTCTCCGATTGGATGATGCTATGGATGACATTACAGACCATCTGTTGCCGCTCCTCTAGACTTGTGGTGCTAGAAGTAGATTGTACAACTTCTAACCAACCCATATGGTATGTGTAACCCGTGTACAGTTCAGTCAAGGTTTCAGTTTGTAGGTCATATTCCCAATTTTTGCTGAAAAATAACCCTTCTAGGCCCAACGTACTAGAGGTTTCCCTTGAGGTGGAAGTATTGTTTTTCCCCACAGTTCGGCTCACATTGCCTACTAACTCAGGAGCACTCAATTGCTCGATTGCTATGCATGTTGTCCTAGGGGTCTTTCCCTTCATGGATTGGCGTTGTTCTAGGAAACTCTCCATTTCCCTCTACCTAGCTGCTTGCATATAGCACTCAACTTCTTGCACCTCCGCAAGACTCCTACCATCAGGTAGTAGAACTTCGAGGGGTGATTGCTTTGCACGGTCTTCCATGAAAGCAGGGGGCAGGATATCGACGTGGACACTCTCGGGGGCGTATAAGCTCCCCCTGAGATACCAAATGCGAATCTACCTCTCCCTCACCTTCGTTAACTTCACTACCTGCAGGTTCAGAGCGAGTAGCTCTACTAAAGGTTTCTATAAAGCGACTAAACACACTAGATCCAAGATGTGGATCCCAGACAGGTACATTTTCATTTACTTGCTCAAGGTTTGGTGTAGAATGCTCTTTTCATAATATCGCAGTCAGATGAAGAGTCACTAGCCGCTATGTTTGGGTCTTGGGTTGTACTACCTTGGGTCCCCGCCGAGGGCCCGGAACCTAAGGTAGGTGGGTATTGAGAACCCACGTAAGTCAAGGTTCTCGCTAGTTGCTCGACCTCTAGCCCATGACCAGAGCGCAGATGCATGTGCCTTTGGCACCCTACAAGCGTCGACGGATACCCTCGAAGATTAACCGCTTGATTTTTTGGGCATTTTGCACCCCGTTTTTACTCGTTTTCTGACGTTTTTAATGTCTTTTTATGATCGATTTTTGCATTAGAGCGTGTGATAGCTTGAAACGAGCATATCGCTCAAGGGGTCGTGGAGTGCTTTATAGCACAACATTCGGTTACTCGAAGCTCCAATGGTCCTCAAAAGGGTCGATTTTTACTTAGGCGTGATGCGTAAGTCTAAAGGGTGACTGAGGCCTGAGCATAGGCTTGGGCTTGGGCTTGGGAAATGTTCCGATCCCGCTCCTTCCTTTTAAATAAATATTTTTTATTATTTATTTTTTATTATTATTATTTGGATAAGGTCACCGCGGTCGCGTCGCGCGCACGAACACACACACACACACACACACACACACACACACACCTAACCTACCTACTTGCAACTAACAGAGCTATTGTTACACACTGTTTAACACAGTACTATAGCAGCTAATTAACTAACAGCTCTACTTACTGCACCTTACATATCTTACATTATAGATCTAATACCTTAAATCTAACACCTTATCAACAGAAAATAGTTCATTGCAGCAAAAATATATAACACCTTATTAACAGAAAACAATACACTGTAGCAAAAACAAAGTTCACAAATCCTTCTCAACAACCACATACCTTCTTTCTCTACCTTTTCTACATCTCATATTCCACCACAAAGCATCATAGAGTGCTATTCGAGCTTAGTGCAGGGCATCTCCCCGACAGCGGCGCCAAAAATGTGTGCATCTGTCGTATGTGTCAAAGAAAGGGACTTGTCATACACTATGTGAGAGCCACAAATGGCTGCAATCACACAACCAAATTAATCTAACAAGCTCAAGAGAGCAAGGGTGTGTCACTCACCGTCCTACGCTCGCCTTTGTGGAGGATTCCTCGCCGCGAAGTCATGCCGCGCCCAACCACCGTCGTGCCATTGCAATGCTCGATCACTCACTCACTCACTCTCTCTCTCTCTCTCTCTCTCTCTCTCTCGCATACACACACACACACACAAGGAGATGAAGAAGGAGCTGGAGATGGAGCAAAAGCACTCTTCAATTGCACAAATGAGAGAATAAGTGATTTTTAGGTTTATGTGACTTTTATATGAGCTCACCCATTCACACCTGGGCGCCCATGCTTAGCCAACTAACCCTTGAATGTTCCAGTTAGAGTGTACCTCTCATCGACTATCACTTTTATCATTTTCGTATTGGACCGACAAGCCCGACCCATGATCACTAGAAGTGGACGACGGTGGTTAACAATAGTAAATGGGTCTTTTTATTTCACATTTTGACATGTCTTGACTTTCTTGCATTCTATGGTTTTAGAATGTTAAAGTGAAGCTTCACCTTGCATACTTTTGGTAAATTCTATAGATCCACACACACACACACACACACACATACATATATTGATGAGTTCTTTTTGGCTTTCTAAAAGAAGTCTTAGTGTTGAGTTGGATTAGGCATACTTTCATTGTTTTCAGTGCCATGATGGAGACTTACCTTAAATGTTATTTCCATTTTAAAATATTAAATGAATCTTTCTATTTCACCTTTCATTTCACATTCTTACACGGCTTGACTTCACTTGCATTCTATTCTTTTAGAATGCTAAAGTGAAGCTTCAACTTGCATAATTCTAGTAAATCTTATACATATACATACATATATTTGTTTATTTTACACATACACATACACATACACACACACACACACACACACACACGTATATATACTAAATGAGCAAACCATGGTAAAGGGAAGAAAAAATGGTGATATATGTGAGAACTTAGTTCAATTATCTTGCAAATTCAAAAATTCGACTATTACTTCCAATTTGCTTCTTTGCAAGGAGAAAACTCAGTCCCTTAATAAAAGAGATATTCATGAACAATGCTTTACCTTATATAATTCTAGTTAAACTCAACCTAATGATTTTATCATTTTCTTATTGTTTTAGAAAGCCACCGTGACCTTTCACTTGTTATTTTACATTTTATTTCACATCTTCACATTTGATTTTTCTTGCATTCTATAAATTAATTCTAATCAATATTCGAGAAAGTCTCTTTTCTTAAGCGGCCGATGGTCGAGTTTCCTCCTCACAAGAAAAGAATCGAAAATACTAGCATAAATTTAAAATTTGCAAGATTTTTGAACTATTTTCTCACATATTTCATCGTTTTTCTTGCCTTCACCATGGTTTGCAACCGGCTAGTCTCGATTTACGACCGGCTCAAAGCTAAGTTGAGGCAATCCTTTCTTGAACACCGATTTCAGTTAAACTCAACCTAATGACTTTATCACTTTCTTATTTTTCTAGAAAGCTATCATAAAAACTAATGTAATGGAAATGGCCTATGAACTTTGAGAGTAGCGGAATTAGGAAATTAGGTGAAGCACTTTTGTGAGATTACTTTGTGAGCATAGCGGGTGAACTTAATTGATGGTAGCAACATAAACATGGTACTTAGTTAACTTGGCATGAACAATACTTTTGCAAGAGAGAGAGAGAGAGTTTAGAGAACATGACAATAGTTGAGGGCCGGATTCATACGGAGCCGGTCCCCCCTCCAATAGGCATTTGTATTATAGTTTCTCCCATCAAGAGAGACTTGGTACAATACAATCTTTGTGTTCCTTGTGACCTAGGTGATGCAATGAAGATGGAAAGCTTCATGCATCACAAACATAACATAAACTTTGTAGAAAGAATTGACTATCCCAAGCCTCAGTCCCAAGACCTCAAACACCTTCGAAGGTGGAGAGAGTTAGCGGGGGAATGAGGGTAGGGAAGAGAAACAAGAAACATTCCATAGGACAAAGAAATAGTTCCTCGCTTATCATCACTCTTCTTGCTAGCATACATAATAGCATAGTAATGAAGATGGAGAAGATGGCAAGCTTCAGCATTGAAGCATGGATCTTGGTTGGATTTGCATTCCATAGCCAAGAGTGTTGGTGTAGGCTCTCACTTCTCACAAGCTTGGAGAAGGAGGTCGAGTTCCTCAACTTTCACCAAGTGAGAATGATCCACAAAATGAGTGTGTCTGTGGTGTATATCCCCCCAGCACCCCCCTTGCTTGCTTGGGGTGAGTTGTAGCTTTTACACATGTTGCAAGCTCATTGGACCCCTCTCCCTCTAGCCAATCAAATACTGCATGCATTCAAGTACATGGGTAGTCTTTTGACAAGTGTCCTCCTTACCCCTTAGAGAGAGAGAGAGAGAGAGCTTGAAAACATCTAGATATTTGTTGGATGGAACTAGAAGCTCATTGGACCCCTCTTTAGCCCAACCAATAGCATTCAAGTACACCATGTGGTTAAGCATAGGGAGAGTCTAACATGTGTTCCATGTGCCCTTTGAAAAAGGGGTGACCTTTGGGTGAGTGGAAAGTTAAGTCAAAGATTCCCCTAGCTTTGGGACTTTCATGCATAGGAAGCTTCTCAAGCACCTTCCTCATTAAGTTTGTAGGATCTCTTTTTGACTCAAGCACCTTACCCCCCATGTATGAAAAGCTTCTCAAGCACCTTCCTTATTAAGTTTGTAGGGTCGTTTTTTGACTCAAGCACCTTACCCCCCATGTATGGGAAGCTTCTCAAGGACCTTCCTCATTAAGTTTGTAGGGTCTCTTTTTTACTCAAGCACCTTACCCCCCATTAAGTATGACAAGCACCTCAAGTACCTTAATCATCATGCATGACAAGCACCTCAAGCACCTTAGTCATCAAGCACGCACCTTAGTCATCAAGCACGACAAGCACCTCAATCTTAGGTCGTGTTCCCACCTCAAGCTCAGCTCCAGCTTGCTTAAGGTCAAAGGACTTTTAACACTAACCATTGGAGGTCTTTAATGAAGCTAACCCTAAGGTCTTTGAAGCTCCATTAGATGCACATTACTCTTTGATAGACTACCTCCTTTTGGACTCTTATTGAGATGTAACCATCTCTCCTCTTGGTCCCCTGCTGAGGTAAGTCTAGAAGCACTTATTGCACATTTCTCTTTGATATATTACCTCCTTTTGGACCCTTATTGAGATGTAACCATCTCTCCTCTTGGTCCACTGCTAAGGTATGTCTAGAAGCACTTATTCTATATTGCTCTTTGATATACAATCTCCTTTTGGACCCCTATCGAGATACAACCATCTCTCCTTTTGATCCCGTGTTGAGATAGGTCTAGAAGCATATGTCTCTATTCTAAGTCTTGTTCTCGTTTATTCTCCCACATTAAATGATCAGTTTAATATGAGAAAATCATTTGGTAAAGTTAGATATTATATTTTATGACATTACCTCTCTCTTGAAATCATAGTCGTCCTCGACTATGAGGTAGACAAGATAAAGCCTA
Source organism: Adiantum capillus-veneris (assembly GCF_014529385.1). Taxonomy (NCBI): domain Eukaryota; kingdom Viridiplantae; phylum Streptophyta; class Polypodiopsida; order Polypodiales; family Pteridaceae; genus Adiantum; species Adiantum capillus-veneris. Next base: position 11,208,571 of record NC_140943.1, on the reverse strand, counting down.
GTCATTAGTCCATGTTACTTAGCGGGTAGAGGATCCTTTTTTACCCTTCGACATCATTCCAAGATGGATGACTAATCCATTTGGTGCTTGGGAGACATAGCTACTGCAAGCATGTCTGCTCTTTAGTCCATATCAAACTTCCAAAGTAGAGTGACAAGTTCTACTTGGTGTTTGGGAGACGTCGTCACCACAAACATGATTCTAAGCATGCATACTACTTAAATTTATGCCCAATAAAAGGGAAAGTAGTCTTATAAGACAAAAACATTTTTCATTTAAAATGCATTTTTATATGCTTAGTGTAGTGCAACATTGTAAGCATTGACAAGGTTCATAGTATCCTTAAGCTAGGTTCCTTGCATCCATTTAGCATCTTTAAAAGGATAATTTTTTAACTTAATAAGATATCGTCATTTAATCTTACCATTTCTTAATACCTTGTCTTCATGTCATAGGATGGACTTAAATTGAAGTACTGATCTCCGATTTTTGGAGGGTCTGCAACTATTGCTTCTTTTGATGGTGCTCCTTTGTAAGGCTTCATAAGCTCTCATGGAAAACATGGTGCATGAGCCAATGGTTGGGGCAACTTTAATTGATAAGACATCTCATTGATTGGCTTAAGAATTTAAAAAGGAACATAGTATCTTTTTGCTAGATTAGCATAATACTCTTGGTGGCCCATAGGATTCTTGCCCGTAGTATGCCTTGGACGAGCCTTGAGAAAGTTTAACAAGACCGAATCATGTTTCTTAAAGGCTAAGGCTCTTCTATGCTTATAAGCAGTAGCCCTTTTTGCCTTTGCTTTGAGATGGATATAACCTCTTTAATATTTGGAAAAGATTCTTGTGAGTCTCGGATATATTCATCAGTAGTGAAGATCTTCCCATGTACTTTAAGTAGTAAAGGACTTTTCTATCTTCCCTCTTTAACCTCGAAAGGTGCTTTCCCAATAGAAGTATGTACAATGTCATTGTACGCATACTCCATAAGAGGTAGGTACTTCTCTCATTGAGAACGATGGTTCACTTCCATGAAATAGGCTTTTAGTAGATCAAGAATCGTTAGATTAGTTATTTCACTTTGGTCATCCGTTTGTAGATGATAGACCGAAAGAGAAATTTAATCTACTTCCTAGATCTCAAAGAGACCCTTCTAGAAATTACTGGTCATTCTAGGACCTTTGTCCGACACTATGGGTGTTGGAAATCCATGATGATTGAAAATTTGAGATCTGAAGAGGGTTGCCATTTGATGTGCCTTGACATGCATAAAGTGTGTTTTCTTGTTAAGCTTGTCAACTGAAACAATCCAAGTTGCTTCCCTCGATCAAATTTCAACTTTTGGTATACCACGCATTTTGAAACATACTCTTGTATGTTTACTTTTCATGATAGATCAACAAAAATACATTTCTACTCCTTGAAGAGTAGATTATGGATTCCCTTTTTGCCCCGCATAAGGAGAAGTATGGGATTCATACATGACTTTCTAATTGTATGGGTGAGTAACACATAGCCTATTGCCGTTTGGAAGATAACCATCCTTCAAGTGAATGGTTCTTTTTTCTTCCCTAATGCAAAGGTTGTAATTACATACTTAAAGTCTCGGTCAATAGCATACTCATCTATCATAAAAGATAGATCATTTTTGTGAGTTGCTATAGACACCACATTTACCCTTGGTCATTGTGAAAGTGCATCGACCACTTGATTGTGCTTGCCAACAATGTGAGCAATGTGAAATTTAAATTGCAAAAGAAAATTTTCCCACATCATTTGTTTGTCGGAAAGCTTGGTTTGCTTCATGAAGTTCTTGAGGCTTTGTGATCCATTCATAGGATGAATGGAGTCCCCAAGAGATAGTGTTTCCACGTGTTCAGGTCATATAGAATAGCTAGTAGTTGTTTCTTGTATTTGCCCAATACTCACTTATCGAAGTTGAGTCTTTGACTCTCATATGCTATGGCATGCCCTTCTTGAAGCAAAATAGCTCCAAGGCAATTACCACAAGCATCACATTGGACCTCAAATGTCATTGAGAGATCTAATAATGTGAGCACATGTTGGGAGATAAGCTTCTCAAAAGCTTCTTGCTATTTTGCAATCCATGAATACTTAACATCCTTTTTTGTTAAGTCATGTAATGGGCACACATACCTAGAAAGCTTTGTACCTCCTATGGATTCCTTGGATTAGGCCATATTTTTATTACCTCTAACTTTGTTGCATCCATATGGGTGCCATCGTTAGAGATAATGTGACCTAAGTATTGAATCTCTTGGAGGAAAAAATCACTTTGCTTTTGATTAATGAAAAGCTTATTCTCTCTCACAACTTGAAAGATTACCTGGAGGTGTCGCTTGTACTCCTCAAGAGAATTTGAATGGACTGAAGATTTTGTCCACCATGAGTTTGAATTCGTCTAGAGAATTTGTCAAGCCAAAACTTGTAACTTATCAAATAGATATTCTACCCACGGCACGGGAAATCTATTTTTGATAGTAATATTATTTGGTGCTCTATAGTCGATACACATGTGATATGTATCGTCTTTCTTTTGCACTAAAAGCAATGGTGAACAAAATGGAGAGGAGCTAGACCTCACCATCCCTTTTTCCACCAATTCATGCACTTGCCTCATGATCTCCTGTTGTTGAGCTTGCAAAACTCGATAAGGAGGCTTGTTAGGCAGTGAGCTTCTTAATAGGAGATCAATTGCACAGTCATCATCCCTCATTTTACAGGTAGCTCACTAGGGATGTCATCAATGAAAACATCTTGGGATCCATTTAGGAAATTAGACAAATCTAATTCCTCTTGATTCCCTTTATTGCAAAGATATGGTGTTCTCCCACTCATTAGCATCTATGTACATGCTCTCTTCCCTGTAGGTGAAATATATTCTCCTTTCAGGGAACTTCATGTTGGACGCCATGCGGTTAAACCATGGTGCCCCAACGATAACATTCTCATGTTTGAGAGGGGAGATGAAAAAATCCTTTTTGTCCACATAACTTTGGACATGAAGCCTTAATTTTCCAATTAAGGAAGTAACTGAGACGTCTTGTCCCTTGATAGCTTCATTGGGTTTCAGTGCATCTCCCATCTCGTGGGCTTGTATGTCTAGCTTAGTGGTCAACTTCGTGGATATGAAGTTGTGAGTTGAACCAGGGTCAAACAAAATAAAGGCATCATGCTCTTCCATCTTTCCCCAAGCATAAGAAAGGAGAAATCCTTGGCAATGAGCATCCTCTTTTGGAGCTTCAACATATAGGCTCTATGAGTCTCATTGTGGATAATTCTCTTGGGGCAAGGACGATAACCATGGCCTTGCTCCCCATGCTTAAAAAAATTTGTGGTCCTTACAAAAAGCTTCTAGCTCTTTAGGAGAGAGTTTATATTTACCTTTTGTAAACTCCCTTCTCCTTGGCCGGATTTTTGTTGCTGTTGGAATAGCCTTGGTAAGAATTTTGGGCATTAGTTTTTCCCTTTGCATCATTTTGTCTTTATTTTCCATGGGCTTGACATTCCGTCTAGCCCCTTGTTGGAAATTGATGCGCGAAGCAACCATGGTGTGGTAGATTACTTTGGTGATAGAACCAGGTCGTTGAGACTTGACATACTCGGTCATCTCTTTGGGTAATCCTGCACAGAATTGTTGCTTTTGCTCGACAAAGTCTATCTTTTGAAAGATAGTATCCTTGAGATGTAAATCCCAAAACTTGTCAACATATTTGTGGATAGACTCATGAGAGAGAATCTTTAAACTTCACCATTTGGTAAGCACTTTGTCCTTTGCATCACTTGCAAGGAATTGCTTCATGATGGAAAGTCTTAGAGTTTTCCATGTCTTTGGGGCTTCGTCGTTGCCACGTAGGCTAGCCCACCATTGATGAGCCGATTTTTGGAAGTGCATAGCTACATGGCGTAGCTTGGAGAACTTCGTGAAGCCCTTGTCTCCAAACGGTGCATCAAATTGTTTGATGAAGGCCAATACATCATAGGTAAGAAAAGAGATACTCTTTCCTCCCTCTTTGAACTTCTTGAGCTTTTGTGACCTTCGCCATGCAGGTTAAGATTTGCGATGTCCTCCCCTCTTGCATTCTCTAGGAGAATAACTATTGCTTTTGTTGGAAGAGAAGGAAGGTGAAGAAGAAAGAGAAGAGGGTGACCTCTTTCTTGTCCTTTTCTTCCTTTGTTTCCTCTCTTCCCTTTTTGACGCTTTTTCAAAGGGCACATAGGACACATGTCAGACTCTCCCTATGCTTAACCACATGGTGTACTTGAATGCTATTGGTTGGGCTAAAGAGGGGTCCAATGAGCTTTTAGTTCCATCCAACAAATATCTAGATATTTTCAAGCTCTCTCTCTCTCTCTCTCTAAGGGGTAAGGAGGACACTTGTCAAAAGACTACCCATGTACTTGAATGCATGCAACATGTGATTGGCTAGAGGGAGAGGGGTCCAATGAGCTTGCAGCATGTGTAAAAGCTACAACTCGCTCCAAGCAAGCAAGGGGGGTGTTGGGGGGATATACACCACACACACACACACACTCATTTTGTGGATCATTCTCACTTGGTGAAAGTTGAGGAACTCGACCTCCTTCTCCAAGCTTGTGAGAAGTGAAAGCCTACACCAACACTCTTGGCTATGGAATGCAAATCCAACCAAGAGCCATGATTCAATGCTTAAGCTTGCCATCTTCTCCATCTTCATTACTATGCTATTATGTATGCTAGCAAGAAGAGTGATGATAAGTGAGGAACTATTTCTTTCTCCTATGAAATGTTTCTTCTTCCTCTTCCCTATCCTCATTCCCCGCTAGCTCTCTCCACCTTCGAAGGTGTTTGAGGTCTTGGGACTGAGGCTTGGGATAGTTAATGCTTTCTACAAAGTTTATGTTATGTTTGTGATGCATGCTTTCCATCTTCATTGCATCACCTAGGTCACAAGGAATACAATGTCGTGCTTGCTGAGTAAGGTGCTTGAAGTGCTTGACGTGCTTGCTGACTAAGGTGCTTGAGGTGCTTGCCGACCAGGGAGCTTGAGGTGCTTGTGGGAACACCACCCAAGCTTGAGGTGCTTTGTCATGCTTGCTGACTAAGGTGCTTGAGGTAAGGTGTGCAAAAGTCAATCATCAATCCCTACAAGGAGGGGGCGAGCCCTACAAGAGGGGGGATGAGAGAGAACACACACACACACACATACTCACACAAGGCAAGCTTTGTACAAAGAAAGCAAAAGGGACACTTGTCAAGTTCCTCCTCATGTTGCCATCATGGTGTGCCTAAAGCCTATTGGTTGGCCACCTAAGGGGTCCAATGATAAGTAGATTTAATTAATTGTTTTTGCATTCATCAAGTCAAAAAATATATATATATCCAATAGTAGCCCCCCCCCCCCCCCCCCCCCCCCCCACAACCACTTCTACTCCCTTTCCCCCCTCTTGTAGGGCTCGCCCCCTCCTTGTAGGGATTGATGATTGACTTTTGCACACCTTACCTCAAGCACCTTAGTCAACAAGCATGACAAAGCACCTCAAGCTTGGGTGGTGTTCCCACAAGCACCTCAAGCACCTCAAGAGCCCTACAAAAGGGAGCAGAAGTGGCTGTGGGGGGGGGTGCTGCTAAATGGATATATATATATATTTTTTAAAGATTGAGGACACCTTGGGTACAACGTAGGCCATTTGTTTGGATGGTCTAGAGTAGCACGCCAAAAGTCATTGTGAGTCATTGTGCGAGTGTTCAAACCTCCATTCTCCCTTTCGAATGGTAAGCAATAGCCGAAAGGTAGAATATTTCATGGGAGATAAGGTTGGGATCAGGAGGAATCTTCCTAATGAATGAATGCTGTGGAGGAAGGAGGTAGGGAGATACTATGGTGGTGCATGTATGAGCGTCACGATGAGAAGCTGCAGAGGTGGGGGAATGCTATGGCGGGTGCATGCGTGAGCCTCGTGATGAGAAGCTGCAAGGATGGAGCTTGAATAGAGCAAGTAGAGCCTGAGCGAGTATGTCAGGCCAAGGGCCAACCAAGGGGTCACGGACTCGACCAAGGGCCGGCTGCCAGTGGGAAGGGGTCCGAAAGTGGCTAGGAGCCTATTAAAGGGAGGTTGGGCGGATGGACCGGGACTTGGAAATCCATTGGTTTGAAATTGGTATCAGAGGTAAACTTAGAACTGAGGGCACGTTCTGCTTTTGGGGGATGCATGTTGCATGCAACCTCAAAGGAGGAAGAAGCCGAAGCCCGCGCGTGTGCAGCAACCCCTAGTCGGGGACGAGGGCGTCTGTCGACCTGCACCAAATCGGCTGGAGTTGGGCTCAGTGGGAGCGCAAGGGGAAGACCAGCAATTCCCGTTTGTTGCCCGGCCTCAGCGGACCTCGCCATCGCGAGGTAGCTCTCCAAGAAGCTCTGCGCAGTTGGCCGTCGTCTGCAACAGAGCTTTTCGAATTTTTTTTTTAAACAAAAACCCTTAAGGGTTGGCCGTTCACACCCGGCAAACCCTCGTGGGTTTTGAACAAGGGCCGTGCCCTGCGCGCTTGCGATTTCGGTGCTCTACGGCATTCTTCTCCGAATCGGTGGGCACACAAAGCACACAACGGCTGTGGATTACTGCAAATTTTACAGTCCGAATCTGCTGAAACTCGGATTCTAAAGTTTTGAAAAGCCAGCGATTGGTTGCAAATCTCCCGGTTTTGGCTTCTTGCATACGATGCAAGCCAAATCGGTGGTGAAGGTACATTGATTCGTGTTTTCAAGCTTCTCATCGGCTGCAACATTTGTCGAAAAATTTCAAGTTCATCTGGCGTAATGCATGAGATGCAAACCAGATCGTTGGCAACTCCAAATTGATCGATGCTTTCAAGAGCATCATCGGCTGTAGACTTGCTCCTTATTTTCAAGCTACTCTTCGTTTTGGATTGAAGTTCGCTTTCGAATTCAGTGTTTTTTCCCATCAAAGGCGTAATTATACGGTTAATTATCGCAACCTGCTACGAGCTCGTTGGAATTCAGGTATTCTCCTTTCTTTTCTCGCACAGTACGTCCACAGCATGGGTTCGGACATAGATATGCATCATGCATTTGATTTCGAGCAGTCCGCATCCGTTTCATCTGCCGATGCCACGCGGACGGTTCCTCTCACGAAGGGTAATCGTGCCACGACGGCGACAGACGATGTGCTGGACATGCAAGATTTCCGTGCATTGCAAACACGCATGATTGTGCTTGAAACGAATTTTGCACAATTAAATCAGAATGTCACAGCATTATCCGATTTGATTAAGTTGCATATGCTGCAGCAGGCCACAGGCCCTGCTGGTCAGCAAAATCAGGAGCACGGCTCCACACGAAGCCAGGGGCCGGTTGCCGGGCAAGGCCCTCCTCCAGGACCGCTTCACTCTCTGACCCAAAAAGAGGTGGACGATTTGTTGAAAAATACAAAGCCACCAATTTTTCTGGGAGAAGAGTGTGAGCGAAACAAGGACACCGTGAATATTTTTCTCAGCAAGTGGGATGGTATTCATGACCTTAGACGTACCTCGGATGCAGCCAAGGCGCTGCAGACAAGTCTGACTTTGGACGGCAAGGCCTACAAATGGTGGATGTCTCTCAAGGAGAAGGGCATGCTACCACAGACTTGGGCAGCTTTTGAGACTATCTTCAGGAAGGAATTTCTACCTACTAATGAGAAGGATAGAAATTGGACCGCCTGGGACGAATGTTCTATGCGCCAGCATAAAACATTATTGGAATATATTTCCCATTATCGGGATGTGATCCTCAAGCTGGAAGGGATGGACACCTTTTAGCAGGTACGTGGGTTCATCCGTGGGTTAAATCCCCAGCTTAAGAAGCACGTTAAAACCCAGGATTCACAAACACTCGAGGACGCAATAGTGCAAGCTCACATCCATGATGATCCCGATGATCGGGCATTGCATAGTTTGCATGTGCATGGCACTACACCTGTTTCAACACGTCCACAACATGTGCATCCTAAAAGAAAATTTGCCTCTGCTGCATCAGAGACCTCCAAAAAGCCCAAGGGGTCTAGAGGTCCTCTCTCAACACAAGAGTTTGAGAAAGCCAAAAAAGAAAAGTTGTGCTTTAAGTGTTTGGGAACTGGACATAGCAAAAAGGATTGTCCCAAGGGGAAATCTGCTGCTCAAGACAAGGGGAAGGAAAAAGCAGTGCACATGGTGCAGCTTTTACCTCTTGAATCCTCTTCCCAGTTTGCTACTGTGGAAGTAACACACACCGAGGCGGTGCATGAGTGCTGTATCACGGCCTCCATGTGGCAGCAGACTTTTGGACCACATGAGTTGGTGCGTATGCATGGCTCTATCCAAGGGCACAGGGTGCAGATCTTGGTAGAGGATGGTACGTCGCACAATTTCATCAATTATAAATTGGTGAAACGACTCAAATTGCCCCAAACCCCGAGTTCTCATCTCTACAAGGTAGCAATGATTAACGACCATGATGTTGAGATATGGGAAACTCAGGTTAAAGATGTACCTATGGAAATTCAAGGATACCATACCTCTTTGGATTTCAAAGTCATGAATATGGAGAGGGCCGATGTGGTTCTTAGTCGTGAATGGTTGCATAGTTTAGGATCATCACTTAGACGTACCTATGAGCATAATAGTCTAATGTTCGAATCCAATGGTGTGCACGTGTTGTGTTGTTGGGGGAGAAGGATGTACCTTCCTCAACACTTATTTGTACAGCTGAGCTTATGAAGCTCGCTTCTGATGATGCAATAGAAGAACTCTTTTTGTGTTACTCACTGTGCCATTTTATTTCCAATGTGGATGATGTTTTTAATGTTGATAATGTTTTGAATAAAACTTCCTCAACGCCGCATTCTTCTCTCTCTCCTCTTCCAGTTATGTCTACTAATTCAAAACAAGCAAAGGTTTCTAATGAATTAAAGGAACTTTTAAGGGAATTCAAGGATGTGTTCCCAGATGATTTACCACCAGGGCTCCCGCCGACACGTTCCGTGCAACATGGCATAGACGTGGTTGCAGACAGTAAGCCAGTGAGTAAACCGCCTTACAGAATGAGTCATTCTGAGGCTGCCGGTGGAACGTCAGCTTGCTGACTATCTCAGTAGAGGGTTTATTCAACCAAGTTCTTCACCATGGGCCTCTCCCATTCTTTTGGTGAAGAAAAAGGACGGTAGTATGTGCATGTGCGTAGATTACCGTGGATTAAATGCGGTTACTGTTAAGAACAAGTACCCATTGCCACGAGTGGATGAGCTGTTTGATAAGCTTACCCACGCTCGTATATTTTCAAAGATTGATTTAAGATCTGGGTATCATCAAGTACGCATCAGGCTTGCAGATATACCCAAAACAGCGTTCCGAACAAGGTTTGGACATAATGAGTTTTTGGTGATGCCCTTTGGGTTAACCAATGCTCCAACTGCGTTCATGACACTCATGGATAGTGTCTTGAGACCATACTTGGAAAAATTTGTTATCGTTTTCCTCGATGACATTCTTGTATATAGTGCCTCTGAGGAAGAGCATTTAGCACATTTGAAACAAGTGTTTCATTTGTTACGCCAAAATCAGTTATATGCCAAGGAATCCAAATGTGATTTCCTCAAGGAGGAAATTCACTACTTGGGGCATGTTATTTCGGCTGCAGGGTTACACATGGATCAATCCAAGGTGGATGCCATTCGAAGGTGGTCCTCTCCCAAAAATTTGGAAGAGCTCCATATTTTTTTAGGCTTTGCAGGTTTTTATCGTCGATTCATTAAAACTATGCCCATATTGTTGTTCCCATGACAGATCAGTTGAAAGCCAAGGGCAAGACCTTTCATTGGGGATTAGAACAACAACAAAGTTTTGACAAACTTAAGGACACATTAGCCACAACTCCTGTTTTGGCTATTGTGGATCCCTTAAAGCCATTCGTTTTGGAAACGGATGCTAGTAATCGTGCGATTGGAGCAGTCCTTCTGCAGGAAGGAAGGCCAATTGCATTTGAAAGCAATAAGTTGGATTCAGCACAGTAGAATTACTCTGCTTACGAACGAGAGCTCTATGCAATAGTGTCTGCTTTAAAGACATGGCGACATTATTTGTATGGTGCACAGTTCGAGATTGTGTTTGACCATGAAAGCATCAAGTGGTTCACACAACAAAGTGATTTGAAGGGTCGCAAGGCCAGGTGGGCTGAGATTTTTTAGGAGTATGATGCCAAGCTACGATATCGCAAAGGGCGGTACAATGTAGTGACTGATGCTTTCAGTCGAATGCTAGAGATCAACTCTCTCCTTTTCACGGAATTACGGAGTGAGTTTTTGGAATCTCTCAAAGGTAAGTGCGAGCATGATACCGCATACTCCAAGGTGTGGAGCTATGTTAGAAAGAGGGATCCTTCTCACTCCAATGTTGGTAGTGGTTTTGTTTCCTCCACACCCAGTTCTCCTCTTTCGAGTGATGAACTGCAGAGATGGAAGAATTTTTCCATAGATGATGGGTACCTACTCCACAAGGGGAGAGTGTGTGTACCGACAGACGCGGACATTCGGCACCAAATTCTTTATGAATGTCACGATAGTCCAAGTGCAGGGCACCCGAGAATTAAGAAAACTTATGCACTCGTAGGACGACCGTTTTACTGGCCAGGTTTGCATAGGTATGTTCAAGACTATGTCTTGCATTGCCAAAAATGTCAAGTTAATAAAGCAGAGCGCCTGAAAGCAAGAGGACTCTTACATCCTTTAGAGATTCCCAATGGTAAATGGAAAAGTATCTCCATGGATTTTATTGTGGGTTTACCAACCACTATTCGAGGACATGACTCGGTATGGGTGGTCGTAGACCGGTTGACTAAACTTTGTCGGTTTATTCCAACCAAGTCAACCATTAAGACTCCAGAATTAGCTAAGTTATTTGTGGACAATCTTTACAGGTTGTATGGATTGCCAAGTAACATTGTGAGTGATCGTGATCCCAAGTTTAATAGTCATTTTTGGAGGGCTGTTTTTAAACGATTGGGTACACAACTTAATTTAAGTACGGCTGATCACCCTGAAACAGATGGTTAGACGGAACGAGTCAACCAAGTGCTAGAGGATATGCTACGAGCATACATTAGCAAGAAGCAATCAGATTGGGAAGATTATCTTCCTATTCTTGAGTTTGCATATAATAGTGCTAAGCATGTTACAACTGGTTTTAGTTCATTCATGCTTATGTATGGTTTTCAACCTAGATCACCAGTGACGGTGGGGTTGGCAACTGAGAAGCTCCAACAGGTCAAGGAGTTTCTCCAAGATCATATGGAAATGTTGAGACTTGCTCGTCAAAATGTTCGACAAGCATAGGATCGGTATAAGAAGTATGCTGATGAGAAACGTCGGCAAGTTACCTTCACGGAAGGGGAAGAGGTATTTTTGCGTGTGCCAGAGTATTCAGAAAGTCTGAAGATTGGACCTACACCCAAATTATCTCCACGTTATTGTGGGCCATTCAAGATACTCAAGCGAGTTGGTGATAGGGCCTACAAACTTGAGTTACCTGCGCACTCTCGTGTCCATCCGATATTTCATGTAAGTCGTTTACGTAAACGCTTGCATGGGGACGACAATGTTATCGGCCAACAGATATTGGTTGATTTCACTGAACCTTCCACTCAACCGCATGAATCTGAACGCATTTTAGATTTTCATGAACTCCGTACTCGTCATCATGTACGTAGGCAAGCTTTAGTCAAGTGGAAAGATCGCCCTGAAGAGGGTGCCACTTGGAAAAACATTAGTGTTCTTAAGAAGAAATTCTCCACTTTTGTTTTCGAGGACGAAAACGCTTCTCCAAGGGGGGAGTAATGTCATGCCAAGGGCCAACCAAGGGGTCACGGACTCGGCCAAGGGCCGGCTGCCAGTGGGAAGGGGTCCGAAAGTGGCTAGGAGCCTATTAAAGGGAGGTTGGGCGGATGGACCGGGACCTGGCAGTCCATTGGTTTGAAAGAATATGGGTGCACGATTTTAGAAAAAGGCTGAAAAAGCACAAATCTGTCGAGGATGTTAATTTTTCAAACCTAGAGTAAACGGTCTGGAGAGTTTGGGGTGTTAAGGCGGTGGGTTGCTAGAACCTGCACGTTGGCGGTGTTTGTGACCTCGAGACAAGATCCACGTGGGGCCATGCCACTCGGCTCTGGTGAGCGGCTACCTACCTTGCATTGGGTGGAGTAGGGCTAGACATACCATGGTGGGGTTTGCTCTCCAACAAGGAGAAACACATGCAAGGGGTGAGGCACTGAGTGAGGAAGGCAAAGGGGGGGAGGAGGGGCAAAGGGAGAAGTACGCTGGTGGATGTGCAGAAAACTCTCTCTCTCTCTCTCTCTCTCTCTCTCTCGGCGCTACCTGAACAACCTATTGACAACGAGGGAGGCCTGGGCAGAGAGAAAGGGAGAGCACATGCGGAAGCGAGAGAAGCCATACCAGGTCACTGGCAAGGGAAGGGACACGTAGGCGCTAAGCATCGTTGAGATTTGTAGTGGGAAAGCAACTGCTGACATGGTCCTTGGGGGGGGGGGGGGGAGATAATATTTTCAACGTATCTCTATACTATGTGGGTTTTTATTACTAGAGAGCCAATATGGGTTTTTGGCCTGCCCAAAGGGCAAAGGCTATAGAGATCATGCTTTCTCTTTTTGCTGACTAAAATAGAAAACAAGTGAAAGGGTCACGACGACTTTCAAAAACAATAAGAAAGTGATAAAATTGTTTAAATTGTATTAGTGTTTGGGAAAGGATTGCATCAGCTTAGTTTTGAGCCGATTGAAAATCGAGACTAGCTAGCTGCAAACCAAGGTAAACGAAAGAAAAACGGATGAAATATGTGAGAAAGTCGTCCAAACATTTTGCAAATCTCAAAATTTTTGCTAGTATTTTCGATTTTTTCCTTTGTGAGGAGGAAACTCAATCAACAGCCGCTTAATAAAAGAGACTTTCTTGAATGTTAACACTAATTGGAATCAAGCTATAAAATGCAAGAAATGTAAAGCCATGTGAAGTTGTGAAATGAAAGGTGAAATAAAAAGAACTTATTAATATATGTGTGTGTGTAGAATTTATTAGAATTATGCAAGGTGAAACTTCACTTTAACATTCTAAAACAATAATAGAATGCCAAAAAACATATATCTGTATGTGTGTGTGTAAAATTTACTAAAATTATGTAAGGTGAAACTTCACTTTAGCATTCTATTGTTTAAAGACAAGTCTCCATCATGCATTGAAAACTATGAAGTCCCCCTAACCTAGCCTAACACTAAGGGTTTCTTTTAGAAAGCCAAAAAGTTCAGTTGTATTTTCAAGCATTTTTGATAGGCCAAAAATGTTGATTGGTTGAAATAAGATATTGAGCACTCATTTAAATAAAGAGTGTGTAAATCTAATGATGGACATGTCTTGAGTTTTGAAATATGAAATGAATGCTCATTTACCAAAGAAAGGATTTTGAGGTGCTTGCTTTCACCTTAGAGGCCTTAGAGGTTAAATGATAAAGACTTAGCATAATGGGTGGCTCCACAAATCCCAAGAGTTACCTTTTCATTTGAGAAGTTCTTTCATCCATCTTTTCATTTTAAGAAGTTCTTTCACCCATTGAAACTTGAGGTAATAGATTAAAGTTGTCATTTTTGTAATTCAAATTTTAAGGAAAGGATCTATCCTTTAGAGCTTTAATCTATAAAGATTTTTTATTTTTATTTTTAAAGATTTTAAAGCTAAGTCTTAAACTTAAGGATGTAAAACTTTTAAGGAAGCTCTCCCATGAGGAGTTATAGTTTTTTTTAAAAAAAAAAGGTAAAACTTTGAATTAAAGAAAGTGAAAGGGTAACATGGACCCACATGTACGAGGAGAGTCACCCCGAGGTACTAGAGTTTTAGGGCTTAGAGCTTTAGAGCTTTTAAAGTGGGATTTTACAGCTTAGGGATCTAGAGTTTTAAATTTGTAAAGGGGGCTCTAGAGCGTAAAGATGTATAATTTTTTAAGTGAGGTCTAGAGCATAGGGCTCTATCTAGAGCATAGGGCTCTAAAGCTTAGGGATGCTATTTTAATTCAATTCTTTGTGCTTATGTTTTTTTTTAATAAAAAGGTTAGAGATGTAGAGCTTTTAAAGTGGGATCTAGACTCAGATCAAGGCCTAAAGTTGACACCTTTTTTGTCAAGGGCTATTTTGCCTGTCAAAACAAGTGCTTAAAAAAAACCTGACATGTTAGAATCTCGAAATTGCCTGTCATTTTTGGTGTTTATACCCTTGAGTTAACGTTATATATGGCAAATTATATAAGTTAATCGCATTACACAAAGCATATGAAAGGGGGCTTGGAAAATTGCATGTCAAAAAAAATATTCTACTATGTTTGGCAGGCCTGGTGATTTTATAACTCGTTATTACTAGCGGGCCAGTATGGGTTTTTATCACTCATTCGCTCTACTGGCAGCCTCACTATGTTATTCTATTAATTTTGCTTCCATATTCTCTACTTTTTTCTAGGCTCTCAGGGAACTCAAGGTATAGGCTATTCACCCTTACTAAAAGGAGAAGCTGGTGTTGAACCCACACCCACATGCGCTTCTAACTTCCATCATAACCACTACACCAACAACACTTTGCTGCTGCAAATGGCAACACTTTGTAACAAAAAAAGTTGTAGGTCTACCTCTATTGTGCAGGCATTGCGCATCCCTTCTCAACTGCTCAGTCCCCTTTTCGTCTCCTTGTCGCCTTCAATAGGAAGCTACTGAAGCACAGATACTCTCTCTCTCTCTCTCTCTCTCTCTCTCTCTCTCTCTACACAAGACTCTCGTAATCTGCTGCGAGCCCGCTTCACCTAGTGCTTGTCGAGGTTTAATTTTTCGATTTTCGTGCGTGAACTTCTGTCTCGTCGATCCCATTACTTGGCCCCGCATTAAATATAGGTGTTACTTAGTCCTGTGGGCCCGCGGGTGTGCTCATGTTACATGTGCACAAAGGCGGCCTTTAAGCTAACATAGCGAGAGACGCAACTCACTCTCGCGGGCAAACGAACGGCAGTCTGAGAGAGAGAGAGAGAGAGAGAGAGAGAGACTTGATGCAGGCATGCTAAGGAATCTGGGGCGATCAGGATGTGTATACAATAATGGTCTATCCTGCTTCCGCTTCTTCATCGATCTTCCTCCTTGTCTACTTTGTCGGGCTGCTTCCCTACCAAACCTTTGCCACTCAGCTTCTCTGGCCCGAGCTTCACGCTGAGGAACCTTGCAATTTTGCTGCTGGAAATAGATCTTCGTTGGCATGCAATAGCCATGGAAGCTGGAGTGAGCCTGGTACCCAACAGCATCAGATTCCTGCTCAGCAGTTCCATTCAACCTTTAGGTCAATTCTTGACAATCCATCCTTAAATTCGAACCAGAAGGATGAACAATTTACTGTCATTAAACCTGCTTATGGTAGCATGAGAGTTTCTGGGCAGGTTTCAGATGAATACATTGTAAGGTTCATGGACTATAAGCATGCCTCAGAGCATAAACAGGCTCTGCAAGCGGCTTTGTATTTAATGAGTGGTTGGCAATGGATAGACCGCATCAATCCTGCATCTGCGTTTCCTACCGATTTTGCACTGCTCAAAGTAGAAGTTGCTGCTCTAGATAACATATTGGGCGAACTGAGGAGACTGCCTTTTGTGAAGGATTTTTCTGTGCAATCACGGTTCTTTAGAGCTTTGATGGAGGATTCCGAGACATGTGTAGAGAATGAAAAGAGTAGAGGTGGTTCTTGCAAATTTTCAGAATTTTCTGAGGGAAATTCCCCAAGAAAGAATGGTAAACAGTTTACCACATGGACAGAGGAAGGGGAGATGGCGGATTGTTTTGAAAGTCCTTCTCTTCTGAACACACGCCGCAAGATTCTTTTGCAGGTATTTCTCGATATATGGAGGTAGCAACTTTTTACAGTGTTCTTTCTCTAAAAAATTCAAGAATGTATAGCATGAAGGCTGTGTTGGCTATGTTGTATTTGATTAGCTAACATGAATAACATATTTTAATTAGTGTGCTCAAAATTCCTCTTCGGGTTCATGATGGAAAGGCTGAGTTTGATGTTGTAATGTCCCAAGTTTCTGTCTGAGGATTTATCTTGGTTGTGAGCTTACAAAGCTCGAATTTTGCTTCAGAACCTCACAGAAATGATGGCAAAGTCTTCATTGTTTCTGCCTCCCAACTTTTCTGATTGGGCATCCCAGTGAAAGGAATGTTGATCCTCGGTTGGTATAGCATCGAAGGAAATTTTTTGCATTTTGAGTATCATATAGTATCGTAGTGCATCAAAAGTTCCAACTTGGATGAAATAGACTAGATATTTGGTCTTAGTGTATCAAGACATCTGTGAGAGAATGGTGAGATCTAGATTTGATGGCTGAGAAGATCACTAGTTGGCATATCGATAGATCTGGTGAGGATCTAGCCAATTCAATTTGATTGTGGAAATGGATTTTGTGTTGATTCATGCTAGATAATGTCCAGTCAAGTGGTGATGGTCATTGGCATGTATGCATAATAACTCAAGAAGTAGGTTGAATTTTTGCAAGTATAATTGCGGTCGATTACCCTCCAGTTGGGTATTTCACAACTTGGATGACGTGGCATGACCTTGGACCGAAGAGGAGGGAGAGTCGATGTAGAACGACATTGAGCAAAAGGACCACAAGTTGAGGTTTTGGTTTGGAAATCACGCTGTAAATGGTTGTGGAGTTTTTGCTGTAAAACACAAGCAGCTGTCGATAGCTGATGTGGCAAGTGCTTTTGGCGCTAGATTTGAAAGCATTGACTTTTGAAGCTTTTGGGACCAGTTTTTGAAAGCAAGTGACCTTTGGGGCTCTTAAGCCGTTTAAAAGCAAGATGCTAAGGGTGCATAAAAAGAGAAGCCTTGTGCAAGATCTTGGCGTCCAATTGGAGCTAGACTCGTACTGACAGTTGTATCTTGTGAAGATCAAGAATAAAGATATATTGAAAGGGTGCCTAGTTAGGGGCTAGTGCATTTGGCAATGGAACTCCGCCACGCGTGCCTCGTTCAAGTGCGGTATTCTCTTTTCAATTCAAGTGTTTTAAGTGCTAAAGTTGTCTCCAATTGTTCTTTTTAGCGTGCCCTTCTTGCTATAGAGAGCAAAATAACCATAGGCTACTGGCAAGAAAACTAGCCCCATCAGGAGCATTTTCCAGTGCATTAAACCTAATTTTCCTATTTTTGACATTTTTCACTTATTATTTTTAAGTGACTTTTGTTGGGAACTGGGTAGGGCAATTTGCATAAGATAATATATAAGGAAACCAGAGCTAGCACTTTCTGGCAGAAGAGAGGCAGGGCACAAGCAATATCACATGCACATCTAACCCTATGTGTACGTGGACAAGCTACTTCATGACATGGGTTCAGTTCAATTCCGTTCAGTTAGATTAGGAAGTGATCTAGCACTTTTGTGAGTCTGTTCGCACATCGTGCATATCCAGATATATATCCTCTGGTTGCACACAACATGATCATCAGATTTCCATCAGGAGCATTTTTACAGTGCATAGACCTATTTTCCCTATTTTTGACATTTTTCGCCTATTATTTTTAAGTGACTTTTGTTGGGAACTAGGTAGGGCAAATTTCATAAGTTTGTATATATAGAAACCTAGCGCTGGCACTTTCTGGCAGAAGAGGCTGTACAGACTTGGACACTCCAAGTCAAGAATCTACCATGACAGCACCAAATAACCACTTCAAAACAGTTCACAATTCACAATTGATTCAACACTGGCCCGGCGGAGTTCCGTGCCTAGAGATATTGGCCCCAAAGAGTGGCGCCCCTTTCGGTATTTTCTTTGTATTAATCTGAGTTCAAAGTACAAGAGTGCGAGCAGGCGCTCAACTCAGACTCTGCGTCCAGATGCTCTGAGTTGTGAGTGGCCTGCTCACATATTTAAAGGTACAACGGTTGCTAAAGGCAGAGCCCCAAAAGCTGAAATCAAAAGCTTCAAGTAAAAGCTTTGAAAATAAAGCAAAAATTCTTTCTCTTTCTTTCTTTTAATAAATAAAGCAGAGAGGCTTTCTCTTTCTCTCTCTCTTGCTAAAATAAAGGAAAGAGGCTACTTTTTCTTGCTGCCGCAAAACGCGGCGATCCGTACAGCTGCCACGTGTCAACCAACCCTTGATTTTTGGTGCAAAATCCGGCAGCCAGCCACGTCAGCATTTCCAGGGTGTTGGGCAGCCAGTTAGGGTTTTTGATTCTCTGCAGTTAGGGTTAGGGTTTCAGCAAATTAGGGTTTTTTACAGAGCGGGCAGCCGCGTCATCACTTTGTGACATACCCCCCTCTTGAAAGCATTGTAAGCGCCCTCGGATTTATCGACAATGTAGCTAGCAATCGCATCTAGATCCAGTTAAGACCTCATGGATGCCCGATTGACTAACCCCTATGACAACCATGTCTATTCGAGATCAATTAGACCAAAAATGCTGCAGTCATTTTGTCTATCAGTTCCGCACTTAAAAACAAGTCAAGAATAAATTAGTTTCATATTCAGGAATTCCATTTCATAAAGTCATACAACAGAATACTGTCAGCTCTTAGTATCCCTGAAGCTCAAGGAGATATCAGTGACTCTAGTATGCAAAAATTCGAGGCATCTGTTGACAAAGGAGCGGAGTAACTTCCCTCTTGTGCATCCCACTGCACCAGATCTGCGGCCAAGCTGAATTCTGGGTTCCCTTTGGAGTAGACTATACTAAGCCAAAAGCTTCGAGGTCAAGTTTCACAATCTGAGGAGTATCTGCTAGGTCCTCCTCCTCCATCCACTTCGCATCCAATGCAGGATAGTTCTTGAATTTAACCAAGAACTGCCTTCGTATTTTACCCTTATTCTTTGTGTCCTTATGTGCCAAAATCTGTTTAGGAACAAGGATCTCCTCGTTTTCCTCCACTTCGGGTTGCTTATCGGGCTCCCCATCATCAGACACCACCTTTAAAAGGTTTCCAAGAGACTCACATGAAATGCATTGTGAATCCTCCAAGTGTTAGGCAGTTTCAGTCAGAAGGAGACATCGTTGATCTTTTCAGAGATCTGGAAAAGTCCGTAGTATCTCATACTAAGCTTTGGAAAAAGCCTCTCCTTTCCCTTTTTCTTTCTCAGGTGTGCCTTCTCAAAACGTAAGAGCACCCGATCATACTCCTTCAATTTCAAATCGCGACGATGGCGATCGGCTGCCTTCTTTTGTCGTTCTTGAGATTTCTGCAAAGCCTCATGGACCTTGGCAAAAGTCGTGTCTAAGTCGCGCATATACTCATCCGCTTCAAAAATCTTATCTTTCGTGCTTAGGAAGGGTGGAACCTTCGTAGCACCTTCAACAATCTCAAATGGCGCCTTCCCCGTCGAAGAGTGTATCGTGTTATTGTAGGCAAATTCCACCAAAGGTAGATACTTTTCCCATTGAGTCTTTTGATTCGAGATATAAGACTTCAATAAATCTAAAACCACGAATTCGCAATCTCAGATTGCCCATCAGTCTGCGGGTGGAACGATGATGAGAACTGCAACCGCGTGCCAATGTTCTCCCAAATTGCCTTCCAAAGCAAACTCGTAAATTTGGGGTCCTTGTCGGAAACAATCGTCTCAGGCATGCCATGTAATCTGAAAATCTGGGCCACAAACAGTCTTGCTAAGTGATCCGGCTTGACTGTTTTCTTCATTGGAATGAAATGAGCGTGTTTGCTAAATCTGTCAATAACAGTCCAGATACTATTGTGACCACTCTGTGTTTTGGGGAGATCAAAAATGAAATCCATTGCAATACTTTCCCATGGGCGGTTGGGTATGGGCAAAGGCTGTAACAATCCTGTGCTTTATGCCTGTCAAACTTCACCTTCTGGCATACCAAGCAACTGCGCACAAACTCTTCCACATCCTTCTCGAGTCTCGGCCAAAGAAATCTCTCTCTACCCCTTTCATGGTGGTAGCAATGCCGTGATGACCCGTAAAAGGTGGACAGTGGCATTCAGTCATAACCTTTTCTCTCAACGGCTGTGTAACGGACAACATGGTTTTCCTCATCAAGTAGCCATCCAGAATGGAATATCCCGCTACTGTCTCCCCATCCCGTATCCGTGAGAAAACGTCTGCAGAATCTGGATCTGTGACATATTGGTCGACCATATCCTCGAAGCTTCTATGATGTATCACGGAAATAGCCAAAACCAACGGTTTTCGAGACAAAGCATTTGCCACCACATTCTTCTGTCCCTGAACATGGACAATCTGGAAGTGAAACTGTGACAAGATGTTCGCCCACCGCATCTGCTTTTCCGATAGCTGCTTCTGTGACAAGAAGTAGCGTAAACTCTGATGGTCTGTAAAGACAGTAAAATCCGCTCCGAGTAGGTAATGCCGCCACTGAGTAAGAGCATGGATAACCGTGAAAAGCTCTTTCTCATAAATCTGTGCTGTCATTTCCGGCCTTGAGAACAATCCGCTCTCGTAAGCAATGACATGGCCTTCTTGCATTAAGACCGCACCGAGACTACGACCACAAGCATCACAATATACTTCAAATGACTTCTGCAACTCCGGCAAAGTCAAAACTGCTTGGGTAGAGAGATACTTCTTTTGGCCGAGACTCAAGAAGGATGTGGACGAGTTTGTGCGCAGTTGCTTGGTATGCCATAAGGTCAAGTTTGACAGGCATAAAGCACAGGGATTGTTACAGCCTTTGTCCATACCCACCCGCCCTTGGGAAAGTATTGCAATGGATTTCATTTTTGATCTCCCGAGAACACAAAGTGGTCACGATGGTATCTGGACTGTTATTGACAGATTTAGCAAGTAGGCTCATTTCATTCCAGTGAAGAAAACAGTCAAGCCAGATCACTTAGCGAGACTGTTTGTGACCCAGATTTTCAGATTACATTCTCAACAGTAAAGAAAGTGCATGTTTCTGGGCATGCCTCTGGAAGGTCAGGCAAAGGTGGCTGCCCTGATGCTGTATAGAGAGATGTAGCATATTCCCTCCATGTCTCTGTGGAAGTGATGGCTGGCGGTGGAGAGTGCTCATTGAAAAGCCTCCATGCCTCACTAGAGTCTTGACTCATAAACAGCTGATAGAGATCACGCTCTAATTGAGATAGGTAAGCCCTTTTCTTTCGTCGCACTAGGCGGTGGAAGATAATACGTGACTGTCTATGTGTAGTAGTACCCATGAGCACCTCTCTCTGTAATCTAATCCTTATCTCTCTACACTCCTCATCATACCAATTGTTTTGAGGCATCCTCCCAGATTGCTTGCGTGTAGGTTGGCTATGGGGATATGCCTCTGATGCTGCATCATGCAGCGTCTCGGTCAGAATTTGGGTGAGCTCATCTAGTGGTCATCCTGGCTTCTGAGTGCATAGCTGCCTGTATATCTCATCAGTGTATACGTGATCCGTCTCCCTCGTGAAGGTATACCGAGTATGTGTGGAGGCCTCTCTCAATGGAGCTATGTTGAATTGGAACGATAGAGTGAAAGACAAGATAGCATGATCGGCAGTTACCCCAACCGGTCTAGTTCCCACCACAAAATCCTGAAAGGAAGGAATGAGTCCTGACAGAGCCATAACATAATCCATTGTACTAGCGCCATGCCGATGTGGAAAGCATGTAAACCACCAGCTTGCAGGGAATCGCTGTAGGCCATTCAAAATGGCCAATCCATGTGCAGTCTCCATATCAATCAAGTATGTGCCATACTCAGTGTGCTCCTCATCCTGTGATAATCTAGACATGCCCATTTCTGTAATATCAAGCTCCCGCATCAACTCCTCTGAGGTATCATAGAATACTGTGTGGTGGTGGGCAGTCCTAGCATTGAAATCCCCCAAGATAATAATGTCGCCGTCTTTGGAAAACTCCCATATATTATCATCTAAAATAGAGAAGGGGGATTGTCCTCTAGGTGATGCATATACTGACGTACTAGGAGGAAAATAGCAAATAGCGATGTAGAGATATCTGCCTGTCTCTGCCTTCAGTCTCACCCACATATACCTCGCATGCTCATCCCTCCGAGCTATATGTATCAGAGACTGTAGCTCCTCTCTGAATAAGACTGCCACTCCTCCTGAAACTATCCTCAAAGGCCCCTACATCAAGGCGCAAAGATCCATTACAATTCCATGTAGCCACTCTGAGTGTGGTCCCTATCACGAGGACGTGGCAGTTATTAACCATGTCACAGAGATGTGGCAACTGCTAACCTTGGTTGTTGGTTTCTTTCCAATGGGGTTTATTTTATTTGTTTTGAGACCCTCTTTTTGAAGTAGCAAACGGTCGGACATTGTATGGCCAATGTGAACGGTAGATTCATCCGCAGACGGGAAGTGGTCGGCACTGGAATTCGTATGGTAAGAGGATGTCTAGGCTCATAGCAAGATCATATAGGTCCCCCCGTTGCACTTAGCAAGTTGGTGGATACTAGGAAGTGAACTCAATTAAGGCGTAAAGTCAAGGTGGGACTACCAACAAAAAGTATCCGACAGTTGGGCCACATTGCATTTTTGGATGCGGTCCCAATGAGGATAGATGGTCAGAAGACCAGTGGGAGCCCAACGGAAGCATCTCCTAAAATTTAGGCAACTGCTATTTTGGGCCGTGAAATGTGTTCGCGTCATTACCTCCGGTATGACTAGGGGAACACTTGATAACTCTGCCGCGAAGTCAACTGACGCGTCGGTTGGGATATTTTTAAGCGGCGAACCCGAAACGGGAAAATGCTTGAAAATGCGCCAAGTGTCACATTTTCGTGAACTTTCCTCTTGCAAAAAAATGGGCGCTGATTTTTATGCTGGGAGAGGCCTCATTTCAGCTTTTGTCACAGGTTAAGAGCTATGGAGTGCTTCCTTTCCCTCTCATGTACAGTGTGGTGCTAGGAGTGATGCCCTGCACACTACACACTGCTCTCTCTCCCCCCTACGTGCAGTTATGTGATGCCCCACAAGAGGGCTACTCATTTGACTGATGTACAATTGTGTGGGTTCATGCTTTTGTGCCGAGGCAAGAGCCTCCTTGAGCAGGAACAGGGGTAGCTAACTGCTGCTCCAAAGCAGGCACTGGTGAGGGTCATAACCTCACCGTACAGGTGCAAAATCAGCGCTGTGTATGCGCTGTAAATTCACTGTTTTTCAGCCATACGGATGCCAGGACCATTGGGAATCGTGCCCCACTGGCAGAGGACAGTTAGGGGACTGTTTGGGGCTGAAAACAGAGCAAAAACCAGTAAATACAGCGTGCTGAATTTACTGTTTTTGGACAGGAATCAGAGGGTATACGACAGTGCAAGCGAGTTCCAGCAGGGGAATTGGTTTCGTGCAAGTTTTGGGGTTGTTATGCTGCCGAAATTTGGCCAAATCAAATGGTATCTAGGTGGATACACGTGAAGGATTCCCAGGACCTTACCTTGTAATTTACCCTCCTAAAGAATAAAGAAATACCGAAAGGGGCGCCAATTTTGGGGCCTATAGGTTGTCGGCGTCTGCTCGGAGCATTCTAGCTTCCGAGCCGTGTGTGTGTTTAAGTGTTAACTCCCGTTACAGGTCTCCTTTGCAAAGTGCTCTGTGTGTGTGTATAAAGTAAAGAATTTCGGGTGAAAGCCAACGCCTACCGCCCTACGGGCCGGTTTCATGGTTCCGTTGCCGGGACATCAATCACTTTTTCCTCAAAGAGTGAGCCTGGATTGTTCAGGGTAAAGACACACAATACAAGAACACGGGGATTACACTATGGCCGACAAGGGGAAGGGAATTATGGAAGAGGGTGCCTCTCCAAAGGACAGACAGGAGATTCCTATGGTTTTTGAGATTGGCGAGAGCTCACGGCCACGTCAGTCTGTACCTCCTGTCAACGTGAATGTCCCTCCAATAGTGCAGGGCTTTATGACAGGGCAACTTGAGGATGATGCGTTCAAGACTCGGTTAGTTGCCGCGGTGAATGTCTTTTCGCAGCTGGTGCAGAATCCGAGGTTTATGGAATTCTTGCAAGCGCCACCAGTGCAACAGCAAAATAGGCAACCTACGCCGCGTACGGAGCTTGTTGAAGCTCAAGCCCAGGTACTTCATGAGGCGCAGGAGGAAAGGGAACACTCGCATGTGGCGGAGTCGGGGGCTCCAAAGCAGGTTCCTCCCGTGCTTGAACAGGTGGCTAGAACGCCTATTCCACAGGTTATGCCAGTTCAGCCCGCCACCTTTCAGAGCCAGCATGCTGTCTTGAATGGACAGGGAGCTGGATACCAGGCTATGCACTCAGTTTTTCCACCACCCACGGTACATCCTGGGTATTTCGGGGGTGGATCAGTGTTCCAAAGTATGGCTGGTTATGCGTCTGGAAGTCAGCCGTACATGCCAGGAACAGTGTTCGGGGGTATGCAAGGCATCATGCCAAACCCCATGTATGGTACTATCGGCATGCAGCAAGGTTTCCACGGCAACCAGGGCCAGTTTGGGGTGCCATAGGGTCATTTTGGCATGGCTGGTTTTTCTGGACAGCAGCCAGATATCGCACCTCTGACGCAAAATGTGAATGGCCAAGGCGTGCCGATCATGCCTAGTACAGTGCCCATGTTGCAGACCATCCCGTATGACAACTTGGGGGCACTAGAGAAGCCGAAGGCTTACAAAGAGGGTGGTGCAGCAGTAAAGTTCAGTACCTTCAGTGGTTTCGAGGACAAGACAAAGGCACTCACTTTCCTCCAGCAGTTTGATACAGCTTATGCGGGAGGGAATTTTACAGAGGCCTCGAAGGTCAGAAAAGCTGCCACTTTCTTAAAGGACAATGCGCTTACATGGTGGACGACATTGTTAATGCAAGGATAGGCACCCGCCACTTGGGTTTACTTCAAGCAAATGTTTGCATCTGCTTGGCTATCAAATGAATTTGAAGCCGATGTCCTGACAGATTGGCACCAGCTTACGGCAGCTTCGTGCAAGAGCTTGCTAGAGTACAATAGTAGGTTTTGTAAAGCATTACTCTCAGTGACCTCCTACAGATTTGTGCCATTGACAGAGCAGATAGAGAAGTATTGTTGTGGGCTGCCTAAAGGGCTTCGTGATTACTGTACAAAGAACAGAGTGGCTACTCTTACTCAGCTTATGGAAGTTGCGAACACTGGTCTTGCCTTGTTGAAAGGAGAGGATAGTAGATTTCCGAGCAGTGATAAAGGAGGGCAGCAAAAGAAAAATTCAGCGAAGAAGCCCTTTGTGAAAATGGCTCCTGATGCGTCACAGGGGTCAGAACAGGCCACCAAAGACAAGGATTCAGCTGGGACTTCTGGAGCGTAGGCAAAGAAACAGAAAAGGAAGCCTTTTGTGCGCAAGTCGCTCGAGGAAAAGAAGGTCCTAATGGTTGAGAACAAATGCTTTATATGTGAGCAGCCTGGTCATATTTCTATCAATTGTCCACAAAGGAAAAGGCCAGCTGACTCAGAGGATAAAGAAGACCAGAAAGGCAAGAAGCCAAAACCCATGGCAGGTTTAGTGCCAGACATGGTGGGTGACAGGCCCAGCACAGAGTTATGCAGGGCATGGGGTAAAGTTAGGGATGAGACGACACTCATCTTCTTTGATCCAGGTGTCAAAGCCAACTTTATCTCACCAGAGTTAGCTATGAAGCTGGGCATCAAAGCTGAAGAGATGGGGTACACAGCAGAGGCAGGGTTGGCATGTCCTGGCCACTCAGAGTGTGTTACTCCCATCATTGGAAAACTGCGTCTGCATATTCAGTCGTATGTGGACACTGAAGAGTTTTACATCATGCCGCTGGAAGGTTGTGACGCCTTGTTGGGGATCCCGTGGATGTTCCGAGTGCATGGAGTCTTGGATGCCTACAACAAAAAGATCACTGTACAGCATAGGGGCAAAACTCACATCTTGGATGTTAAGCTTAAAGGAGAGTCAGTCCCTATTGTATCTGCTTCTGCTATCACTTTTGTAATAAAGAATCATCTTTCTGTGTACTTGATTTTTGCACGTGATGTCTCAGATAGTGATCAATCAAATTTATCTGTGTTAGATAAAGAAAGGTCAGCATTTTTGCAAAAGTTTAGTGACTGTTTTTCTGATTCATTACCGTCGCAATTGCCGCCAGAGAGACCTGAGGACCATCGGATAGATTTGGTGCCAGGGTGTAGCCCACCAAATAGACCTCCCTACAGGGTTAGTGCGGCGCAGCAGAAAGAGATTATGGGCCAGGTTGAGGAGTTATTAGAGAAGGGGCTGATTCAGCCTAGTTCTTCACCCTTTTGCTCCCCAGTGCTCCTAGTGCAGAAGAAGGATGTCTCATGGCGCATGTGTATTGATTACCGTGCGTTGAATAAGAATACCATCAAGAATAGGTTTCCTATTCCTCGCATTGATGATATTCTCGATCGTTTAGAGGGTGCTGCAATTTTCAGCAGGATAGACCTTAAGAGTGGGTACCATCAGATTCGTATAAGGCCAGAGGATGTGTACAAGACTGCGTTTAGAACGACATTTGGTCTTTATGAGTTTCTAGTGATGCCGTTTGGGCTAACAAATGCTCCTGCCACGTTCAACAGAATGATGGACCGGATTTTCCGCTCGCATCAACAGTTTGTTGGAACATTCTTCGATGACATGATTGTGTATTCGAAGAATGAAGAGGAGCATAGGCGTCACTTGACCATTGTGTTCGAAGAGCTGCGCAGTCATAGGTTACTTGTCAATCCTAAGAAAAGTGAATTCTTCCTCGAAGAGATCCACTTTCTGGGCCACATAGTCTCAAAGGATGGTGTTAGAATGGATCCCACAAAGGTCGAAGCTATCAAGACATGGCCAGACTTGAAGACTGTGCACGATGTCAGAAGCTTCTTGGGATTGTGTTCCTACTATAGAAGGTTTATCAGAAATTTTGCAGAGATAGCATCGCCTCTTCACGCATTGCAAAAGAAAGAGGTCACTTTCAGATGGACCCTAAAAGAGATTTCAGCTTTTAGTCTCTTAAAGGAAAAGTTGACTTCAGATCCAGTTATTGTTTTACCAGATCTCAGGAAGTCATTTGTGGTCCAGTGTGACGCGTGTGGCAGTAGCATCGGAGCAGTGCTAATGCAAGATGGACGGGTAGTAGCCTATGAAAGCCGAATTTTGCAAGGGCCAGAGAGGACTATGCAAGTCTATGAGAAAGAGCTCTTGGCCGTGATTCATGCGCTTTCTAGCTGGAAGCACTACCTCTTAGGTGCTGATTTTGTTGTCCAAACAGATCATCAGACCTTGCGATACTTCTTGACACAGTCAAAGTACCGAAAAGCATATGCGATGGGCAAACATTCTTTCCATGTTCCACTTCCAGATTATGCATGTGGAAGGCAAGAAGAATGTTGTGGCTGATGCGTTATCAAGAAAGCCACAAATTTCAGCTGTGTCAATTCCTTATCATCATGAGTTAGATGACATGAAGGAACAATATACTGCTGATGAAGATTTTGCAAGGATCTTTGAACAGTTACAAGAGGGGCAACATCACGAGCACTACCTCCTCAGAGATGGTTTTATGATGATGCATGGCAGACTTTGTGTCACTAGGCCACTGTGACATAAGGTCATGGAAGAGAGTCATGTCCCACCGTATGCAGGGCATCGTGGCATAGATGCAACAGTTAAAGCAGGAGAGACGTTCTTCTATTGGCCTACCTTGAGGAGAGATGTGGATGCCTTTGTGTGAGCATGCATAGTTTGCCAAAAGGTCAAGTTTGACAGGCAAAAGGCACCAGGGTTGTTACAATCATTGCCGATTCCGAATAAGCCATGGGAAAGCATTGCTATGGACTTTATCTTTGATCTTCCAAGGACACCAACAGGGAATGATGGTATATGGACCATTATCTGCAGGTTCAGCAAGCAAGCCCATTTTATCCCTGTCAGGAAGAAGATAAAATCTGATCAGATGGCACGCTTGTTCATGTGCAATGTGTTTAAGTACCATGGTATGCCACAATCGATTATCAGTGATCGTGATCCTCGCATGACCAGTTTGTTCTGGAGAGGATTGTTTGAGAACATGGGTACTACGCTCAAGTTCTCGTCTTCGTTTCATCCACAAACTGATGGACAGTCAGAAGAGGCCAATTCTACTGTCTTAGATCTGCTGAAATGCTATGTGTCAGATAATAAAGGCAAGTGGGAACAGTATTTGCCTATGCTTGAGTATGCGTACAATAATACGGTGCATTCGTCTACTGGCAAAGCACCTTTTGAAATTGTTGAAGGCGGCAAAAAGGTTCCTCCCATTTTGCACACAAAGGACAAGATCTTTGAGGCAGATTGATATGTTGAGAACATGGATGAGATGTATAAGAAGATTAAAGTTGCCTTGGAGAAGACTCAGGCAAAACAGAAAAAGGCTGCTGATCGTCACCGTCGTGAATTGCTACTATCACCTGGTGATTGGGTTCTGCTAAGGTTCGAAAAGGCAAGGTTAAAGAAGATGAAGGGCAAGGAACGGCTGTTTCCTAAGCTTAGCATGCGTTACTATGGGCCTTTTCAAGTGCTTGACAAGATCAACGATGTGGCTTACAGGCTGAAACTGCCTGATGCGTGGAAGATTCATAATGCGTTTCACGTGAGTCTTCTAAGACCCTTCGTGGGTGATGTGCTAGAAGATATGCCAGTTGAGGATCAGCCAGAAGTTGAGGAACTTGATGAGATCTTGGTACCTGAGCAAGTTTTGGCACATAAGGACAGAAAAGTTAAAGGACAAGTTGCAAGACGTTATTTGGTGAAGTTCAAGAACTATCCACCTATGGATGCAAAGTGGATGGAAGAGCATGAACTGTCAGAGTCACCAAATGTATTGCAGCTCTACCTTGAAGCCTTTGGGTTACAGCCTACTTATGCCCCAACCCAACGTGTGCAAAGGAGGGGTAATGATAGAGCTAGTACATCAAATGTACATATGAGTTCAGTGCCATAGATGGAAATGGCAAAAGTATGAAGGCCTCATTAAGTCATTTGTATCTATGTATGTTACGACCTTTCTTGCGGATACATGCGATGATAAAAGAGTGTTAATAGCACAAGATCATCAATGGCGTGTATTTATGGAATGCAATCGAGGACGTTTGCGATTTCAAGAGGGGGGTATGCCACGAGGACGTGGCAGTTATTAACCATGTCACAGAGATGTGGCAACTGCTAACTTTGGTTGTTGGTTTCTTTCCAATGGGGTTTATTTTATTTGTTTTGAGACCCTCTTTTTGAAGTAGCAAACGGTCGGACATTGTATGGCCAATGTGAACGGTAGATTCATCCGCAGACGGGAAGTGGTCGGCACTGGAATTCGTATGGTAAGAGGATGTCTAGGCTCAAAGCAAGATCATATAGGTCCCCCCGTCGCACTTAGCAAGTTGGTGGATACTAGGAAGTGAACTCAATTAAGGCGTAAAGTCAAGGTGGGACTACCAACAAAAAGTATCCGACAGTTGGGCCACATTGCATTTTTGGATGCGGTCCCAATGAGGATAGATGGTCAGAAGACCAGTGGGAGCCCAACGGAAGCATCTCCTAAAATTTAGGGAACTGCTATTTTGGGCCGTGAAATGTGTTCGCGTCATTACCTCCGGTATGACTAGGGGAACACTTGATAACTCTGCCGCGAAGTCAACTGACGCGTCGGTTGGGATATTTTTAAGCGGCGAACCCGAAACGGGAAAATGCTTGAAAATGCGCCAAGTGTCACATTTTCGTGAACTTTCCTCTTGCAGAAAAATGGGCGCTGATTTTTATGCTCGGAGAGGCCTCATTTCAGCTTTTGTCATAGGTTAAGAGCTATGGAGTGCTTCCTTTCCCTCTCATGTACAGTGTGGTGCTAGGAGTGATGCCCTGCACACTACACACTGCTCTCTCTCTCCCCTACGTGCAGTTATGTGATGCCCCACAAGAGGGCTACTCATTTGACTGATGTACAGTTGTGTGGGTTCATGCTTTTGTGCTGAGGCAAGAGCCTCCTTGAGCAGGAACAGGGGTAGCTAATTGCTGCTCCAAAGCAGGCACTGGTGAGGGTCATAACCTCACCGTACAGGTGCAAAATCAGCGCTGTGTATGCGCTGTAAATTCACTGTTTTTCAGCCATACGGACGCCAAGACCATTGGGAATCGTGCCCCACTGGCAGAGGACAGTTAGGGGACTGTTTGGGGCTGAAAACAGGGCAAAAACCAGTAAATACAGCGTGCTGAATTTACTGTTTTTGGACAGGAATCAGAGGGTATACGACAGTGCAAGCGAGTTCCAGCAGGGGAATTGGTTTCGCGCAAGTTTTGGGGTTGTTATGCTGCCGAAATTTGGCCAAATCAAATGGTATCTAGGTGGATACACGTGAAGGATTCCCAGGACCTTACCTTGTAATTTACCCTCCTAAAGAATAAAGAAATACCGAAAGGGGCGCCAATTTTGGGGCCTATAGGTTGTCGGCGTCTGCTCGGAGCATTCTAGCTTCCGAGCCGTGTGTGTGTTTAAGTGTTAACTCCCGTTACAGGTCTCCTTTGCAAAGTGCTCTGTGTGTGTGTATAAAGTAAAGAATTTCGGGTGAAAGCCAACGCCTACCGCCCTACGGGCCGGTTTCAGTCCCACAGGTCTCGCGCTGTCATGTGGGGCGCTTCTCCAGAATAACCACTCGCCCATCCCTGTAGGAGGCCACTTTCCCCTTCTCTCGAGCTGTCATTATCTCGGGCATAACTTCTTTCATATGAGCAAGCTGCGTGAGTGTGAAAGGAATATGCCCGTTTTCTTTACTGTAGGACGCTTCTTCAAGAAGTCCTTTTTTGCCTCCATGGATGGGAAGCGCATGATTAGAGCTCTTTCTTTTGAAGTCTCCCCATTTCCTTGTGTCTTCTTCCCTACCCTCCATGCCTTTGCATGAGTAGCCTCACTACCCATCATGCGGAGAGAGAAATGAAATGAAATGAAATGTTATATTAACGTCTTCAAAAGGCCATAGTGACCTATGAAACCAGAAAGTTACAAGGTGGTGGATCTGATACAAAGTCAGAGTCATAGTTACAGGGGACGGACCCTAGGGACGGGGGACGCCCGATTCTGGGACGGGGACGGGCGGGGACGGGTGAGGACGGACGGCAAAAGGGCTGCCAGGCCGGAACGCAGGCAAAACGTCCCTGGGACGGCAGGAGACTTTTTTAAAAATTTGAAAAATTGATCATTTCTAGTGGTTAGTTCCTCTCCAATAGCCATATGTTTGAACTTTGAAGCACCCCAATGGCTATAAAAGCCACCCTTTGGTCCTCATTTCTCGATGTTTTATAAGCACATTTGCGTATATATCACTCATGTTATTTGGTCTAATTAGTGTAAATTTGTGGTCAAAGTGATGCTCTATGTGTGTTGCATGTGTGTAGGTCAAAAAATGCCAAAAAAAATGTTTTTTTTTTTTTTTGCCGTTCCGACCCGTCCTTGTTTCTTGACTTTTGCCGTCCCGTCCCCGTCCCCGTTCCCGACCCCGACCCGCTGTCCCATGTAACTATGGTCAGAGTAACAAAATAACAACAGTACAAAACAAAGATATATACTATGGGATCCTAGACTGGTCGATGTGAACTAAGCAAAAATGGGCGGCTTGTTGGGATAGCTGAATCACAGGAGATCTAGCATCGGTCGTTGGCGGATCTCATCAATCTCCTCGATGGTTAGTAGTCTGACTGGGCGTCGTGCATGCCTGGCCAGAGTGCTCCGAATCTTTTGACGTAGCCTCCGTCGATGCTGTGTAGTCCTCCGCAGTCGTGGTGTTAGGTGCAGCGGAATGAATGTTGTATTTTCTCAAGATTAGTGATCTTTACTGCTCAAGGTTCCTTTTAGTTCTTAGGGAAAGAGAGAGATTTCCGTCTTATGGAGAGTGCTATAATCACGAACAAAGTGAGTGGATATTATGCGTGCAAGTGAATGAGAGTGAGAGAAGGAGAGAGAAGAGATACGACACCCGAGAGGTTGTAAAACCCTCCTCCGAAGGCCCCACTCTCTTCGGCAAGAGTGGTCTATTCTTTGATTGCACAAAGGTGTACAATGCGTATGCAATGGACTATACAACTTGGTCTATGCCGACGACGACGACGACGACGATGACGATGACGATGACAGACGACGACGATGGCTGAAATCTGAGATCTTCTAATCGCTGAATTTCGGGACTGTTTCGGTGGCTGAAAATGACTGTTTTGGCTGCGTTTTCTTGGCTGAAAAATGAGGTTTCTTAGGGCTGAAAACTGATGGTCTTTATGGGCTGAATCTGCTACACTTTAGGTGAATGATGCCGGTCTTAATTTGCTATTGAAATCCAAAAACGCCAGGGGCTGAAATTGGTCCTTCTGTCGCCGGGGTTCTGCAAATGCAAAAACGCTAGGCTGATCTGCTGTGTCCTGATGACGCCGGGGCTGATATGCTGTGCACAAATCGCCAAGGCTGATCTGATGCAAAAATGCTAGGTCTTCTGTGGAGAAAACGCCAGAGTAGTCGCGGGGGTTGGTCTTGCTGAGAAGTTGCCTGTTGAGCAAGGTGCTCCTACTGCCGCTTCTACCATTTAGTGCTAACTTGGGTTTGCTTATATAGAAACTTAGCAAAATTGCCCTACCTACTTTTGTAGGAAAGTCACTTAAAAATAATAAGTGAAAATCCCAATAAATAGGAAAATAGGCTAAATGCACTGGAAAATTCCCCTAACTGATGCGAATGGATTCTGATGGGAATTTCGATGATCATGCTGTGTGCAAATGGAGGATATGCATCTATGCTAAGTGACTGGGCATGCACGGTCTACGAATAGACTCACAAAAGTGCCAGATCACTGCTAATCTAGACTTACTGGACTGACTGAACCCTGCTTTGGTATAGCTTGTCCACGGACACATAGGGTTGGGATGTGTCACGTGACATCCCCTCCTTTTCAAAGTGAGGTACTGGTACCGAACTGTATGGCGTCGAGGGAGATCGCCAACAACATCCGGAATCCTGGAAGGGACTCTTCACCGGCCCACTCTGATGTGTGGGTCGTGCGGTACTTGAACTTCATAAAGGTCTGCAACGCTTGCTTCTTTGGGCCGCGCCGAAAGCGACACAAAGTCTTCTGAATCTCCTTTTCTTGCTTCAACTTCGTCTAGAGTCCTGCTTCTTTCGTCTTCAAGAATCTCTATGGCTGAAAATTCCTGAAACCATCTCCAACACAAAACCATGAACATACCCATTTCATGTAAAGTGAAGGAAACAAATCGTGTCTTCTCTAAAGACTGTGTATGCAATGTAGATGAACATAGAAACGGAGTGAGAACCCGTTCATCAAACACATGCAAACAATGCGATCGAATCTTTTCTGTTTGATCGAAATCAATCAACTGTGGCAATTCACAATGGAAATGCCCATGCTTAGTGCTCATACTATCATGTGCTCTTTTGGAAACTGTGTCATGCCAAGGAAGAGACATGGAATGTGACTTCCTTACATACAAACTTTTCAGCTTTTCATGAACAATCCACATACATTCGTGCTCATCCATGAGAGAAACGTGCTCAACATACAATATGTCATGCCTAGGAAAAGGGATCACATAACGATGCTGACTAAAATACAGGAAACGATCACGAATGAAACACTCGAACAATGCGTGCGTATCAATCATGCGAACACATAATACTTCCTGTGATGGTTCTTTGGACCAAGGCTCGAGAGCCAAGATCGCTTCTTCGGGGTCTATCGAATCTTCTTGTGGAGGATCTGTGGACCTTGACTCGAAAGCCAAGATCAATTCTTGGTGATTGATCGAATCTACAACGAGGTTAGCTTCGCTAGAAAAAGTATCCACTAACACATCATCCGTGTGAACAATCACATCATCTTCATGCAACTCATCATGCTTGTGAGAAATCACATCTTGAGCATGCAAATCATCATGCTTATCATTGTCATTCAAATCATCATGCTTAGCAATATCATGCAAATCATCATGCTTATCTTTGTCATCCAAATCATTGTGCTTATCATTGTCAATCAAAACATCATGCAAGGCATTGCCAATCAAATCATCATCATGCTTCACACAATCATGCAAATCCTGTGTGTCATGTTGTGGAGAAGAAGAGACTGAGAGAGTCTCCTTTTTCCGATTCTGATGCATCTGTGCCTGAGCTTGAGAAAAGAGTCGCAATAACTCTTGCATTTGTGCTTTGTTCTCGCGATAAAATTCTGCTTCTATGGCTGCCCTTCTTTCTTGGTACTTACGCTCGATGGCTGCTATATCTTCTTCGTAGGCTTTTCTTTCTGCTTCTCTGTCTTGGTCCAACTCCTCCATAGGAGTTAGTGCAATCTTTGTCGTAGATGGGGAAGGGTCGGAAAAACCTCCCGGTGGGGAAAATTCTTCTTCACCTCTCTCATGCTCATCACTTCCAAGCGAAGTATCCAATCCGCTTCGAGTGATGATCATTCTACAATCGTGGGTTCTTGTGGGTTCGTGTGGGTTCTTGTGTTCTTAAGTCCACGAGGGACTTGGGTTCTTGCGGGTCTTGGGTTCTTAAGTTCACGAGGAACTTGGGCTCTTGGGGGTCTTGAGGTTCTTGAGGTTCTTGAGGTCCTTGACTCGTGAGAATCTTGGGTTCTTGAGGTTCTTGAGGTTTTCTTTCGCTTGCAAATCGCGTTAGAGAAGGATCTTCTCTTCACCCGAGTTCAACTCCTTTCTGCGGGCGCACCCCTTGGCGGCCTTGCGCTCACACCAAGGTTGCTTTTTCCCACCTCACGTCGATTGGCCGGCCGCTAAGTGCACGGTCTGCTCTCAATGAGTGAAAAGAGACACAAGGGGAGGCTGGACAAGCCCTTCTTTCTTGGGATTCCTGTCACTCTTCAACAAAACACGATTAGGAATCGCCACGCCCAAGTAAACTTGGGTTCGTGCGACCGTAACAAGCAAAAAAAAATCTTGTGGTTCTTTCCTTGAGTAATGCAGAACACTTCCAAAGCTCTGATACCAATGT
Organism: Adiantum capillus-veneris; assembly: GCF_014529385.1. NCBI lineage: Eukaryota > Viridiplantae > Streptophyta > Polypodiopsida > Polypodiales > Pteridaceae > Adiantum > Adiantum capillus-veneris. The sequence goes on along the minus strand of NC_140943.1, from coordinate 11,173,506 downwards.
TAGGTGCAGCGGAATGAATGTTGTATTTTCTCAAGATTAGTGATCTTTACTGCTCAAGGTTCCTTTTGGTTCTTAGGGAAAGAGAGAGATTTCCGTCTTATGGAGAGTGCTATAATCACGAACAAAGTGAGTGGATATTATGCGTGCAAGTGAATGAGAGTGAGAGAAGGAGAGAGAAGAGATACGACACCCGAGAGGTTGTAAAACCCTCCTCCGAAGGCCCTCGAGAGTGGTCTATTCTTTGATTGCACAAAGGTGTACAATGCGTATGCAATGGACTATGCAACTTGGTCTATGCCGATGACGATGGCGGTGACGACGACGACGATGACGACGATGACGATGGCTGAAATCTGAGATCTTCTAATCGCTGAATTTCGGGACTGTTTCGGTGGCTGAAAATGACTGTTTTGGCTGCGTTTTCTTGGCTGAAAAATGAGGTTTCTTAGGGCTGAAAACTAATGGTCTTTACGGGCTGAATCTGCTACACTTTAGGTGAATGATGCCGGTCTTAATTTGCTGTTGAAATTCAAAAACGCCAGGGGTTGAAATTGGTCCTTTTGTCGCCGGGGTTCTGCAAATGCAAAAACGCTAGGCTGATCTGCTGTGTCCTGATGACGCCGGGGCTGATATGCTGTGCACAAATCGCCAAGGCTGATCTGATGCAAAAACGCTAGGTCTTCTGTGGAGAAAACGCCAGAGTAGTCGCGGGGGTTGGTCTTGCTGAGAAGTTGCCTGTTGAGCAAGGTGCTCTTGCTGCCTCTTCTGCCATTTAGTGCTAACTTGGGTTTGCTTATATAGACACTTAGCAAAATTGCCCTACCTACTTTTGTAGGAAAGTCACTTAAAAATAATAAGTGAAAATCCCAATAAATAGGAAAATAGGCTAAATGCACTGGAAAATTCCCCTAACTGATGCGAATGGATTCTGATGGGAATTCCGATGATCATGCTGTGTGCAAATGGAGGATATGCATCTATGCTAAGTGACCGGGCATGCACGGTCTACGAATAGACTCACAAAGGTGCCAGATCACTGCTAATCTAGACTTACTGGACTGACTGAACCCTGCTGTGGTATAGCTTGTCCACGGACACATAGGGTTGGGATGTGTCACGTGACACGTGGGCGCATGGATTTCCCCAGTTCAGTCGCTCGGTCGATCAGTGTGCCTCTGGTGTGCGATGAGGGGGAGCTCTGCTGTGGGAGTGGCTCTTGCGGTTGTCCCGTGTCTGCTCTGAAGAAGTCTGTGATCCGTCTTTGAGACTGGCTAGCCTCGCCACTCATCATCAACTATCTCTGTGTCTGCGCAGCTCGAGCAAGAACAAACCCAGGCATCTCTGATCCTCGTATCCCATGACTCTTGAGAGTGGTCCAAAACCCTCTCTGAACAAGCAATGGAAGCGGCCTCGTATCTCGTAGTAGACGGGGCAGCGGCATGTATAATGCAACTCTGTCTCAGGCTCCATGTCACACAAGGGGCATGTCCTGGCCTTTGCTAGTACTCCGCTGTATCTCCCAGTCTCAATCCGCAGCCGGTGAGAAGATGTGCGTAACTGGCCAATAGCACATCGTATCCCATGAGACAAGTGGGTGTCCATGTATCTGGGTCTCGTCACAAAACCATCCTTCGTAAGTTGGAGAAGGTGTTCTCTGTAGAAAGCCATCTTCGTGCCCAATTCCTGTGCTGGCTGTATCCATGTCCTCCTGGTGTCTAGTCTTGGCGGATGAGCTTGGTGATCTTTGACTGTGTAAGAGTGAGATGGTGCATCCAATGAGTACTGGAATGGTGGCAGCCTGTCTATGTTGACCCCATGAGCGTGAAACCATGATGCCATCTCCCCATACCAGCATGTTGTATCTCCTTGCATGGCTAACTGTCGAGAGGACTCAAGAGCAATGCGAGCATATCTGTCTCTAGGAAGTTCCCATGTGCGGTTTATGAAGGAGACTGATGTGGTGAGCGCCTCCACCACTAGTGGGGGGGCCGCTAGCTGCGCTCGGATAATGGCCCGTGGTACTGATGCCTTGGCTCTAATGAGCCGTGAGATCATAGAGACGAGAGGTTTCTCCATGTTCCCCCATCCATCTGTGCGACCCGGCCTTCCGTGGTGATCCAATGAAGGTCCCCATATCTCAGCCATAGTAACAGGGAATGGCCGTTTTCAAGTCTCCGTTCCCCGTTCCCATTCCAAGTTCCCGTTCCGAATCCCCGTTCCGTGTTTCAAACGTGAGTACCCGTAACAGGGAATGGCATTTTGTTCCGCGTTCCCGTTCCCGTTCCCGTTCCCCGTTCCGGTTTCGCGTTCCTGGTAACTATGATCTCAGCTCCATAGAGCAATGTTGAAGCCACCAAAGTGTCAAAGAGCCAGAGCTTCGTCTGGGGCTCCTGAAACTGAACCTACGAACACATCTTCTCCAATCTACCCAATGCTGCGTGGGCTCTAGTCAGTCTGGTCTCTGCTGCTCTTCTGAGTGAGAATGTAGGTCCACTTAAAACCACTCCAAGGTAAGTGTAAGCATCTGTGTACTCCACAGTCTCCTGGCCGTATGTGAATGTAGGTGCTGACCTCCTGATCCACTGTGGGGTGGTATTAAACACCATACCTTGGTTTTACCAAGGTTGACAGACAAACCACTTTCGTGGGCAAACCTATGCAAAGCATCCAATTGACGTTGCATTCCCTCTGGAGATTTGGAGATCAACACTATATCATCAGCATATAACAAAAGTGGAATTCATGTCCCTGCCAACTGTGCACCTCTATCACCATCGCTCTCAATGTAGTCAGAAACCTCATCCACATACATACCGAAAAGAGTAGGAGAGAGCGGGCAGCCCTGCTTCACCCCAATAGTGGAGTGAACCGATGTAGAAAGTCCCTCAGGGGTGCGTACATGTCCTACTACTGATCTGTACAATGCCATGATCCGCCAAATGAGCTTTGTGGGTACTCCCATTTCTTGTAATCTGCACATCAATCTAGCTCTGGGTATTGTGTCAAAAGCTTTGCGGAAGTCCACAAAGCTACAATAGATCCGTCTCCCATGAGATCTGTCCTCCTCGATGATGGCCCTGAGTGTCAAGATATGGTCAAGAGTAGAGAAGCCTCTCTTGAACCCTGCCTGCCCAGCTGCACGCATTCCTTCCCTCTCTGCCCATCTACTTAGTTGTTGCTCAAGAATGGATGCATACAACCGTGCCAGTGCGTGTCCAATCATGATAGTGCGATAATTCCCAGGCTCCATGGGGTCTCCTGACTTGAAGATAGGTACAATCGTAGATAAGCTCCAAGTGTCCGGTAGGCCCTCACACATGGCACGGTTAAACATAACTGCTAGAAGCTCTGTTAGTAGGTCTTTGGCATGCATGAAATGCTCAGCGACTAAGCCATCATGATCATATGCTCTCCCAGTCCTCATCCTGTCAATAGCTTTCTTCACCATCTCAGCAGTGAAAAAAGCACATGTGTGTGGGCATGGATCGGGGGGGTTGGGAAGGGGCGGCTGTCTAGGTACTGTGTACAAAGATGATGCGTACTGACCCCATGTCTCTGTGGAGGAAATAGCAGAGGGGGGGGGGGGGGGACTGCTCATGAAAGAGCCGCCACGCCTCACGCGAGTCCTGACTCAAGAATAGCTGGTATAGATCCTGCTCGAGTCGGGCCAAAACAGCCCTCTTCTTCCGCCGCACCAGGCGTCGGAAGTCAATCTGTGACTGTCTGTGAGTGACGTCCCCCAAAAGCACCTCTCGCTGATGTCTGGCGGCACTCCTCATCGTACCAGTTGTTCTGAGGCATGCTCCCTGATCGGCGTCTCTGCTCAGTCTGGGTGTGTGGGTTGCCTCTGCTGTTGCATCATGTAATGTCTGTGTCAGTATAGTAGTTAGCTCCTCCAGAGGTTGCCCCGGGTCCTCAGTGCATAGGTGTCTGTAGATCCCGTCTATGTATACAGAATCCGTCTCCCGTGTGAAGGTGTAGCGAGTAGGGCTGCTACCTGTGGCCTGTGTGCTACACTGAACTGGAAGGAGATGGTCATCGACACTAGAGCATGATCCACTGCCACCTCGACCGATCTGGGCCCAACTGTGAGATCCTGGATACTAGAGATGAGATTCGGCTGTGCCATGACATAGTCCACTGTGCTGGCTCCATGTCTGTGTGGGAAGCATGTGAAACCTCCCGCAGCAGGAAATCTCTGTAGGCCATTCAAGATGGCCAATCCATGTGCGGTGCCCATGTCTATCAGGTGTCGCCCGTACTCTGTATATTCCACATCGTGTGATAGTCTGGACATGCCCGTCTCTACAACATCTAGCTCTCTTAGCATCTCCTCTGAAGTATCATAAAACACTGTCTGGTGATGGGCAGTCCTAGCATTGAAGTCCCCTAGAATGATAATGTCACCATCTCTAGAGAACTCCCATATGTCATCATCCAAAATAGAGAAAGGGGACTCTCCTCTAGGTGATGCATAAACTGATGTACTCGGGGGAAAGTAGCAAATAGCAAGGTAGAGATATTTGTCTGTCTCTGCTTTCAATCTCACCCACATGTACCTAGCCTGCTCATCCCTGCGGGCTATATGTATCAATGGCTGTAGATCCTCTCTAAATAACACTGCCACTCCCCCCGAGCCCCGTCCTCTTTGCTCTGAGCGTGTCTCCTGTCTGTAAGCTATCTCCCACCTGTATCCACTGATGTGAGGCATGGATTGCCTAGGGGCCTGGTGTGTCTCAGAGTAAAAGATGATGTCTCTTCCAGTAAAGCTATCCTCAAAAGCCCCCACATCAAGACGCATAGATCCATTACAGTTCCAGGCAGCCACTTTGAGTGTGGTCCCATAGGTCTCGCACCGTCATGTGGAGCGTCGCTCTAGTATTACCACTCTTCCATCTCGGTAAAAGGCAATCTTGCCTTTCCCCCTTGCCGCTCTAATCTCCGGCATTACTTCCTGCATATGAGTGATCTGCGAGAGGGTGAGATCATCCCCGAGAAAGATGCCCGTCTCTTTAAGAGTTGGTCTTTTCTTCAAGGACTTCTTCGCTTCCATGGAGGGAAAACGGAGGATGAGTGCTCTTTCTTTTGAGGTTTCCCCACTGCTTCCATTTTTCTTTATGTTGCCCACTCTCCATGCTCTTGTGTGCGTCGGCTCATGAACCCCCATCAAGGCTATGAGTTCCTTTACCTCTTCGTCCACATTGCCTTTGTCTTTAAGACCGCAAATTCTCACATGTAAAGCGCGCACCCGTCTTCTTTGCTCCTCCTCTAGTGTCTGATTAATGATAGTGGGTGTGGACGTGGGTGTTATCTCCTTGCCTTTTCCTTTCTTGGCCACCTTGATCCATTTCTCGGCTTCATCTGCCTTCTGTTGAGTTTTGGTAAGAACATCCACCCAAGAAGTCGTCATTTCTTTGTGTTGCTCTTCTCCCTCTTTGATGGTCCATACTTGCTCCTTGATTGTGTTGATTTCTTCAATTACTGAGGGTTGCAGTTCGCCCTCTTCCAGTGTGTTTCTTGATCGTGCTTCGGCGAGATCTTTCTTGAGTGACGCAATCTCTTCATCCTGAGTCGTCACTCGGTCTTCCAGCGTATTTATCTTGCTCTCTTGGATCAGCACGCGTCCTTCGAGCATGTTTATTGTGCCCAAGAGATTGCGGTTCATCTTGGTAATGGTCTCCGTCATTTCCTCTTTGCACTTTTGAATGGCATCCTCTAGGGGGTCAGCTTTATCGTTTAGCTTCCTCATGCTTGATCGCCGTCCGAAAAAGAGCCACTAAGCGCACGTGTGCATCCACATTAGCAGTGGGCATGGTAGCTGGGCGAGTGGGGGAACGCGAGGAGGTATGGCAAGGGAGGGGCAGAATAGAGTATGGACGAGAGAGAGAGAGAGAGAGAGAGAGAGAGAGAGAGAGAGAGAGAGAGAGAGAGAGAGAGAGAGAAAGAAAGAAAGAAAGAAAGAAAGATTTTTAACGTCTATGTCAGGCCGAAATCGGCCTATGAGACAAATCAAATGTACATGGTGTGTATGTCATCCGTCTATCGGAGAGAGAGAGAGAGAGAGAGAGAGAGAGAGAGAGAGAGAGAGAGAGAGAGAGAGAGAGAGAGAGAGAGAGAGAGAGAGAGAGAGAGAGAGAGAGAGAGAGAGAGAGATTTTACTCGTGGTTACAGAGATCGCAAATCACGTCGATGTTTGGAGCCGAAAAGCTGTGGGCAAAGGGTTTTATGGGGGCTAAAGTAAGGATGGCAGTTTTTGACACAGGCGTAAGGGCTGATCATCCTCATTTCAGAAATATAAAGGTATGAACCCAAGTAGGTCTCTGTCTGAATGTGGCATAATTTTATTTTATGTGAGCAACTCATTAATACAGTCAAAACGCATGGCACGTATCCAGCACTTCTAAATTGTAGTGTTAAGCGTCAAAGGTGAAATATCTTGAATGGTAGATTGACAAAAGGTCCAGTGGTGAAGTAGAGTTTAAGACTTGGGGCACAATTAGAGAATTTCATGTTGCGGCCATGTGTTCTTCATCTTTTTGTTTGCAATCTTGAATTTCTGGATGCCAGAGAAAGGGACTTCAAGGACGTGAATTGTCACCAATTCTCATGCAATGTAATGTGCTTGCATAGGCTAGAAAATTTTCTACTTGCAGGTAAGAAAAAATAATGTGTCAGAAAACTGTTGTATTCTTGAAGGAAGTGTCATCTTATGATGGTGTGATGAAACTATGGACAACTGCTATATTCGTGCACAATTAAATGTGAAGTCAGGTTTTAAGTTCTTGCACATAAAAAGGGCCTCCACTTGGTTATCCAGAGATGCAAGAATGAGAATTATCAGAAAGTCAACAATGATTGTGAAGATACTGGAGTGAGAGTGGCAGTTTGGCTTGGTACCGATAAGAGTAGCAACCAGTGAATTGCAATTGTGCATGTGGTGCAAGGAAATCTGATTACGCACTCTCAAGTGAAGTACATCATGGTTCTTTTCCATTCTTCTTGATGTGAGCTTCCTAGTGGCGGCTCCCTAGAAATACTTGCAAAACAAGTTTTTACACATGTATATCCCCAATCAGGGTAAATGACTATACTTCTGGCTTAAAATTTTCATAGAAGATGTCAGCAGTCGCATGAAATTTTTGAGAGATTTTAATACTACTACATTCCAATCTAAAGTTGAGGCAGGAGGGAGAGGCAGCAACCCGTCGCAACGTTCATTTGAGATAGTGGAGAGGGGTAGCAATCCTTTGCAAGATTTGTGTGAGGTCTGTTACTTAAGTGATCATTGCTCATTGGTGGCGGTGTCTGATGACGGTTGGTGTTAGGACTGATTCAAACCCATTCACTTCTCTACACACCTAAATCATTCGTAACTCTTAATCAAACCTCATCTACTGTAGCATCTTACTGGTTCAAGATAAGCAATTTTTGAAGCATGTCTATCCCATAGCAAGTGCAAATTTTTGCTTCTTTTATCTGGATAACCTGGTTGGGCAAGGTATGAAGTGCACGTGAGAATGTCCAAGTTTTTTTTGCATCTCGATGTAAGTTGTCCTATACTTCTTTTCAAGCCATTGAAAAAAGAGGCCAATTGTTGCAACTGGAAAAATTTCAGTTAATGCTTATCAGTGGTGATTGCATAGAGTCTTGTCTTGCTCAGAAATATAAACCACCCCCACACTCATTTTGAACAAGATGGCAATGAGGATTGAACTGAACGCAAGGCTTGTAGATAATAGAGGAAGGCACCCCAATGAATATGCTGAACTTCTCGGTTACTTGCTCTTGGCATTGAATACTTTAGCAACAATTTGTGCATCACCGCACCAAAGTAGTTGAACTTCACTCACTATCCCTTGACTTTCTAGTGTTATTGAAACAGGCTGGCCACTTGAACAGGCTGATCACTGCAGCTATACCAAATCGAACTGAAAACAGCAGATAGAACTTGAAATAGCACTTGAGTCAAGATACAGGGGGGTGCCATTTTATCCTATTGTATTATGTTTAGGTCCTTAACTTTACATTTCTCTGCTCAGTATGGTAGAGCTCATTAAATGTATCTTAGAGTGAGCAATGACTGAGACACACATTTTACAGGTTTCTTGTTGTGGAGTATTCAGCACAGCATTTGTAGTAATTTTTGTGTCCTTTACCAGAAGCTGCTTGCTGAGTTCTAAGTTTGCAACATCTGACTATTTGCTGAGGTGAACCGCTTTTATTTTCCAGGAGAGGACTAACTGGACTAACGAGGATACCCTAAACGACAACTTGGGCCATGGCACATTTGTAGCAGGGGTGATCTCAAGTCAGGATCCACAATGTTTAGGTTTTGCTCCTGATGCAGAGATTTTTGCATTTCGAGTGTTTACAGATGCACAGGTAATAGACTATGTGGACTGTTTTAGCTTTATTACTAGATCTGTATTCACCATATATATGATCTGTACTTTCAAATTGATCTTGGGTCCTTTCTCGAAGTACCTTGTTGCCTTGACTGCCTCACAAGCTACTTCTATTATTTTGCTGGAGTGACTATATTTCTTTGCTTCATTTTGCAAAAAATGCTTAATAGGCTCTTTAGCTATGGTTAACAGGTTTGAGCTTTGGTACCCTGGCGTCGTCTGCGTCAGTTTTACATTAATGGCAAATCTTTATCAGTGTGTTGCAGGTGTCTTACACATCATGGTTTTTAGACGCTTTCAATTATGCAATCGCAACTAATATGAACATTCTGAATCTAAGCATTGGTGGTCCAGATTTTCTTGATCGGCCATTTATTGAAAAGGTATAACATTTTCTTGCTCTCAAACATATGCTACATGCATTGATTAGGATTCCAGAAGAAGAAGAGTTTCCGCTTTTTGGGCCCATTTATGACTGAAAAGTGTCGTATATCTGCATCTGTACAGTACAACATTTCTAATGTTGATCTCTTTTGATGGGGAAGGTATGGGAGATGACAGCTAATAATGTGATCATGGTCTCTGCAATTGGAAATGATGGGCCTCTTTATGGAACTCTAAATAATCCGGCTGACCAAAGTGATGTAATTGGAGTGGGTGGAATTGATTACAGTGATCACATTGCCTCGTTCTCTTCACGTGGGATGACGACTTGGGAAATTCCTCATGGGTATTACTTAGCAAGTACAGTTCGGATGTTAAATTTGTCTGGTCTTCTAATATGCATTGTTTGCAAATAGCTTGTATAAGTCATTTGGACTATTTGTCTCTGTGGTGATTTAAGGTATGGACGGGTTAAACCAGACATTGTTGCTTATGGAAGAGACATTATTGGTTCCAAAATCAGTTCTGGTTGCAAAAGTCTTTCTGGCACAAGTGTCGCCAGTCCTGTGGTGGCTGGTGCTGTGTGCCTCTTGGCAAGTGTTATCCCAGATGCCATTCGTTGGGACATAATCAACCCAGCCAGCATGAAGCAAGCTCTGATTGAGGGTGCTGCCCGTTTAGATGGCCCTAATATTTTTGAGCAGGGTGCAGGGCGGCTAAACTTGTAAGTAATCTTGAAAGTAACTTTTATTACAGGAAATATTAACTTTGTGTGATCTCTTATCTCTGCTCTAATCGTCTGTTTTCAGGCTAGAGTCTTATGAAATTCTGTCCAAGTATGAACCAAGGGCTAGCTTGGTCCCCCCTGCTCTAGATTTTTTAGAATGTCCGTATATGTGGCCATTCTGTAGGCAACCTCTTTACGCAGGTGCAATGCCCGTGATCTTCAATGTTACGATCTTAAATGGTATGGGAGTAGTTGGTTATGTTGAGGGTACCCCTGAGTGGAAACCTTCTGATACAGCCGGTGAACTGCTGGACATTCGATTCACTTTCTCAGATGTCATCTGGCCTTGGACAGGCTTTTTGGGACTGCACCTTCAAATTAAAGACGAGGGTGTCAATTTTTCTGGTATAATAGAGGGGAATGTCTCATTGACAATAGTTTCACCTATAAAAAGGCAAAAAGATACAATGCAGAGAAGTGAGTGCATACTTCATCTGAGATTGAATGTCATTCCCACGCCTCAACGGAAACGCCGAGTTCTATGGGACCAGTTTCATAATGTGCGGTATCCACCGGGCTATATACCAAGAGATTCTTTGGATGTACGGAATGATATACTTGATTGGCATGGAGATCATCCCCACACAAACTTTCATGGAATGTTTGATATGCTCAGAGATGCTGGCTTTTACTTGGAGATCCTTGGTTCTCCACTCACTTGTTTCGATGCCAAACAGTATGGGACTCTGTTGATGGTGGACCTTGAAGATGAATATCATGCAGAAGAGATAAAGAAACTCGAAAATGATGTCAAGGTTCTAGGACTTGGATTGATAGTGTTTGCTGACTGGTATCACCTGGAAACAATGACCAAGATGAAGTTTTTTGATGACAATACTCGAAGTTGGTGGACTCCTATTACAGGGGGGGCAAATGTCCCTGCATTGAATGATCTTCTTCTGCCTTTCGGTATTGCTTTTGGCGGGACAATCCTTTCTGGGCCTTATTCCATCAACGGAGAGAGGGGCTTTTTGGCATCTGGGACAGACATCATAAAGTTTCCTGAGGGTGGGTTTTTGCATCGTTTCATGTTTCAGGATGGCACAAAAGGCAGCTCGCTCTCATCTTCATTGCAAAACTCCCTTCAGCCTCAAGTAAGATATGTGACTGGCTCAGTTTCAAGCTGCTTTGTAATTAGTAAATGAAGTTCATTCATTGCTTTGAATAGGTGGAGGCTCCTATCCTTGGAGCTGTGCAAGTGGGTGAGGGTCGTATTGTAGTTCATGGAGATTCGAATTGTCTTGATAGTAGTCACATGGTGACTAATTGTTACTGGTTACTGAAGAAGTTCTTGGACTTCACAAGCAATCATGTCAAAGATCCTGTGGTGTTTGCACCTTCAAGGAAAATACTGTTTCCCTTGAGCGGGCCCAAAATTTTACTTCCTTCTCGTAGAGAGGATGTAAACTTCACTGGCTATTCTCTGGTTCTCAATCATGGGCTGTTATGCGGTAATGATGCAAGGTTTGATGTGCAAGGGACTCAAGGGTATCAGACGCCACTTGGAAGGTCCACTCAAAGTATTGGTCAACGGCAGCCTATGGGAAGCGACGCAAGTGGAGGTGAAGAAAATGTTTCACTGTTACCTGATTTTTCTCAAATTGATGTCGACAAGAATTCTTCATTGCTTGGTGGTGGGTTGCAATCTTATGGAAAACCCAACCATAACAAGAGCGCTGGAAGCTTCATCGAAAGTTCTGGTCTAGATTTAGAGAGTGAGCAGAGAAAAGCAGCCGGCGATGCCTCGCGTAAGGGGCAACAGAGAAAAAACGATCAAGGCTCGCGGTTTAGATGGCGAAACAATGATGAGGTGAGTAAAAAGCTTGTTGCGCTGCTTTAGCTGTGGTATGTATACTGAGACCTTTCATTATTGTTATGCAGTTAGATTCTTCAGCACTGCTAACTGCTCAGTGGCGCATTCCTCTGCTTCTTTGTGCAGCAGGTACTTTTCTTTGTGAAGTTTATTCTGGGTTAGAACATTCTTTTATGTTCTGGTCCTCATTGCTTTAGTGTGTTTCTTCATTGGTTGAATCAACTCAACAACAGGAGTTTGTGATGCAGGTTTTGTTTTGATTTTTGGTCTTTGGCGAATGCAGCAAAGGCATCGTAAAAAAGCCCGCAAAGGATCGATTCGATCACTGTAGTTACATGTTCTTTTCTGTGTAATCCCTCACCAAATGTAGGCATGTATACTAAAATGTTGTCAGAAAGAGATATACATGGACCAACACACACAAGCTGATTGGAGATCCTGTAACATTAGTAATATCACGAGAAATGATCTGGATGCGGTCTTCCTCCAAATACTTTCACTCCCTTTAGGTCAGCAAAAGTTAGTTTTGAAGATAGCAGTGCAGTGGCATGAGCAAATAGGTACCTATTGTGGACAGCTTTTTTCAGTCACTCCTGCAGTATAAGTTGTATTTTGAAGGACTCTCGCTTTGCGCATTTCTGTTACTCGCACCCACCCACACAGGCATCCATCTCTCTCTCTCTCTCTCTCTCTCTCTCTCTCTCTCTCTCTCTCTGTCATTTTATTTTGTCATTGTCATTTTTGTTACTCTGACTTTGTATCAGATCCACCACATTGTAACTTTCTGGTCTCATAGGTCATTCTGGCCTTCTGAAGACGTTAATATAACATTTCATTTCATTTCATTTCTCTCTTTCTCTTGGGGTATTCAGACAAGTTCTGAGCTGTCATCTAAAGCACCATGCATGTTGAGGCTGATCGTACTACCTTGTTGGTTACATGAAGGTTATACTTGTCTCAATTGTTGTATGCACAAGTATTTGAATTTGATGCCTTCGAAGAATTGGATTGGGAAAGTCTTTGAATACGTTGATGACAATGAGAATGTTATGGTGTAGACACCAAGGGGTCATAGCTATTTGCTTCTTTCAATGAAGAAAGTGTGATGATCTTTTTTGGGTGGGGGTTTTTTGTGTACGCTGCAAGGCCATCTTTTGAAGCCCGAACAGTTGGGTTAATTGCCTGAATTCTTCTAATTGTGATATGCTCCACATAGTGTCTTATGGCAGAACTTCCCTGACAGCTTAAGCAACTGCTTGACTATGGTGGTCGGGCAGTTCCTATCATCTTTTAAGCAATAGTGCCCGACTTGGTTAGTCGGACATCTTTTGACATCATTTAATGTAATGGTAGCTGATTCTTGGTCAATTTAAGTGTCCGCATCACCAAAGAAAAGCCATATCTGTTTCTAAACGCATGGTGCAGCAATTAGATAGAGCATGTACGATGACATGCTTCATAGTTACCCAGTTTAACCCTATATAAAGCCCTTTGTACGAGATGGGCGATCACCTAGTTATGTGACCCCTAGTTCTGTATTCAATTTCAATTTTCCTAGTGACCCCTACCCTTTGGCAAACGTGGAAAGCTATCACTTGAGGATCTCTTACGCAGGCATGTGGGTCATCTATTTGTTGACTGTTAGGATGTATGCACATGCATTTACATGTATGTACTTAGTGTAAATGAATACGTGTATAAATACATACATACATATGTGTGTGTGTGTGCGCTCAATAGAGCCAATTGTAAGAGGGAAATTTTATATCTATATGAAAGGCGGTATATATGAAAAGTACAGTATAAGTTCTTATGAGGGTGCATACTGCTAGGTAATGTGGTCCTCATCCAAGCTAAGTACATCTACCCATATGTTAGCACGCTAGCTTATTGCGTTGACTACGAACACTCTAAACCACGAGAGGATGAGGCTCAGGAGGGGATTATGTGAGTGCTTCTCATCATTAGGCTATACATAGTAGTTTGCCCATCCACAGAAGCCCGGTCACCACGCACTTTGTTGTGGAAAATCAACATTAATAATCCCCCCCCCCACCAAAAAAAAAAAGAAAAAAGAAAAAGAAAAAGAAAAGGAGAAAAATCAAGAAGAGTTTTTGTCCCAAAAAGAAATTGGGGGAATCTTTTGGTAATAGCAGTACAACGTGCCCAAGGAGATAGATCCTCATTTGTGTTCCACTTTACTAAAACCTCTTTGTACATTGTGCGCATAGTACACAATCATAGAATCCAAGGAAATTTTCCAAGTTCATTGCAAGCTTCACAAGGACATCAAGAGTAACTACATTCTCTTGTGGATAAAGTGACTCATTCAACCTAATAATATGAAACACTAGATACAGTTGAAATTTCTTTGACAATTCTAGTTTGCTTTGTTCTCGATCTTCTTGTAGATTTTGAAAGGTCCACAAAAGCAAGTTAAAACTATACATCAACATAAGTGGTGTGAAGCATGCAACAAATGTTTGGAGTTGCTGTAAGCAAACTCAAAATGTGGTAGACAATCCAAGTTAATCTGCTAACTTGGATTGTTTCTTGCTCACACTAGGGCACAACACATCCTCTAAAATGCGGTTTACTTATTATCACACCACAAGTAGCCATCTGTACTTAGAGTAACATCCAAATTTCCGAAGACTTCCCTCCAAAAATATATGTTGAAAATTCCTTGTGACACTATCTGTGAGAGTAACATCCAACTTTTTGAAGTCTTTCCTCCAAAAGTATACATTGAAATCCCTCATGTTATCTATAGACATGCCATATAGCTTGTGGACATGTCTAGCTAGCTAAGGTGCTTTCACATCCTTCTTATCAGTTATAAACTTTGCCATCTTAGTTAGTCTATTGACTACCATTGAAACCGAATCCTTTTCTTGACCCGTTTTAAACAATCCTATGATGAAATCCATGAAAAAACATTTGAGAAATATTCAAAGGATGAAGAAACTCTTCAACCTTGAAGCGCTCCTGCTTATTGACCTGCTCACACTTGCATGTCGCTCCCTCTTTTCCATTCTATTTTTTTTTTCTCTTAAAACTCGACCTTTTGAACTTCACTTGTAAGGTGCAAACCACGAGGTTCACTATGGCGCTTGATGTCATCATATATCTACGCATAGAAGATAGCATGAGAAAAATCTTTTGATTGTAGGGACTCAAGCATTCAAAAATCATCAATTCCCTTTAACCTCCCAATTGTCAAATATATATTGGGCAATAACTTTTTCTACTATAGAGCAAGAATCCATTAACGGCACAATATCTCAAGGTCATCTTTAGGCTAGTACTCTAGTCAAAAGGTTGTTCCAAACTATGCCCCAATTGTATGGTGCGATGAGAAGACAAACTCACCATTACTTGTAGGCCATACCTAACAAAGACAGGCTAGCCTTTACAAGTTTAATCAATCTGGCTAAAACATGATGATAGTGCCCTTATTTCTCTCTTTTGCTCTATGGTTCGAGTCTAATGAGCAAGTGAAACAATGGTACCTATCTACATGCCAATAAGGTCTCAAGATGTTGATACCACAAATTCCAGTCGCCTATCAGACTCATTCCTAGAGTACAAAGAAAAATAGGACATCATTGAATTGACAAAGCATTGCAAAATTGGGATTTGGATCATAAGGGAGTTAAAAACTTTCAAATCAACATCATGAGAGTTTTAGGGATATTTCTATGTTTTGCATAGCCTCAACGCTGCATTTGAGTTGAAGAAACAATCTTTTGGCTCAAGAGTAAACACTTGCAAAAAATCAGACTTTGCATTGAGAATCAAAGTTTAGTGGTGATTTGGAGTTCCAAATTTTGCAAAAGTCATACCATCACACTTAGGGGAGCTCAGGGGATCAAGTGTGTGAAGTTTTGCTAAAATCTTGAGGTTGCACATGGATTGCAATGACATGAAAATCGAGTAAAATTTTAGATCTGGTAGAGTTTTGGGGCAATAGTGTATGATCAAAGACTTTGATCAATTGAAGATAGAGTAAAGTAGATGGCTAGAAATTTCCCTATTCTCAAAGAGATATATGATAGCTAGTATGACACCCATTCTTAAATGGCCTCAATATCTTCTTAATGCAAGAAATACAGTTAAATGAAATGCATGCGAAGATGAAGGAAAAGAACTTGAGTAAAAAGCATAGGAAGCAATATTATTGAGTGTGCCAATAAAAAGATAAGGCTTCCCCTAGAGTGATGGGTATATATATAATGCAACGAAAAAACCATCCTAAATGTTGGAAATAGGTTTGCAGGGAAACACATACAGCTTGGAGAAGACAAAGGAAGCTCAAGGCACACAACAAAGAGTTGTATTACTTAGTGTGCAGTGGAAAGATAAGTTAGCCCTAGAGTGATGGGTGTATATACAATGCTCGAGGGAAAAAACCTCCTAGTGAGGGAAAAAATCCCCGGTGATCCTAAGTGCGTTCACACACATCACTACCACATGTATATGGTAACAAATCCCCCCCTGGGAGTGATACAGTGAATGAGAGCTGGCACATAGATTATAAGAAAGTGACATGCCCTAAGGACATGATTAGTCCACAAAGGTGAGTAAGCCTAAAGCTTTGCGGAAAGCTTTGAACTTCTCACGAGACAATGCTTTTGTGAAAAGATTTGCAAGATTGTCCCAATTGTAAAAAGATCTATGAGGTTGTCTTGTGGTGGCACATAAGCCAAGTTGGTCTCTTCTGCTAAGGGCCTCTCCCTGACATAGTGGTAATGCACCTCAACGTGCTTTGTGCGAGCATGAAAAATTGGGTTCCTCGCAACTGCCAATGTGCTATGACTGTCAGTGTAGATAGTGTTGGCAGTGTCCTGTCCAACACTCAAATCAGCCATAAGACGTTTGATCCATACACACTCAACTGTAGCTGTGAAGAGTGTTCTGTACTCATTCTCACAACTAGAAGTGGCCACAAAAGGTTGCTTCTTGCTCAACCATGATATGCATGAATTGCCGAGCATGAAACAAAACCACTTGTGGACACTTGCAAAACAACCAACCCAATATGAGTCCAAAAAAGCATGTAAATCTGGTGGCAATGATCCCCCCTTGGGATAAAACAACCCAAGATGTGAAGTGCCACTCAAGTAGCAAAAGGTCCGCTTGATAGCGTGCCAATGCTTAGGCCTTAGGCTATGCATAAATTTGCTGACATGTGAGACTGCAAAGTGAATATCCGGCCTTGTGTTGCATTCATAAATAAGGCATCCAATAGCAGTTGGGTAAAGAGTTACATCGGCTTGATCAACAACATCATGTAGACTCAATTTCAAACCTGCTTCCATGGGAGTGGCAATATGTTTGCAATGCTCAAGTCCAAACTTACATAGCAATGTCTCTATGTAACTTGTCTGACACAAAGCAATACCACCATCACACTGCTTAAACCGTATGACCAAGTAATGATGCAACAACCCCAAATCTTTCATCTTGAAAGTAGCATTCAAATCAGCCTTAAATTTAGCAATATGTGCCTTATTCTGACTAGTGATCAACAAATCATCCACATATAGAACAACAATTAGAAGTACATCACCCTCACACTTCACATACAAAGCGCTTTCTGTTGGACTGTTATTTACGAAATCCTCGTTTGACCAAAGTTCTCATACCAAGCACGGGAAGAAACCATCAAGAAAGTAAAGTTTACGAGCTTTACCATCCACAAACAAAATATATCTTGATTAGTCAAGATGTTGTTTTGTGAAAGATGCAATTCAATCTTTGTTAGCATTACCAAAAAGACACATACAATCTCACAAAATGTATATGATATGATGTTTCGTCTATTCAATAGCGGGAGGAAAAATGTAAGTCCTAATGAGGTACATGTGCAACCTATGTAGGTTTCAAGTGATGTTATAGATTAGCCATTTTCTCATGCAAATTTGCAATATGTAATTAACAACGGGAATGGTTGAAAAGGATCAGGCTAAAGGTATGCCAGGATGGCTCGTGCAAACGTTGCATGACAATAAATTGGAAATAAGCACCTTTTTCTCCTTGTACTCGTTTGGGTGTTTTGCAAGACTCTTATGCATTAGATTGTTGTGTTTTGGTTGTGTCTTGTATGTATGATAAAGAAGAGCCTCTAGTATGTTTTGGTCGTGTCTAGTATGTATGATAAGGAAGATCCTTTGTTATGTGATGAAGTACAAAATTCAAATTTTAGTTGGCTGCAATGCAATTTGAGTATGATGTTATTGTGAAGAATGGCACATAGTCTTTGTGTGACTTGTCTCAAGTGCACTTATTTGGTGATCTTCTATTTACGAGAACTTAAACATTCTTTTGATCTTTCACAAGCATGTGCAAAATGAGGGAGCATCAATAAAAACTTGCGACGCTGTGATTGGCAAACCAATTGATTATAGACTCTTATTCAATATTATTGTAAACCCCTGCATAGTCCTATTTTGAATATCTTACCTAGTATAAAAGAGGGCTCAAAGCATAAAAAAATCTACACTAACATCAAGTACATTGAAAACAAGTGACATTAGGGTCCTTAAAAAATTACACTTATGCAAATGTAGTTAACTCCACGGCAATGTGTTCCTCATAAGTACTCCTTCCATCAAACAAAGTGAATGTAAAAGAGGGCTCAAAGCATTAAAAATCTATACTAACATCAAGTACATTGAGAGCAAATGAAATTCGTGTCCTTAAAAAATTGCACTCACACCAAAGATTTTAATTCCATAGCAATATGTTTCATGTGAATTTTCCTGCCATCAAACAAGGTAAGCACTTGATAGAAATTAGCAAGCAATGACAAACCACTTGTCTACATGTTCTTATTGAATAGTCTTACAAACCCTTGCATACTCTTCTGTTGAATACCTCACCCTAGTATAAAAGAGTCTCTAAAGCCAAAAAAAAACTGCAGTAACATCAAATTACATGAAAGCAAGTGACATAATAACATCAAGGAAATTAAGTCCATAGCACTATGTCATGTCATTCAAAATTACATCAATTGGAAAATTACATAACTGCACCAAGTCAAATCGACCCCATGGAAATACAAATGATAAGTCTCCTAATATTAAAAAGCTCTCTAGATGCCCTACAAGTAGGACTGCACAACCCCTAGGTCATTATCTATGCCTAGATAATGATGGTGGAGATGATAATTTTTTTTTCCAAGTGAATCATATCCTACAAACACATCAACCATGCAATCATGCTCATGGGTGAAGGTCTTCACCCAGCCATCTATCTAGTAGAGAAGACCTTTTGCCTCAACAAAATAGGGAAGGATTTCTCATTTGCTAATAAAAAAGAATGCTTACATACCTGTAGAAGGTTGGGGAGACCTTTACCCCACCACATACACATGTGCCTCCCGAGACTGAAAAAGGTAGAGCCGCAAATGCCTTGGAGATAGCATTGAAACCAACACAAACTAGCTACCCACAACCATCCTCTCTAGCTACTTGATCGATCAAGGGACTCTCATACCCTTTGTGATGGTGTATACCCAAGAAAAGGATTTGCACATGCAAGAGATAGATGTTATAATTTGTATGGAATAAAATACAAGCAATAACTAGAATTCACTCAGCAACTCACATGCTCGTTGTTGTCATGCAACTATCCCAAATCTATCATAATTGTCATACTTTCATGTAGAGTGAAATTTGCCTCTCATGATCCAACATGCACTTGAGGGAAAAGACCTACCAAGCAGCACAAGATGTAACAACCCTCATCCACAGTGTAGCAAATTGCAAGCACTGTTGCCTTCAAATGCATCTTCACTTAGAACTCATTCTACGAAGGGAACTCTCTATGAGATCTCTAGTAACTCAATTGACACTAGTGCCGTGGCTAGTAGGTAGTCAACCCAAACAAGCACTACAATGGTTGCATGCCTCTTTCCAAGATAGAATATGGAGCTAAGAACCCCACTAAAAAGTTTTACAACATAACCACCAAGAGAAGGGAAATGAATCACATGCAAAAAGGAATGCCTAGAAAACTTTGAAGAACCATAGGCTTACACATTAGCATTGGATACTATCACGAATATGTCATAAAAAATAATTTTGGATTGACATGTAACTTGCCCTGCAAATAAGAAAATTCACATTCAAAGAATTACTCTTGACAGTAATAGAATTCTTTTCCATGCCTTACCTTGCTTGTCCAAAAAATGGTTTATTCAAAGCTCTTGCTACAAAGAGTCTGCTCTATGGCTACTCCTAGTGGATGAACCAAACCAAACCAAATTTTGTCCAAAGCTCTTACTACAAAGAGGCTACTCTAATTCAAATCCACCAGAAGCAAAACGTCAAAAAACAGTGTTAGGTTACCGTTTGTTGAGATGAGTAGTATCTCCAAGACTTCTTATGTGTTGCTTTGTCGCCACCAAAAAATACTACAGATCACAATTCTGGGTGATCGAAGGCTGTTGTGTGATGGGGTAGTTTTCCATAAGAGGTGTGCGTTTGTGTGTGTGTGTGTGTGTGTGTGTGTGTATTGTGTATGAGAAGAATCGGGCAGCAACAGCCTTGCATGTGTGTGTGTGTGTGTGTGTGTGTGTGTGTGTGTAATGCGTTTGAGAGGACTCTGCTGCGTGCATATGTATGATGGGAGCCCGTAGGGCAGTAGATAAATGTGTGGGGAGCTCTATGCAAGTGCGTAGGGAATGTGGGTGGGCTTATAGTATTCTGAGCCTACGATTTTATAAGTATAGCTCACCGGATCCACATTCGGTGCTTTCATTACACCCATGCGCTCAAGAAAATCGGGGTAAGGCGCCAACTGTTCCCCTTCGTTTATCAGGCATGCACCTCTCGGTGCTTTTAATGATTTTGAATGTTTTTTTGTTTGTCCATATCCACGTTAAGTGCTTTTGTAAGTGAGCCTCCTTGAGTTAGATTCCTTTTTATCTTTTGCTTGGACTTCCAATGTGTGTGTGTGTGTGTGTGTGTGTGTGTGTGTGTGTGTGTGTGTGTGTGAGAGAGAGAGAGAGAGAGAGAGAGAGAGAGAGAGAGAGAGAGAGAGAGAGAGAGAGAGAGAGAGAGAGAGAGAGAGTTCTTCTTATTGACACCCTTGACTTGGATGGTGCTTGTGGATAGGGGTGGTTTTCCTAGCTAACACCAAACTCCATAGGATAACAAATTATGTTGACTCCTATATCCAATAATGCATTATATTGTACTCTCCCATAGAGGCTATTTAGTTCAATTGGATATCATAGAGGTGGCTAAAATTACAACGAATCATCATCAATGTCTTCAAAAAATGCTTCCATGATTCTCAGATTAGCCTCTCGTTGGCGTCTAAGACGTTGTTGTCTTTCTCGAGCCTCAACTCTTGCTCGGATATTTTTAAGCTCTGCCTATTCTTTGGCTGCTTTCTTTTGATGGATGGCTTGTAACTCTTCCTAGCTTAGAGGATCATAGTACCTTTTGAATTTACTCCCATTGATGAATCCAATGGTTTCAACTCCATCTAGAGTCTCCACATGAATGGAACCTTGCGGGGTAGTTTCACACACTCGATATGGTCCTTTTCTCACATATTTCAACTTTTGTTTTCTGTTACACACTCCATACATAAGGGCTTTATCACATGCCCCTATATAATTAAGCCATTCAACGGTAGATTTATTTTCATTTATTCTACCATGCACATTTGCTCGATAACGTCGCCTCTTATGTCTCTTACTCTTCTTGTCTAATTTTCAATTATAGCCGATCTCTAGTGAAGAGTCACTAGATAAATCGCTACTTGTGTCTTCTGCTCCCTTGGATAGATTGTCATCTAGGGTACCACTGGGCTCTGAATGGTTTCTCCCCACATTTTCACTAAGAATTAACTCAGATTCTTTGTCCTCAGAGTCAATTTCAATTGATGATTCTGACCCCAAATCGTGTGGGCTATAGTCTTGTGAGATGCTATTGGTTCCAATGCTAGTCAAACGTTCATCTTGTAGGTCATCAAAAGCTATATGCATTTCTTCTAGCATATTTAAGGATACAAGTGTTGGCATTTCATTCCCCTCAGGTGTTACCCAGGTCATCCCCCTATTTCCCCAATTGTCTATGGTTGCTGCTAAGTGGACCCAATCCACATTGTCCGACTCAGTCATCCCAGGTAGTACATCCATATAAGGAGAATCTTCCCCAACATCAGTGTCCATTTACATGTGTAACAATACTGCAATGGGGCCGAATGAACTGTGGTGTCACATCTATGATCAATTAAAAACATGTATCCTAGAGGATGTGCTCAACCAGCTACAAGATCCATTCGAATGACAAAATCTTGGAGCTGCAAGTAGACATAGTTTTTAGACCAGTCATGCACCATTTTTGCTTCCCTCATGAAAGGACGTCCTAAGATCATCTCAAATGCCATAGTTTGCTTGGAGAAATCCATAACAATGTAGGTATTTCTTATTTTATGTCTAAATACCTTGATCTTGAGATCTTCTAGCATCCCAATAGGTTTAACAATAAACCCATTGGCCATCTTTACTACTATGATTGTGGTCCCAAGGTGAGGTCTTCCCATAATTTGCCAGCAATTTTTAGTCACAATGCTAAACTCAGCACCACCATCAAGGATTCGCTTCACAGTGAATCCCTTGGTAGTGATTGGTATTGCTGCATTGGATTCATCACCCTCAAAGTATTGTCCCAACTTGTTAACATGTATTTCTACAACAGGGTTCTCATCTAGGTTGGGTTGTGGATCTAAGTGTTCCTCCTCTATTGGCATCTCCCTAGCTCCATCCTTCTATGCAAATCGTGGTAGCCTGACCTTCAGTTCTCCATTGAGGAAAGCTCGAAGAGCTAAGAATAGCTCAGGGTCTCCATATAATTTGGACATGATGGTGGTTCTAACTTCTGAAGCCATGAAATCCATCAATTTGGCAATGTTCAATGGTACCTTTTGGGCTTTAGTCCCTTGATGTGGGGAAGATGGGATCTCCATTTCTTTGATAAGGTCAGGTAGTCCCTCTGTAAACATTCTTTCCAACAAGAAGTGAGTCTGCCCACTTTTCCATGACTTTAAGTCACTTTCTTCTTGGATGACACTAGGTATGGTTGGAGGTCTATGGAATTTGTGAGCTTGTTTTTGCGTAGGGAACAATGTGTTTGTAATCTGGATCTGTCTAGGTCCTAGTTCTAGATCCCTTTGGATATCTTCTACCAAACTCCTTAATTGCTTGAATCGCTCGATCTCCTCTGTAGGATTTGGATAAGTTCATATCTTCTTCTTGGATACTGGCCCCATTGTGGCTCATGACGATCTTCCTTGTTGGTTTCGTTCTTAGTGGTCGTTTTGATCTCCATGGTTTCACCTGAATCAAAATCCTCTTGAGTGTTGTTCATGTATATGGGGTCGTCACCAGTCCCTATGTTGGTCTTTGAACTGGGGTCTGACTTCACTGCTTTTTGCGATCTCTTTCTTTGTGTTTTCTTCTTCTTCTTCGATTGGGCAATTGATGCCGTGTCTCTTTATTCAAGAATATAATTTTGTTTTTGGAGCATCGATCGTGTGAGTACATTTATTGGTACCACAAGTGTACTTTCTGATGGCTCCTTGGTAATCTAAATCAAGTTTAATGGTGTGATCTTTGGTGCATTTGGATTATTTGGACATTGGGCAATCAAATGATCTATGCCACATTGATTACACAAGAGTATCGGCATTATAGACGTGCTTGCTTGATTGGTTTGCATTAGTGTGGCGTTCTTTTGTAGCCTAATAGGACACTTGGCCACACGATGTGGACCTCCACACTCATAGCATTGAAGAGGTGGTCTCTTGGCAATGTAATTGATATTTTGCCCTCTTGCAGCAAGAGCAGCTACTTGATAGATAGGTTTGACTTGTCCCCAATAGTCCTCCATGTAGTATTGTGGACTTTCTTTAAGCACATCAATCCCATAGGAAATATTAGGGGCCTATATCTTCCTCACAACCTTCCAAACAAGAAATAGATGACTCACAACCCACCTAATTCACAAAAGTGATTCTCGGATGTGGTGGTTGCGGTCCTAGCACTGGAGGTGGTAAGGGTGTTGTTTGAACAACATTTTGGGCCCTGGGGACCATGTGTTGTGACGTTGCTCAAGAGGTGGGGCCGGCATCAATGTAGTCACTCAAGGTGTGTCTGTCCATGCTAAGGTTGGTCTATTGGCCATCGTGTGCTTAAATACTATACAATCCTTAGCTTGATGAATATACCACCCACAGCCATTGCAATTCCCATTGAATTTTTTCTAGAAGTAGGGCATTCATTGGTACTATGCGGATCATAGCATACTTAGCACCATGGTTGCTCCCTTCTTGGATACATATGATTGTTTTGTGGAGCATGATTGTCTCTAAGACTCTCTTGAATGGCCTTGGTGAGATGTGCTAAAGTCATCTCAGATATCTTTGGCTCCTTAGCAATAGGCTTTAGGGTCATTGGTTGATGCCTCGATGCTTGTGGGTTGGTAGATTTAGGCTCAATAGACACTCTTTCTCCTTGAATCATTAAATTATCCTCCAATTGGATCGCATTGGTGGTGACTGCTTCCCAAGTGGTGATACCTCTAATGACTAGGCCATTGTAGATATCCTCATGCCGTAATCCCCTAATGAATCTATCAAGCAATTGGTTATTGTTGAAGCGCTCATTTGGATTACAACGAGAATTCAAATGCTTCAAGCGACTTATAAAGTCTCTCACCGACACATACCTTCTTTCTCTACCTTTCCTATATATCATATTGCACCACAAAGCATCATAGAGTGCTATTCGAGCTTAGTGCAGGGCATCTCCCCGGCAGCGGCGCCAAAAATGTGTGCATCTGTTGCACGTGTCAAAGCAAGGGACTTGTCATACACTATGTGCAAGCCACAAATGGCTGCAATCACACAACCAAATTAATCTAACAAGCTCAAGAGAGCAAGGGTGTGTTACTCACCGTCCTACGCTCGCCTTTGTGGAGGATTCCTTGCCGCGAAGTCATGCCGCGCCCAACCGCCGTCGTGCTGTTGCAATGCTCGATCACTCACTCTCTCTCTCTCTCTCTCTCTCGCGCGCACACACACACACACACACACACACACACACACACACACACACACACACACACACAAGGAGATGAAGAAGGAGATGGAGCAGAAGCACTCTTCAATTGCACAAATGAGAGAATAAGTGATTTTTAGGTTTATGTGACTTTTATATGAGCTCACCCATTCACACCTGGGCACCCATGCTTAGCCAACTAACCCTTGAATGTTCCAGTTAGAGTGCACCTCTCATCGACGATCACTTTTACCATTTTCCTATTGGACCGACAAGCCCAACCCATGACTACTAGAAGTGGACGACGGTGGTTAACAATAGTAAATGGGTCTTTTTATTTCACATTTTGACATTTATTGACTTTCTTGCATTCTATGGTTTTAGAATGTTAAAGTGAAGCTTCACCTTGCATACTTTTGGTAAATTCTATAGATCCACACACACACACATACATATATTGATGAGTTCTTTTTGGCTTTCTAAAAGAAGTCTTAGTGTTGAATTGGATTATGCATACTTTCATTGTTTTGAGTGCCATAATGGAGACTTACCTTAAATGTTATTTCCATTTTAAAATATTAAATGAATCTTTCTATTTCACCTTTCATTTCACATCCTTACACGGCTTGACTTCACTTGCATTCTATTCTTTTAGAATGCTAAAGTGAAGCTTCAACTTGCATAATTCTAGTAAATGTTATACATATACATACATATATTTATTTATTTTACACACACACACACACACACACACACACACACACACACACACACACACACACTAAATGAGCAAGCCATGGTAAAGGGAAGAAAAAATGGTGATATATGTGAGAACTTAGTTCAATTAGCTTGCAAATTCAAAAATTCGACTATTACTTCCAATTTGCTTCTTTGAAAGGAGAAAACTCAGTCCCTTAATAAAAGAGATATTCCTGAATAATGCTTTACCTTATATAATTCTATTTAAACTCAACATAATGATTTTATCATTTTCTTATTGTTTTAGAAAGCCACAGTGACCCTTTCACTTGTTATTTTACATTTCATTTCACAGCTTCACATTTGATTTTTCTTGCATTCTATAAATTAATTCTAATCAATATTCGAGAAAGTCTCTTTTCTTAAGCGGCCGATGGTCGAGTTTCCTCCTCACAAGAAGAGAATCGAAAATACTAGCATAAATTTAAAATTTGCAAGATTTTTGAACTATTTTCTCACATATTTCATCGTTTTTCTTGCCTTCATCATGGTTTGCAACCGGCTAGTCTCGATTTACGACCGGCTCAAAAGCTAAGTTGAGGCAATCCTTTCTTGAACACTGATTTCAGTTAAACTCAACCTAATGACTTTATCACTTTCTTATTTTTCTAGAAAGCTATCATAAAAACTAATGTAATGGAAATGGCCTATGAACTTTGAGAGTAGCGGAATTAGGAAATTAGGTGAAGCACTTTTGTGAGATTACTTTGTGAGCATAGCGGGTGAACTTAATTGATGGTAGCAACATAAACATGGTACTTAGTTAACTTGGCATGAACAATACTTTTGCAAGAGAGGGAGAGAGAGACAGTTTAGAGAACATGACAATAGTTGAGGGCCGGATTAATACGGAGCCGGTCCCCCCTCCAATAGGCATTTGTATTATAGTTTCTCCCATCAAGAGAGACTTGGTACAGTACAATCTTTGTGTTCCTTGTGACCTAGGTGATGCAACGAAGATGGAAAGCTTCATGCATCACAAACATAACATAAACTTTGTAGAAAGCATTAACTATCCCAAGCTTCAGTCCCAAGACCTCAAACACCTTCGAAGGTAGAGAGAGTTAGCGGGGGAATGAGGGTAGGGAAGAGAAACAAGAAACATTCCATAGGACAAAGAAATAGTTCCTCGCTTATCATCACTCTTCTTGCTAGCATACATAATAGCATAGTAATGAAGATGGAGAAGATGGCAAGCTTCAGCATTGAAGCATGGCTCTTGGTTGGATTTGCATTCCATAGCCAAGAGTGTTGGTGTAGGCTCTCACTACAAGCTTGGAGAAGGAGGTCGAGTTCCTCAACTTTCACCAAGTGAGAATGATCCACAAAATGTGTGTGTGTGTGTGTGTGTGGTGTAGATCCCCCCAGCACCCCCCTTGATTGCTTGGGGCGAGTTGTAGCTTTTACACATATTGCAAGCTCATTGGACCCCTCTCCCTCTAGCCAATCAAATACTCCATGCATTCAAGTACATGGGTAGTCTTTTAACAAGTGTCCTCCTTACCCCTTAGAGAGAGAGAGAGAGCTTGAAAACATCTAGATATTTGCTGGATGGAACTAGAAGCTCATTGGACCCCTCTTTAGCCCAACCAATAGCATTCAAGTACACCATGTGGTTAAGCATAGGGAGAGTCTAACATGTGTCCCATGTGCCCTTTGAAAAAGGGGTGCCCTTTGGGTGAGTGGAAAGTTAAGTCAAAGATTCCCCTAGCTTTGGGAATTTCATGCATAGGAAGCTTCCCAATCACCTTCCTCATTAAGTTTGTAGGATCTCTTTTTGACTCAAGCACCTTACCCCCCATGTATGGAAAGCTTCTCAAGAACCTTCCTTATTAAGTTTGTAGGGTCGCTTTTTGACTCAAGCACCTTACCCCCCATGTACGAGAAGCTTCTCAAGCACCTTCCTCATTAAGTTTGTAGGGTCTCTTTTTTACTCAAGCACCTTACCTCCCATTAAGTATGACAATCACCTCAAGTACCTTAATCATCATGCAGGACAAGCACCTCAAGCACCTTACTCATCAAGCACGCACCTTAGTCATCAAGCACGACAAACACCTCAAGCTTAGGTCGGGTTCCCACCTCAAGCTCAACCCTAGCTTGCTTAAGGTCAAAGGACTTTTAACACTAACCATTGGAGGTATTTAATGAAGCTAACACTAAGGTCTTTTAAGATCCATTAGATGCACATTAATCTTTGATAGACTACCTCCTTTTGGACTCTTATTAAGATATAACCATCTCTCCTCTTGGTCCCCTGCTGAGGTAAGTCTAGAAGCACTTATTGCACATTTGTCTTTGATATATTACCTCCTTTTGGACCCTTATTGAGATGTAACCATCTCTCCTCTTGGTCCACTACTGAGGTAAGTCTAGAAGAACTTATTGCATATTGCTCTTTGATATACAATCTCCTTTTGGACCCCTATCGAGATACAACCATCTCTCCTTTTGATCTCGTGTTGAGATAGGTCTAGAAGCACATGTCTCTATTCTAAGTATTGTTCTCGTTTATTCTCCCACATGAAATGATCAGTTTAATATGAGAAAATCATTTGGTAAAGTTAGATATTATATTTTATGACATTACCTCTCTCTTGAAATCATAGTCGTCCTCGACTATGAGGTAGACAAGATAAAGCCTAGTCATTAGTCCATGTTACTTAGCGGGTAGAGGATCCCTTTTTACCCTTCGACATCATTCCAAGATGGATGACTAATCCATTTGGTGCTTGGGAGATATAGCTGTCGCAAGCATGTCTGCTCTGTAGTCCATAACAAACTTCCAAAGTAGAGTGACAAGTTCTACTTGGTGTTTGGGAGACGTCGTCACCACAAACATGATTCTAAGCATGCATACTACTTAAATTTACGCACAATAAAATGGGAAGTAGTCTTATAAGACAAAAACATTTTTCATTTAAAATGCATTTTCATATGCTTACTGTAGTGCAACATTGTAAGCATTGACAAGGTTCATAGTATCCTTAAGCTAGGTTCCTTGCATCCATTTAGCATCTTTAAAAGGATAATTTTTTAACTTAATAAGATATCGTCATATAATCTTACCATTTCTTAATACCTTGTCTTCATGTCATAGGATGGACTTAAATTGAAGTACTGATCTCCGATTTTTGGAGGGTCTGCAACTATTGCTTCTTTTGATGGTGCTCCTTTGTAAGGCTTCATAAGCTCTCATGGAAAACATGGTGCATGAGCCAATGGTTGGGGCAACTTTAATTGATAAGACATCTCATTGATTGGCTTAAGAATTTAAAAAGGAACATAGTATCTTTTTGCTAGATTAGCATAATACTCTTGGTGGCCCATAGGATTCTTGCCCGTAGTATGCCTTGGACGAGCCTTGAGAAAGTTTAACAAGACCGAATCATGTTTCTTAAAGGCTAAGGCTCTTCTATGCTTATAAGCAGTAGCCCTTTTTGCCTTTGCTTTGAGATGGATATAACCTCTTTAATATTTGGAAAAGATTCTTGTGAGTCTCGGATATATTCATCAGTAGTGAAGATCTTCCCATGTACTTTAAGTAGTAAAGGACTTTTCTATCTTCCCTCTTTAACCTCGAAAGGTGCTTTCCCAATAGAAGTATGTACAATGTCATTGTACGCATACTCCATAAGAGGTAGGTACTTCTCTCATTGAGAACGATGGTTCACTTCCATGAAATAGGCTTTTAGTAGATCAAGAATCGTTAGATTAGTTATTTCACTTTGGTCATCCGTTTGTAGATGATAGACCGAAAGAGAAATTTAATCTACTTCCTAGATCTCAAAGAGACCCTTCTAGAAATTACTGGTCATTCTAGGATCTTTGTCCGACACTATGGGTGTTGGAAATCCATGATGATTGAAAATTTGAGATCTGAAGAGGGTTGCCATTTGATGTGCCTTGACATGCATAAAGTGTGTTTTCTTGTTAAGCTTGTCAACTGAAACAATCCAAGTTGCTTCCCTCGATCAAATTTCAACTTTTGGTATACCACGCATTTTGAAACATACTCTTGTATGTTTACTTTTCATGATAGATCAACAAAAATACATTTCTACTCCTTGAAGAGTAGATTATGGATTCCCTTTTTGCCCCGCATAAGGAGAAGTATGGGATTCATACATGACTTTCTAATTGTATGGGTGAGTAACACATAGCCTATTGCCGTTTGGAAGATAACCATCCTTCAAGTGAATGGTTCTTTTTTCTTCCCTAATGCAAAGGTTGTAATTACATACTTAAACTCTCGGTCAGTAGCATACTCATCTATCATAAAAGATAGATCATTTTTGTGAGTGGCTATAGACACCACATTTACCCTTGGTCATTGTGAAAGTGCATCGACCACTTGATTGTGCTTGCCAACAATGTGAGCAATGTGAAATTTAAATTGCAAAAGAAAATTTTCCCACATCATTTGTTTGTCGGAAAGCTTGGTTTGCGTCATGAAGTTCTTGAGGCTTTGTGATCCATTCATAGGATGAATGGAGTCCCCAAGAGATAGTGTTTCCACGTGTTCAGGTCATATAGAATAGCTAGTAGTTGTTTCTTGTATTTGCCCAATACTCACTTATCGAAGTTGAGTCTTTGACTCTCATATGCTATGGCATGCCCTTCTTGAAGCAAAATAGCTCCAAGGCAATTACCACAAGCATCACATTGGACCTCAAATGTCATTGAGAGATCTAATAATGTGAGCACATGTTGGGAGATAAGCTTCTCAAAAGCTTCTTGCTATTTTGCAGTCCATGAATACTTAACATCCTTTTTTGTTAAGTCATGTAATGGGCACACATACCTACAAAGCTTTGTACCTCCTGTGGATTCCTTGGATTAGGCCATATTTTTATTACCTCTAACTTTGTTGCATCCATATGGGTGCCATCGTTAGAGATAATGTGACCTAAGTATTGAATCTCTTGGAGGAAAAAATCACTTTTCTTTTGATTAATGAAAAGCTTATTCTCTCTCACAACTTGAAAGATTACTTGGAGGTGTCGCTTGTACTCCTCAAGAGAATTTGAATGGACTGAAGATTTTTTCCATCATGAGTTTGAATGCGTCTAGAGAAT
This sequence comes from Adiantum capillus-veneris, assembly GCF_014529385.1. NCBI lineage: Eukaryota > Viridiplantae > Streptophyta > Polypodiopsida > Polypodiales > Pteridaceae > Adiantum > Adiantum capillus-veneris. The sequence continues at coordinate 11,143,202 of NC_140943.1, read as the reverse complement.
TTGTCAGGCCAAAACTTGTAACTTATCAAAAAGATATTCTACCCACGGCACGGGAAATCTATTTTTGATAGTAATATTATTTGGTGCTCTATAGTCGATACACATGTGATATGTATCGTCTTTCTTTTGCACTAAAAGCAATGGTGAACAAAATGGAGAGGAGCTAGACCTCACCATCCCTTTTTCCACCAATTCATGCACTTGCCTCATGATCTCCTGTTGTTGAGCTTGCGAAACTCGATAAGGAGGCTTGTTAGGCAGTGAGCTTCTTAATAGGAGATCAATTGCATAGTCATCATCCCTCATTTTACAGGTAGCTCACTAGGGATGTCATCAATGAAAACATCTTGGGATCCATTTAGGAAATTAGACAACTCTAATTCCTCTTGATTCCCTTTATTGCAAAGATATGGTGTTCCCCCACTCATTAGCATCTATGTACATGCTCTCTTCCCTGTAGGTGAAATATATTCTCCTTTCAGGGAACTTCATGTTGGACGCCATGCGGTTAAACCATGGTGCCCCAACGATAACATTCTCATGTTTGAGAGGGGAGATGAAAAAATCCTTTTCATCCACATAACTTTGGACATGAAGCCTTAATTTTCCAATTAAGGAAGTAACTGAGACGTCTTGTCCCTTGATAGCTCCATTGGGTTTCAGTGCATCTCCCATCTCGTGGGCTTGTATGTCTAGCTTAGTGGTCAACTCCGTGGATATGAAGTTGTGAGTTGAACCAGGGTCAAACAAAATAAAGGCATCATGCTCTTCCATCTTTCCCCAAGCATAGGAAAGGAGAAATCCTTGGCAATGAGCATCCTCTTTTGGAGCTTCAACATATAGGCTCTATGAGTCTCATTGTGGATAATTCTCTTGGGGCAAGGACGATAACCATGGCCTTGCTCCCCATGCTTAAAAAAATTTGTGGTCCTTACAAAAAGCTTCTAGCTCTTTAGGAGAGAGTTTATATTTACCTTTTGTAAACTCCCTTCTCCTTGGCCGGATTTTTGTTGCTGTTGGAATAGCCTTGGTAAGAATTTTGGGCATTAGTTTTTCCCTTTGCATCATTTTGTCTTTATTTTCCATGGGCTTGACATTCCGTCTAGCCCCTTGTTGGAAATTGATGCGCGAAGCAACCATGGTGTGGTAGATTACTTTGGTGATAGAACCAGGTCGTTGAGACTTGACATACTCGGTCATCTCTTTGGGTAATCCTGCACAGAATTGTTGCTTTTGCTCGACAAAGTCTATCTTTTGAAAGATAGTATCCTTGAGATGTAAATCCCAGAACTTGTCAACATATTTGTGGATAGACTCATGAGAGAGAATCTTTAAACTTCACCATTTGGTAAGCACTTTGTCCTTTGCATCACTTGCAAGGAATTGCTTCATGATGGAAAGTCGTAGAGTTTTCCATGTCTTTGGGGCTTCATCGTTGCCACGCAGGCTAGCCCACCATTGATGAGCCATTTTTTGGAAGTGCATAGCTACATGGCGTAGCTTGGAGAACTTAGTGAAGCCCTTGTCTCCAAACGGTGCATCAAATTGTTTGATGAAGGCCAATACATCATAGGTAAGAAAAGAGATACTCTTTCCTCCCTCTTTGAACTTCTTGAGCTTTTGTGACCTTCGCCATGCAGGTTAAGATTTGCGATGTCCTCCCCTCTTGCATTCCCTAGGAGAATAACTATTGCTTTTGTTGGAAGAGAAGGAAGGTGAAGAAGAAAGAGAAGAGGGTGACCTCTTTCTTGTCCTTTTCTTCCTTTGTTTCCTCTCTTCCCTTTTTGACGTGATGAGGAGAAGGACTATGGGTTAACCGTTTCCTCTTGGGAAGAGTTGACGATCGTTTAGACCACCGTATTCATGGAGCCACATCTTCAGAGGAACTTAGAAATTCATTACTTTCTTGATCTTTGGATTCCTCCTCTCGTATGGGAGAGAGTCTTGTTTTGGGGGTCTCATCAAGAGGCCTCCTAATCTCTCTCTCCTCTTGGAGAGGAAAGAAAATCCCATAAGCACGAAGTTGTTGAGTAACTTCGGCTTGCAAATCGGGGTTGCCCATAGCTTGTTGCAACCTAGTGACAAGATAATTAACAAACATGGGGGGATCATCATTAGCACCTTCATGTGCAAAATCAAAGTTATCAATGTTCATTCTACTCTCTTGGTTATTGTCAGCCATGTTAATTAAACTTAGGTGTTTACTTAGTATATGCTTTGGCAATTCAAAACCTTAGTTGCTACTCCCCTTAGCCTTTGAAAATAGGCACTTAAGTATCTACACCCACGGCTCAAATTGATTAATTATAGAGAGTAGTGGAGTGAGTCTAACATAGCGAAGTTGTCGAGGGATAGCTCCTTTCAGACTTCTTTTGGCTCAATAATGGTAAAGTTGTAGGAAAGTCTAAAAAGACTCCATTATTAAGACCAAAGCTCCCGAGGTGTGCACCATATCCCACATAGTGGGATGAAAAAAACCGATAATAGATCCCAGTCCCACTTACCCTAATATAATTAACAATATCAACCATTAATAGGCTACTTAAGGACCTCTCTTCCTAAGCAAGAAAAGAGAAACCAAATGCTCTGATACCAATGTAATGGAAATGGCCTATGAACTTTGAGAGTAGCGGAATTAGGAAATTAGGTGAAGCACTTTTGTGAGATTACTTTGTGAGCATAGTGGATGAACTTAATTGATGGTAGCAACATAAACATGCTACTTAGTTAACTTGGCATGAACAATACTTTTGCAAGAGAGAGAGAGAGTTTAGAGAACATGACAATAGTTGAGGACCGGATTCATACCAGCACCTTAGTCATCAAGCGCGATAAGCACCTTAAACTTGGACTGGGTTCCCACCTCAAGCTCAACCCTAGCTTACCTAAGGTCAAAGGACTTTTTAACACTATCCTTTGGAGGTCTTCAATGAAGCTAACCCTAAGGTCTTTAAGCTCCATTAGCTAGCCTTGCTCTTTGACATACCATCTCTCATTTGGACCCCTTTACAATTGGCCCCGTGTTGAGATATATCCGAAAGCACATGTCTATATTCTAACCCTTGTTCTCGTTTATTCTTCCACATTAAATGATCTGTTTAATATGAGAAAATCGTTTGGGTTGGTTAGATATTAGTTGTCATAAAATATAATATCTAACTTTACCAAATGATTTTCTGATATTAAACTGGTCATTTAATGTGGGAGAATAAACGGGAACAAGAGTTAGAATAGATACATGTGCTTCTAAACCTATCTCAACACGGGACCAAAAGGAGAGATGGTTGCATCAAAAAACGGGAACAAGAGTTAGAATAGAGACATGTGCTTCTAAACCTATCTCAACACGGGACCAAAAGGAGAGATGGTTGCATCTCAATAGGGGTCCAAAAGGAGATGGTATATCAAAGAGCAATGTCCAATAAGTGCTTCTAGACTTACCTCAGTAGGGGACCAAGAGGAGAGATGGTTACTTCTCAATAACGGTCCAAAAGGAGGTAGTCTATCAAAGAGCAATGTGCAATAAGTGCTTTTAGACTTACCTCAGCAGGGGACCTCAACAGGGGACCAAGAGGAGAGATGGTTACATCTCAATAAGAGTCTAAAAGGAGGTAGTCTATCAAAGAGTAATGTGCATCTAATGGAGCTTAAAATACCTTAGGGTTAGCTTCATTAAAGACCTCCAATGGTTAGTGTTAAAAGTCCTTTGAGCTTGAGGTGGAACCCGACCTAAGCTTGAGGTGCTTGTTGTGCTTGATGACTAAGGTGCGTGCTTGATGACTAAGGTGCTTGAGGTGCTTGTCATGCATGATGACTAAGGTACTTGAGGTGCTTGTCATACTTAATGGGGGGTAAGGTTCTTGAGCCAAAAAGAGACTCTAAAAACTTAAAGAGGAAGGTGCTTGAGATGCTTCCCATACATGGGGGGTAAGGTGCTTGAGTCAAAAAGAGACCCTACAAACTTAATGAGGAAGGTGCTTGAGAAGCTTCCCATACATGGGGGGTAAGGTGCTTGAGTCAAAAAGAGATCCTACAAACTTAATGAGGAAGGTTCTTGAGAAGCTTCCTATGCATGAAAGTCCCAAAGTTAGGGGAATATTTGACTTAACTTTCCACTCACCCAAAGGGCACCTCTTTTTCAAAGGGCACATGGGACACATGTCAGACTCTCCCTATGCTTAACCACATGGTGTACTTGAATGCTATTGGTTGGGCTAAAGAGGGTCCAATGAGCTTCTAGTTCCATCCAACAAATATCTAGATATTTTCAAGCTCTCTCTCTCTCTCTAAGGGGTAAGGAGGACACTTGTCAAAAGACTACCCATGTACTTGAATGCATGCAACATGTGATTCGCTAGAGGAAGAGGGGTCCAATGAGCTTGCAGCATGTATAAAAGCTACAACTCACTCCAAGAAAGCAAGGGGGGTGTTGGGGGGATATACACCACACACACACACACACTCATTTTGTGGATCATTCTCACTTGGTGAAAGTTGAGGAACTTGACCTCCTTCTCCAAGCTTGTGAGAAGTGAAAGCCTACACCAACACTTTTGGCTATGGAATGCAAATCCAACCAAGAGCCATGCTTCAATGCTTAAGCTTGCCATCTTCTCCATCTTCATTACTATGCTATTATGTATGCTAGCAAGAAGAGTGATAATAAGTGAGTAACTATTTCTTTCTCCTATGAAATGTTTCTTCTTCCTCTTCCCTACCCTCATTCCCCGCTAGCTCTCTCCACCTTCGAAGGTGTTTGAGGTCTTGGGACTGAGGCTTGGGATAGTTAATGCTTTCTACAAAGTTTATGTTATGTTTGTGATGCATGAAGCTTTCCATCTTCATTGCATCACCTAGGTCACAAGGAATACAATGTTGTGCTTGCTGACTAAGGTGCTTGAAGTGCTTGACGTGCTTGCTGACTAAGGTGCTTGAGGTGCTTGCCGAATAGGGAGCTTGAGGTGCTTGTGGGAACACCACCCAAGCTTGAGGTGCTTTGTCATGCTTGCTGACTAAGGTGCTTGAGGTAAGGTGTGCAAAAGTCAATCATCAATCCCTACAAGGAGGGGGCGAGCCTTACAAGAGGGGGGATGAGAGAGACCACACACACACACACACATACTCACACAAGGCAAGCTTTGTACAAAGAAAGCAAAAGGGACACTTGTCAAGTTCCTCCTCATGTTGCCATCATGGTGTGCCTAAAGCCTATTGGTTGGCCACCTAAGGGGTCCAATGATAAGTAGATTTAATTAATTGTTTTTGCATTCATCAAGTCAAAAAATATATATATATCCAGTAGCAGCACCCCCCCCCCCCCCCCACAACCACTTCTACTCCCTTTCCCCCCTCTTGTAGGGCTCGCCCCCTCCTTGTAGGGATTGATGATTGACTTTTGCACACCTTACCTCAAGCACCTTAGTCAGCAAGCATGACAAAGCACCTTAGGCTTGGGTGGTGTTCCCACAAGCACCTCAAGCACCTCAAGAGCCCTACAAAAGGGAGCAGAAGTGGCTGTGTGTGTGTGGGGGGGGGGGTGCTGCTACTGGATATATATATATATATATTTTAAAGATTGAGGACACCTTGGGTACAACGTGGGCCATTTGTTTGGATGGTCTAGAGTAGCACGCCAAAAGTCGTTGTGAGTCATTGTGCGAGTGTTCAAACCTCCATTCTCCCTTTCGAATGGTAAGCAATAGCCGAAAGGTAGAATATTTCATGGGAGATAAGGTTGGGATCAGGAGGAATCTTGCTAATAAATGAATGATGTGGCGGAAGGGTGTGGAGGAAGGAGGTAGGGAGATACTATGGTGGTGCATGTATGAGCGTCACGATGAGAAGCTGCAGGTGGGGAATGCTATGGCGGGTGCATGCGTGAGCCTCGTGATGAGAAGCTGCAAGGATGGAGCTTGAATAGAGCAAGTAGAGCCTGAGAGAGTATGGGTGCATGATTTTAGAAAAAGGCTGAAAAAGCACGAATCTGTCGAGGATGTTAATTTTTCAAACCTGGAGTAAACAGTCTGGAGAGTTCGCGGTGTTAAGGCGGTGGGTTGCTAGAACCTGCAAGCTGGCGGTGTTTGCGACCTCGAGACAAGAGCCACATGGGGCCATGCCACTCGGCTCCGGTGAGCGGCTAACTGCCTTGCATTGGGTGGAGTAGGGCTAGACATACCATGGTGGGGTTTGATCTCCAACAAGGGGAAACACATGCAAGGGGTGACGCAGTGAGTGAGGAAGGCAAAGGGGGGGAGGAGAGGCAAAGGGAGAAGTACGTTGGTGGATGTGCAAAAAACTCTCTCTCTCTCTCTCTCTCTCTCTCTCTCTCTCTCTCTCTCTCTCTGTGTGTCTCTAGGCGCTACCTGAACAACCTATTGACAACGAGGGAGGCCTGGGCAGAGAGAAAAGGAGAGCACATGCGAAAGCGAGAGAAGCCAGATCAGGTCACTGGCAAGGGAAGGGACACGTAGGCGCTAAGCATCGTTGAGATTTGTAGTGGGGAAGCAACTGCTGACATGGTCCTTGGGGGGGGGGGGGGGGGAGATAATGTTTTCAACGTATCTCTGTACTATGTGGGTTTTTATTACTAGAGAGCCAGTATGGGTTTTTGGCCTGCCCAAAGGGCAAAGGCTATAGAGATCATGCTTTATCTTTTTGCTTACTAAAATAGAAAACAAGTGAAAGGGTCACGATGACTTTCAAAAACAATAAGAAAGTGATAAAATTGTTTAAACTGTATCAGTGTTTGGGAAAGGATTGCATCAGCTTAGTCTTGAGCCGATTGAAAATCGAGACTAGCTAGCTGCAAACCAAGGTAAACGAAGGAAAAACGCATGAAATATGTGAGAAAGTCGTCCAAACATTTTGCAAATCTCAAAAATTTTGCTAGTATTTCCGATTTTTTTCTTTGTGAGGAAGAAACTTGATCAACATCCGCTTAATAAAAGAGACTTTCTTGAATGTTAACACTAATTGGAATCAAGCTATAAAATGCAAGAAATGTAAAGCCATGTGAAGTTGTGAAATGAAAGGTGAAATAAAAAGAACTAATTAATATATGTGTGTGTGTGTAGAATTTATTAGAATTATGCAAGGTGAAACTTCACTTTAGCATTCTAAAACAATAATAGAATGCCAAAAAACATATATCTGTATGTGTGTGTGTAAAATTTACTAAAATTATGTAAGGTGAAACTTCACTTTAGCATTCTATTGTTTAAAGACAAGTATCCATCATGCACTGAAAACTATGAAGTCCCCCTAACCCAGCCTAACACTAAGGGTTTTTTTTAGAAAGCCAAAAAGTTCAGTTGTATTTTCAAGCATTTTTGATAGGCCAAAAATGGTGATTGGTTGAAATAAGATATTGAGCACTCATTTAAATAAAGAGTGTGTAATCTAATGATGGACATGTCTTGAGTTTTGAAATATGAAATGAATGCTCATTTACCAAAGAAAGGATTTTGAGCTGCTTGCTTTCACTTTAGAGGCCTTAGAGGTTAAAAAGACTTAGCATAATGGGTCGTAATCCCCTAATAAATCTATCAAGCAATCGATTATTTATGAAGCACTCATTTGGATTACAACGAGAATTCAAATGCTTCAAGCCACTAATAAAGTCTCTCACCGACTCTCCTTCCTCTCGTTGGGCTTTTTGGAGCTGAGAGGCTACACCCCAAAGCACTCCCTCTTGTATGTATTCTTTCAAGAATATTCTCCTAAGAGTAGGGTAAATCATTTTTTCTTCCACCCTTAGGGTTCTATACCAATTCCCAGCCTTCTCACTTAAGATTAGGCTTAAAGCATTGCTCTTATGCAGGTCATTGTGTTCTCCTAGAGAATCGCATATTTGTTCAAACACTTTGATATGCTTTCTCACATCCCTGTCTCCACTAAATTTTTGTGTGAGCTTGGCTATTTGTACTGCCTTACTTCTAGGCTCTCTATTAGGCGTGTTACGCATATTCTCAGCAATAGATCGATCGATGCTTTGAGCAAATGCTGCCAAATCTCCTAAATAAGCAGGTATAGTGGCTGCAGGTGCAGGCGCTCCTGAGCTACATGTGGGATGGGAGTTGGCCTTGGACTTGGCATACGCGTGGCCCTCGGGTCCCATACCTCGTATGGTGGTGTACCACATGGTGATCCAAAGTTCATAGGTGTCGCCTTAGGCATAGCCAGTGCCGGGTACGACATGTTATATCTAAATGGTATGGCCCCACTTGAATAAGAGCTCGGATAATGCCATTGTGGAGTAAGCCCTTGGCATAATTGGGGGTGTGGGAGCTACATGGGCATGAGGTGTGACAGGTACATAGGCTTGATGCACACCTGTAGGTATTGTTGGGGGCACTATGCTACTAGGTAGCGGTGCAATGCTAACAAGCAAAGTCCAAGGTGTACTTTTTGTACTCATCACCGAAGTAGGTATCATAGCCGTAGTGTCTCGAAGAGACGGATGAGCTAGATTTGGAAAAGTAAAACTACTACTTGTGGGTTCAGATTGTACCAAAACTCTAGGCGACACAATATATGAAGGGTCCATTGGACTCACTGAAGGCGTTTCCATCTGTGATAGTGTCAGTTGTCTAGCCTTGCCCGTATCCAAGAATCTCATAAGGCCCGTTGAAGGAATGTTAATCCCTCGGTTTTGCCTCTCCGATTGGATGATTACCAACCTATATGGTATGTGTAACCTATGTACAAGTCAGCCAAGGTTTCAGTTTGTAGGTCATATTCCCAATTTTTGTTGAGAAATAACCCTTCTAGGCCCGACATACTAGAGGTTTCCGTTGAGGTGGAAGCATTGTTGTTCCCCACAGTTTGACCCACATTGCCTACTAACTCAGGAGCACTGGATTGCTCGATTGCTATGCCTGTTGTCCCAGGGATCTTTCCCTTCATGGCTCGGTGTTGTTCTAGGAAACTCTCCATTTCTCTCTCCCTAGCCGCTTGCATATAGCGCTCAACTTCTTGCACCTCCGCAAGACTCCTACCATCGGGTAGTAGAACTTTGGGGGTGATTGCTTTGTACGGTTTTCCATGAAAGCAGGGGGTAGGATATCAACATGGACACTCTTGGGTAGTATAGGCTCCCCTTGAGATACCAAAGGCGAATCCACCTCTCCCTCACCTTCATTAATTTCACTAGCCGTAGATTCAGAGCGAGTAGCTCTACTAAAGGTTTCTATAAAGCGACTAAACACACTAGATCTAGGCTGTGGGGCCCAAACATGTACATTTTCTTTTACTTGCTTGGGGTTTGGTGTAGGATGCCCATAATATCATAGTCACATGCAGAGTCACTAGCTGCTATGTTTGGGTCTTGGTTTATACTATCTTGGGTCCCCGCCAAGGGCAGGTGGGTATTGAGAACTCGCATAAGTCAAAGTGTTCGCTAGTTGCTCGGCCTCTATCACACGACCAAAGTGCATATGCATGTGCTTTGGCATGTTGGAATTAGGGTTGCAGAGAAATGCACACAGCTTGGAGAAGATGAAGGAAGCTCAATGCACACAATAGAGAGTGTTATTTAGTGTGCAATGGAAAGATAGATAGCCCTAGAGTGATGGGCGTATATACAATGCACGGGGGAAAAAACCTCCTAAAGAGGGAAAAAATGCCCCGACGGTCCTAGTGTGTTCACACACATCACTACCACATGTTGTTGGGGTATAGGCGCCTGTGCCTTGCCCGGCCGCCCAGACTCTGGGCGGCCAGGCAAGGTACAGGTGTCTATACCCCAACAACCTCCCACATAAAGGTGACTGTGCCTTTAAGCAAGGGAACCTAGTCTAAAGACTACAAAAGGCGAAGAAACGGAGATCTCATGCCGACTCTCCCTCAAGCTCCTACAAAGCTCACGCTCATAGATCTGATCTCCAAGCTTCCATGGCCACAAGCTCCGTCTCCGTTGTCGTCGTGACTGTGCACACACGCGCTCCCTCCGCCTCGGGGGGTTCACTATGTGTAAAATTACCATATCACGTGCGTTCAAGAAATGTTTGTAAAACCCCTTATCTGTGAATTTTGTTAAGAATATAATATACCTTTTCTTTTAAAATCTATAAATTTTTTTCAAATTTGCAAAAATAAAGCCCTTCTGTATATATATTTCTATAAGTTTTAAGAACTTTAAATACCCTTTGTTGAACTCATGTGATAGGTTACATTTTTATTAGGTGAACTCCCCGGGCCCTCCGCACTGACACTCTGATACCAATTGAAGGAACTGTGCAGGAGAGAAGAGGAAGGAGAAGAGCACACGACACACAGATATGGGTTGGGCACCTACCCACTATTACCCTATACTTATAGTGAGTATACTGTATAGGGGGAGCTGCCACTTCACAGTCTCCCCACCCACATCATGTGTGTGTCTCCTTCTCTCTCTCTCACTCTCCGTCTGTGGTGCTCCCCGATCCCCTTCAATTGGTATTAGAGCGTCGTTGCAGAGGGAGCGCGTGTGTGCACAGTCGCGACGACAACGGAGATGGAGCTTGTGGCCATGGAAGCTTGGAGATCAGATCTATGAGCGTGAGCTTTGTAGGAGCTTGAGGGAGAGTCGGCGTGAGATCGTCGTTTCTCCGACTTTTCAAAGAAGCTTTGGAAGGTTGGATTTATAAATTTGTGTGGAGCAAGGAGAAGACGTTCAGGCAAAAAACGTGGGCAGCCAATTTTGCAGGTCGTTTTTAGTGGTGATTAGCAAATTTTTTGCAAATCAAAAGTTTTTGACATTTTGTCCCGAAGGGAAGTAGAAATTGCTGTTTTGCAACTTTTTGCGTCTCATGCGCTAGGGCTAATTCTGCACGGTCTGGAAGATATTTCAGAAATACACGTTGTAAGTCTATTATGGAGCTAGCTGACAGGTGGTAGTGGTTGAGAGTTTCTCCCACTTTGGCATCTTGGATGCAGGTTATGGTTGCAGAGAAGAGCATGTATGGTTGCATTTTAGCACAGGTATAGCTACGAGCAAGTGTTGCTGCGTGAGAAGCTACGCTCCGGGAGTGAGCCTTGTGGCCTTTGCAGTCTCTGTGATCATTGCGGCGTTGTGCGGTTGCCAGGCAACTTGATTTGAGTTTTGACTTGCGTTTTCTCACAGGTAAGAGATTCACATATTGGATTCGGGAGAGCCAGAGAGAGATAGAGAGACGGATTCTCTCTGAGCTGATGCATTTGAGGCTATGTGAGCCGTGGGTTATGCATCGGTGGATGCTACTCGCACAGGGTACGGGTACTCTTGCTGCAGGTAGAGATCTCTCGGAGATCTGAGACAGCAGGTTGCTTCATGTACATTGTATGTGGGAGCTTTATGCTTGTTTGAGCATGTTTTCTCTCTTGGATAGGTTTCTTCCGATTGCCAGGATCTTGGATGGATTCTCTTACAAGTTTTTGCATTCTTCTCTGAGTAGATTTTGTGAGCTCAAGACTGAGGTACATGTATGTGACATGTATGGTCATATGAGGTGATTTACATGAGAGCTTACTTGACTCAGGTTTGTGGAGATTTGAGCATGCAGTGAGTGTGGATGATACGCATTTGGTAGCTCTTGTTGTGAGCTTGGTGTTCACTTTATGGTTATTTGGGTTTATAGCCATTCTACGCTGAAACTCTGGCGAAAGTTTTTGAAGAGTTTTATGCGATCTACGTAGAGATTGCGGGTTGCACTCAGCATTTGCGTGCGGTGTTCTTTGCAGGTGGGAGATTTGTGCGTGTGTATGCATCGATACCGCAGAGTGTGGGCTTGGTGATTAGCTCACAGATGTATGCTCTATGACGGCGTGTGTGCAGGCGATCTTCAGACCGAACAAGTCATAACTTCTTAGAGAAGTTTTCGGCTGATTCTTGATGCGCTACGGTTGGTAGTGTGGGGCTGAATTACGGACTGTTTTTGGCCATGCAAGAGGGCTGAGAATTTTGTAATTTTGGGCTGAATTTCAGGGCTGATTTGGTGAAGATTACGCACATGGTTATGGTCGTCATGAATGCGTCTTGTAAGTAGTGCGTTTGATTGCAGTGTGATACTAGAGCAGGCGAGGCTTGTATTGACATTCCGGGAGCTCTATTTTGGAGTGTGTCTCACAAGTTTTACATTGTGTTTCTAGCCATTTTTGTAGACAGTTTCCAGGTGTTGTTGGTGAGGTGGTTTCGCTATCTAGCTTGCTACTTGTGCTCATGGCAGAGACAGGTGATCGATCAGATTGTGACCTCTCACAGATGTGCGTGTTTGATGGGTCAGACTTTGCAGCATGGAGAGATTGTATGCTTGATGCACTGACACGGCGAGGGTCAGTGGCAGGAGCTAGAGGAGATGGCACTATCTACGCTCTCTTTGCACCTTGCGGAATTTGTATATGCCCTTGTTATGTATGAGACTACTTCGAGAGCACTTTGGCGCAGATTACATGATATGTATGATAGATCTGAGTCATCAAGGACTCATGTGAGACATGTACATTCATGAGTACGCCGACAAGTGACATGTTGGTATTGTGGTCATTTTGGACACGTTAGACGGCGTTGTTTTCGTCGTATGCGACATCGTAGGAGACATGGCAGTCTTAGAGATGTATGTAGTGATGTCATGGACTCAATTGCTTTGACAGTTGAGGTAGATGTAGTGTCAGAGTATACTAGTGACGGGGATGTCGCTTTTACCTCGAGCTATACACGAGATGCTATACATGTGGATAGTGCACTCCTTTCGCAGTGGTTGCTAGACGCAGATGCTATGTTTCATGTCACGTTGCATCGTGAATGGTTTTGTAGCTATTCTAGCGGGATTCTTGGCAGTGTACGTTTGATCAATGGATCGGTGCATGCGATAGCAGGTGCAGGAGATGTGAGGCTGTCATTACCGAGTGGTGCATCTTATTTGTTACGACATGTGCGCTATGTACCAGATTTGACAGTGAGTTTGATCTCAATTGGTCAGCTTAAAGATTGTGGATGTTAGATTTCGCTTTGAGAGCGAGATTTTGTGATGCATTTGGGTTCGCTAGTGATTGCGAGAGGTGCCAGGAGTGGTCCAGGTTACCCATTACATGTGGATCATGGGAGAGACGGTGTTGTCTCTGTGATCATGCAGCCAGGTAGACAGCGAGAGAGCAGGCGAGTCTCTTTTGCTTGTGGGTTGTAGGATGCTTTGCATGGAGTGCAGAGCAGTGACCTTGTTGTGCAGGTTGCATCTACGCATGCACAGGTAGAGTGGGACAGCTCTAGTGAGTCACAGCAGGATGAGTCATCAGAGGTGATGGCAGAGATGAATCACATGGATGCTGAGATGTCGGCTATTGTGGAGTCATTTCTTGATATGCTTATGCCAGAGCTTGATGCAGATTCAAGACAGATGTATACTCATGGTACACATGTGATATGCGGTGGGCACGAGGAGTCACTCCACAGCTCGGAGTCAAAGTGTCATGGTCTCTATGATAGGGGATAGGATTGCCATGAGTTGAGTTCTGAGTTGGAGGTGGCAGAGGTTGCCAGGGTTGCATCAACGTTCAGTGTCCTCATGTACGAGATGCTGATCTCGAGGCCCGACATAGCAGCTACAGTGGGAGAATTTGCAGCAGGGTTGATTAGTTGTTCGATGACTGATCTCGGCATAGAGCATAGGGGAGGTTTGCAGGTATTGGACCGATACTTGCAGGAGTGCATGAGCTCTTATAGACTCTTTGCAGAGCTTGGAGCTAGCTCTGTGTGGCTTCCGCACCGGGATGTTTGTCTATCAGTAGAGCCGGATGCACTAGCTCATTGAGAGTCAGTGGGCATAGGTTGAGAGAATCTCTCACCTTCTATTAGTTGTACACTAGAAGATATTGCTTAAAGGCACATTGGCCTTTAAGTGGGAGGTTGTTGGGGTTAAGGCCTATGTGCCTTGACCGGTCACCCAGGTCATGGGCGCCCGCCCACTGTTACCCTATACTTATAGTGAGTATATTGTATAGGGGGAGTTTCCACTTCACAGTCTCCCCACCCACATCGTGTGTGTGTCTCTTTCTCTCTCTCTCTCTCACTCTTCGTCTGTGGTGCTCCCTGATCCCCTTCACATGTATATGGTAACACATCCCCCCTGGAGTGATGCGGTGAACGAGAGTTGGCACATGAATAAAGGGAAGTGAATTGCCCTGAGGACATGATCGGTCCACAAAGGGGAGTAAGCCTAAAGCTTTGCGGAAAGCTTCAAGCTTCTCACAAGACAATGCCTTTGTGAAAAGATCTGCAGTCCTATGTTGGCACAGAAGCCAAGCTGATCTCTCCTACTGAGAGCCTCTCCCTGACATAGTGGTAATGCACCTCAATGTGCTTTGTGCGAGCATGAAAAATTGGGCTCCTTGCAACTGCCAATGCGCTCTGTCTGTTAGTGTAGATAGTGTTGGCAGTGTCCTGTCCAACACCCAAATCATCCATGAGCCATTTCAGCCATACACACTCAACCATAGCTATGAAGACTACCCTGTACTCAGCCTCACAACTGGAAGTGGCCACATTAGGTTTCTTCTTGCTCAACCATGATATACATGAACTGCCAAGCATGAAACAAAAACCACTTGTGGACACTCGCGTGTCAAAACAACCAAACCAATTTGAGTCCAAAAAAGCATGTAAGTCTGGTGGCAATGATGCCCCCTTGGGATAAAACAAGCCAAGATGTAAAGTGCCACTAAGGCGGCGGAAAATCCTCTTGACAGCCTGCCAATGCTGAGACCCTGGGCTATGCATAAATCTGCTGACCTATGAGACTGCAAACTGAATATCCGGCCTCGTTTTGCATACATAAATGAGGCTGCCAACATCAGTTTGATAAAGAGTGACATCAACAGGATTGCCAGCATCATGTAGACTCAACTTCAAACCTGTTTCCATGGGAGTGGCAATAGGTTTGCAATACTCAAGTCCAAACTTACATAGCAATGTCTCTATGCAACTTTTCTGACACAAGGCAATACCACCATCACACTGCTTAAACTGTATACCCAAGTAATGATGCAACAGACCCAAATCTTTCATCTTGAAAGTAGCATTCAAATCAGCCTTAAATTCAGCAATATGACCCTCAATTAGTCCAGTGATCAGCAAATCATAGACATAAAGAACCACAATGAGAAGTACATCACTCTCACGCTTTACATACAATGTGCTTTCTATTGAACTGTTACAAAAGCCTCGTTTGAGCAAATGAGTGTCAGCTTTCTCATACCAAGCACGAGGAGATTGCTTCAACCCATACAAAGCTTTCTTACATCTGCACACTTTGTCCTCTTGTTTGCAGATGATAGAACCTGTAACCTTTTCTTTCAGCATTATAACCAACAAAAATACATTTGACAGCCTTATCATCCAATTTTATGCTCTGTGTTTGTGGCACTAAAGCATATGCTAAACAGCCAAAAACATGCATGTGCTCAATAGAAGGCTTTCTATCATGTGATGCTTCATATGGAGTAATAGACTGCAAAGCTTTTGTAGGACACCTGTTTAGTACATAAGTGGCACACCTGATGGCCTCAAGCCAAAAAGAATGTGGCAAAGCTTGACTTTTGACCATACATCGTGCCATTTTCGTAAGTGACCTGTTTTTCTTCTTAGCAACACCATTTTGCTTAGGTGTATAAGGCACTATACATTGGTGTTTTGTCCCACGACTAGCTAGAAATGCATTGAATTCATGAGACATATACTCCCCCCCGATCGGAACGAAGGGTGCCCATAGCACATATTGAGATATTTTCAGCTATAGCAAGAAATTGTTTGAAGCACATAAAAACTTCGGACTTCTCTTTAAGCGGAAATACCCATGCATGCCTGGAGTAATCATCAATGAAAGTCACGAAGTAAAGATAATTGCCCAAGGACGGAGTTTACATGGGCCCACAAACATCACTATGCACAAGCTGCAACCTGCATGTGGCCTGAACTGAACCATCCTTTGGAAACTTAGAACGTTGCATCTTACCCAAAATACAACCTTCACAAACATGTTTGACAGGTGCTTCAAGAGGCGGCAAAGAAGCAACCATATCAGATTTCTGCAAACGTAGCAAACTGGCAAAATTCAGATGACCAAAACGTGCATGCCAAAGTTTTGCATTTGAAATAGCCCTTGAGTCTGCAACTGCATTTGCAAAATTTTGTCCAAACTTGTCATACAAAGTGAGCTTATACAGCCCACGACACAAAAGCCCAGATGCAACAATTTCATCACCAAAACTGAGATCATGAACTGTACATCTGTCATCCACAAATTTGACTACAAGTCCAAGTCTAGCAAGTGCAGATACAAACAAAAGATTCTTTTTGATCCTAGGTTCATAAAGTGCATCAACAAGTGTGAAAGAACTGTCATTTTTAGCAGTAAGCACAATCTTTCCAACTCCCTGAACCTGATAAGAGGCATTGTTGGCACAAGTGAGTGAATTCCCATGAGGGACAGACTCAAGAGAGGTGAACAATTCACGATGTGAGGTAATGTGCTTTGTAGCACCACTATCGAAATACCACACATGTCAATGTGCAGCAACTGACAAGCATACATCATGGACAACAGGATTGTAAGTGCACTCTGCACTAAAAGCCCATTTTGTATCAACATCAGCATTACAGTCTCCTTTTACAGAAGACTCAACAATGGCTACATTTGTAGTGGAACCAGCATTTGCAGTGGAACCACCCTCTTTCTTCTTAGCCTCTTTGGCCTTCAACTTAGGACACTGCTTGGTCAAGTGATCATTAGATTTACAATAATGGCAACGCATCTTCTTTTTTCCCTTATCACCAAAATTTCCAGACGAATTGTTGTCAGCAGAAGCATTAGGAACAGGGGAACAACACATGCTATATAGCACACATCGTAGAAGACTGTAAGGCACCTGTTATGCAGAAAATGGCACTGAAAGAAATTCTGCACAAAATGACAAAAATCAAGCTCTATTATTCAGAAGCCAGGGAAACGGGCATTGATGGTCTGGGAGCTGAAGACCAAGAAAATCCAGAATCAGTTGTTTTAGGTCTTTTCTATGTACAACCAGTTCCAAAACCAGTCAAAAATCCAGAACAGTACCAGTGCGATCAAATCCTGTCCAGACCAGAACCAAAAAAGTATGGACACCAATATCAGTTTTTGGGGGACCAACGGTCAAATGGAATATCAGTGGTAATCATTTCAAAGACAAGCGAAATTCTTGTCCAATGCATGTCTGGCACGTACTTGCTGTGCACAAAACTCTAGGAATGGTAAGTGGTGGAGCTTTTATGGCGCGAACGTGTATAACAATAAGGCGATTAAGCATTTTTTCTCACAAGTCTCCTGTGCGATGCTTACCTTCTGTTGTCCATTAACCATCACTGAGCTCCGAAGTTTCCTCACTGCAGCCGCAAACCTCTTCTTTTGAGGAGACTCAAGATTGTCGCTTGTCCTTGCCAGCCACACCTGGATACGGGCTCGACGAATAAGTAAGTCATCTTCTTCTTCATCTACTGCTTCATCGCCCTCAAGATGTATGGGTAGGAAGAAAATGTCAGAGAAGATGCAGGAGGCCAACCTATGCCAACCTATGCCAACCTATGCCAACCTATGCCAGATTCTAAAGTTGATGCCAACCTATGTCAGATATTGTCGCATAATGTACTTCAGCAAACTACCAAGTTGAAGTCTGAAAGTGTATTGAAGGCTTGGTATGTTTGGCAGTTTTTGTACTAAGCAACTGCTCCAGACGCCCATGATCAGGTGAGAATGGCTTGGAGCCAAAAGCCATTCCCAGTATCCCAGAATGTAGAATTATCATCTGATGAAGAAGCCCTAGAGATCCAGTCAGTCCCCACTGGATAGAAGAGAAAGGCTATACAAGAGGAAGTTGGCAGTTCAAAGAGGCCAAGGACGACACTGACCAAAAGAACTGCTCTCCTGAAGTAGCTAGAAAGTCAAATCAAAACAGTGTCTACTGAAAAGACTTCAGCTAGCCAGACTGAACAGAATACTGTCCAAACCACTGGTGGAGTCAGCCAGCCAACAGGCTAGATTTTAGCAACCACCAGTATCGGACAAGACCAATCAGAAAGGGCCATTCCTGAAAAGCCAGCAGACCAGATTGATAAGGGCAAAGGACCAGCATCTCCAAGTCCACTTGGCAGGGTTTCCGTTCCATACAGTGAAGCAGCCTTGCTATTGACAAAGAAAGACAGGTTACAGTAGATGCAGACTCATCCTCTCAAGGGACAACTAGTTTTGCAAAAATCTGATTATTCTGCATTACCCTACCTAGCTCCTGTCACACGGTCTAGACTGAACTGACTCTGAGCTAGCAACAGTTAAGGATAGTTGTTCCGTACTTATTCAGTCATCATGGAATACTATTGTCAATTGCATGGGACAAATGTTGGATGCTGTAGGGTCAGAAGATGAACTAACTAAAGTAAAGACTGAACTGAAGGAGGTTGAGGAGCAGACTGAAAAGTTGGAGCAACGGAGAGCAGTGCAAAACCTGCACCACAGTATCCTTGAAGCTCAGCCATCTAGGACTTTTCAACAGTTACAAAGTAAGCTCGACAAGGTGGAGTCTGAGATACGGACCATGCGGAAAGAAAAGGCAGAAGCTGAAAGAGCTGCTGATAGGTTCAAAACTATGCTGAGAATGAAGAGAGTTGAGTTCAACTCCTTATTGACCAAGTACACTGCTCTGAAGGCCACATTAACAGAAAGATATATCTATAATAATCTGGCCGAGATCTTGAATCCAGAAGGGAATGTTGTTTTCAACATGGATAACTCGAGGTCTCTTATGGACACAATGCAAAGTGATTTGCAAGATAATTTTTTTGAATATAACAGTGCTCTAGCAAATCAAGCTATCCTTGATTATATTGAACAACGGAAGGATGATAATAAAGAGGAAGAAGAAGCAGAGAAGGAGGATGAACCAGAAGAAGGGCGTAATGGTGATGATGATGATGATAACTCTCCTCCATCTCCACCTCCAGAACCTGGTACTGGTGGTGCAGGGACAATAGGAGGAAATCAGTCACAGGCAGACCAACCAGACCAGCCTGAAGGGCAGCAGCCGAGTGATCAGCAACAACTGGGAAAGCAAAAACCCAGCAACACTGGAAATTCACCGGCACACCAGTCACAACACAGTAGGGATGCTAAAGGGAAAGGCAAAGCTATGACTGAGGGTCTAGCAGGTGATGAGCAACATTAATTACAGCTCATCATGCTGAATAAGAAATTCAGACATCAGCAGGCTCCTATAACCAAGCGGTATCTAGAGGATGATGATCTTATTTTTTATCTGGAGAGATTTCAACGACTATATGTTGGCACCAGGGAAATAGTTGAGCATTGGAAATCAGCTGCTTTCCATGATTAAGAGGTCTGTCAACTGTGTGAGCATCCCAATACAATACAACTGTTAGAAAGGGTGCCTGAATGGGTATTGACTTCTGAAGAGAGAGTAGCTAATCCACATTGGCAATGGCATTCTACTCCAGATTGTCATTCCCTAGCCATGGAATTAGAACTTTTTTTGGGGAACAATCCAACGTATAGATCCATGAAGGATGTCAAGAGTCAATTAAAAGAGGTCTTAGTGCAAATGCAGATCCCTAGGGGAGTTCTGGATCAAAGGGTGCGGGCTCTTGAAGATCAGATTGCCACCAACAAGGGACCTCAAACTCGAATGTCAATGGGAGAACAGGCAAATGCTCTCCAGCGACTGTTTCAGCTGGTTAAAGTAACCAAAAAGATGATGCAGCAAGAGAACCAGACTGTCCTTAATTTCTTAGAATTTGTGGCTGATTTCCTAGTTCTCCTGTATGCTTTACCAGCAAGAGAGGCAGAGTTGCCAAGATTTTTTCTAGCACTCTATCCTCAACATACAGAACCAGTAGATCGGCTCACATACTTCAAGATTACTGATGATCTTCAGGATTGGTATGAGCGACCGACTATGGAATGGAGCACCTGGCAAACACTTTTCAATGACACTCTCCAACTGAATGATTTTCAGGAGCTAAGAGAAGAGGTGCAGAGGATCAAACTGTGTATGGCACAGTGGAAAATTCAGCTCAGAGGTCTCACTAAGATCACCAATCAACTGTTACAACTCACTATTGAGTCCTCTAAAGTTCCTGAAAAGGACATTTCGGCTAAACCAGGACGAAGACCCCAGTACAGAGAGATTGCTGAGATTATTTTTGAAGCTAGGATCATAACTAATCAGCCTCTTCCAGAAGGATGGATCCAAACCGCTGGAGAGGGGGAAAGGGGAACACACCCAGCACACAACACAATGCCTCACTATAGCTCAGGGTATACACAGCGCCCCATTCCACTAGAGTTCACCTTCAAAACTCAACACTACCCACAAGCAAACCACTATTTTCACACAACCATACGCACATACGCCTTGCAATGCACCAGAAAGACTCAATCACTCCGCTCCGCTCAATTCACAGCCTTCCACACTCTCACAACCTCTCTCTATCTGTCTTTGCACGACAAACCTCGGGGGGCACACATGCCTACACACGCCCGGAAACACACGCACACAAGCAGAGAAGAGAAGGCGCAAGGGGGAATGATGCCCAGAAACAGTAGAGAATAGTCTTCTAGCATATGCAATATCGTATACAACCAACACACTGCCGGCATGAACCTCGGCAACCAAAAACAATGGCTCAAAAGCCTTGGCAAGAAAACCTCATGAAAAAAAAAGCTAACCTTGGTCAAAGACCCCAAAAAATGAACGTTTATCTCCTTTTATAAGGGTGTGTCTAGGAGACTTAAAAAAGAAAAATGGGGTGAGCTTCCATGTCGTGCACTTCATTTGGAGCTCCATTTAGAATTTACTTGCATTGCCACCACTTGGCACATTTGATTTTTGGAAACATTTGCATGGTGTACACCTTGGTTCTTTGTCCCTTCCATTTGGCCGCCCGGCTTGCTATTCTTGGGCATTTGAATTCTCTCTCTAACCCTTGCTGTCCTCTACTAGGCGGAACTGTCTCCTTCTTGGTCGGCTTTGTGATTCCCTCACTCCTCCTATCCTTGGCTATGGGACCGCTTTCTTCAATGAGGGGGGGAGGCAATAGCGACCTCGCTATTGCCCTCCCTCTTGGCTTCAAAAATTTGGGAGCCCCATGGGCCGTGGAAACCATCGCTACTCGGACCTGCCACATCATCACTGTCAAACTCCCCCCCACGTGGGCGCACCGCCTTTGCACCGCCAACACGGGCCAAAAACCGCTATCGTCCGCCTCAGTACGCCGCACGCAACGCCCAGCAGGGCCGGCTGCCACACGCCATAGCCAACGGGAGGGAGCTCCCCTCTTTTTCCCCTCTTGTGTCCCAATGAGAGCTCACGATCTTCTCTATATAATGCGGCCCCGTGGCATCCCACTGCGCATGTGGGGCAATCGCGGCATCCTGTGAGGCCCAAGCCTTCAAGGCTTTTGGAAAAACCAACAACACCCTTTTTTTTTTTTTAAAAGCTTTGTTTCCTCTACCTTGCCCTGCCTGCCTATTGGCACCTGATGGTCCATTTGCCGAGCCGTAGAACCCGGCCGCAAGCTCACCATGCCGACTTGAAGATTCCCGGCTCCAATTGCATTTTGGGATTTCCCAAGACCCCATACTGAGGGTGCAAAAATCGATCAAAGCATCTGCAACCAACTTTGGACAAAGACACCCAATCTTTCGACTGCTGTAATTTTCCGCTCCGGATTCTGTTTGACATGCAATCACTTCCTGCTAACTCCGTACATTGCATACCCAGAACTTTGTCGGTGCTCAAAAGATGCCAGATGGCGCATTCTCCAATGCAGCCAAGTGGGCTCAGACCCGACCCCCGGAAAAAATTCAATTGATCATATCTTGCAACCATGGCTCCGATCCGCAATCTGAAAAGACGGGTAAGCTCAATGAATTGAGCTCTTCACACATGTACCTCGACTTCCACTTGAACCACCTGCCTCTAGCTACCCTGTTCGGTAAGAATCTGCCAACCACCACCGAAACTTCAACCTTCAATAACTTGGGCTCCGTAGCTCGGTTTGATGAGCCGTCTGGACCTGCTCCTTCAGCACTTCAAGCTCTACATTTGTGGACCCAAAAGATGCACTTTGCATCTCCTTCACCTACTACCCAAATTAGCCCCTCATGGAGCCTGCCTTGGCCTATAAGCCGCATAATGCATACAATTTCGTTGCTACCTGCCATCCCATGATTCTCCTAGGTACTCCAGCCCTTCGCCATGCTTCTACTTGCCTGCATACATCTGTCCATGCCACCTTCTAGAGTCGACACACTTTGGCTGCACCATCATTGCCCCCCCCCCCCAGTTGAGCATTAATGCTCAACCACAAAAGAGTTTTATCCACTACTAACTGCAAAACCTACACACACTATGAGAAAACTAAAACCATATGTACATAGTTTTATTGCATCCTACTGCCAAACCTTCAAGTGAGTTGCCCCACCCCCTGCATCACATAGCTCTCACCTGGATCAAACACTTGCCCATTGATATCTTCCACCCATTTGTAACTGCTTAACATAGTGCCGTACCCCAACACCTAGACCACCATGTGTGTAGGCTGCCCATAGCCTAACTTTTGCACTCCATACATTCCTTTGCAACCTGTCTACTCCATACCAAGCAACACCAAGCATATCATCCTAAAAAAAACATGTACTTGACACCAAGCTCCAACACACGTCTGACCCTCCCTCCCAATTAAATACAGTGGAGGCCTTGAGCATAGACCCCTGCACTTGCTGAACCAGCCTCCATAGAACTGTATCTACCGCCATATGCATCAACCATAGCTTACATATCTTCACTGGAAGCAAAGCCACTGTGTGGTATTGTTCTTTCTCCACTCTTGGACATGTCTGCTGCATTGGAATCTCCACCGTATTTGGCATCACAACCTCCTCTTTGGTAGCACACTCAATTCCAGCATCATCAAGCCCTTCCTTGTCTACTGGCCCTTCAAGGGCAATCAACACCATCTGCTCTTCAGCTTCAATTACCTGTTCTTCAAGCACCACTTCTACCGCTGCATCATGCTCTTCTATGGAAGAGAGAAACTTGTTCTCTATTGCATCCACCTCAACTTCCTCCATAGACACGGCCACTTCATCTCTCTTGGAAAAATCCTGCACATGTTGCACCACCATGGCACATTCTACCGCTACTTTCATCAGCACAGCCATTAGCATGGCACCATATACCACCTTCACCTGCATTCCATCATGTGTAGGCCTAGACCGCACCATTTGGATTTCATCAAGCATCCCGGCTTGCTCTATTCCCCGTTCTTCTTGCACATGGGCTATTACCATATCATCAAACATATAAGAGGGCAGCTTTACCTTTACCAGTTCACGTTCATCAGATTCCGTCTCTTTGTCATAGGATGTGGACTCATCCGCTCTATTCTCCTCACTTGCCTCCCAGCTAATCGAGCTTGTATCATCATCGGCATCGGCATCATATGCCGACTCCGTATCAGCATCTTCACCCGCTTTCTGCTCCACAAAGGCTTGACCATCTTCACCGCTTTGCAAACTTTCTTCATCAGCTTCTGAACCCTCAGTATCTACATCTCGATTGCATTCTGCCATGTTTTCATGCAGACTCTCCACAAGAACATGCTTTACCTCTTCAATCCGTACCGGAACCTCCACATCCACTACCGCTTTTTCATCTTGGTTCACCTTGACATGGAGCTTCTCCTTGTTGACAAGCTCTTCCACCCTCGGCACATGCACATCACATACTGGAAACCTCCAAGGAACATAACCAATAGTAGGTCTTACCTCAACAGGCTCTGCATTTTGAACCATTGGAATCCCCTTGGGTTGGACCCAAGAGCACTTCGCTACCTCCGCAACAGGCACATAATCTGCTGGCTTTAACATGCCAAGCTCCAACTTTCGCTTCACCTTTCTGCTCTTTATCTTTGCCAGATAGACCATGTCTTCGTAGGTATCTGCACCATCTTTGACCTTTGTCTAATCCTCTGATGCAAGCACTCTAACAGCTTTGACAACTTCAAAGATTGATTGCTTTTGCCCCAGTAGCAATCTCTAACTGCTTCCAACAGACTTCAAATTTCTCAATGAAAATAGAAAAATGTTTACTTACATCCTGGTGTACCGCCTTCAGCCTTGCACCAGCTTTTTCCGCCGTAATCACCTCTCGAAACCGCTCTAGAAACTGACTCCGCAACCTTTGCCATGATTCCCGATTACTGCTCTTTAAACCATTGAACCACACCTTGGCTCGTCCTCACATCAACAGCGGCTCCGTCTGTAAGCTTTTTGCATCCGTTGACATACGCATCAACAACAGCCATAAATCAAAATCTCCTAACCAATCCTCGGGATCTTTGACGCCCGTAAATATGGGACCAAAACTTGGCTCCATCATCTCTGTTAGCTTTGAACTCGACCATCAGCCAACCGCTTTGTCGGCTTAAAAACACCACTTTCAACCGCAAATTGGAGCATTGGACAGCTCCTCCGTGGGGGCACCAGAAGATGGAGAGGGGGAAAGGGGAACACACCCATCACACAACACAATGCCTCACTACAGCCCAAGGTATACACAGCACCCCAATCCACTAGAGTTCACCTTCAAAACTCAACACTACCCGCAAGCAAACCACCATTTTCACACAACCATACGCACATACAGCTTGCAATGCACCAGACAGACTCAATCACTCCGCTCCACTCAATTCACAGCCTTCCACACTCTCACAACCTCTCTCTCTCTCTCTTTGCACGACAAACCTCGGGGGGCACACATGCCTACACACGCTCGGAAACACACGCACACAAGCAGAGAAGAGAAGGGGCAAGGGGGAATGACGCCCAGAAACAGTAGAGAATAGTCTTCTAGCATATGCAATACCGTTGTGAGCGGAATGGAAACACACAGAATGCCTCTATAACAACCCGACACACACTCTTGGGAAGATACACACACACACACACTATGGGGCACCACTCGGCTTACACAAGCCACCTGGCCGAGACAGGGAACACACCGATGGAGTGAGAGGAGAGAGACTACCCTTTTACCCACTCCACACAGAGAGAAAATCGCACACACACACACCCAAAAAACTCAGCTCAAAAGAGGAGAATTTCTGAGGTTTAGATACAATTGACCTTGGGCCAACACCAATGGGGCAAATAGCTCACACAATATGGGTAAAATATGCCAGATACAATCACAAACTGGAACAGAAGCTTCGCTCATAGGAGAAACTTACACAGCCAAAACAGCAGAAAAACAGTGAGGAATTTGGCAAAATGGACAGTGCCATCGCGTCCGGAATGGCCCAAAACCCCAGTCTACAATGTCAAAGTGCTCAAATCCGACCTCGGATGAGCAGTTTACAGCCAAAACAGGCTCCAAAAACCCCAAAAACACACCTGCGGCTGTTCCTCCTCTCTTCTCCATGTTTTTTCTGGTCTTCTCTCTGTTTTTTCAGTTCCCACACTTAGCTTTATTAGTTGGGCACCCTTGGCCTTTTAGATGACCCCAAACAGACCTCGAACAGGCCAAAAACTGACCTCGTAGTGCATAGTTGTCACCTTTTTTCATCATCCGCACACCTGGCACTCAACTTTTTCCAATAATGCATCCCGCCACAACGTGAAGTGGCCCCAAAAGATGGTCCTCATGATGAACTTTCTGCATAATTATCACAAGAAACACCCACGTTGTGCTCGTACTTCTCCATGTGCAAGTATTGACCCCATTCGACTTCCTGACGCCACTAGATGCCATCTGACGCACCTGCTTACCTCATGTCATCGGCCTGTGGATAGCTTCCTCGAGAAGTTTTACGCGCTACCAACTCCTCATTATTGTAGAAAAAACACACTAGTACTGGTAACGATGAAAATCGATGCACTATGTACATGCTGTCCTACCTGTACACATGTGGGCCCCACGTAACCACCTGGCTATGGAAATTTGGAAATCCTTTATTCGATGCACCATGCATGTGTATGTACATATGCACAATCCCTTTCTTCAAAAAACTCCTGAAATAATTTGCCCATCCCCTAGCCTGCTAGATCATTCATGATCAGCACCAGCAAAAAGCGATATGAGACTCGCAGCGTCACAAGTCTCCTCATCCTTCACCAACACTCCTTGATCCACAGACAGCTCATCTTGCTCGACCATCATCAACCTGGCATGATACAATTTAAGACGCAATCCATTTACCCTTGACTTATGTAGAAACCCATCCAGGTTAGCCAATTGATATGTACCATTCAAGAAACACTCCACTACCTTGAAAGGGCCTTCCTACTTAATTTGAAACTTCTTTTGGAAGGTGTTGTCCAGCTTACTGTTGTAGCGCAAAACCAAGTCATGCTTCTTGATACCCTTAATTTTGACCTTTTCATTTATTTTTTCCAAAGCCCTATCTTGCATCTGCCCATAATGTTCCAATGCACTCATCCTATCCAGCTGAACCTCTTGTAGCTGTAAGAGCCTCTCTTCGAATGCATCACTAGGCGGCCCAAGAAACTTCTCTAACATCTTGACTGCAGGCAACTCTACTTCCACAGGCAATAATGCTTCCTTTCCATACACTAAATGAAATGGAGTAAACCCTGTACCTATCTTCACCGAAGTATGGTAAGCCCATAATGTACTAGGAAATTCCAAATCCCAATTCTTTCCTTGGTGCTCTGTCACTTTCAAAAGAATCTGTACCAACTCACCATTGAATCTTTCATTTAAGCCATTACACTGTGGGTAATAAGGAGTGGTATGATGGTGCCTAATCTTCATCTTTGCACATAAGAAATCTAGCAATTTAGCTCTAAAGCCAGGCCCCTTATCTGAAAGTAGCTCCAGTGGCACCCCAACCTTGCAACATATTTCATCACTAGGCGGCCCAAGAAACTTCTCTAACATCTTGACTGCAGGCAACTCTACTTCCACAGGCAATAATGCTTCCTTTCCATACACCAAATGAAATGGAGTAAACCCTGTACCTATCTTCACCGAAGTATGGTAAGCCCATAATGTACTAGGCAATTCCAAATCCCAATTCTTTCCTTGGTGCTCTGTCACTTTCAAAAGAATCTGTACCAACTCACCATTGAATCTTTCATTTAAGCCATTACACTGTGGGTAATAAGGAGTGGTATGATGGTGCCTAATCTTCATCTTTGCACATAAGAAATCTAGCAATTTAGCTCTAAAGCCAGGCCCCTTATCTGAAAGTAGCTCCAGTGGCACCCCAAACTTGCAACATGTTTCATCATACACAAATTTTGCCACATCTTTTGCAGTGATCTGTTTTACTGCTATAGCCTCTGCCCATCTAGACAGATAGTCCACTGCAGTCAAAATACAGCTTTTGCCCCTGCTTGTGATAGGTAACGGGCCTATTGCATCAATTCCCCACTTTTCAAACACATCAAACGCCATAATGGTTTTTCGTAGCTCTGGCTTCAACACTCTCTTCCCAAATGCTTGACACCTATTGCAAGACCTACACCAATGGTGAACATCCTTGTGCAAACTAGGCCATACATACCTCTCTTGCAAAATCTTATGCAAGGTGATCTTTAGAGAAAAATGGGCACCACATGCGCCTTCGTGATTCTCTTCCAACACTCTATAAAGCTCCTCTCGCCAAGGTACACGTCTCAACACGAGATCATCCCCTTTCATGTATAAGACATCACCAATCAATTTGTACCTATATGCTCTACGCACAAAGCCATACTTCTTAGACTTCTGAATCTCCTTTGGAATGAT
The DNA here is from genome assembly GCF_014529385.1 of Adiantum capillus-veneris. Lineage (NCBI taxonomy): Eukaryota > Viridiplantae > Streptophyta > Polypodiopsida > Polypodiales > Pteridaceae > Adiantum > Adiantum capillus-veneris. Next base: position 11,115,392 of record NC_140943.1, on the reverse strand, counting down.
TCCTATTAGCAAAAACTCCTCTTCTTGAGCCAAATTTTCCCGGCCATGATAAAGAGGTAAAGTGGTCCTCAACACAAATAGCTCCCCAATCATGCTTTGAGCTGCTTCATGTGCCTCTCCATTTAGAGAACGTTCAATGTGTCTGATGCTCCATGCTTCAAACTTTTTTAACAAGCCTTTAATTCTGAAGCACATTTCCTTCAATGAGGTGTTCTTGCTCTTCCACACACCCAACACTTGCTTCACAACTAACAAGGCATCACCTTTTATGCTCAACCTTCTAACCCCATGCTTCAAACAAATGTGTAAACCGGCTTCCAAAGTAGCATATTCAGCCTCATTGTTACTATGAGCATCCAATTTGAACCCTCTCTTGCATACTAGCTTCCCCTCTGGATCATAAAGTGCTATACCCCCTGAAGCCGCATCATGGCTCTTTCTGTATGAACCATCAAAGAACAACACATGTGCATTGCTGATTTGTGGCACTTCTTCAACTACCTTTCTCACCACCTCTTCCTTAACAATAAGGGGATTCTCCTTGTAGGTCAACAAATCAGCTAGGGTAGCCCTTATACTATCTTCCACTAGAAAAGAGAACTCAAACTCTTGCAGCTAAATTACCCATTTCTTCACCACATTTGACATGTTAGTACCATTAATTAACTATGGCAAAAATGCATAACTCGTCAAGAAAACAAAAGGTCGTGGTAGCAAGTAATGACGAAATCGTCGACAAGCAAATATTACACTGGCCATCACTAGCTCTACTTCCGAGAACTTTCTCTCCGCTACCAACTTCACTCGGCTTGCACAATACACTGGCCTCATATAATGGCTGCCCTTCCCCTTTTGCAATAGCATGGCTCCAATGGCATCATCCCCTACTGATGGATTTACATAAAACACTTTCTTCCAATCAGGAGCCTGCATGGCTGACGACCCCCCTAACACCTCTTTCACCTCTTGAAACACTTCTTCACACTTGTCATCCCATTGCAATGGATCATGCTTTGCCACTTGTTGTTATGGATAAAGAAGCTACGAAGATAATGGAATAAACCGTGCCATGTACTTCACTTTGTGTATAAAGGTTGCCAATTGCTTTGTATTTGTAGGTGATGGAAGAAGAATAATAGACTTAACCTTATCAGGATCAACCTCAATGCCATTTTCTGACACCATATGGTCCAATAGTTTCACCCTTGGCTGTGCTATATGACATTTCTTTGGATTAAGTTGTCCTCCACATTCATCATATCGAGCCAATACCATCTGCAACTTCTCATGGTGTTCAACCCTACTGCTGTAGACACAGTTGTCATCCATGAAAGCTTTAACACGACTACCAATGAATGGTTCCAATACCCAATTTGCTCTCTCTTGATAGAAAGATGGTCCATTTGACAACCCAAACGGCAATACTGTGTAGCAATAGCAGCCCCATGGCATAATAAAAGTTGTCTTTGTGCGGTCTTTAAGAGCAATCTTCAATTGAAAATAGCCTGAAAAACCATCACACACACTGTACCTCTCATAACCTGCCACTGAATCCAAGATTTGATCAATGAATGGAAGAGGATATGGGTTCTTCTTAGTGGCTGTATTTCAGGGTTTAAAATCTACACAAATCCTCCACTTTCCATCCTTCTTTGGACTGACCACTACTGGACTCACCCATTCTGTGGTCTCCACTGGAACTATAAACCCTACCTTCAATAACTTGTCCACCTCTTCTCACAAGGCTTCCATTTTCTCTTGACCCATCCTTCTTAGCCTTTGCCGCACTGGCTTAGCACCTTCTTTCAGCTCTATATGCATCTCTTCATCCTTGAACCCTCTGATCTCTTCATATGAAGTAATAAACAAATCAGGAAAACTAGCCAGCATGTGCAAATATATCTCCTTCTCCATAGCTGAGAGGTCTCCACTGATCATTTGTGTCATCAATTCCTACTTCTTTGACAATTCAACCTTCGTTTGCATCAGCCCTTCAATCACTTCATAAGGCCCTTCACTCTCATCTTCAACTTCATTTGCAAATGCAACTAAACCAGACTCCTGGATTCCTTTGTCCATCAAAAGAAATGCAACATCAACATCCTCATCACTGCTGGTAGTGCTATCACTGTCCTCATCTGTCACCGTGGAATAGTCTTCATCACTAGACTCATCCTCATCTTCATAAATCTCCTCTAATCGTTTCCTTGTGTCCATATTATAAAGCTTCTTGGTACCTGTCTTTCCATAGAGGCTAATCGTACCATGTCGCCAATCTTGAACAGCTCCCACTACACGTAACCATGGTCTGCCCAGTATAATAGGATATGCTCCCAACCCTGCTGGCATCACATGAAAATCAACCACTGCCTTTGCATCGTATGCTTCCACTTCTAAGCTCTTTACAACTCCCAAACATTTTACTTTCTGATGGTTTGCCAATCTGATCCGGAAACCTAACACCCCAGTCACTGTGAGACCCATCTTCTCAACGCATGAGTGTGTTATGACGCATATTTGGGCTCCGCCATCCACATAACCTTGTCCCAAATTTTTCCTTTTATGCCACACATCTACTATTGGACAAATGTCTGGTAGCTCATCCATTGCCAACACCTTTACTGAACCTCTCTCTGGCTCTTTCTCCATTGGGTTAACCATCCTCTTCCACTGTCGCTTTAGCTTAGGCACCATCTCTATAAGCTGCCCAAAAGTAACATCTGCCTTCCTGCTCGTCAGATCCTCCTTCAAGTCATAGCTTAATTGCCCATCCCCTAGTGGAAAATCTGAAACATGAAACTTTCGACGAGCTCTCCTTTTCCTCTTGGCCTTGACATCCTCGCCTTCATGGCTCTTTCCCTTCTTCTTGCTAGGACCTGGGGCACTTCTTCCTTCCTTTTCCTTTGTGGCCCTCTTCCCAATAGGCATCACTAATGTATCCTCTAGCTTTGATGCCTTCTCCAAGGTGACTACACTTAGCACTTTTGTCTTTCCCTTTTCCTCCTGGGTTAATCCACTGGTTCCTTCATCTCACTTAATTTCGATGCCATAATCATTTGACCTAGTTAACACCTGTCTTGGCAATGGATACATGTCTCCCCCCATCCTTGGTGGCTTATCACATTGCGGGCTGATGTGACCCAACTCTCCACAATTGTAACATGTGGGCGTCTGCCTCAAAAACCTACCATTGATTTGTCCAACACCATTCCTAGGCCTTTCTTCACCTCCTGGCTGATTTGCAAACCTCCCTCGACCTCGATTATTTCCCACTTGACCTAGCATGTTTAGGCTGAGATTCTTCATCAAATCTACCACTTGCCTCATGTCTTGCCTTAGCCCATCATCTTGCACCGATGTAGTGACCACTGCTGGCATAACCTGAGTAGTAACAGGAACCACTAGTTCGTGATGAACCCCTGGTATGCGAGCTTGTAAAGAGTCCATAGGCTGAAATTCAGACCTCATGGGCAAAGACTCCACCCCTAACTGGCTCATTTTTCTCAACTTCCACTCTTTGTTCCTTGCTACCTCCAATGCATCTTCATATGTCCTAGGATTCTTTAGCTCCACTCTCCAACGTATATTCTCCCAAAGACCAGCCAAGAACCTGTCCTTCTTCATCATGTCAGGCGGGGGTACCTGTGGTGCTAAGGCCTTGCACATTCGCTCCCATGCCAATGAAAACTTACGTATGTATGCATCTACTGGCTCACCTTCCTTCTGCACCAAACCTTGTACTTCTTGCCACACTTTGTCAGGATCTTCTATCTTCACAAACTCCACTTCCAATCCATGCCTTAGATTGTCCCAACTCAATCTTATAGGTGGATCAGCCACACACAACTCCTCTTCAAATGCTTTGGACCAAACTCGTGCATCACTCTTTAAACAAATTTGGAGAAGACGTAACATCTACACAGGGTCATGAATCTGGTTGCTAATGCATGCAACCTCCATCTTTTCCAAAAAGTCTTCCACATCTTCATCACTTCTTCCGTGAAACTCCGGATAAGAGAAAGTCATGGCTACCCAAGTTACAATGCTTTGAGAACCCCTTCGAACACACGTGCAAGAACCCAAAACTTTTACTGACTCAATTCCCAGAAACTTCAATGGAGCTCAACTTTAGATAAGGAAAAACACATGCACATCAAATGAGTTTTCATAGTTGATCATCGGAATTACAACAGGCAAAGGACATTCCAAGATCTCTCGTAATCTTCTTGGCCCAAACATAAAGACTATGCGCTACTGGAAAGAAATCTTCCTGGACACATGAACATTTATCTGGATTCTTTGAGTTAAATGAAATGGAGTGAATTGAGGGCCATTTTGATCATCCATTACAGCCAACCATGCAGCTCCCAAGAAGGCACACTTGACTTATCCTCTGATTTTGCCAAAATTTCAGCAGCATCACAGCATAAATGGCTCAAAAGACAAAAAAACCATCCATCACAACTCGGAAAAATTTTGACAGAGTTTCCTCAAAAGTAGAGCAGTAAGAACCCAAAATATAGACTGTATATGTATGCATAAACTGCCAACAATAGAACTCGAGCATCAAATAGGACTCACTAGTACATAGCCTATGGCGAGGTCATGAAAGGGTGCTCCAGCTACCTGTATCACCAAAAGGATCTCCACATTTGAGAATCCCCCAGCTCAATAAAACCTCACGCTATCGACCCTCACACGAAGGCTCATGCAAATCGCGTATCGTCAAGTCTCAGAAATGACTATCTTCCAGACTAAGACTCAGAAATGGCTGGGACTACCAAATAAAACCAAATATGGCTCCACAAAGGCGTACAATGGCAGTTTCCACAAGTAACGTACAATCCAGTACACAATGCGCTCAAACATGCGCCAAATGATGCATACCCACAACAATTGCAAGTGACACCACTGCTAGTATATCACTGTACTCCAGCTACCTGTACCTGTGTGAATCACCTGTACCTGTACCTGTCCGTATAACCTGTAACCTGTAGTCTGCAACCTGTAATCCCGAATCTCGAAGCTTGAAGCTCGAAGTAGAAGGTACTCGAAGAAGTCCTTCGTGGGGGCGCCAAAAGAATGTGAGCGGGATGGAAACACACAGATAGCCTCTATAACAACCCGACACACACTCTTGGGAAGATACACACACACACACACACACACACACTATGGGGCACCACTCGGCTTACACAACCCACCTGGCCGAGACAGAGAACACACCGATGGAGTGAGAGGTGAGAGACTACCCTTTTACCTACTCCACACAGAGAGACAATCACACACAAACACCCAAAAAACTCAGCTCAAAAGAGGAGAATTTTTGAGGTTTAGATACAATTGAGCTTGGGCCAACACCAATGGGGCAAATAGCTCACACAATATGGGTAAAATATGCCAGATACAATCACAAACTGGAACAGAAGCTTCGCTCATAGGAGAAACTTACACAGCCAAAATAGCAAAAAAACAGTGAGGAATTTGGCAAAATGGACAGCGCCATCGTGTCCAGAACGGCCCAAAACCCCAGTCTACAATGTCAAAGTGCTCAAATCCGACCTCACATGAGCAGTTTACAGCCAAAACAGGCTCCAAAAACCCCAAAAACACACCTGTGGATGTTCCTCCTCTCTTCTCCACATTTTGTCTGGTCTTCTCTCTATTTTTTCAGTTCCCACACTTAGCTTTATTAGTTGGGCACCCTTGGCTTTTTAGATGACCCCAAATGGACCTCGAATAGGCCAAAAACTAACCTTGCAGTGCATAGTTGTCACCTTTTTTCATCATCCGCACACCTGGCACTCAACTTTTTCCAATAATGCATCCTGCCACAACGTGAAGTGGCCCTAAAAGATGGTCCTCATGATGACCTTTCTGCATAATTATCACAAGAAACACCCACGTTGTGCCCATACTTCTCCACGTGCAAGTATTGACCCCATTCGACTTCCTGACGCCACTAGATGCCATCTGACGCACCTGCTTACCTCATGTCGTCGGCCCGCGGATAGCTTCCTCGAGAAGTTTTACGCGCTACCAACTCCTCATTATTGTAGAAAAACACACTGGTACTGGTAATGATGAAAATCGATGCACTATGTACATGCTGTCCTACCTGTACACATGCGGGCCCCACGTAACCACCTGGCTATGGAAATTGGGCAATCCTTTATTTGATGCACCATGCATGTGTATGTACATATGCACAATCCCTTGCTCCAAAAAACTCCTGACACCGTATACAACCAACACACTGCCGGCATGAACCTCGGCAACCAAAAACAATGGCTCAAAAGCCTTGGCAAGAAAACCTCATGACAAAAAAAGCTAACCTTGGTCAAAGACCCCAAAAAATGAACGTTTATCTCCTTTTATAAGGGTGTGTCTAGGAGACTTAAAAAAGAAAAATGGGGTGAGCTTCCATGTCATGCACTTCACTTGGAGCTCCATTTAGAATTTACTTGCATTGCCACCACTTGGCACAGTTGATTTTTGGAAACATTTGCATGGTGTACACCTTGGTTCTTTGTCCCTTCCATTTGGCCGCCCGGCTTGCTATTCTTGGGAATTTGAATTCTCTCTCTAACCCTTGCTGTCCTCTACTGGCCGGAACTGTCTCCTTCTTGGTCGGCTTTGTGATTCTCTCACTCCTCCTATCCTTGGTTACAAGACCGCTTTCTTCGATGAGGGGGGGAGGCAATAGCGACCTCGCTATTGCCCTCCCTCTTGCCTTCAAAAATTTGGGAGCCCCATGGGCCGCGGGAACCATCGCTACTCGGACCTGCCACATCATCACTGTCAAACTCCCCCCCATGCGGGTGCACCGCCTCTGCACCACCGCCACGGGCCAAAAACCACTGCCATCCGCCTCAGTGCGCCACATGGAACGCCCAGCAGGGCCGCCCGCCACAGCCATAGCCAACGGGAGGGAGCTCCCCTCTCTCTCCCCTCTTGTGTCCCAATGAGAGCTCACGCTCTCCCCTATATAGTGCGGCCCCACGACATCCCACTGCGCATATGGGGAAATCACCGGGCCACGGGGCATCCTATGAGGCCCAAGCCTTCAAGGCTTTTGGAAAAACCATCAACACCCTTTATGTTTTTTTTATAAAAGAAGCTTTGTTTCCTCTACCTTGCCCTGCCTGCCCATTGGCAATTGATGGTCCATTTGCCGAGCTGTAGAACCCGGCCGCAAGCTCACCATGCCGACTTGAAGATGCCCGGCTCTAATTGCATTTCGGGATTTCCTGAGACCCCATACTGAGGGCGCAAAAATTGATCAAAGCATCTGCAACCAACTTTGGACAAAGACACCCAATCTTCCGACTGCTGTAATTTTCCGCTCCGGACTCTGTTTGACATGTAGTCACTTCCTGCTAACTCCGTACAATGCATACCCAGAACTTTGTCGGTGCTCAAAAGATGCCAGATGGTGCATTATCCAATGCGGCCAAGTGGGCTCAGACCCGACCCCCAAAAAAATTTCAATTGATCATATCTTGCAAACCATGGCTCTGATCCGCAATCTGAAAAGACAGGTAAGCTCCATGAATTGAGCTCTTCACACTTGTACCTCGACTTCCACTTGAACCACTTGTCTCTAGCTACCCTGTCCGGCAAGAATCTGCAAACCACTGAAACTTCAACCTTCAGTAACTTGGGCTCCGTAGCTCGGTTTGATGAGCTGTCTGGACCTTCTTTTTCAGCACTTCAAGCTCTACATTCCTAGACCCAAAAGATGCACTTTGCATCTCCTTCACTTGCTACCCAAATTAGCCCATCATGGAGCCTCCTTGGCCTATAAGCTGCATCAAGCATACAATTCCGCTGCTACCTGCCATCCCATGATTCTCCTAGCTACTCCAGCCCTTCGCCATGCTTCTACTTGCCTAAAAACATCTGTCCATGCCACCTTCTTGAGTCGACACACTTTGGTTGCACCACCGCCTCGCATTGTCACAAATTGGCCAGAACTTGTCTAACCAAAGGCAAACACACGCTCTATGATCCTGACACCAAAACTTATCATCCCCTCATGCCTTATGAAGTAGAAATGACCACAGAGAGGCGCGATCAGCTTGAGCAAGAGGCCATTTACAGACTCATTCAGAAGGGAAATGCTGGCACTGGGATTTTGGAGACACCATCAAGACCTAAGGGTAAAAGGAAGCGGGTTCAGTGGAAGGATATTGGGTAGTTCCATCTTGGTATTCGATGAAGGAATTTTCCAGCCGTCTCAGAATCAGACGGTGGATTTTTCCCAACATTTTGAAATCAGTTGGTGGATTTTCTTAGCTGGGTCTGGACATCTCTTTGGATGACACCCTCGGAATTACAACTATAGGGGGTGTCAATCACTCAACAAAGCATGAAATATGGTATAAAGCCATGTTTCAAAAGGATCAGACGGTGGATTTTTTTCAGAAATTTTGGAGTCTTACCAAAATTCAAGAAAGGAGGGAAGGATGTAGGTGGCGGAGGCAGTCTCACTGGCGGAGGTGGTTTCACTAGGTGGGAACCAGCTCCTGGAAAGCCGAGCAGCGGATCATTCAGTAATTACCATGACAATTACCACAGTAACTCCAAAAGGCTATAAATAGGACCCATTACATTGTAATTGGGTTGGCAATTGATGGCTGTACTTTTGAGCTGTTTTATCTTTTGACTTCCTACTCTTAGTGTGTGATTGTAGTCTTGAAGATGTTCCTAAGCTACATTATCCCCACTTGTACTCTTACTCTGTAATTCCTAATACAGTAGTCGAGTATACTTCAACCAGATATGCTTTATATCCATTCCTTCTGAATCTAAATCTGAATCTGAATACTAATTCCAGTCATGCAGCTTGTTTATTTCTTAGCAGATGTCCAGCCTATGTAACTGCTCCAGCTCAGTTTCTATCTTTTCCTCCGGTTCTACTGATTGAACTAATGAATCCGAGTAGCTGTAATCTCTAACACTAGAATCGGCTATCTAGAGAGATCAACTCCAATTCCACACCCCATTTTCATTGGTTTTTTAATGTTTTTTAATGATCGGTTTTTGGATTAGAGCGTGTGATAGCTCAAAACAAGTGTATCGCTCAGGGGATCGTGGTGTGCTTTACAGCATAACGTTCGGTTACCCAAAGCTCCCATGGTCCTCATAAGGGTCGATTTTTACTTAGGCGTGAGGCTAAAATAAGTAAGTACAAAGGGTGACTGAGGCCTGAGCCTGGACTTGGACTTGGGAAATGTTCCCGACCCCAATACTCCCTTTAAAATAATTTTTTTTGTTAACTTATTTATTTATTTATTTTTTTGGGATAAGGTCACCACGACCGTGCCACGTGCGCACATACACACACCTAACTAACAAAGCTACTGTTACACACTAACACAATACTACATCAACTAACTAACTAACATATCTACTTACTACACCTTACAGATCTAGCATTATAGATCTAATACCTTAATTCTAACACATTATCAACATGAAACATTACATTGCAACACCTTATTAACAGAAAACACTACATTGTAGCAAAAACAAAGTTCACAAATCCTTCTCAACATCCACACAATTCTCTCTCTACCTTTTCTATATCTCAAATTGCACCATAAAGAAGCATAGAGTGCTATTCGAGCTTAGTACAAGGCATCTCCCTGGAAACGGCGCCAAAAATGTGTGCATCTATCACACATGTCAAAGAAACGACTTGTCGTACACTGTGTGTGAGGCACAAATAGCTGCAAGCACACAACCAGATTAATCTAGCAAGCTTAAGTGAGCAAGGGTGTGTCACTCACCACCCTACGCTCGCTTTCGTGGAGGATTCCTCACCACGAAGAAGAGGGAGCTACCACCGTGCTGCGCTCAATTGCCTTGCCATTGTCGTGCCGTCAAAACGCTCGATCACTCTCTCTCTCTCTCTCTCTCTCTCACACACACACACACACACACACACACACACACACACACACACAAGGAGATGAAGAAGATGGAGATGGAGATGGAGATGGAGCAAGAGCACTCTTCAATTGCACAAATGAGATAATGAGTGATTTTTAGGTTTAGGTGATTTTTATATGAGCTCGCCCATTCACAATTGGGAGCCCATGCTTAGCCGACTAACCCTTGAATGTTCCAGCTAGAGTGTGCCTCTCATCGACGATCACTCTTACCCTTTTCCTATTGGACTGACAAGCTCGGCCCATGACTACTATAGAAGTGGATGCCGGTGGTTAACAGTTTCTATAACACACGAGTTTCTGCTAGTGGTTTCTTTTTTATGATTGATAGCTCATGCATATCTTGGTTGAGCAAGAAGCAACCTATGATGGCCACTTCTTGTTGTGAGGTAGAGTACATATTGTTGAGTGTGTTTGGCTTAGATGCATTTTGACTAAGTTAGGTGTTGGCTACCACCACCATTTTTATTGATAATCAGAGTGCTTTGGTAGTTGCAAGGAATCCAATGTTGTTGCATGCTTACATAAAGCACATGGAGGTGCGTTATAATTATGTCTGGGAGAGACTATTTGGAATTGAGGTCATCTTGGCTTATGTGCCCATGTGGGACAACCATACTGCTCTTTTTGCAAAGTCTTTGCCTCGTGAGAATTTTGAAGCCTTAACAAAGCTTTGGGATTACTCCCTTTGTCAATTGATCACATAGGGTCTAGCACTTCCCCTTACATGTGACTGCCAACTCATGGTCTCGCATCACTCCCAACGTCGATTTGCTACCATATTATGGTAGTGATGTGTGTGAACATACTTAGACCATTGGGGAAATTGTTTCCCTTTTTAGTGTTACCATATACATGTGGTAGTGATGTGTGAATACACTTAGGACAGCCCATGCATTTTTTCCCTCCTTAGGAGGTTTTCCCCCCCGAGCATTGTATATACGCCCATCACTCTAGCGCTAAATTATCTTTCCATTGCACACTAAGTAATACAACTCTCTGTTGTGTGCCTTGAGCTTCCTTCGTCTTCTCCAAGCTGTAAGCATTTCCCTGCAACCCTATTTCCAACAATCAATATTAGAGCAGGTTGTGTTGTTAGCAACGGCTAACACAGGCTACACCAAATATGCATCAAGCGGGAGATATGCTATGGATGTCACAATATTTCCCACTCACTTTGTATAAGTCTCACTTGGGGTTCCAAAGTTGTATATGGTAGTTTGAGGAGTCAAGCTTAAACCCATAGTAGAAGGGATTGTGGTGAAAGCCCTTAAAAGGAAGCCTTTAGGCAAGGAGGCTTCATTCTTGAGTATCCACTCTTGAGGATCTACTTTTGAGAGCTCCCTCTCTCTTGAGTGTTCACTCTATGGCCTAGCCTTGAGCTTAATGTTTATGCTTGAGAGGCTAGTTCTAACCATTGTAATTAGTGTAAGCTCTTCTTGATTAATCTAATCCTTATTTTCTCATTAGTCTACTTCTTCTCTACATTTCATCTTGTCATGAAGTAGTATTACACTTTCATTATTCTAGATTTGAGAGATGTATGTACTTCTTGCTATTAACAACTCTTATCTGTCTACGAGCAATTGATTTGCGATATTTAGCATCACAAATTGAGTTGATTAAGTTGAGTCTTAATCTTGTAGTGTGTGTGCCCTATTCTTTGCTTGTGTGTAGATAGTTTTTATGAAGCTCTAGCACCATTCACCTCGTGTGTGTAGCTATTGATGAAGTGCCGTAATTGACATGTGGTAATTAGTGTGTGCTTATCATTAGTGTGCTTAGGGTTTCTACTATATGGCAAGTAGGACTTTGGTGGACTTGATGTGTGTAGGAGTTGTTAGATTAGTGATTATAGAATGATTAGAGTTAATCTTGCAGTGGCTAATCTCTACTTACATTGGAGAGTTGATCTCTTGAATCCTCTATTCCTATTCATCCGATGCTCGTGCTTCCATTAGGAAAAGTTTGGACTAAAAAATGGGCCTTGTAAGAAATGCCAGGTCAGCTTAGAGAGAGATAATAAAAAGTCCCTAATTTCATTTTTGATATTCACTTTCAAAAAAACTCGGATATCAGATTTGGGGGGTATGTTTATTAAAACTCTCAAAAAGTGTTCAGACAATGATAACATACGACGGCTCCGAATTGAACGCCGATTTTCTCAATCTTTTGGATTTTTCAAAACTAAGATTTGGCGCTCAACGAGGTGCATTGAATGTTATTCTTCTCCTCAGTTTTGCGTCTCTCTTGCTTTCCGCCTGCGCGCAGTCTCCTCCCTTCATCTCTCTTCCATTTGCTCCACTCTTGCGCTCTCCTCTGTTTTGAGCTTTCTCATTCACCAAGTCGTCTTAATGTCATTATCATCTTCACACAGACTCAGACGAGGAGTCAAAACGATGTGTATCATATGCATATCGAACTGTCCAGAGAATACGAGCCCCTCCACAAGAAGAATAAGTGAGGCATCCTTTCCGAAGCTTCAAAAGAGAACTTTAGATTTCAAGGTAAAAAAGGCGTCGATCTTTGGGTGGATGGCAGGATATATCCTGAGCATCCTATCACCAACTCAACTCCACCATTCAGAAACATAACGTCATTGCTGAACTATGTAGGAGACGGTTATTCTGGTTTATATGGCTACACCAAGCATTTGGCGGCCAAAAGTGATATTCTTAAGCTTGAGAGAGACCTTGGACACAAAGAAAACTTTTGCTTGAAGCAAACTGTGATAGAGTGCGCTCAGCAAAACTAAAAGGCAAGGACAAAAGCATCACGCAGCTCACGCAGGATCTCAGAGAAAAAAATAATGTCTTGGGTCCTCGGTTAAGAGAACGACGCTTACGAGACATTGAACATCTGAAGGTTGGTTCTGGGGGTTTGAAGAAGAGGGTTAAAGCAATCAAGTAAGATTATCATTCAAGCAGGTTTAATTCATCTTTACATTTGTATTTTTATATCTTACTTTTTATATTTATGCTTAGATCGTTGTTACATCCTCAGTCAAATATTGACAGCAACACACCAACTTCTTCAATTCCTTATGGTCTCATACTAAAACGCAAAGATGTCGCCGGAATTTTGGACAATAAGCGCTACTGCAAGATTGTTGCTAAGCAACTTGACACTCTTTTGAAACAGAATCAACTCCAAACACGTGATGTTCAGTCAATTCTGAATGAAGCCGGAATATCCAACAAAGGTTATTCTGCAATTTTAAAGTATGTTTGGTGTTTGAATCAATTGTCTTCACCTGTCAAATCAAATGTCTGCAGGTATATTGGATATGTGTAGCATTTGAAAACTTGGAAATAGTCCATTTACTTAATTTTCTGTTTATAGAACTATGCAGCAACAAAGTAAGAAGTTCAATCTCAAGCACACGTTGCTGCCAAATCCTTTCTCCATTCGAAGGACAAGACTGGAGGTCAACCAGGAAGTGCTTCGGACATTGGGCTCTCCTTTTCACATTGAAGCAATGTACAAATCTCAATCAGCAGAGGAAGTGGTCTATGATAAATACAATAATATATTTTATGATTTAGTAGCTTTGCCGACATATATTGTTCAATTGTTCGAGGTTTCTCAAGAGGAATGCAATGGAGTCTTGAAGTTTGTGCTTAAACTGGATGAGTGCGAGCTAGTGAAAGAGACAAAGGTTGAGCGTGTCACAATAACACTTATGAATAGAGCATTAGATGAAAGCATTTCTTCAAACGACCCTAGAAACTTTAGCGTGTAATCTGAAAAAAATATTTTCTTATTAGCCACATTCAAGGTTTGATATCAACAAGTTTTTGCTTAAAAAAATGGTTAGACATGTTTCATTTAATTGGTTTGGTTTTCCCATTTCAGGTGCCTGCAGAGAACTTCGATATTCTTAACTGGGTTTTTCATCAAATAATTATTCCTGAAATCATAAGCGAACAGAGAAATGGAAAGACACTCGATGTATTAGGCATGGGTTCATACATAGTAGAGTGGCATATGGCTGGAGATCTCAAAACCCTAAAGTGTATGTACAACATCTCAAAAGGAGCAACAAGTAAAAGCCCTTGTTTGTATTGCATGGGAGGAGTCATTGGTCTTGACAAAATAAATTAGAGGAGAGCACCAGACAGGCACTTGCAGGACCTTAACTTCCGCCCAGTGTTGGATATTCCACTATCCAGAGTACATATTTGCACGATGCATGCACTCTGCAGAATCATTTGAGAAACTTATGTTTCTGTACATTTGTTTTTCTTGGACCACTCGCCCAGCATCAACAAAACAAAGGGCTATATTATCATTGGAAACAGTTTTCTCAGATATGGGCTTGCATGGAGGACATGTGAAAATAGAGCAGAACGAGAAGAGGTCTAAGAATGGTCGAGATGTGCCAAAGAAGTTGTCTATTGGCGGTGTGAAAGCCCGTCTCTTCTTGTCGATGCCAACAAGTGGCAGACAACGCAAAAGCCAAAGTGCTCAGGAAAGGTTGACATTGAGATACAACCGGTGGAGAAACTTGCACAATGCAGTGGTTGACCACGCAGACAATGGTGCAACAAGGACTCGCAAAGCGAACATGTGGAAAAGTTTGGATTCCATATTCAAGTTTTGTGAGCTTAATACTTGGAGAGATACTGACTATACATTGTTTCAAGACGCTCTGGAGACCTTCCACAGGTCTTTCATAGCTGCATGGACAAATCAACACATAACTCATTACATGGTATATTACTTTATTTGATAAAATTGTGATTATATATTTACATATAAACAATAGGCTGGTTTTTTTTTGCAGCATATCATATGCAACCACATGCCTTGGTTTGCTAGACAGTATGGTAGCTTGGCTATATGGTCTACACAAGGTATGGAGAAAACTCACTACCAAGCCCGTACTGGCTATTTCAGCCACACTCGTCACGGAGGTGGTGCAAACAAAGCCAGCAGTTTGGAAGAACTACATCAATGGACTTATCGAAAACTTATGCATAGAACACACCGAAAGGAATGTGTCAAAGACAGTCAGATTGGCCAAGCAATGAGATTAGCAAGCAAACGACGGAAGAAGGAAATATGGGAGGCATCTTCTGCGGCACCACGACATGCAGAGTGGCGACTTCGAAAAGAACGCATTGGAAAAACTTGGACAACTCTGACCCAAGTTGTTTGAGACTTCCTAAAGATAGCACATTGTAACACAATATAATTTTTTGTGCCAAGAGAAGACAACGAGTCACAAAAGTGAGAAACATAATGTACTCATTGTTTTGATAGAAAATGTACTATTTTTTGGCATCGACAATATACATTTGAGCTTCTCTATTCTTCATCTTCGTCAGGAAAAGTTACAAAATATTCTGGCCTTTTTGCCTGCTGTGTGTTATCGTCTTCTTCTTGCCTTGGTCTTTTGCAACCTAGTCCTGCAGGTTCGTTTGTCGACAGTACATTTGTCTCCACCTCCACAGCCACAAGAGACATTTCTTTAGTAGTAGGTAGATGCGCAATTGGTTGTTTATTGCAAAACATAGCATGCTTGTCATACTCTAGTAATTGCGCAGGGTCAGTGATTCCGCATGCCAAACCATACGCTGCTTGGGTCAAAAAATAGCGACTACGCAAACCATACATTCCTGGCCCTTGGCCAAACATATTCAATGCGGCCTTTTTTTCTAAAAGCATTATTTTATCTGCATTCCACCTAATGACGGCCCCTCCTAACTATCTTGAAAGTGTCTTCAACGTCATCAAGGGTAGCTCCGCGTTGTCATTGGAGAAGGACGAATGGAAGACCAAAAAACTCGGATACTTAAGATTCTTTAAGTATTGGCCAAGAGAGGAATTCTTCCCTAAATCTCCCATGCCTCGTCCACGAGGGCGAGGAATGAAGGTATCATCATAGACCACCAACTGCAACAAATTAAAGTTATGAAATGAGATAAGTAGAAACCAAAAAGGTAAGGCAAATAAAAAAATATTACCTTCTGGTTCTCATCTTCCTCAAGTAAGTCCTCATTCCATAGGTTGATGCCGCCCTGACCTCCAGTGGGCGCATTGGAGGTTGAGGCCAAAGATGATGAAGAAGTGCTTGCCTTACCCATTTCTTCAATCCCTAGCTTTTTTTGCACTTCCATGAACTCCTTTTCTGTTGGAAGCGTGCGCTTATACCTAGCAACATCATTGTAAATCATCACAAGTGCACTTCCGGGGTCAACGAACTCATCGTCATTTACATGGGCATCTATAACAGAATACTTGTCGTGCTCAGGGTCAATGACAGCATCATCCTCTTCGAGATTCTGTGCCACAATGGCAAGGCAATAGTCCTCTCGAAGGTCAAAAAGCTCCATAATGTCGTTAATCATGACATACTACAAATCACCAATAGGTATGGTAGGTAGAACACTAGTAGGCAAAGAACCCTCCTGAAGCTGGACTCCCTCTGAAACCTGCAAGGCAAGGCTTCCCGAAGACTTGGGCTCTTGACCCTCCCCAGTCCAATCCTCTAGCGAGGCCTCTGCAACATCAACATGCTCATCCAAAATTAAATGCAAATAAAAAATAAAACCTGCATAATATTCAGCCACTCGAAACTTGTGGTTATGAAGTGTACACTTGTAGTCTGTTATCCGCAAGTGCACTGGCAGCTTAAGGCAAATCCTAGAAAATATGTGTTTCTTGGAGGAGTCCGAATTGATATCCTTCATGTGAAAAAAACGAACTCCTTGTATCTCGACAATGCCACCAGACGTTTGCTTCTGGTAGGTCTGCTCAAAACCTGATAGGTAATGTTGCGCGGAGACAATCCACTCATGCAAAGAAAAATCTGGATTGAACATCGTCCTGATCTCTGTCTCGCGCTGCTGAAGCCCAATGCGGTATAGAAAATGAGATAGTTTGTCTTGGGGGGCATCCTGAGAGCAAGGTACTTTCTCCTCTGCTTCAACATGAAGGGGTCCATAACGGAAATTCAAAAGCGAAGATAGACGAGAGAGCACAACATCCAAACAAAGGGCAAATTGGGGAGCAAGTCATATTTATAGGACTCCCGAGGACAATGATGACATTGATTGACGTGCATCATGGGGCCGGCGTGCATCATGCAGTCACCGTGATGATTATGCCACGTGTCAGCCACCGTGGAACGGTCGCGCCACAATGCGAAACTGGTGCCGCCACACCAGAAAAGCACCTCTATCGCGTTTTGGCGCGACAACTTCTTGTCGCGTCATAATGCGATACGGCCAGTCCAAAGTACTTAGGTCGGCCTCCTCACGTTGTGTCGTGACGCCCTTTTTGTCGTGCCACGCGTGCATCATGCAGTCGCCGTGATGATTACGCCATGTGTCAGCCGCCGTGGAACGGTCGCGTCACAATGCGAAACTAGTGCCGCCGCTCCACAAAAGCACCGCTATCGCGTTTTGGCGCGTCAGCTTGTTGTCGCGTCATAACACGATATGTCCAGTGTAGAGTATTCTCGTCCGTCTCCTCGCGTTGTGCCACAACATATCATTGTTGCTAGGGCAACCCGTTGGGGCACTTCTTTCCTCGTCGTGCCACCCCGCGAATAGGCAGTGCCACTAATTTCGGCACCACCAATATCGCTTGAGTCCCGATGTGCCACGTGGCGTGTAATCATTATGCTCGCACGCTTTTTGTCATACCTCGCAATGTCATGATTAATGCAGCCACCTCTTCTCATTATACTTATTCCGCTAATATAAACACCCCCCCCCCCCTTTTTTTCTCATCGTTTTTTCCGACGTGTCTCTAGTCACTCTGCCTTTTTACCCACATCCAGATTTCCATATTTCCTCGCATTTTCCTCGTTCAGGTCATGGCCCGCACAAAGCAAATAGCAAGGAAGGTTTATCCTGGCCAGTCTGGTCCGCATGGCCAGGCTAGCTCGTCTACAATGCAACCGTCAACATCGCAGGTGATTCCAGGCAAGATCATGTCGCAGGTACAGGCAACAATGCGAAGAAGAAGATACGAGCAGAATAGGAGCGTTCTACTCGAACTTCGTAAGCTCCAAAAGCACATTTCATTGGCAATACCTAAACTGCCATTCCAGAGAGTTGTTCATGAGATTTGCGAGCAACACAACTTGAATTTCCGGTGGTCTCGAAGTGCAATGGGGTGCTTGCACGAGGCCGCCGAGGATTTTTTTGTAGAGCTTTTCCAAGACAGCTACATTCTCTCGGTCCACGCCCATAGGACAACATTGATGCCGCGAGACATCAACACACTTCGCCTTCTCAGGTTCAGGTATGACAAAACAATACCGCTTGCCGGTATTTCAGACCGAAAGATGGACAATATTCTTAGAATACCACCTATTGACAAGGTCAAAGTT
This sequence comes from Adiantum capillus-veneris, assembly GCF_014529385.1. Taxonomy (NCBI): domain Eukaryota; kingdom Viridiplantae; phylum Streptophyta; class Polypodiopsida; order Polypodiales; family Pteridaceae; genus Adiantum; species Adiantum capillus-veneris. The sequence continues at coordinate 11,097,092 of NC_140943.1, read as the reverse complement.
TATGAAGTGTCTACACAAATGCATCGATACAGCATCCGTCTCAACACTGAGCGGGACACAACAGAAGACGATAGTGAGAGATTGGAGTAGTTACGCCTTGAGATGATGGAGGAACAAATGGCAGATGCCATCAGAAGCAATGCCAACGCTGATGATTTGTCATTGCTGTTTCCCTATTTCCATGTTGGCCTTCCTGTGTGGGGAGGCATTCTGTATTTTTCTTATCACCCCCACGAGATTGCAATTTTACAGAACCGGACGAGGGAACTCACAGACTCAATCATCAATTTCTTGCTTTGGTGCGTGCTATTCTTTTTCCACAATAAATTCTTTTAATATATTCAATTTTGTATGACACGAATTTCTCTACAGTTTTGTAGTTTCAAATTTGCCTTGGAATATGCAAGATGATGTCGCCGTCCTTGACTCGAACCTCTCGGTCGTTTTTACGGCCGAGGATACATCTTTAGTGGAAGTAGTTGACTGGTTCCAGTCAGTGAACATGGATACAACAAATTTTTTTGTTCTGGCTTATCATGAAGGGTACGCAATGTTTTCAATAGTGAAATTATTTTATCTTGAACTCTAATTTGTTGTGATGACATATGTTTTGCTTATGTTTATTTGTAACAGATCTCATTGGAGTCTTGTTCTCTTACACCTTGAATGAAACCGGTGCTACCTTGCTAATTCATCCCATGGATTTCATGGTGAAGTACGTAGGTAAGAGGTTTTGTATTTTGTTCGACATCGCATAGAATTTTGTTAAAAGTCGCTTATGAAATTTAATTGTATTTTGCGCAAATCTGTTCAGAAGCTTGTGTCTGCTCTTGAAGCTTTAACGCAAGATCAGATATATGAGAATCTTACGATTATTAGTTGCAAAGTCCCTAAGCAGGACGATGCCTACTCTTGTGGATGGAGGGTCTTAATCAATGCAGAAATTTTGTTAGGGGTCATGCTTGATGGAAGTCGTAGAAGTGTAAGCATTTGACACTCGTTTATAGATTTGTATCTTAATAAGTTAGTAGCTATGTTAATAAACATGATGTTCTTAATGCACGTAAGAAATTTGGCAGATTATTCAAAGGCTGATGTTTCTTCGTTTAGAAACAGAATGATTGAAAACTTGATCAATTGCTCGACCATGCGTCTAGACGGAGCACGTGATGCTTTTATCCCGCCAGCACCAAGGCCTATGCCTAGGCCTCCACCGACAAGATACCCCATGTCTGCCACACCAACACAAGCACATATCAATATCTCCCCAGATGCCTCCCCAACCCAAGCTCCCACCAGCTCTCATCCTGAAGAAACAGCTCCAGAACCCTCAAACCCCCCACCGAGCACCTCTCCTGCTCTTGAAGCAGCTCCACAGCCCCCAAACCCCCCACCTAGCAGCTCTCCTACTCATGAAGCAGCTCTAGAGCCCCCAAGCCACCACCTCTCCTCAACCTCAACCAACAGCCCCCACATCACCGCACGCACAAGATTAGAAAGAGATTATGAAATGTATTTTTGACAAATTGATTACAAGCAGTGGATCAAAATTTGACTTTTGTTTTGATTATGGTTCAAAGTTTACAAAATGTTGTGTACAGCTTTCCAAAAAAATGGGAGAGTGAGGATCCAATGGTGTTTGGTAATGTAGAGAGCTGCCTTTGTCAAGTAATCTTTGAGAATAGTATTTGAATCATTGTGTACAGTTAGTTCACTATTTCAAGTCTGTCGCTGGTAATTTGTGCACAAAGAGTATGTGAGGTACCTGCAATGCAACGTACACGATAAGACATTGGGATACATGAGCACGATAGAAACATCAACGTATAAAAGTAATACATGTAGCTTAGTACCTTTCGCATGTTACACTTGAAAACAAATTTTGAAGGCAAATTGAGATCGGACTCATTTAACATATCCTCTCGAACCTGTTTTAAAGTGACATTTGATCTAACCACAACAACTGTAAGCAAATAATTTGAAAACCATATCTCGATGGACATCAAGGGATTAAAAGCATTGTCACTTAAATCTTGATCCATAGCTACCAACTGACCATTCACCTCGATGCCACCTCATGTAGTAGAAAGAAACTATAAAATTCTGTGATGCTATCATACACTTGCACACAACCGAGCGCTTGTCAACTTTGCACAAAATGCCTTCGAAATCACTGACATCCCAATTATCATCCAAAAAATCAAGGCAAGTTTGGGATTTGCAGATGAACATGGTTTCTATTTTTCTAACCTCCTCATCATGGAAGAAATCTATAAAGACCTGTAATAGCATAAATAGACTGACTCGTACTTGCCTGCTTGCAATGTTTGGTCGCAAACACTTCAAAATTTCCTGATGAAGCTTGAGTTTAAAACACTCAGAGGTTTCTGAAGTTGGAACTGGCCACTTTGGGGAATCTTGTTGGGGAAGAGGGAAAGGTTTCAAAGTGCCAAATCCATGGACAGAGCAAGGGGCGTTGTAAAAGTAGTCGTAAAAGAAAACTCCCCTCTTTGTGAGAGCTCTTCTCGCACTAGTTCTGTACATAAGTTCTCCCACAGAAGCATGAAAAGCATAAAAAATAACAATTATGCACTCAACTGGTTGTCAGTCTTCTTTGTTAGAAGGATAAATATCTGCAAAAACAAAAGATAAGAGAATGGTCACAAGAAATAGTCAACAAAATAACTTGAAGGATCTTTAAAGACTTTTTAGCAATATAGTAGTCACACAGTTTGGTCTATGAGCAGGAAACCCCAAAGGTGACTGTTGTAGTCGTAGTTCGGAGTGCATATATGCATGCTCAATGAGCACCTCTTTCATTGTCTTTCCCGTTTGAGACAAGCTAAAATCTTTCACACGTCCTTTGTAGCTGTTGATGAATTCATTTGACATCCGTTTTCTTCTTCTTGTTTGAAGCAGAACCCAACTACCAATGGTGACTGTGGTAGACATCCAACGACCATGGTCTAAGTCAAAGTTGTTGAATAGTTCCACAAATTTAACAGAGGGGGATGGTCTTCGTGGTCGTCTTCCTTCTATCTCTGCTTCTATTAGCTGCGAAGTGACACTACGCAAAAACGATAAAAGAAAAGAGGCTCACTAGTTTACACAAGAAGTAGTAGCTTGAAAAGTGTTCATCAAAAGGTGTGCCTCATTGAATGTGAGTTATGACACATTCGGCATTCGTCGCCCATGGCAGGGGAATAATTTGCACAAATCGCATCGTATCTTCTTATTCAGATCTTTTTAACAGAAAAAACTCTTTTTTGAAAGCGCACAAATTTGAGATAAAAATCAAATAAATTGGAGCTACCGTTGTGGTGACTCAAACTCTATTGGTCGAACAACATTCTCTCTCTAACGCCAAAAGTCCTTTTTTGAGTCCAAACTTTTCCTAATGCATGCCCTAGTTGGGTTGCCGATCCACGGATTTGATAATTTTGTGTGGGTTGAGACTAGGTCGTGCTACAATGCCTCTCAACATTTGGCGCCGTTGCCGGAGATCGACAACCTAAGCTAGTGAGTCTAGGATGTGTAGAATAGAGTAATTTTACTACTAATTTTGTTGGTTTTTTAGTGTGTGTAACTCAATTTTTGGTTTGATTTGATGATGATGTGCAAGAAATTGATGCTAATGTTGAGTTATGAATACCTCAAACCCCCAATTTCACCCCCAATTTTACTAATTTCATGCTAACCCTTACTAATTTTGCCTTGTTTCCATGCTAATTGTACTAATTTCATGCTATTTTTTACTAATTTTGACTAACCTTGCTAACCTAACTGCTAACAATTGAAGTGTAAAGTATGTTAAATCCCCTTGTAAGAGGTGGAAGCATCACTCTAATCAAGTTAATTGTGCTAATTTATGACTAAGTTTATGATTTGGGTGTTTGATTTTGGCCTACAAATGGTCAATTTTGAAACCGATTTGATGGTGCACACACTTGTGAGTGCAATAATGCGTCTTCGCGTGGAGAAAAGGAATAGCTTGGAGTGTAATTGCGATGTAAGTGTACTTGCTATGTCAATTCTTGATTGATTAATGAGGTTCAATGTTGTTAATCATTTGCTAAAATTAGGTGTGTAACACAAATTGACCTGCACTTTGCACCTAATTTGCTACACTTGGAATGAAATTGATAGTCAAATTGTGACTAATGAGCTTTGTGTATATCCAAATAATGCTTAATTCTTATCAAGAATTCATGTGTGTGCATAAAAATCATTGTGTGTGTGCATGCACCAAAGAAGAAAAAAAAACTGTTCAAACTTTCAAGTGTGTGTGCATCGAATCTTGAATGTGTGCATACATAAAAATTGATGGAATTGATGATACATTAGTATGGAATCATGTATATGATGTGTATGTTAGGCTAATTCAATCATTGGATAAGCCTAAATGCCAAAAAAATTGGGCACAAATTGAGTGTGTGTGCCTATCCAAGACCACTTGATTTTCTATGATTGATGGTCAATTAAGGCATCTAAATGATTTTTGATTGTGATATCTGCATAAAAAGTGTGTACAATGATTAGGTTAAGCTTAAATTCAATGCCAATTGAGCCAAATTTGATCTTTTGTGCTTAATTTTTGAGCGTGTGCATTGAGCTTGATTGAGTCAAAATAGTGTTATTTTTTGAGAAATTAAGCATGCATGCATGCATGCATGCATTCATTCATTTATGATTGATTAGGTTTCAATTTGTGCATTCCAATGTGGAACTGAAGTAATTTTTGCATAAAATTTTGGCCTAAATTTGGGTGTGTGTGCTTAATCAATGGCATTGGATATCCAAATTAAGGATGAATAACTGGGAGCAATTACCAATTATGATGATTGAAAGGCTTAAAAGGTTTGTGTGTATGATCAAATGACTTGGTATGACTCAATTGTATACAATTGAGGATGATTTAATTACCATGTGTATGCCGATTGGATATGGTAAAAATTTGAATGATTTTGTGCAATTTCTAGTGTCATAATCAAAGGTGACTAGCCATGCAAAACAAAAATGACAAACCTAAATTGGTTTGGATGATTGGAACTATTGGAGATGAGCAATTAATTTTGCAATGATTGCTAATTGGATTTGGAATGTCCAGTGAGTTTCAAGCTTTGGATGAGGAATTGGACTCTTATTATGTTGTTTCATTACATGATGTGTGATTCACGATTTCTTGAGAAGAGAAATGGATGTTCAACTTAACGTATATGCTATAAGAGTAAAGTTTGAGGGCGTGACAGATGCATTGAATCATGTTTTGAGCATGGTTATTATGATTTGTGCAAATTTGATTAGAAATGGCATTTTTGGGAAGGGTTTGAGTGTTGGCTTATAATGGGTGCACCAAATTTCTAGCATGCACGAATAAAAGCAATTAAGTGTGCACAGTGCATTAGAGCTTAGTTGGTTTTGAATTAAAGTTTGGCATTGTAAATAAAAGAGAAACATCCTCAAGAGACTCAATTTATGGCCCTAAGATGTATGGACCTCAAGGAGTTCAATAAGCTTTTAGGAGATTTTTCACTCACCAATTGGAATTAATGATCAAATTCTACATGCATGGGCAAACTATGGCTTAATGCAAATCAAAGAGGGTGTTAAATTTCGTTTTTAGTTGCGCCTTGTGGGAATCTCTTCTTAAGAAAGTAATAAAAAAAGGAAAGAACAATTGTGTCAAACTTCTTTCAATTACTTTGGAAGGTTACCCCACCCAGTTGTCGCCATTTGGCGTTTTCGCGCCACACACAAATGGCGTTTTCGCGCCCCACACACACACACACACACACACACACACACCCATTTTCGGACTGGCTGCCTGGATCATACCGCTACACACACTCATACTCTCATCTTGTGCTCACCACTTGCAGTGCACCCACTTTGGCAAGCTAATTTCAACCTTTTGTTGTAGCCTCGCTTTTGGTGCTACTCTATACACACACACACACACACACACACACACACACACACACACACAGAGCGGGTTATGAGGCTGCTTTCTACAGCTGGCCCATGCCGCCATGCTTGGCTTGGCTTTAGTGAAAAACACACACGCGCTGTCGATTATGCCGCCTTGGCACTTGCACATTGGCTTGAATTTACCCACAAAAGCCTTCTTGCATCCTCACACTCACACACTCGCTGCATGGAGAGTCGCGACTTGCGACCCCACAACCAACCACCAGATGGTTGACTTAACCCACACACACACACCCACGATGATTGGCTTGGCCTGCCGCTTGAATTAGTGTGTGCACGTGTTGCATGGCACTACCCACACGTGCTCCTTTGCCTCGGCCAGACCCAACGCGCTCACACCTCGCAGCTGTAGCATGCCCTCTGCATCCAGGCTCTCTCGGCCTCTTGACCCTGAGCCCGCCAGCCTCCAGCTCTCAACTACAACAAATTCGCTTCAAAAAATGGATATAAAACGAAAAAAACACAAATTGAAATTCCAAGAGGATGTTCACACCCTTGACTTCGCCATGTGCTTGGGAGTGATTCAAGCAGACTTGCAAAAATTTTACAAAGAGAAAAAGAAAACCAATGAGAGTGAATTCTTTCTTCTATTTGATTTGGTTTTTAGGGGTTGTGCCTTCAAAAGGGAAATAATGAAACCAAGACCAATGTTGTGACTATTTAATGCATGTCTTTGTGAGCTAATTGTGATTCATTGAGAATGCATTCGTGATCTCACAGAGGCTGCACTCAAAGATAAATTTCCTTCATGCTAGTCCAACTAAAACACACTAAAACTGATTGATGGTGGTGAGATTGGTCAAAACTAGCCCACACAACTAGTGAGCATTCAAGTGAGTTGAAGACGAATCCCTGTTTTTGGGATGACGTTATTTTGATATGTATGCCATATTTGCTCACATATGTGGGTATTTATTGTGTGTACTATGACTATGTCTATGCACAAATGACCTTCCTTGCATCAATAATTCAACTTGTGCATGGTTTGGGGCTCGGCTTGATTGATTTTTACTGCAGTAAATGTCAAGCTCTTTTTGAAAAGCATGTGAGCTTCATGTGAGAGTTACACTCGATGATGAGTTGTGCTTGTTTGATAGGGACTTTATGCTTGAAAATGGCATTGAATATGCATTTTGGTGCTTGAACTGAATGAAAATCCTTGCATAGCACTAAAATTGAGGTTTTTGAGTAGCCGTACAATACCATTTTGGATTTATGATTGAGCTCAATATTTTTTGGTGCTTGATGTGCACGTATGAATGCTTTGACACTAACAATTGTGTATTGTTTTGAAGGAAAATTGGCCAATGACTCGACATTGGGTTATGCTTAACCAATTAAGAGACTTCAAAATTTTCTTCGTCCTAAACTCTTTCTTTCTTTTGATATGTATGCCAAATACGCTAAAGTGAGCATGATTTTGGGAGAATGGTCATAGAATAGCATTAAATTGTAGGTTTGCTATTGAGCATAGTATGGTGCTATGAATAAAAATTTGGATTTGACATTGCTTGTACATTTTGGTGCTTGAATTGAATGAAAACATTGCAGAGCACTAAAACCAAGCTTGTTTGATGGCCAAAAGAGAGCATTAAACTTTTGGGGTTATGGTTGATTGTGCATTTTTTAGTGCCTACTTTGAGTGACAAAATGCTTAAAAGCACTAACAATTGAGCTTCATTTTGAAGGGTTGTGGATAGGACTGTACTTTCAATTGATCCAAGGAGGGGTCATCATTGCAAAATATTGCAAAATTTGGCTAATTAGAGCCATTCCAAGTCTTTGGATTAAAAATTGTATACATGCTAGCTCATAGCTTGGTCTAAAGTGAAAATGTTTTCATTCGAGAGCCTAGTGTAGACAATTTTTTGAGAGCTTTCAAGTGAAAGTTTGGCTATTGAGAGACACTCACTTTGATTTCATCAAGTTGCAGTCATCTCTAGCTCATAGATTGCTCTAGAAATTGAAAATTTCATGTGAGCTAGTTGTTAGCCAACTTGTTTGGAGCTTTAAATTGAAAATTTTTGCTATCAAGAGCTACTTCATATCATTAAAGTTGCATTATTTTTTAGCTCTTGGCTTGTTTTAAATTCCGTACTTCAAGTGAGCTAGAAACTAATCAACTTTTGAAACATGCATAAGAGGTTGTAAAAATTTGAAAATTGCTTATGTAGAAGCATTTTACCTCTTTCATTGTTGATGTGTATGCATAAATTTGCTACAAAGAGCATCATGTACATAACCAAAGACACTTTTTTTCCTTGGGTTTTTTTCCTTTGGCATATTTGTGTATTGAAGACCCTAGCTTTAGGTTTTAATTAATGTTTTTTTTTGTGTGCTTTTGGATTCCAATAAAAGGCCCTTGGAGCTTGTGTTTACACTTAGCTTCAAAAAGCTTCTTTTGCAAATAAAAAAGATCAAGAGACTTCTCTACACAAAGAAGATGCTTGCTCAAGGATGCTCAAAAGAGCATGAATAGGTGTAATCCTTCCATGATTTTGCTCTTTTCATCTCTCCATTCTCTATGCTTGGCTTAAAGTAATTTTTGCTTCTAAGCTATGGTTCTTTCATGTTCAAAAGCTAGGCATACTAAAGTTTCAACACTTTGCTTTGTGAATATTAACTCATCAAAAAATTAGGTTTTATGTGTGCTAATCATAGGTAATTGGCTTTGACCTTAGGTTAATGTAGGTTCATTTCTCATTAGTCCTAGACTCTCAGTGATAATCTTAATACTCCATTCATTTTTAACATGACTTAGGGTTATGATTAGGCTTTAATCCTTTAGTCCAATTGCCATACACATCTCAAGTTGGAATGAATAAAAATGTGCTAAAAAATGAATCAATGAAGCAAAAAAGTGTCAAGAAAAAGTAGCAAAAATGTTACTAGACATATGAAAAAGAAAAGTTTTACGTTATGTTGTGTCTATGTGAGGCCTACCGTCTTATTGGCACTTGGTAGGCAAGGGGAATCACCTTGGCTCGCTTGGTCAAGGCCCTAAACCGATGCCTTGGGCTGATAGGGGTTAGCGGTCGCCTTGGTAGGCTAGTAGGCTTTTGGAACACCTTCTTTACGGTTCAAAGAGCCGCGAGTCGCACCTAGACTTTCCTTGAGGTGGTAGCCTTGTGATGTGTTTTACTTTTTCCTATGAATGACAAAATCAAATCTTCCACGAGCTTCAAAAAGCTGTGACAATGTACTAATAGATTAGGAGCTTTTTTATAGCCCATAGACATGATAAACTTGAATGATTTATTAATATTGGTCACATAGTTTTTAGGGTTGTAGGATTATAAACTTGCATTAGCATAGGGTCATAATTGATTTCCTGTGTTTCATTCATAAAACTGAAATTTCAAGTGGTTTAATCTTCATGATAGTTGGAGTGTTTTTTTTTGCTTTATGTTATCTAGTTTTTTACTATGATTCACTCATCTTTTAGAAGCAAGAAATTCATTTTGCATGATTGTTCATTGTACTTCAAGTTTTTATCCTTGTTGGCCTTTGATGCCCATTACTTGTTCTTATGTTTTGCAGCTCAACATTTCTTCCATGGGCTTGCTTTCTACCATGTCACCGTGTTTTACTTCACGGGCACACGAGGACGTGCGCCAAATTAGTAAGGGGGGAATGTTAGCAGCGGCTAACACAGGCTACACTGAATATGCATCAAGAGGGAGATATGCTATGGATGTCACAATATTTCCCACTCACTTTGTATAAGTCTTGGGTTCACTTGGAGTTCCAAAGTTGTATATGGTAGTTTGAGGAGTCAAGCTTAAACCCATAGTAGAAGGGATTGTGCTGAAAGCCCTTAAAAGGAAGCCTTTAGGCAAGGAGGCTTCATTATTGAGTATCCACTCTTGAGGATCCACTTTTGAGAGCTCCCTCTCTCTTGAGTGTTCACTCTATGGCCTAGCCTTGAGCTTAATGTCTATGCTTGACAAGCTAGTGCTAATCCAATTGTAATTAGAGTAAGCTCTTCTTGTTTAATCTAATCCTTATTTTCTCATTATTCTACTTCTTCTCTACATTTCATCTTGTCATGAAGTAGTATTACACTTTCATTATTCTAGATTTGAGAGATGTATGTACTTCTTGCTATTAACCACTCTTATCTCTCTACGAGCAATTGATTTGCGATATTTAGCATCACAAATTGAGTTGATTAAGTTGGGTCTTAATCTTGTAGTGTGTGTGCCCTATTCTTTGCTTGTGTGTAGATAGGTTTTATGAAGCTCTAGCACCATTCACCTCGTGTGTGTAGCTATTGATGAAGTGCCGTAATTGACATGTGGTAATTAGTGTGTGCTTATCATTAGTGTGCTTGGGGTTTCTAGTCTATGGCAAGTCGGACTTCGGTGGACTTGATGTGTGTAGGAGTTGTTAGATTAGTGATTAGAGTTAGTCTTAAAGTGGCTAATCTCTACATACATTGGAGAGTTGATCTCTTGAATCCTCTATTCCTATTCATCCGATGCTCGTGCTTCCATGTCCTAGCCGGGTTGCCGATCCACGGATTTGATAATTTTGTGTGCGTTGCGATTAGGTCGTGCTACAACGCCTCCCAACATGTGTCCTCTTGGCCTTTGTCGCCAACATCACCAGCACATTCCTGCTCACTTTCTCCAATTTTAGTGAGCTTATGTGAGTGTCAGCACGTCGATAAATTCTTTGGGAGATCTCATAGAGCTTGGTCTGCTTTGATTCTCCATTCGGACTCTCTCATTTTGGCCTCTGTTTCCACTACAAGCAATGCTTTGGCATTTTGTGTAGATTTTTGTCAGTGCCGTTTTTTACATAACAATTCCCTTACAGTCTTTTTTGGGTTGTGCTATATAGCACATTGAACGCTGCTTTCCAAGTCTTTCTAACTACGTTCAATTAATCCAACGGCCCTCTTAACTAACCTAAAAGTGCACTGATATGCTACTTACTACTCCCAAGCCCATTTTAGCATATTTATAAATATGCATTTGTAATATAGTTATTTTCCTATACTTCGTAGTCCAACTATATCTAAAATCCAATATGCGTTCTCAAATATACTAAAACCAAGTATAAAACACAAAAATGCATTGCAAACTCCACTTTTACAAGCATTTCACTCACATGAAGACAATTTATAATTCTTTATTTTGATATTTCAATGTCAAAATACTCTAATTTTCCAACAACCACAAACACACAGCTACACTTTACTGACATGTGAACTTGATAAACGATAAAGAAATGTTTACTTTGCGGAGTCAAGACTCACTCTCAACTGCCCATACAATTGCTCTTTGACATAATACACAGAAGAATATTGAGATAATTGCATTCAAATTATTTATTATTTTGTAAATGTTTGCTTCTTCCCAGTCCCAATGCTTCTAATATGCAGTATTTTCTCAATTTAAATCTCTAGCAAGCACTCACAATAATGCAAAGTCATAAACACATATGCAAATTTGATTCATGTTCAGTTATGTTCCAACTTTTATGCTCAATGTTCAAATTTTATTGTTTATTGTATAATTTATGTCGATATATATTTTATATTTTGAAATATAAACCAACCTTTTACTGCTTTGAATCTTCTCTTTACGATTTCCTTTGGATCATCGTATTGATTTTATCAATCTCTGCCTTGACTTTCATGTCCATGCTAGCTCTTGTTTATGTATGTGCTCTCCCTATCACTATTCCGGCCATATATCGTACACAAACTCTCACACTTCCACTATGAAAATCTCAAATTGTTTATCGTGCTGTTTTGCCGCGTTTTGTAGAGAGAAGGTGCAAACTCAACTAGAGAAAGAAGAGAGAGAGAGAGAGGAGGGCAGGGAATTTTTTGTGTGTTTAAATTATTATCGTGACAGTTTCCACGTTTATTATCGTGTTTATTTTTTTTAAAAAAGAATCTAAACTTTCAAATTCTGGATTAAACACCCCTTGCCCCCCCTCTCAAATTTTGGTGTTTCTCTCCTCTCAATAAAAATTAAAGGATATTGTACGAAATTTTAGATTTAAAAAAAAGAAAAGAGAAAGAAAGAGAAAGAGGGATAGAGAGAAAGAGGGAGAGAGAGGGGGGGGATAATAAGATTACACTTGGTTACAGTTAAACTAATCATTGTCAATTGATTAACATAATTGAGCATGTTCACAAATCTAGAGAGAGGAAGAGGGGGGAGACAGAGATGAATGGATTACATGAATAGATGAATGGGAATTATGAACCAAAGTTTTGGTTGGTGGATTGCTGGGATATAGATGACCTATATAAGAGAATCTCAAAGTGAGTAACATTGGTATAATTAATGCTACAAGAAAATAAGAATAAAAAAGGTACATGTCACTCACCTGCTCACAGCTGCACGGTAAAACTAAATTGTCATACATCCATGTGTGATGCACACTAGAGTCCACCATGTAGAGGCCATTCTCATGTCGTCTAGACACATTTGCAAACCACTTGCACTCGAAGATGAAGGTATGAAATGTTCTAAAATTAACCTTTAATATCCTTTCAATAGTTCCGCAGTACTTGGATTTATCACCGTCTGTGTCAAATTTTCCCATGATGGCACAATCCATGGTGGTTCTACGCTTGTTAATGTGGCGCGTACGAAAGTGATGACCCTTTGACCACAAAGAGTTAAAGTAAAGGCACTACAAAATAGAAAAATATCTTTTATCAAATACAAATTAAAGATAATTCAAGAAAAAAATTTACAATATGGTTTAGGTATATGAGTACTCTACCTTTGGTATGGAGCCTCGTGCATACTCCCATTCTTTGCTGGTGATGTCTTCTCGGTGCACTTTTGGCTCGATCATTCTCTCATGAATCCACTCTGCATTAATGAGATATGGGAAACATGCAAGGTGTCTAGGCACTGGGGGTGCCCTCCTTCATCCATGTGCTTGTTTCCATGCTTCTCTCTCTTGCAAATGCCTTGCCTTTGCCACTGTCCACAATTCCACCCACTTGGTCATAATCTTTGCATTGAGAATACAAAAGTTATTGACCACTCGGTATAGATTTATATCCATGTTAAGAAGTTTTCCCTTTCCACTTGGCAAGTGTGAAGTCATCCTTGCATTCTCCTCGTCTGACCACATGCGAGGCATTGAAGGATCAACTTGTGCCAAATACTTTGATATATAAAAAAATGCCTCTTGAATGATCCACCCTTCGGCCATACATGCATCTAGTTGAGACTGTAACCGCGCAAAATCTTTGAGAGTTTTTAAAAACCTTTCTAGGAAGAACATCCATCATGCGTGCACTACTCCACATATAGCGATCTCCTCCACCACATGAACCAAGAGGTGAATTTGACTAAAAAGGACCAATCGAGGAAATGCAGCTTCAATGGCACACACAGTTTCTATTGCAAGTGTTTGAGCAACAGGGATAGCATCTATTTTGATTTCCTTGGAGCTCACAAATCTGCAAGAAAGATAACAAGGATACACTAAGTGCTAGTTGAAATTATTGTGCACATAAAAAAGGTGTAGTTGAGTGGCGTCTTGTGGTGTACCTTACTAGCTCTTCTAGTTTGAAAATAGCATCCCTGACTTTCTTGTTTTGACATGTACACATACTCACCGGTAGAATGAACTACAATCTAAACAAGGGGAAGGGAAAGTGAGTGAAAGTCATACACACAAACTATAGATAGAATAGGGAGTATGAAGATTACCTGAAGCATCTTGTGCCAATCATGGGACTTCAACCCATAAAATTGAACGCTTCCACCCTTCTTCAATTTTGTGAAGGCTCCCTTTAGTGACCTCATGTATCATGTTGGTGTGTGAATAGCGGCAATGGTACCCTTCACCTTGTCTAATTATTTTTTGGCTAGCATCCATGATGCTTTACAAAGCACAATATTACCATTTGGGGGACGACGTGGAGTAGCATAGGTGGGGAGACATTTTAAAAGCCTCAAATCCTCCCTCGCACCCAAAGAGTCCTTCTTGCCAATAATGTCCCATAGTGTTTGGGCTACATTATTGAATATGTGCATGGGATCCAAGAGGTGCTGTATTTTTAAGTCCTTCCCATATGGAAGCCTTAAAAATATGGAATACCTTGGCATACCTTTTGGTGGAGGACAGGGAGCCGGATTGTTGTTGTTGTGCTCTTCCCAAATGGTTGCGCAATCTGCCATCGTGATATTTAGAGGGATCTTCCCATTTGTTGGAGTCTTGTGCTTGTTATTCCTTTGGGGTAAGAAATGATGGTTGTTTGGATAGATTACCTTACGCAGGGAATCAAGCATCTCTATCACCAACGATGGCCCGCAAGTAGGACATGCATTGTGTCCCAATGTGGACAACCCTGCATTCATATCATATCGTTAGAGAGATGAGTGAACTAAAGGGAGAGAGGGAAAGATAGAGAAAGAGATAGAGGAAAGGGGGTTACCAGAAATCTCTCCAAGCCTAGGATCGTCGTGCATAGTCCACATAAGGATTCCCCTCATAATGGCCACTCTTCCCCCCCCCCCCCCCCTTGCAAGTGAGACATCAACAGCAGGAATGCCTCTCCATAACTCCTCCAACTCCTCGATGAGGGGCTCAAGGTAAACTTCAATGTTTGACACTTTGTACTTCCCTGGCACAAGCAAGGAAAGAAGTATATTGCCCTTCTTGGTTGTCTCCCATGGTGGAATATTGTAGTTGATGATCACCACAGGCCATGCTCCATGAAGTAGACTTAGTGCCGAAGGGATTGACACCATCACTTGCTAACCCAAGCCTCAAGTGTTGAGGCTCCAACCCAAACTCTGGCCATTTAGTTTTGATGTGCCTCCATGCAGGTGAATCGGCAGGGACACGCCATGGTGGTTGGCGTGCCATGCTAGAAGCTCCACGATAGACCTGCTTTTAAACATGTGTTAGATGTGAGGAATTAATGGAAAAAGTCTCAATATCTTGCGGGGTAGGTGCGCCCCGCTCACTCTAGTCTTGTACCGTGCCTCCCCGCACACACGACATGAGGTAGCATGGGCGTGCTCATTGCGATATAGCATGTAATTGTTGAAGCAGGCATGGATGCGCTCATACTCCATTCCAAGTGTAGTGACATAGGATCGTGCTCGTTGACAATCTAGAGGCATGTGGTGATCTTTTGGCAACATTTTTCCCATCAAACTACAACAAACAAGTGTATTAGTATAATTGCTAGAAAACTGCACCATAAAGCGAGTGGAGAGTATATAAAAGCCACACTCCATACTTACAAAAGTAGTGCATCGACACTTGCATTACTCCAAACAAATTTTTCTTGCAAGTTGAGAAGTTTCAACGATGCCCGGAGCACCGGGCACTGTGTACCATTGTAAAGAGGTGTTTGGGCACTTGCAAGTTGCCATCAATCTATCCTCCATTTTGGCAGCCCATTGAGTGCAGGGCTGACAATCCTCCTTGCACCACACGTCGCGCTCATGAGCTAGTAACTCATCACACATGTCGAACCTGTGCTCATCCTCTGCCTTAAAGAGTGACTGAGACACCATAGGAACTCCCGAAGTAGAGCCAATGGAAGGATCACCATGTGGTGCACCCAAATCGCCCAGTAGCTCTTGCCTCTCCATTCGGCCTTGCACGCCGATGCACCACCACCAAGCACAGACCAATGGGGCACCTCCTCAAGCGATGGGTGAGTCGCGCTCTCATCTCTCCGAGTGCTTTTTTGAGGATGCCAAAGCCTTTCGTTCTCCACATGCTCCAATGCAATGCGCCTCAAGCGATGGATTGCCCTTTTGCACTTGGTGCAAGCACAAGGGAGTTTTCCCTTGAGCCAGCAATCGTGCTCAGGGCCACCAGAGGGACCACAATCATCCTTGTCGATGTCCTGCACACGCGATAAATTGTTTATTTAGTCATGTGTCCTAAAACTTAATAATTAGACAAGCCCTAAATTCCATTTAAAAAAAAAACATGAAGTTAATTTCAAAGAGAACAAATGACAATGAGTGCTAAATTTATTTTTAACTAAAAGAGAACTTAGAAAACGTAATTAATAAACATTTAAAAGTACTACAAAATAAAATATCCATAAAAATTTAAAAATCTTCATCAAAAAACTCAAAAGGCTAAAACATTTGAATAATCGATAGCTAAGGGTAGAGGGGGTGGTTTGTACCCCCCCCCCCCCCCCCCCCCCCCTCTCCCTGCAACCTCAGATTTGCATGTATCCGTTTGAAATGACCACCACGGTAATAAATGTGGTAATAGCCGTGGTAATGCCTGGTGTCTAAAATAGGAAAGAAGGCAGAGTATGCCGCGTGTTTGTTGGATACTCTGCTCTCCTTCCTCTCTATCATCTCACCTACCCCCTTCACCTCCCCTCTCCACCTCTCTAACCATCACCCCCCCCCCCCCCCCCCGCCCCCTCCTCTCCCTACACCCTCTCTCCCTACTCCATCTCAAACACAACATCAACACATACACACACACACACACACACAAACACATACACAAACACACATGCACATTTGGGTCAAGGAGGAGCTTGTGGAAGGGGGTTTTTCGCGTTCGTCATTGGAAGCTCAACCTAACCGGCAACCACGCTACAACGAAAGGTAAACACAAAACAACGCTCCTCCCCCCTCTTTCCCTATTGTTTTCTACTCCACACACACACACACACAAACACAAACACACACACGCACTCACACATGCATAAACCCTAAAAAAATGAAAAAGTTGATCAGGACTCCAGAGGGTGTATGGCTATCACAGAGACAGTATGCTTTGGACATGTTGTCAAAGTATGGTATGGCTGATTGTAAGCCAATTTCTATTCCCTTGGATGTGAATGCAAAGCTGAGTGCAGAGAAGGGTGATGTTGTTGAGGATGTCAACATGTAGAGGAAGATTGTGGGTAGTCTAATCTACTTGACTATCACGAGGCCAGACTTGAGCTACACAGTAGGCTTGGAGAGTCAGTTCATGCAGCTTCCGAGGAAGCCACATTTGGATGGAGTACGACGCACACTTAGGTATGTGCAAGGTACTCTTGACTACGCATTGTTCTATGCAGCAGATGCACCATTAGCATTGTATGGGTATACATATGCAGATTGGGCAGGTAGCATTGTTGATAGGAGATCTACGAGTGGATTCATGTTCTCTTTTGGGAGTGCTGCTGTTACTTGGAGCAGCAAAAAGCAGCCTACGGTTGCTTTATCGAGCACAGAGGCCGAGTATAGAGGTGCAGCAATTGCGGCGTGCGAGGTAGCTTGGCTACGCACATTACTTGAGGACTTGGGAGTGCAGGTGGACCACCAGATTTTCATCCATTGTGACAACCTCAACAGCATGCAGTTGGCTAGGAACCCAGTGTTCCATTCCAGGACCAAGCACATAGAGGTCCATTACCACTACGTTCGAGAGCGAGTGTTGGCGGGCGACATCGACTTGGTCTACGTCAGCACAGAGGAGCAGATAGCGGATATCTTTACCAAGGCCCTCGGAGCTGAGAAGCTTCGACGTTTCCGGACTATGCTTGGACTCTGCGACATGCAGAGCTCGAGGGGGAGTGTTGAGATGTCGAGCTTTACACCTTGAGCTGGCATCCACTACGGGTCTTGGCCGCTTACGGCATTTACTCACTGGCGCGTTAGGTGACCGACACGGAGGATCTCTGCCAGTGATTCTACAGCTGGACTACACTTATAGTGCCAGCCGAGTACGCTTCTAGCGAGTTCACACTTAGTGACCGCATGTACATATGTGTTACTTTTCAGCTTTAGCACTTAGTCATTTTGTACTCTCTTTTCTGTGAAGAAGAAGAAGAAGCTTTCCATCTCTGTGTGCTTTGTGCTTGTGTTGTGTAGCTCTCTTGCATCCTCATTCTTTACATGGTATCAGAGCCTAGTGCAGGCAAGAGAGGCTAAGAGAGCAAGAGCATCACAATCCCTTCGTTCACAATCCACGACCAGATGCCAAAGGCGCCTCGCGCAGCGAAATTCTGAACAGGTCTCCAAAGTGCAGTATACAGAGATTTACTGTACAAGTACAGTGGTCGTATGTACGCTTGATTGTGGACACTCGTTGAGTGTAGAAAGCGTTAAAGGTACCACGATAGCAGGTTCAGCAGATTTGCAAGTTTTTGCAGATTGCAACTATTTTGTCTTAGTGCTTCAAGATGTCTGACGGTTTTAGTCAGATTGTTACTGAGAAGCTTGAGAAAAATAACTACCGTGCATGGAAGTTCAGAATAACAAATTTCTTAAAAGGAAAAGGTTATTGGGACTATGTAGAAGGAGACAATGAAAAGGAACCAAAGATTCCCGAGGCAAATGCTACAGCAGAACAAAGGAAAGCTTTGAGGGACTGGCAACAAGGCCAGAGCAAAGTGATGTATTGGCTTTCTATGAGCATCATAGATGGCATGATGGGCTATCTACAGGATGCTGAAACCCCCGCCATTGCATGGAGAAACTTAGGCAGAGTGTTCGAGGTGAACACCAAGGCCAGGAAGCTTCAACTAAAGTCGGAGCTAAATCAGGTTAAGAGGAACAACCTCTCAATCAATGATTATGCCTTGAAGATCAAGAGTATCATTGAGGCTCTTGGATCTATTAAAGTCTCAGTGGAAGACGATGACATTGTCCGTGCATGCTTGGATGGTCTAGGAGATGAGTATGTACATTTTAGGTCTTCCATGAATACAAGAGACGACATCCCCGTGTTCCAAGATTTGATTTCTATGCTTATTCTTGAGGAGAAGAACCTTGACACATCTTCTTCTCATGGCAGAAATAATTCTGAACAGGCCTTCTATTCTAACTCCAACAGAGGTAGAGGTAGAGGTCGTGGTCGAGGCCCAAGGGGTTGCAAGGGCCAATTTCTGGAAGGTCAATCAAATCAAAACAATACAGGTGGCAGGGGAAACCAGTCTCAAGGCAGGGGGAGTCAAAGAGGTCGTGGTGCAGAATCAAGCAGGCAGCAACATACTCCAGATAGCAGAGAATGTTGGACTTGTGGTGAAAGAGGTCACATGTCACGTGACTGTCCAAAGGGAAAAGCAAGTGGAAAGAGAGAACAGGGCAACTATGGATCTACTAGCAGAGATGCAGATGACAGTAAAAACGAGCGCATGTTTGTTATGCAGCATGTAATGAATACAATGACCGCAGAGAATTCCACCCAAGATGATGTTTGGTATGTGGATTCAGGTGCCTCTAATCACATGATGTCTCGTGGAGAGTGGTTTAGAGATATGCGCAAACCAGATGTGTCAGGCTATGTGCAGACAGGAGATGACACAGCTCACCCCATTGCTCATGTAGGGGACATACCTCTAAATACGAAGAGTGGGAAATCAAAGTACTTAGCAGATGTACTTCATGTCCCAAACATTACAAAGAATCTTGTTTCTGTTGGAAAAATGGTTGAGCAGGGTTTGCAAGTTCGCTTCAATCCAAATGGCTGTTATGTAGAAGATTTCCAGAATGGCTGTAAGCTGATCACAGAGGGAAAATGTGTGGGCAGAATGTTTACGCTGAATGTAGACATGCCTGAGGTAAAAGCTGCATTATTTGCACAGGGCACAGGTGTTGTGGATGATGTTGACATTTGGCACAAACGCATTGGCCATGTCAATGAGCAGAGATTGCGCAGCATGCAATCAAAACAGATTGTAAAAGGTTTGCCCAAATTCAAGGTGGATGGTATGCATAAAGTGTGTGCAGCATGCTAGTTTGGAAAACAGTCAAAGGGCTCATTTCCACATGAGCGCAATGTATGTAAAAAGCCACTTGAGGTGGTGCACAGAGATGTTTGGGGTCCAACCGATACTGCAAGTATACATGGTTGCAGGTATTATGTCTCTTTCATTGATGACCATACAAGGAAAGTATGGGTCTACTTCATGCGTAACAAAAGTGAAGTGTTTGGTCACTTTCAAGACTTCAAAGTCATGATTGAGAAGGAGACAGATATGCAAATCAAGACATTGAGGTCAGATGGAGGGGGAGAGTACTTCTCCAATGATTTTTCAGATTTTTTGCGAATGCATGGTATACGCAGGCAGTTTACATGCAGATATACTCCACAACAGAATGGGGTCGCAGAAAGGAAAAACAGGCACATTGCAGAGGTTGCACGTGCATTGATGAATGAGAAGAACATGCCTCATCATTTCTAGGCTGAAGCCGTAAATACAGCTGTGTACATTATGAACAGGACACCTACAGCTGCGGTGCATGATGTAACACATGAGGAAAAGTTTACAGGTACAAAGCCTGATTTGGCACACTTGAAAGTGTTTGGCTGCATAGCTTACGTGCATGTACTAGATGATTTGCGTAGGAAATTGGATCCTAAAGCAGAGAAATGTATTCTTGTGGGATATTCCCTTGAACAAAAGGGGTACAGGTGCTACAATCCTACTACACGAGAATTACGAGGGAGCAGAGATGTAGTCTTTGATGAGATGAGCAGCTGGTACAGTAATGCACATGGCACTATTGGGGCTGATGTAAAAGATGATGTGGTTGTACAAAATGTGAGGCCACAGTCACAGGTTTTGAGTGGACCACAAGAGTCCTCTTCTCGTGGCTCTGTTGAGAAACCATGGAATGGTAGACTACGTACGCAGGTTACTCCACCAACAGGTATAGGGAATGTATCACGAAAAGGAAAGGAAAAGGTTGATGAACCTCCCTTTATGGCTGATGCATCATCAGGTTTTTCACATGTAGACATGGATTCAGATGGTTCTGAACAAAGTCTTGATGAGGAATTTGGAATTCTGGCTGTCAGGACACCTGGTGTAAGGAAAGTACAAGAAGATTCTAGAGGGCAAAGGAGTGACCCAGGACCACGCAGATCTAATAGAGTCAGAAATCCAGTTTAGAAATTGACTTATGATGGGTATCTAGCGCATCACCAAGCCTACATGGCTAAGGTGATATAGGATGTGCAGCCCACATGTTTTGAGGATGCATTTGGAAATGTGCATTGGGATGATGCAATGAATGAAGAGATGGCTGCATTGGAAGCAAACGACACATGGGAGTTGGTGCCATTTCCAAGTGGCAAGAAAGCTATTGGCTGTAAATGGGTGTATAAAACCAAGCATAAGGCTGATGGTAACATTGAGCGTCACAAGGCAAGGCTGGTCGCAAAGGGTTATGCACAGACGTATGGCATAGACTATGAGGAGACCTTTGCTCCAGTGGCAAAGATGACGACTGTGAGAGCTGTCATAGCAGTGGCTGCATCTAGAGGATGGATTATGCATCAAATGGATGTAAAGAATGCCTTCTTGAATGGTGAGTTGCAAGAGGAAGTGTATATGGATCAGCCACCTGGTTATGTCGATCCAGGTTACCCAGATTATGTATGCAGACTTCTCAAAGCTTTGTATGGTTTGAAGCAGGGCTCTAGAGCATGGTATGACAGGATTGCCAAGTATCTTGTCAGTATTGGTTTTAGGAGAGCTCACGCTGATCATTCACTCTATGTACGTGAGAGTGATGTGGGGATTGTGGTCAATACCATATATGTAGATGACCTTATTATTGTTGGTGACAATGCTATGGAGATTGACCATGTGAAGGGTCTTCTCAAACAGGAGTTTGAAATGAAAGATTTAGGCGAGTTGCACTACTTTCTTGGCATGGAGGTGATCAGGACTTCAGAGGGTGTATGGCTATCACAGAGACAGTATGCTTTGGACATGTTGTCAAAGTATGGTATGGCTGATTGTAAGCCAATTTCTATTCCCTTGGATGTAAATGCAAAGCTGAGTGCAGAGAAGGGTGATGTTGTTGAGGATGTCAACATGTAGAGGAAGATTGTGGGTAGTCTAATCTACTTGACTATCACGAGGCCAGACTTGAGCTACACAGTAGGCTTGGAGAGTCAGTTCATGCAGCTTCCGAGGAAGCCACATTTGGATGGAGTACGACGCACACTTAGGTATGTGCAAGGTACTCTTTGACTACGCATTGTTCTATGCAGCAGATGCACCATTAGCATTGTATGGGTATACATATGCAGATTGGGCAGGTAGCATTGTTGATAGGAGATCTACGAGTGGATTCATGTTCTCTTTTGGGAGTGCTGCTGTTACTTGGAGCAACAAAAAGCAGCCTACGGTTGCTTTATCGAGCACAGAGGCCGAGTACAGAGGTGCAGCAATTGCGGCGTGCGAGGTAGCTTGGCTACGCACATTACTTGAGGACTTGGGAGTGCAGGTGGACCACCAGATTTTCATCCATTGTGACAACCTCAGCAGCATGCAGTTGGCTAGGAACCCAGTGTTCCATGCCAGGACCAAGCACATAGAGGTCCATTACCACTACGTTCGAGAGCGAGTGTTGGCGGGCGACATCGACTTGGTCTACGTCAGCACAGAGGAGCAGATAGCGGATATCTTTACCAAGGCCCTCGGAGCTGAGAAGCTTCGACGTTTCCGGACTATGCTTGGACTCTGCAACATGCAGAGCTCGAGGGGGAGTGTTGAGATGTCGAGCTCTACACCTTGAGCTGGCATCCACTACGGGTCTTGGCCGCTTACGGCATTTACTCACTGGCGCGTTAGGTGACCGACACGGAGGATCTCTGCCAGTGATTCTACAGCTGGACTACACTTATAGTGCCAGCCTAGTACGCTTCTAGCGAGTTCACACTTAGTGACCGCATGTACATATGTGCTACTTTTCAGCTTTAGCACTTAGTCATTTTGTACTCTCTTTTCTGTGAAGAAGAAGAAGAAGCTTTCCATCTCTGTGTGCTTTGTGCTTGTGTTGTGTAGCTCTCTTGCATCCTCATTCTTTACAAATATATGGGGAAAAGAGGACCTAATGTGGTCAAAAGCTGAGCACTCAAGTAGTGTGTGGTACTCACTCTCTCGCACTTGACGAGGGCATAAGGTGCAAAGTTGATGACACTCCTCGCTAGTGCCCCAACGTCCTGTCTCGCAGCGTAGAGAATGGGAGCTAAGACGAATGGAGGCAATGGTGCGGATTGCACTCAACACGATGGGCTCAAGGATGTAGGGATGGGTTGGGTTACCTCGTTCAGAGAAGAAGAGAGATTTGTAGTTTGGGGCAACGTGTGTGATGTAATGTCTGAAGCGAGAACCTCCGTATTTCTCCCAAGCCGTGATACATTGGCGTTGTAAGAAGGCCTCATTAACTTGGAAGTCGATCGATGCATCCTTGACCAAGTGACATGCATCCCATCTTCCAAACCATTTCTTGATGTCAAGCATCCACCCCGAACTTAGTATTTTGCTCTTGCATGTCTTTTGAACCTTTTGAATTGCTTCATATGAGATTCTAGGAAGTCGATGCAAAGGGCTACGTTGTGTCTTACACATGTACTCCACAACCCTTTGCATGAATTGGAATGCAAAGGGTCTTGGAACGCTTATGAGTGTCTTGGAACGCTTTTGCCTACAAAGGGTCAAGTGTCAAGCGTTCCAAGACCCTTTGCATTCCAATTCATCAATGAGTAGCCCAAAGAGGGTTGGGGAAAGTGGGCATCCTTGTTTAGAGAGAGAGAGAGAGAGAGAGAGAGAGAGAGAGAGAGAGAGAGAGAGAGAGAAAGGAAGAGAGGGAAAGAGAGGAGAGAGAGTGAGAGAAAGAGGGAGAGAGGGGGAAAGGAAAAGGGAAAAAATAAGAAGCGTTGTTGTAACATTTAATGGCCTAGTAACTTGTGTGTAGCGGAAAATAGCATGAGCATAGTGAGCATTTCATTAGAATAGCTTGCTAATAAGAATAACAAGAGTGCTTGGGTGGAGAGAGCAACAAAAATTATAACACCTAGTTAGATAACATAAACAATACTTCAAAAGAGAGAGAAATTAAGCAATTGACAACAGTTGAGGACCGGATTTGCATGGAGCCGGTCCCCCCTCCAAAAGGCTTTGTATTATGGTTTCTCCCATCAAGAGAGACATTTTACAATACAATCCTTTGTGCTCCTTCAATACTAGCTAGTGCAATGAAGATGGAAACTTCATGCACTAAGCAAAACACTTATCAAACACAACATCAATTCCCTCATGGTCTCAGACCCAAGACCTCACACACCTTCGAAGATGGTGAGAGCTAGCGGGGTATGAGAGTAGATTGAGAGGAAGAAGGAGTATTCTTACGAGAAAGATGTACATCTCCTCACATTATGACTCATATTAGCATAGCTTAGCTTAGTAATTATCATGGTAGAGGAGATGAACATGCATTGAAGCTTGGCTCTTGGTTGGATTTGCATCACAAAGCCAAGAGTTGTTGGTGTAGGCCTCCCTTCTCACAAGCTTGGAGTAGGTGGTAAGCTTTCTATTAAAGCTTGAGAAGGAGAGAGTGTCTTCTTTGCTTTACACATGAGATTGTGGGAGTGTGTGTGTGATAATGCCTTGCAAAAATCAGCCCCCTCTCTCTCTTGGTAGACCCCCCTTGCTAAATTCTCATGCTACAGCCCTATTGGACCTCCCTAGGCCTAGCCAATGGAAATTAAGCATCATAAGTGATAGCCTTTTGACATGTGTCGTCCTTTCCCCTTTTGTGAGAGCTTTAGGTAATTATTTAATTCAACTAAACTCTCATTGGACCCCTTTGCCTCCTGGCCAATAGGAATCAAGCAAGCCATTGGGCTGCTGAATGCTCATTGGACCCCTTGGGAGACTGTTCAATAGTCTTCTAGAGAGCTTAATTCTTATTGGTTCTTTTATTAAGTGTTTTTAAATTAATTAAACTAGATTTACTCTAGCTCAATTCTCATTGGTCCACCTCCAAGGCCATCCAATAGGAATTGAGTACATCTTGTGGGCATCTAGGCTAGGGAGCTGACATGTGTCCCTCATTCCCTTTGTGTAAAGGGAGCTTGTGTGTGTGTGAGTTTCTCTTTCATCTCCTACTTCTAGGGCTCGCCCCCTCCTATGTAGGGATGGTTGAAGACTTTTGGGACACACACAAAGCATCCAAATTTCCTAAGCTTTGACCTTTGGACAAAACCTTTGAATTTTGGAACCTTAGCATTTTGGAAGTCTTAATGGGTTGAACCTTAGGGTCTTTTAAGCCCATTGGTGCACATTGCTCTTTTACAGATGGCCCCCCTTTTGGATCCCTATTTTTCCTCCTTTGGATCCCTACTGTGGCCAATCTACTAGCTTAACCAATATTCTAGCTTTTTCTCCCCTAGCACTTCCCCATATTAAATGATCAGTTTAACATGAGAAAATCATTTAGGAGAATTAGATATTGATTATTATGGCATTACCTCTCTCTTGAAATCATAGTCGTCCTCGACTATGGGGTAGAGAAGATAAAGCATATTTATTAGTCCTTTTTCCTAGCGGGTAGAGGATCCCTATGTTACCCTACGACATCGTTCCAGAATAGATGACTAGTCCATTTGGCGCTTGAGAGCCTAAGCTGCCGCAAGCATGTCTGCACATTAGTCCTGTCAATCTTCCATAGTAGAGTGACAAGCTCTACTTGGTGTTTGGGAGACGTCGTCTTCAAAAATTTGATCTAAGCATGCATACTACTTCATTTTTGTGCACAATAAAGAAAAAGAGAGTCTTATAAGACAAAAACTTTGTTCATTTTTAACATTTGTACATTTTCTTTCTCTAGGGAAGCATTCTAAGCATTGACAAGGTTTAGGTTATCCTTTAATTGTATGCCTTGCATCCATCTAGAATCTTCAAAAGGATCATTGTTAAACTTAATAAGATATTGTTTGGATAGTCTTACCACCTCTTAGTACCTTGTCTTCATGTTGGAGAATGGACTCGGGCTGCAACACCTCTTCTTGGTCCTTGATCTCCGGTGGGTCTTCAATAGTTGGTTCTTGAGGTGGTTCTCCTTTGTAAGGCTTTAGTAGCTCACATGGAAAGCATTGAGTATGAGCCAATGGTTGGGCAACTTGAGTTGATAGGCCATCTCATTGATTGGCCTAAGAATCTAGAAGGGACCATAGTACCTTTTTGCTAACTTAGCATAGTACTTTTGGTGTCTCGTAGGATTCTTGCCCGTCGTGTGCCTTAATTGAGCCTCGGGAAATTTGAGTAAGACCCAATCATTTTCTTTAAAGTCTTGGGCTCTTATGTGCTTGTCAACAGCAGCAGCCTTTTGCCTTTGCTGTGAGATAGAGATAGCATCCTTAATCTTTTGGAAAGATTCTTGTAGGTCTTGGCTATACTCATCTGCAGCGAAGATCTTCCCGTGTACCTTAGGTAGCAAGGGACTTTTTTATCTATCCTCAATTACCTCAAAAGGTGCTTTTCTTGTGGAAGTATGTACAGTGTTATTGTAGGCATACTCCACTAAGGGTAAGTATTTCTCCCATTGGGATCTTTGATCTACTTCCGTTACATAGGCTTTTAGTAGATCGAGGATTGTTAGGTTAGCTATTTCACTTTGGCCATCCGTTTGCGGGTGATAGGCCGAAGAAAAATTTAGCCTTGTTCCTAAATTCTCAAAGAGACCCTTCCAAAAATTACTGGTCATTCTAGGATCTCTATCTGACACTATGGACATTGGCAAGCCATGATACTTGAAGATTTGTGAAATGAAGAGGGTTGTCATTTTATGGGCTTTGATAGTCTTTTTGATAGGTATAAAATGAGCTTGTTTATTGAACCTGTCTACTATCGTCTATATTCCCGTATTCCCATGGATAGACTTAGGCAATCCAAAGATAAAATCCATAGATATGCTCTCCCATGATGAATTAGGGATTGGCAAAGGTTGAAGCAATCCAGGTCGCTTCCCTCTATCAAACTTCGTCTTTTGGCATACCACACATTTAGAAACATACTCTTGTATGTTTGCTTTCATGGTAGGCCAATAGAAATATGTTTCAATCCCCTTTAGGGTAGACTGAATCCCTCTATGCCCTACATAAGGAGGAGCATGAGATTCATATATTAATTTCTCACGTAGTGAGCTAGTAATGCATAGTCTATTGCCATAGAGAAGATAATTATCTTGTAATGGTTCCTCTTTCTTCCCTAGTGCAAGGGCTGAAATCACATCTCTAAAATCGGGATCAATAGCATACTCATCTATCATAGAAGATAGATTATTGTGAGTTGCTATGGAAACCATATTCACTCTCGGCCGTCTTGAGAATGCATTGACTACTTGATTATGCTTGCCAGTAATGTGAGCAATATGAAAATGAAATTGCGAAAGAAAGTTTGCCCACCTCATTTGTTTATCGGAGAGCTTGGTCTGCGTCATGAAGTACTTAAGACTTTGGTGATTTGTTTGCAGAATGAAAGGAGTCCCCAATAAATAGTGCTTCCATGAGTCTAAGGCATGTAGAATTGCGAGGAGTTCCTTTTCATATATGCCTAGAGCTTGTTGAACAGGGTCGAGCCTTCGACTTTCATAGCCTATGGCGTGCCCTTCTTGAACCAAAACAGCTCCCAGGCAATCACCACAAGCATCACATTGGACCTCAAATGGCTTTGAGAGATCCGGTAGTGTAACCACAGGTTGAGAGATAAGATTTTCTTTAAGCTTTTTGAAAGCGTTGTCCTCCTTGGCAGACCATTTGTACCTAACATTTTTTTTGTTAGGTCATGTAATGGTCTTGCACATACCTATAAAGCTTCTTAACTCATGAAGATCCCTTGGTTTAGGCCATCCTTTTATTACCTCTAACTTTGATGGATCCATTTGGATGCCATCTTGAGAGATAATGTGACCTAAATGCTGAATCTCTTGTAAGAAAATTTCACTTTTCTTTCAATTAACATAAAGTTGATTCTCTCTTAGAACTTGAAATATTACCTGGAGATGTTGCTTGTGTTCGTCTAATGAATTAGAGTAGATGATGATATCATCAAAGAACACTCTAGTAAAGGTTTGGTGAGGCTTGAATAGCTTCTCCATCAAGTGTTTGAATGTGGTTGGTGCATTGGTCAAGCCAAAAGGCATGAAAATGTATTCATAAAGACCAAACGTAGTGCGAAATGCGGTCTTTACAATGTCTTGATCAACTATCCTTATTCAATGATAGCCACTTTTTAGGTCAATCCTACTGAAGTAGGTGGACCCTTGTAGCTTATCAAATAGGTCTTCTACCCGTGGAACGGGAAACCTATTTTTGATAGTGATCCTATTTAGTGCTCTATAGTCGACACACATACGATATGTGCCGTCTTTCTTTTGCACTAGTAGCACAGGAGAATAAAATGGAGATGAGCTAGGCCTAACCATGCCCTTCTCAACTAACTCATTCACTTGCTGCATAATCTCCTCTTGTTGAGCTTGAGAAACTCTACAAGGAGGTTTGTTAGGCGGTGAACTTCCTGGAATAAGTTCAATTGCATGGTCATCATTACCTCGTTTAGGAGGTAGCTCACAAGGGATGTCGTCAAACAAAGACATCCTGAAACCCCTTGAGAAAATTGGATAACTCTAATTCCTTTTGATTGTGTATATTTTCTTTTGCTAAAACATTAGGTTCATTTTGAGAATCTTTAACAAAAATCATGTACACGGAAATAGAGCACTTTATTGACTTGTTGAAAGCTTGTGTATGTACAATGGGTATAGTGTTACCCATTTCCTTAGCATCTATAGACATATCTTTTTCCTTGAACTTAAAGGAGATTCTCCTTTCAGGGAATTTAACATTGGAAGCCATGCAATCAAACCATGGTGCCCCTAGGATTACATCCTCATGCTTGAGAGGAGAGATAAAGAAGTCCTCTTTGTCCACATAGCTTTGGACATGGAGCCTCAATTTCCCAATTAAGGAAGTGACTGAAGCTTCTTGCCCATTGAAAGCACTGTCTGCGGGTAGGACATCTCCCATCTCGTAGGCTTGTATGCCTAGCTTGGTGGCCAATTACTCTATAGATATAAAATTGTGAGTAGAACCAGGGTCAAAGAGAATAAAAGCATCATGTTCTCTTACCTTTCCCCAAGCATGGCATAGAAGAGATCCTTTGTGGTGAATTTCCTCTTCTTGGATTTCAACCAAGGTAGCTCTAGGAGGTTCATGGTGGGTGTTCTTTTGGGGACAGGTGCGGTACACATGCCCTTGCTCGCGCACTTGAAACAGCGGTTATCCTTGTGATAACGCTCAAGCTCTTCAGAAGACAGTTTATTTTTGCCTTTATAACTCCCTTCTCTTTAGCTTTGTTGGAGTTTCCCTTAGGAGAATTTTGGACATTGTCCTTCCCCTTAGGCTCATTGGAACCCTTGTTTTTTGTGGGCTTAGAATTTCTTTTAGCCCCCGTTTGGAAATTGATTCAAGAGACCACCATAGTATGGTGTATAACCGCCAATATGGTGCGTGGCCTTTGGGAGTTGACATAGTCCGCCATTTCTTCAGTTAAGCCCGCACAAAATTGTTGCTTTTGCTCTCCAAAATCCAACTTTTTGAAGACAGTGTCTTTGAATTGTAGGTCCCAAAACGTTTCTACATATTTGTGGATGGATTCATAGGGAGCGAGCTTCAAGCTTCACCATTCGGTGAGTACTTTGTCTTTGGCATTGGTGGCCAAAAACTGCTTCATAATGAAAGCTGTTAAAGCTTTCCATGTTTGTGGAGCTTCACCATTGGCCCATAGGCTATGGCCCATAGGCTAGATCACCATTTCCTGGTGGACTTTTAAAAGTGCATAGCTACATGGCATAGCTTAGAGGACTTCGTGAAGCCCTCATCTCCAAACGCCGCATCGAACTGTTGGATAAAGGCCAAGACTTTGTCCGTAGCACCAAAAGTGCCATCGTAGGTAAGGAAAGAGATGCTCTTCCCTCCCTCTTTGAGATTCTTGAGCTTGGACGACCTCTTCCACGCAACATAGGATTTCCTATGGCCTCTTCTTTTTTATGGTTCAAAGGTTGCACCATCACTTTCTTCAGAAGATGAAGAATTTGAGGAAGATGGAGAAGAGGGGGACCTCTTTCTTGCCTTTTTCTTTCCTTGATCTTCATTGTCTTCACCATCACTTTCATAAGAGGAAGAGGATGAAGAAGATGGAGAAGAGAGTTTCCTCTTTCTCGCCTTTTTCTTCTCTTGCTTTTCACCATCCCTCTCTGAAGTATGGTGTGGAGAAGTATGCGATGGTCTTCTCCATTTTGGAGGTGATGGAGAGCGTTTAGCCCGCCGTCTTCGTGGAGCCATCTCCACCGAGGTGGCAGGAGACTCACCTCTTTCTCATTCCTTCAGTGGAGGCTCTTGATTTCTCCTTTGAGAAGGAGATGTGTCATCAAGGAGCAAATTTTTGAGCCCTTCATATGGATCCTCTTTTTCTTCCCGAATTGGAGAGAGACCTCTTTTGGAAGTCTCGCAAGGAGGCTTCCTAGGTGCTCTCTCATCATGGTGGGGAGAATGGAGAATCCCATGAGCACGAAGTTGCTGTTGCACTTCACTTTGAAGGGATGGATTTCCCATGGCTTGTTGAAGCCTAGAAACAAGATAGTTAACAAGCATCGAGGCATCATTAGTAGCTTGCTCATTAGAAAAATCAAAGTTGTCAACATTAATTTCACTCTCTTTACTATTGTCATCCATTCTAACAACTTTTTAGGTATACTTTGGCACTTCAAGCCCTAGTTGCTCCTCCTCTATACCCCTTTAGAAAAAGCACTCAAGCTACTGTACCCGTGGCTCGAATACCATTAATTTCAAGGAATAGAAGAGAGGGTTGTTCAACACCAAAACAAAACCAGCTCCTCTCAAGCTTCTAATAGCTTAATAGTGGTTAAGCCATAGGCAAGCCCCTTAGGACTCCACTATTAAGACCATTAAATGTAAGGAATAGAAGAGAGGGTTGTTCAACACCAAAACAAAACCGGCTCCTCTCAAGCTTCTAATAGCTTAATAGTGGTTAAGCCATAGGAAAGCCCCGTAGGACTCCACTATTAAGACCATAGCTCTCGACGGTGATGCCCGATTAACTACACAAAGGTAGGCGCACTACAAGGCTAAAAAATCCCTATTCTACTTACTCACATGCAATTAATAGTATGAACCATTCATAGCTAGCTTGAGGACCTCCCTTCTTGAGCAAGAAAAGAGAAACCTTGTGCTCTGATACCAATGTAACATTTACTGGCCTAGTAACTTGTGTGTAGTGGAAAATAGCATGAACATAATGAAGCATTTCATTAGAATAGCTTCCTAATGAAAATAATAAGAGTGCTTGGGTGGAGAGAGCAACAAAAAGTATAACACCTAGTTAGATAGCATGAACAATACTTCAAAAGAGAGAGAAATTAAGCAATTGACAACAGTTGAGGACCGGATTTGCATGGAGCCGGTCCCCCCTCCAAAAGGCTTTGTATTATGGTTTCTCCCATCAAGAGAGACATTTTACAATACAATCCTTTGTGCTCCTTCAATACTAGCTAGTGCAATGAAGATGGAAACTTCATGCACTAAGCAAAACACTTATCAAACACAACATCAATTCTCTCACGGTCTCAGACCAAAGACCTCACACACCTTCGAAGATGGTGAGAGCTAGCGGGGTATGAGAGTAGATTGAGAGGAAGAAGGAGTATTCTTATGAGAAAGATGTACATCTCCTCACATAATCACTCATATTAGCATAGCTTAGCTTAGTAATTATCATGGTAGAGGAGATGAGCATGCATTGAAACTTGGCTCTTGGTTGGATTTGCATCACAAAGCCAAGAGTTGTTGGTGTAGGCCTCCCTTCTCACAAGCTTGGAGTAGGTGGTAAGCTTCCCATTAAATCTTGAGAAGGAGAGAGAGTCTTCTTTGCTTTACACATGAGATTGTGTGAGTGTGTGTGTGATAATGCCTTGCAAAAATCATCCCCCTCTCTCTCTTGGTCGACCCCCCTTGCTACAGCCCTATTGGACCTCCCCAGGCCTAGCCAATGGAAATTAAGCAGCATAAGTGATAGCCTTCTGATATTTCCCCTTTTGTGAGAGATTTAGGTAATTATTTAATTCAACTAAACTCTCATTAGACCCATTTGCCTCCTGGCCAATAAGAATCAGGCAAGCCATTGGGCTGTTGAATGCTCATTGGACCCCTTGGGAGACTGTCCGATAGTCTTCTAGAGAGCTTAATTCTTGGTTCTTCTATTAAGTGTTTTTAAATTAATAAAACTAGATTTACTCTAGCTCAATTCTCATTGGTCCACCTCCAAGGCCATCCAATAGGAATTGAGTACACCTTGTGGGCATCTAGGCTAGGGAGCTGACATGTGTCCCTCATTCCCTTTGTGTAAAGGGAGCTTGTGTGTGTGTGTGTGTGTGTGAGAGTTTCTCTTTCATCTCCTACTTCTAGGGCTCACCCCCTCCTATGTAGGGATGGTTGAAGACTTTTGGTACACATATAAAGCATCCAAATTTCCTAAGCTTTGACCTTTGGACATACCCTTTGAATTTTGGAAGCTTAGCATTTTGGAAGTCTTTAATGGGCTGAACCTTAGGGTCTTTTAATCCCATTGGTGCACATTGCTCTTTTGCAGATGGCCCCCCTTTTGGATCCCTATTTTCCCTCCTTTGGATCCGTACTATGGCCGGTCTACTAGCTTAACCAATATTCTAGCTTTTTCTCCCCTGGCACTTCCCCATATTAAATGATCAGTTTAACATGAGAAAATCATTTAGGAGAATTAGATATTGATTATTATGACAGTTGCCATTGTTACGGGATTAGTCGCACATGCGGTCCTGCGGAGGTCTGGACACTGCGGATCAGGAGTCATGCGGTATGCAGCGGCCGTAGCGGCAGTTCTTCACGGGATATCATGGGACAGGAGTGTGTGCACCGTTCCCGATCTGCGCTGGAGCAGTGGTTGTATATGGAGGGGCATACCTGTCTTTTGATGTAACTTAACCAATCTCTAGGATATTCATGGCATCTACTGTTGTAACTCTGAGTCTGGAATATACATGAATGAAGCAAGAGGTGTTTTGTTCCTGTGTACTGTGTACTTCCTTCTCTTGTCATTCTATATGTTGATGTTCATATAATGTAGTTGCGGGTAATCATTCCCGTAATGCCTATTGCTCTAGTGCGGGCAATAGCCATTACATCTGGCGACCACGATGTGTGATGGACAGCTTGCGATGAATATGCATGCACACTAGGTCGCAGGGTCCGCCTGACCCTGTGGTTCCAATTGTAGGAAGACGACGGAGGACAGGCGGTTCAGATGAATTTGTTTTTTCTTCACCGCAGATTGAGGAATCTGTATCTCCATCACCAAGCCCGGTGCGTGGTAGGCGGTTGTGGCGAGCGAGACGTACTCCGCACAATCAGTCATGTCCTCCTGTCGTACGTTCACCCTCACCCACACAGGTTGCTCCACCACCGTCTCCGGTAAGCAGTCCAGGGGTATCTCCGCCACTGTCTCCACCTCCTAGTGCTCGTCAGCTTTTCCCGGGAGGAGGAGGAACAGTTGGGCAAGGGGTGATGGCTCATCCTCAGATTAATTATAGTCGGTTTCGAGGTCTTTCGAGTGAAGACCCTGATGCACATTTGCGCCAATTCAATAAAGCTTATGGATTGAATCATCCTGGGGTAGTGATTCCTCTCCATCAACAATCAGTGTTTGAATCTACACTCTCAGGGAAAGCTGTGAAATGGTTGTCCGAATACCCTGATGACCATTTCCAGACGTATGCCGATGGATCCATAGCGTTTCTACGAAGGTTTCGAACGGAAAAGACAATCCCTCAACATTTGGAGAAGCTTCGAACGCTCCGGCAGAAGTCATTGCCAGTGGAGGATTAGGTTGCAAAATTTCGGATGCTTTTGCAGAGGGTACCTCAGGCAGAAAGGCCGGTAGTCGAAGTACTGAATGATTATTTTTTGCGGGGGCTCAACAAGGATCTTAGAACGGCTATGGCAACAGTGGATAAGGTAACTACTCCACTGGATATTGTAATTGCTAGGGCTGTAGTAGCAGGAGATACTTTAGAGGATATGGAATATCCAAAGAAGTCAAAGAAGAAAGACGGGAAGAAATCTCATCAGAAGTCACAGGCCAGTGGCAGTGATAGTTCGGTGTCGGAATCCGCAGTATCTGATTCCTCGGACTCAGGCAACAGCGATCGGAGGAAAGAATCGGAGGAGACACCGTGGAAAAAATCCCAGCGTCACGAGAAAGGTGTATCATCCGGATCGACGGAATCGGCTGCAGTGGCTAAAAGTCTGAAGGAAATATGGTGTACCCAATGTCAGAATCCGGGCCATGCTGCTCAGGAATGTGCAATGAATTAGACGTGGTGTGCGATTTGCACGACCAATACTCATAATACAGTGGAATGTTATTTCAATGGCCGGGGTCGTCGGAGTCGAGGGGACTCTTCTACCTGGCAACAACCACAGATAGGGCAGGGACAAGAGCCTGCTATGGCGATGGCTCATGCTCATACATCGGAGACGCATGTGCAAGGTCAAGCAGGAGGACGGGGTCAAGGGGGAGGACGAGGTCGCGGAAGAGGTGGCCGAGATCCTAATCGCCCCAAGACATGCCTTTTCTGTTTGGGAAATGGACATTGGCAATCTGAGTGTACTGAAGCTATGGAATACGATCGAAAAAAGCAGGAACGCGCTGCAAGGAAACAGCCTAGTGTGGCTATGGTTCAAATTGAAGGACTGGAGGAGTCTGACCCAGTGGTTTCATTAATCACACGATCGGGTAAAAGTGTGGTTCCAACTACCGATGTGAAAATTCCGGATTGGACGGTTCAGGAAGAAGTGCGGAAAAAGACTGTGTCCTGGTTGCCACAATCCGCACCATCAGTGAAGACAGCAGGACCATCGA
Organism: Adiantum capillus-veneris; assembly: GCF_014529385.1. Taxonomy (NCBI): domain Eukaryota; kingdom Viridiplantae; phylum Streptophyta; class Polypodiopsida; order Polypodiales; family Pteridaceae; genus Adiantum; species Adiantum capillus-veneris. Next base: position 11,062,363 of record NC_140943.1, on the reverse strand, counting down.
CATCGACTATGCCATCGACTATGGGTCTGGAAATAAAGGAAGGGAAAGTTGGAAATAAGGATGATATTAAAGAACAGGAAAAGTAGAATTCCGTTTGGAAAGAGGTTCTCATGTCACCAATTCAAGTACCTCTGGGTTCATGGCTGAAATTAGTCCCGAATTTTCATAATGCATTGCTGCGACAATCGGCCACTGAGCTGCAGAAAGTCGCCATTGGGAAGGTTGAAAGCGAGGATGATGATTCAGTCCCGTTGCTGGCGAATAGGATCACGGATACCCGCATTCCGGAGCTTTCAGTTCGATACCATGGCACATACATTGACAAGGTACTCTTGGATGGAGGAGCGGGGGTAAACATTATCACCCAAGCAGCGTGTGAGCGTTTTGGTCTCAGTGATTGGGAGCCTGCACCCTTTGTAGTCCGCATGGAAGATCAAAGAAGAGTGCAACCAGTGGGTTTACTTCGGGGCATTGTGTTGGATGTGGCGGGCTTATCCTTTGCTATTTCCTTAGTAGTCTTGAATATTGAAGATCATAATCAGGATTATCACATTATCTTGGGGAGACCCTGGTTACGACAAGCGAGGGTAAAGCATAATTGGGAAGCAAATATGCTTACAGTAAAGAAGGGTAAAAGAAAAGTGCGTGTGATGCTGGGAACATGCCGACAACCAGTTCAGGCAGCATGGCCGGTGATAGCTGAGACAGTTAATATGGTGGAAGGATTAGAAGAGGATGAAGAGGAATAATTTCTCAAAGCTAACCCGGATTTGGTTTCTCTATACCTTGCGGATATTTCTCTGATTCCGAAAGGGAATTCGGTGGGGGTTTCAGGAACTCCAGGAGGAATAGGGGAGCAACAACAGGTGCTTCTGAGTCCTGAATCATTGGAGGACGTGATTCAGCAAGAATGATCGTTTGAGGCGCAAATGAGAAAAATTACAAGGGTTAAGGAAGATGAATTAGAGAAGGTTTTTCTTGGGGAGCAAGCGGAGTGGCAGCCCACATACATTAGTAAGCAGTTGGAGGCAAGTTTTAGAGATGATTTGATCAAGTTATTGACAGAGTTTAAGGATGTTTTCGCATGGGAATATGCGGATATGCAGGGATTGGATCCTAAGTTTTATCAGCACACGATCAATCTGAAACCGGATGCGGTGCCAGTGAAGCAGCACTCATACAGGATGAATCCGAATGTGGCAAAGCAAGTTAAGATGGAAATTGATCGCCTGTTGGAACATTAGGAAATTTTGGAGGTCATTTGGAGGGCCATATGAAGAGAGAGAAAAATAGAGCGCGTCCAATGAGCATGAAGGCTACGTTACGTAGAAAAGTACCTGGAAAGACTCAAAAAATAGGAAAATAGCATAAAACTTTCACGAAACTAGGATTGTAGCATAGTAATTTCCTTACTTTTACCGAGCTTTTAGGTGCTTGCGTGTGGTCCCACTTCTGATATTCTCTCATGGTCATTAACGTACTGGAGGGTGACCATTAAGCCCGCACAAGATATTGGAATTTTAAAACACTTTCCCTCCATTAGAATGCTTTCAAAGTGAATCTCCCTCCACTAAAGCTTTTCTCTGAGAGTTATGGCATCCACGTCTTCTCGCCCAAGAGCCTCAAGGTGTTTACTGTCTCTCACACCAACAAACAACAACGGCACTTTGCCTAGAAGGCCAAGTAGTAGCATATCCTCAATTACAATACCAGCTTCAATAAGTGCAGACAACCAATGGGTTGGACAAAGGATAAACAAAGGTTCATGGGTCCTCATGCAACCAAGAAGACCCAAGAGGTCTAGTGGTATCAACGTTTACCGCTCAGCATGGAAGGCCAGGGTGTTGGATTTCAAAGTTGAGATCGGCAAAAGATCTGTAAAGGAAGTTCTTGTTCAGCATGTGTTTACCCATCCAGAGGTGATAGCAAACGGTGGAAATGTATCAAATATACATCAACCACGTTGCAATTGTAAGTACTCTTGACATGTGAACTTACTGATACTCTCATTATAACTTTTCTTATATATTTTGCAATGTTTCTCCCGCTTGTTATGAGTAATGTCTCTACTCTTCACAACTCAATTACATTAGATTTGTCATTTGTACTTATTGATACTCTTAGTTTAACTCTTCTTATATATATTGCAGATGTTTATCCCTCTTCTTATGAGCAATGGGAGCCTGTGGAGTGCATAATAGGCCTCTTCCATGTTGTACATGCCCATATTGGTTCTCTACAGTACTCAGAGAGGAGCAGCAAAAGATTGGCTGATGAGGGAATCTTTTTTTATGACCACTTTTACCAACTCAGCTCAGGCAATAAGAATGGCATGTTGGTGAAACTGCCTCTACCGACCGATTGGAACACTGTGGACTGGCCAGTTCCTGAGGAAACAATGGTGGAGGCAATGCGAAGTAAGCTCTACAAGGATATACAAAGGTCTCTACGTAGCTCTATTCCTACCAAACTGGTTCGAATTGCAAACTTTTGTCCTGTTGCACTCTTCATAGAGCTGTTTCATAGCTACAACATCAGAGTTACAGAAACTATGTTCATGTGCAAGTCATTTCAGCAGTCATCCTGTGACAAACTTCTTGACAAAGGATGGTATGCAAAGGAAGAGATTGGTTTACGGTGCGAGGTCGCGCTTGATACTCTAGTTGTCAAGTACATGATTGCAAGCCAATCACTATTACTCTCATTTTGGTATATGCGATCACAAATGCTAAACGGTAAGTACATTCCTATGGACCAAGTTTCTGCAGGTTTGGAAGATAATCCTACTGTGGATGTGGAAGTGATTGATAAAGAGAATGGCCTACTATTGGTGGTTACAATAAGGGAGCTATGCAGTCTTCAGCATTTGCGAAATGACATCATTGAAGAGTCAATGGACAAGGAACTATCAGATTTTTCCTTTTTCTTAGCTGGCCGTAAGGTGATGCGGCGAAGAGAAAAAGATATTTTGTGCAAAGAGTTGGATGGTCGGGTTGAAGTAGTGTCAATGTAACAGATATTCTTGTAAACCCAAGTGTATACAAATGACTTTCAAGACATGAAGTTTATTGATCTCATTTTTCAATTGTGCCCTGTGAAAAAGTGTGCTTGAAATACATTTCTTTACCACGTCAAATCTCTCTCTGTCTCTCTCTCTCTCTCTCTCTATCTCTCTATCTCTCTCTGTCTATATATTATATATATATATATATATATGTTAGACAAGACAAAGACAGATAGAAGAATCATCTTAATTCATTAGAAAGTACAAACTCGTCCGTAAACAATGGACTGAGATACAATTTCTGTAAGTATGGAATCAGAATGTCTTCAAGGTAAAAATCGAAGGAATGCCCCTCGAAAGAAGGTGGTGAGATAGTTGTTCCCGGCGGATTTAGTTCTCCCTTTTCGGGAGTATCATCAATTAGTAGTGTATTAGTTGCATCAAAGGGTACACCGATTTGGCTAAACGGTTTGTACAAAAGAGGTAATCCTGGTTTTTTAGGGTGGTAGTGGCCCTCAACGGTAACGCATTTTCTTTGATCATACAAAAAGGCAAAATCTGACGTGTGAGCTTGGCATACACTGCAAACTATTGCAACTAGTGGCGATAAGTTTTGCCTTTGCATTGAAGACCATATGCCAACTCTGAAGCGCGGAAGAAGAAACTCAATAAACTCCTTGGTTCCTGGACGAACCACGACTCGACAAGTTCCCATCCGAAACGTTTGCAAATCCTCAAAGGGTCCTCTGTCACCGAGAGGCACCCGCATCAGCAGCAATCCATTGACGTCCAAGATAATCAACCTCTGTAAAAGTTGACAAGTACATATAAGTAGTTAGAAGCTAAACATATTTTGCCATACTTGAATAGACATTACCGGAACAACCGTATCTACAGGTAGCAAGGGTCCATACTGGGTCTCTGTAGTGTTCATGTCGTTGTTGCTCTCCTCCGCTTTATCTTCATAGTCATCATTCAAATCTTCATCAGGGGTCTCCCCCATGGCCCTTTCTGCCTGATTCAAGGTTGATCGGCTTGCCTCATACATCCTTCCCTGATCCATATCATTTTGCTCATCCCTAGGCCTGCTTTCCTCATCCATATCCTTTTGCTCATCTATAGGCCTACTTTCCTCATCTTCGGTTTCAGCCATAGGCTCTTTTGGCTGTTCCACTGGCTGACTTGGCTCTTTCATTGTCTCCTCCGGTTGAACCTTAGCAGCTTCCATATGCTCATTTGTCCTTTCCTCGTCCTCGACTCTTTGATCTTCTGCTGATATGACACCCTCGGCCCGATGCGATTCCACTGTATCGGATGTAGGGGTTTGTCGTGGTGGCACGTCATGTTTTGTAAGATCAATAGTGCGCTCATCCAAGCCGCTATCTTCAAGCTCTCTAGGGCTAGACATAGTAAGCAGGTGTTGTATTAAACTTACCCGGTATCTTTGCAAATAATCATATGTGTAGTTTTTTAAAGCACTCTGCAAAATTGAAAGACCACATGATGAGAATTCTTTTATAGACTAAACCAAAACTAACTGAATGCATTGCAAAATGGGTACCTTAGTCATGAAAGGTTTTAATGCAAAGTAGCTTTGCAGGACATATTCTGCATGGAGAAGACATCTCCAGCCGCAAGAATTCCCATCGGTTTGATTTGGGACAGGTACTTCTTTGATTGGGGCCTTGTATAGTTCATACCTTCCACATAGCTTGCCATAGGCAAGCAACAACCTCTTTATACAACTGCACAAGGCAATGTTAAGATGTTAGCATGAGGCTTCAAATTTACATGGATATCTATAATAAACACTTTCTGACACAAAACACTTACAGCCTAATTTCAGGGTGGGTTCCTTTTATTGAATTGAACACCCACACTGCTGGTTGGTCAACATCAAGGAATATGAGACTCCAATGATGGTTGTTCTCATATGGGAAGATGATCACAGTAACTTCCAGCATAGCACAGTGGCGAAACCAGCTCTCAAAGGTCCCAGATGGACTATTCTTTTGTCTAATAATTACAGACATTTGTGGATCAAGGAGAAACACCTCTGTGTGAGTGTGCAATGGGAGTTGACTTTTGATCAGGCTGCAGAGACTCTACCTGAGTTAGCAAACCTATTATCTGAGTTTTCAAAGCTAGCAAGATAGTAACACTTACTTAAGACAAGCATAGATAATTGTGTCTGAAATCTGAGCATCTGGATTCTGCAATAAATCAATGTCCACCTTTTCCAGAGCTAGGTTTCTGGTTCCATCTACAAATGGTATCTCTGCAAGCAAACCATTCTTCATTGAAAGTAGAGTTTCTTGATTCATTGCCTCTATAGACAGGGTCACATTGCACTCTGTTTGTTTCTGGGACTCCACTGCTACTTTGGCTTTCTCCTGAAGCTCTGCTTCCCTCATTTCCTCTGTTTGGCGAGCAATAGTCTCTGCCTTTGCCCTTGTATTCACATCATGTGTGACATCTACAACTGTGAGCTGAGGCACTAGCTCCGGGGGGTATAACAAAATTTCTCTCATTTTCTTATCCTTGCAGACATTGGGGACCAGCAGTTTGTCATACCTCCACCTTATTCTTTTCAATGTCTCACTATCTTTGTCCATTATAGTAACCCTGTGGGCATGGGCTGCAACAATGGTCATGTCACTGAAGTACTCCAGTAGGAAGTCCTCAGCTGCTTCCTGTAGAGCCATTAATGCCACCACCTTCCACCTTTTGGTGCCCCAGGTAGCTTCATCACATATGGACCTCACCATCCTCTGGAAGGGCAGCTTTGGTATGCATAAATCTACACATTTCTGTGCCTTTCTGATTTCTCTGAAAAGTCCCATGCAGGTTTGGAGCTTCTTCATCCTTGGCCCTTTCAGAATTTTATTTGGTTTTCCAAGTCTTTTCTTTGGGGTTGCTGATCTACCACTTGCTTTCGATGCTAATCCTGGACCCTTGCCTGCCTTCCTTGCAGTGGCTTTTGTTCTAGCCATCTTACTGTACACCAAAAGAAGAGTCTCAATCCCCTTCTCTCTTTCTATGAATCTCTCTCTCTCTCTCTCTCTCTCTCTCTCTCTCTCTCTCTCTCTCTCTCTCTCTCTCTCTCTCTCTCTCTCTCTCTCTCTCTCTCTCTCTCTCTCTCTCTCTCTCTCTCACTCTCTCTCCTTTCTATAGCTTAGCATATATAACTAGAGAGAGAGAGAGAGAGAATCCACATTACTAAAGGCGCGCACAGACCACTTTTTAACCTCAACAAGCACGTCCGCGCGTCGTTAGTATAGGTTAAAATAACACACCCATACTCTCTCTCTCTCTCTCTCTCTACTCAATGGACAGTACTAACGGCGCGCATAGACACATGCACTACGGGTATGACTCTCTACGCGCGCCTTTGGTATAGAGAGAGAGGGAGAGAGAGAGAGAGAGAGAATGTGTGTGTGTGTGTGTGTCTCTGTGTGTGTGGGTGTGTATGTGTGTGTGTGTGTTTGTATTTTAAAGATGTGTGTCTGTGTGTTTGTGTGTGAGTGACAGAAACAGAGATAGAGAGATTTAGGCAAAGCCAGAGGGAGAAGCAGACCTTCGTTATGTCGCTGCGTGGCGTTGCTGTCGGAGACGCAGGCGATGCTCTTGCACACTCTCTCTCTCACTCTCTCACTCACTCACTCTCTTTCACGAGGTGTATTTTTTCTCTCTCTTGACCGCTTTATATGGCGTACAAAAAGTATACGGTCTCAATAATGACCACACATGCGACCGCATGCAAATATATTTTAATTTATTGTGACACGTGGGGCGCCGCCGTGTGTATCCGTTATAAGTGTGATTTTGAGAGAGAGAAAGAGAGAGAACAATAGAGAGAGAGAGAGAGAGAGTCTTAGAGAGACAGAGAGAGAGAGTGAGCAGATTGTCACAAAGAGAGAGAGAGAGAGAGAGTCTCAGAGAGAGAGAAAGCGTGATCAGCTTGTTACAGAGATAGGGAGAGGGAGAGACACAGATTGAGAGAGAGATAGAAAGAGGGAGTCCTTACTCTCAGAGAGAGAGGGAGAGAGAGAGAGAGAGAGAGAGAGGGAGGGAGAAAGACAGACTCCGCTTGACACAGAGAAAACCAATGGAGGAGACACCTCCCTTTGAGTTCCTGCAAACCCCACCAAAAAAAGGTGATCTCTCACTCTTTCTCTCTGTATTTCTAGCAGTTGGTACAAATTGTGTGTGTGTGTGTGTGTGTGTGTGTGTGTTGTTCAACACACACACACCTCAATACCCATAGTTCCATAGACAGAGACACAGACACATCCTCTCTCTCTCTCTCTCTCTCTCTCTCTCTCTCTCTCTCTCTCTCTCTCTCTTTGCATTTGTCTATTGGACTAAAGGCGCGCGAGGAAGGGAAAGTTCCTTTTGCAACTCTCTCCGCGCGCCGTTAGTATTGTTATTGCTCTCGTAGTTGTACTTAAGGCGCGCGGAGAGGTTTGCAAAAGGCACTTTTCCTTCCTCGCGCGCCTTTAGTCCTATAGACAAATGCAAAGAGAGAGAGAGAGAGAGAGAGAGAGAGAGAGAGAGAGAGAGAGAGAGAGAGAGAGAGAGAGAGAGAGAGAGACTAGGTGTGTTTCTGTTTGTGCTTTGGTGAGAGACAGATATATATATATATATATATATATATATATATATTTATATTTATATATTTATATTTATATTTATTTATTTCTTTATTTCTTTATTTATATTTATAGATATATTTATATCTATAAGGGGAGAGAGAGAGATCATGATGGTTTGGTTTTGGCAGAATTGTCATGTTTCCTCATGGTTTTGACTTGTTATGTTTCTTGATGATTAGGATTAAGGTCCAGTAGGCAGAAGAGGCTGAAACCAGATCCAGGGCTTGTGCCAGGATTTCAAACCTTGCAGGCTCAGTTGCTTAATGTATCTGCCAAAAGAACTGTTGACTTTTGTCAGGACATATCTGAGGAAAAGTCGCTTGGTGAAGATCAATCAGAGAGGTCACCAGGGCAAGAAGATCCCTCACCCTACAAGGGTGTGGTGCCCTGTCAAGTACTTCTCAAGAAAAATACCAGAAAGAGAAATATAGACTTCTCAGATGATGCAGATGTGCTAGAAAGTACAAAATGTAAAGAAAAGGAGGATGTGTCTTCTCTGGAAGACCCAGCTGCAACTGATGAGAGGCTGTTTGATTTTGCAGCATCTTGTGGTGCTGGGGACAAGTATGATCTAATTCATTCTATGTTTAATCCAAAGTTTGACATTGAAGACCTGTTAGCTCAGCACAGTAATTTCTTGCAGTCCTACAGAGATAAGTTTGAGGTGATGGTGCAGGTAGGAAGGGTTGTTCTGCCTACTATGACTCTTGTGCATTTAAATGACTGTGGTGGAAAGGGACAGGGAGTGAAGAAGTATAGGGAATTACCACCCTCTTGCCGACATTCAGTCTGCCCTTTGCACCAAAAAGAATGCAAACTCATTCAGGAAGCCTTTGGCTTTATGATTTACCTCAACAGCCTGTTTGGATTCCTCATGCAGAATCCTGATGAGGTGTTAGAGGACCAGGATGCAGCACCAGAAGAGGAATGCGAGGAGACAACTCATATGCAAGAAGTCGAGGAGGTTGAAGACACAGTCGACCTTGAGGTTGAGGCAATTGAAGTACAAAGAAGTAAGATGCTCTCTGTGAAAACCACAGAAATCAAACTTCCATTGGATGTCAGTAACTTCACTGAGAAGCATGCTCAGATGATGTTGCCAGCTGTGCCTGACTTCAGGATTGGAGACAGGACCTATATCTTCTTACATGATGTGCAAAGTGTGTTTTATTTAAGGGAGGATATCTCCCTAGCTATTATTTCCAGAGTCCAAGAGGAGAGGAGTGGATTTGTTTCAGAGGATAGTAGTGATGATGAGGCAATGGAAACATCCAGCAATCCAATGGAATGCCTTCGAAGATGCTTTGAGAAAGCTGAAAAATACAAGGAGACACTACCTGATGAAGCCACCTTCCAAGCAATAAGACAAAGCCTAAGACCATCGAAAAGTAACAAAGAAGTGGAGGATTGGTTTAACCATTCAGGTCAGGGGTCAACTACATCTGTAGACCTGTGGCAAGAAAACCTCTTTCTGCAGGATGAGAGCTTCATGGTAACTCTCTCTCTCTCTCTCTCTCTCTCTCTCTCTCTCTCTCTCTCTCTCTCTCTCTCTCTCTCTCTCTCTCTCTCTCTCTCTGTTTGTGTCATTTCTGACATTGTATGTGCAGTCTTGGATTGCTGACAAGGATGACTTCCTTCGGCGCCGGACAAGAGAGTATCGAGGAAGGGATGCGGCCCTAGCACAGTACCTTTCAAAGCTCTGCGAGTCGCCGATAGTAGTTTTTCACAATTCCATGTCACAAGAGGGTTCAATAGCAACTTACACATTCAAGACACTATCACGCTTCTTGGGTGGACCGGTGCTGCCCAAAAGTGCAGATAAAGTCATTCTTGTGGACAAAGTGTTTGCTAGAGATTGTTTTGGTTACTGCCCAGGCTATGCAGGTGGTCGGGCAGCGTATTACTACACCTACACAGCAATGGCACTAGCTCTTGGTAGACAAAACCCAGATGAACTTTTAGAGTATGGCAAACATCTCATGATTCGTTACAAGGGTGACGTGCCAAAAAACAAAATTGAACCTGCAAAATCTTGATACACTTCAAGTACCAATTGTATAAGATCATGTATTACATAAATTTTGTACAATGTCATCCACTCAGAGTATCTTTCTCCACTTGTGATTCACATACACCATTGTCTCTCTCCACCTTCGTTGACTTTCACGAGCTCCGGAGTTGTTGTATGCCATTGATCTTTTAGCTTTTTGTTGTTGTAAATGTCTGATGGCTTGTGCTGTTGCTGAATTTGCCAAGACTTCTTTTGCCTGCATTCGATGAATGATTCTACGATAGAACCATTCAAATAGTTCTCTCAAACTGTTAGCCTTGATTCGAGAGCCACCATGTCGTGTGTGCCTGAAATAAGCATTTCTCGCCATGTAATGAGACTTTTCCATCCCTTGGGTATTCCATATTGCCGGGTTCCCATACTTCTGTATAAAATATGGCAAATGATTGAAGATGATGTGCTGGATATGAAAACAGATTAGTTAGAATGTTTTACACTCACATATTTGCACATAAGAGAGAAAGAAATACATGATAATACCATGTAGTGAGTAATCTGGGTGTCTGTCCATGCTGTCTTGAATGATTTTTTCAGAAGGTTGAGATTTTCCTTGAACTTGTTCATATCACCTTGTGACCAGTCATCTTTGTCGCACATCAAAAATAGGATGTCTATTGATCGCCAAACCTCATCCTTCGCGTTACGAGTAGTTGGTTCGTGGTCTTTGACTGCAATATGTAGCTTTTTCTAGCTCTGATACTCTACCTTGCTAACATAAGATGTGTTATATATTTTTCCATGTTTTGTTAGCTTTGGATCTCTTGTACCTTGGGGCTTAGATAAAAACCTCCGTGCCTTCACCCCACCGATGGATGGTTTGCATGGGACATCCTTCTCAGCAGTTGATCTCTTTTCATCCCGCTGGATTTTCACATTGCCACCATGAAGCCCCATATCCGACAGTACCATTTCTAAGAACTGCAAGGCTACTTGTCGTTCTGCAGAGTTCTTAATCTTCCAAGCAAACCCGATGTATAAGTAGACCAATTTCTCTACAATTCTACAAAGGGCATGCATTGTACAAATGTGGACATTCACAAGTGGTATTTTCAAAACTGGTCGAAAAGCAGGATCCTCAATGTGACGTGTTGGAGCTTTTCTCCACCACTTTGGGTCCATGACCTTTGCAGGCTCCATGCAGAACAAACACGGTGACTTTGCCATTGCACCCATTCCACAATTATACATGCACTTTAATGTTTTAAGGTCACCTGCAAGATGCCACTGAACTTGAAAGTCTCCCCTTCCATCTAGACGTAGTACCTCTCCCTGGTTAGTCTGTCGATCAATCAGCTCCGGAATATTAGTTCGATGGAACACCCAATATAGAATCTCATGATCTTCTTTCTTTACCTGCAACACAAAATAAATGAGACTTAAGTAGATCTGAACATTTGAGCTTACTTGAGAATATCGCTTACCTCAAACGCACCAAGCCACCATATGTTAGATTCTGATTGAACACTAAAATATAAAGGATCATCACTGGGACACTTTGAGAGGGCTCTATTCATTAAAGTAATAGTAACACGCTCTAGCTTTTTCTCTTTAACAAGCTCACACTCATCCAGTTTTAACACAAAATGTAATAGTCCACGTGACTCTTCAAATGTGATGTTGTAAAACTCCACCATTCTCTTCTGTAGTATCCGCAGGTCCATAAAAATATTGTTGAACTCATCATATGCCATGTTCGCTCCATGGCCACTGTAAGTTGCTTTAATATGAAAGGGCTGTCCAAGATAGTCTCCCTGTGCCTCGTTAAGCTGAAGCCTCTCTTTCCAAACACTTGAGGCTGATGGTAGAAGTTTGATTTTATACCCTTCCTAACAAAGATGGATGAGATAGACTTTTGGATAGCCGAATATCCTCTTTTGCTTACACCAAGTGAATCAAGTGTGCCTTGTATCTCTTTTGCAGGCACTGAGTTCTCTGAAATAAAGCGGTCCACTACATTTCTTTGTAGAACCTTAAACTTCTTGTCATGTACTATATCTGCTGCCAGGCTTCTACTTATAAGTGGCTTCAATCTCTTTCCTATATTGGCTTTGGGGTCAATGTTTTCCTTGTCAGGATAGATTGAGTCTCTACATGAAGACAATGCATAAGTAAATAACAGAAAATTTGCTTCACTAACACTATTTAGGCACATGAAAACAATGCATAACAAGAAAAAACAAAGAGATTACTTAACTAAGACAATGTAGCCAACCAAGAAGCATCACCTTAATGCTCGGATTCTTTTCTTGAGACCTCCTGATGCAACCTGCAATGTTTCAAGATTGCGCAATTTCTTCTTTCGGATACGACCACCCAAGATGGTGTCCTTCATTTGACAACTTCGCACCTTTCCTTTCAGTTCTTGTACCTCTGTTTTATGTTGCAAAATGGTAACCTGATCTGTAGAATGTAAATGTGAAAGGCGAACAATCTCACATTGTTGAGCTTGGAGAATGCTCTTGTAAGTTCCAGCTTCTCTTGTAAGTGATTTACAATAACCCAGAAGGCCGTTTTCTCCATCACCAGCAAAGGTCAATAAGCTTGTAGGATTGACAAACGGTGGAGACGCATTAGTTATTGGATTCTTAGGGTAGAGAGAGCCTCTCGTCCAGATATCTATGTGTTTAGCTCCTTGAGCTCTGAGCGTGTCTATGGAGGTGGGAGGTATATGTGTGTTTGTTTTACTGCGCTTAATCAATGGTTGGTACTCATTGTCCAAATCAATGTGAAGGTGATATTTGGCTCGTTTGTGGGTAACATTTGTGCCATTTGAGGAGTGCGCCATTAGCCAAATGTGCAGGTTTAATGGAAAGTGAATAGCGGCTGCGGATTCGTCCCTCCATGTTAGCCTCATTCCCTCCGTATTGACGTTGTTCATTCAATGCAACTAAAAAGAGGATTATCCCTCAATCACTACGAATGAATGTTCAGAGGGGTAAGGAATCTACTTAAAGTACACTTTTTGAAGTTTTACTATGAAAGACCCAGCTCTTTTATTTGTCATTTTTTCTAGAGAGAGAGTGCAAAAAATACATTTTCTTAGAAGGCCCTCCAAATGACCTCCGAAATTTCCTAATGGTGGGTTTTATTACCCCTATTGATAATCCGGAGTGGATTTCTCCAATTGTGGTCGTACCAAAGAAAAATAAGCAAATCCGAATTTGTGTGGATTACCGGAAATTGAATGCAGCTACTGTTCCAGATCCTTTTCCTCTTCCGTTTTGGATTCCATTTTGGATGATGTAGCAGGACATGAGATGTATACTTTTTTGGATGGATTTAGTGGATATAATCAAATCCGAATGGCATTGCGGGATCAGCCAAAAACAGCTTTTATTACCGCATGGGGAGTATTTGCTTGTACAGTAATGTGGTTTGGATTGCGGAATGCACCTTCCACTTTTCAAAGGGATATGTTTCAAATCTTTGGGCCTTATTTGACGGATTTTATGAGGAAGTTTCTGGATGGTCTCAGTGTTTTTGGAGCACAACTGGAGCATTTGAAACAATTACGGTTATGCTTTATGAAATGCAGAGAGGTGAAATTCAGTTTGAATCCTTTAAAGTGTGCATTTGCTATCCGCAGTGGCAGGTTACTGGGGCATATCATTTCTGAAGATGGTATTTCTGTGGATCCGGAAAAAATTGCCGCAATTATGGAAGCGCCTGCACCGCGGAACCAGAAACAATGTCAGATTTTCCTGGGTCAAGCCCGATGGCATGGGAGGCATTTGCGGTTTGTTGGGCATTTGGCAATCCCGATTACTCAGGCAGCTCATGCTATAGATTTTGAATGGACACAGGAATGTGATTTGGCTTTTCGAAGATTAAAACTGCAGCTATCCAAAGCTCCGATTATGCTGGCACCAAATTGGGGCGAGGATTTTCATGTGTTCGTGGATGCTTCGGATCGAGCTATTGGCAGTGTGCTGATGCAGGAACAAAGTCAAGGATGGTTTCGACCTGTCTATTATGCCAGTAGACGATTATCATCCACAGAAAGAAATTATTCCGTAACTGAAAGGGAATGTTTAGGGATGATTTATTCAGTGAAGAAATTTCGGCACTATCTGTTGGGCCGACGTTTTTTCTTCCATGTGGACCATTCGGCTCTTTTATACCTGGTAAGGCAACAGAATTTGACGGGAAGATTGGCCAGATGGGTGATTTTGTTGCAGGAATTTGACTTTGAGGTTATACATCGGCCAGGGGCCCAGCATGCGGTAGCTAACTACCTATCTAGGTTAGATTCCGGAGAGCCACCGACGGGTGTAGCTGATGAATTTTCGGATGCGTCTCTGTTTCTAATAGGAGTAGCTGCAGAGGATAGAATAGTCCCGCAACAGGCGAGGGTTATTCCTAGCATTCCATGGACATGGTATGAGGAGATGTTTCATTTTCTCGACAACGGTGAAATGCCTTCTTTCTTGTCCAGCCATCAGAGGAAACGTATGGCTATCAGAAGCCAAAATTTTGAGATTATTATGGGGAAGCTCTATTATCGTACAGTGGAAGAGGTGTTACTCCGATGTGTGCTACCACAGGAGCAGGAAGCAGTATTAGAGGAAGTCCATACTGGTATTGCGGGAGGTCACTTTGCAACATTAATCACAGCTCGAAAGGTTCTCCAATCTGGATTATGGTGGCCCACATTGTTTCAGGATGCGAGAAATTATGTGCAACAGTGTGATGTGTATCAGCGGTTGGGGCAACCTGCCGAACGGTCCAGAATGCCTTTTCAGCCAGTTCTGCCTTTGGAGCCTTTTCAAAAGTGGGGTTTGGATTTTGTTGGTCCTTTTAAACCAGTGGCAGCTCACACAGGAAATAAGTATATCTTGACAGCCACGGATTATGCTACCAAATGGGTGGAGGCATGGCCTTTGAAAGACAACACTGTAGTTTCTGTGGCGGGATGCTTATATAAGGATATCTTTTCTAGATATGGCTGCCCTATTGAGTTGGTTAGTGACAGGGAAGTCATTTTTTGAATAAGGTGATGGAGAGAATGCTACGATTCTATTTTGTATTACACAGGAAATCTTCTCCATATTATCCTGAGGCGAATGGGCAAGCAGAATCAAATAATAAGCAATTGATTCGGATTTTAACAAAGTTGGTGAATATGCATCGGACGAACTGGGATGTGAAACTTCCTTCCGCCTTATGGGCCTATCGGACAGCTTATAAAGTGGCAACAGGATTGACTCCTTTTAAGTTGGCATTCGGCATGGAGGCAATCACTCCGGTGGAGCATGTGATTCCGAGTATGCGGATGTTGATTGTGGATCAGCTTCTTCCGGAGGATTCTGTGATTTATCGATTGGATGTTTTGCAGGAATTGGATGAAGAGCGGCTGAATAGTTTTGCGGTGCTGCAGGATCTGCAGTCTAGGCGGAAAAAATGGCTGGATCTTCCGAAAGCACGGAAATTTGTTCGGGGACAGCTAGTCCTTGTCTTCAATTCCCGTCTCAGGAAGATGCCGGGGAAGCTTAAATTACGGTGGTCAGGACCATTCTGGATTTTTCAAGCGTGCGGACCTATCTCTTTTTATTTGGCGGATTTGAGGGGGGAGGTTATTTCTGTGCCGATCAATGGTTTTGGAATGCACCATTATGTTTCACCTACCACGATTCAGTGCCCCTTTGCTGTGGTACAAGAGCTGGAAGCCGCCCTAATCATGATTGGGGATTCTTTTTCATGCAATCTTGGAAAGTGGGGAAGGATCTATGATGGTTGTGACACCGTGGATCGCCCTATTTTGGGAACTCATTGTGGAAAGGTTACTACTGCATGCATACGATTTTTATTGTGGTTCTCTTGTTTCGTGTGTCGTGCGCTCTTATTGCTCTACTCTCTGCTCCTTCATCTCATCGCCACCATGACAACTTCCCTTCTACAATGTGTCCCTTTCACTCCCGTGCAGCAGCTCGCGCTTCGACGAGTGGACGCATGGCTGCAAGACTTGCGGCTACGTGTGTTCGCCAACTTGGATTGGCAAGGGATCCCAGTTCACCCGCAGGCAGCAAGTTTGATTGAGCAACTCGCTGCTGGCGATATGGTGGTGCTGAATAATCAGCAGATTCAGTTGATAGCAGAAAGGATTTCAAGGTGTTGCTATTTTCCCAACGATGGCGTGGTGTGCACCTCTCATGTGATCCCTGCTGCAGATGTAGAACAAGAATTTGGTTTGAAGGTCAAAGGGGAGTATAAACTGTCAGGGTTGTTAGATGTAGCAACCAGGGATGCATATAGGTGGTTTCTCGAGGCCATTTGGCTGCAGGCCAAAACTTATACCATTTTGACCCGAGCAAGAAATGTGTTGCATTCGGCCAACTTTGGGCCAGTAGCTTGGGCAGCGGTGGTCAGAGAACGACTGTTGGCGGAGTGCCAACGAGTGATGGCACAGTTGGGGAGGAATACCCCAACCAATACAAAGGTGGGCCAACTGCTCACATTGATTTTTCCGTTGAGAGAAGTTTTTCCTCTCGCCGTGTATCCTCTCTGCTACTTTGCAGATGATCGCTTGATGGTCCAAGGCACTAATGCTCCGCTGTCGCAAATACAAAGCTTGGCAGTGCCGGCTGAGAGGGAAACACAGCAACAGTAGGTGGGCGTTGGGGATTTGCCTGGTCCATCGACAACAGTGGTATCCTCTGGAGCCCAAGAGATGGCCACTGCAGGTGCAGGATCAGCAAGCCGCAAGCGCGGCAGGGATGAACAACAATTTATGACAGCACCTCCGACAACTGCATCTCTTGTTTCGAAAGATTCTGCGGTGGCTCGCTGGCGTCGCAGAATGTAGGAGAGAGTGAGCAATGCTACTCGTTTGCAGACGAGCTCTTCTCCGGTTGCGGATGTCCCCGCTCAACCAAAAACTTCGGTTACTACTAATGCGGCTGCCTCGATGGGAGGTACTCTCCCCGCAGCGCTACCCTAGGAGGCTACGGCAGCAGCGACCCCTACTGACCAATTACAGGCATGCGGCACATTTTTGAGCAGACTTGCAGAGTCTATTCGTGCGGCCTGGCCAGCCCCAGCCACAGAGGGACGAGTCAATGAGTTGGAAGGGTAGGTAGCGGCTTCGAAGACTCGCATTGCCGAGTTAACCACTCAGAATGAAGAGCTGACTGCCACAACTCACCAGCAAGGGGCAGAAGTACAAATGTTAAGAGAGGCTAATGCTGAGTTTGTGGCCTCTATCCAACAGGAACTTCTTCAGTTGAGAACACAACATAGCCTAGCCTCTTACTTAACCTCACACCTTGGCGATGTAATGATCAACATGACTGATTTGGACGCATTGGCAGTGGAGATGCAAGAAGATCTCCGAATGTTTTTAGATAATCAATTACAAAGCTGGAGCACACGCTTGGCTGTTGAGGTGAGAGCACAGCCACCTACTTAGCAGGTTGTGGTGCACCAACCCAAGTCATCCAACACTGACAGAGAAAATGATTCATCGATTTCGTAAGGAGCGGCGCAGGGTCTGTTTTTGGGTGGAGACCTTAGCTCATTCTTTTTCTCTCAGTCTACCACCTTGCCCTCCATTTTGGTCTTCTCTTAATAGATACCTTTCTTGCTATTATCCGTTACATACACCTCTTGCTCCTCTACCACAGCCGCCTCAATCTATCTCTTTGCCAACGCAGTTCATTCCTCGGGCTGCCTGGCCGGAACAAATTGAGATAGATCCACATCTTCTGGATGAGGTCTATCGGGCACATACTACAGATTTTAGAGGCTTTGGCTATATTGATATTTCCTCTTCACTAGAGCAGGGTGCAGAGCAACCACCGGAACCTTCCAACCGGAGGCTCTAAGTGTGGGTTCGCGCAATCCACCGTGCATGCCAGATGTTACGGCATTAGCCGCACATGTGGTCCTGCAGTCCTGCGGAGGTCTGGACACTGTGGATCAGGAGTCATGTTGTGTGCAGCGGCCGTAGCGGTAGTTCTTCACGGGATATCATGGGACAGGAGTGTGTGCACCGTTCCCGATCTGCGCTGGAGCAGCGGTTGTATATGGAGGGGCATACCTGTCTTTTGATGTAACTTAACCAATCTCTAGGATATTCATGGCATCTACTGTTTTAACTCTGAGTCTGGAATATACATGAATGAAGCAAGAGGTGTTTTGTGCCTGTGTACTGTGTACTTCCTTCTCTTGTCATTCTATATGTTGATGTTCATATAATGTAGTTGCGGGTAATCATTCCCATAATGCCTATTGCTCCAGTGCGGGCAATAGCCATTACAGCCATTATTGTAAAGCTAACGACCACTTGATCAAGCAATGTTTGAAATTGAAGGCAAAAGAGGCTAAGAAGAAAGAGAACGATTCCACTACAAGTGCAACAATTGTTGAATCTTTTGTGAAAGGAGATTGTGATGCTGATGTAGATGCAGAGTGGGTATTTAGTGCAGAGTACACGCATGATCCTTCTGTCCATGATGCATGTATATCAATTGATGTAGATGTTCATATGTAGTACTTTGGCATTGGTGCTAGAAAGAAAATTACCTCTCATTGTGACTTGTTTACCTCTCTTGAGGATGTCCCTCACTGGAATAGAGTCACTTATGCAAACAAGCCTGTTATCCGATCAATGGAGTTGGAAAGATTATGTTGAACTCCTGCAAATGATAGTTCTTTCACACTTATTGATGCATTGTATGTACCTGGGATAAAAAAGAACCTTTTATCTGTATTTTAACTTGCTATACTTGGTCTTGTTGTGAAATTTGTGGATGATAGATATACAGTCCATGATCTCAATTTTGGTGATGAAATGTTGCATCTGAAATTTTATGCTATGGGTTGTATAAGCTCACTTTGTATGACAAGTGTGGGCATAATTTTTCAAATGCAAAGACCATAATAGGTATTATGATAAAATCCCTCATTATGGGAATCTCCAAATTGACTAAATTCATGTAATTTGGGAGTTTTCCATTTAAAGTGGGAAAAATGTTGATATACTTAGTGATGGGGTAGAATGAAATCTTAAAGAATTGTGGTGTTGATAAACACCAAAATTTGAGTACGCACAAAGCATGGATTTGAATAAATACTAGTAATGAAAAAAAAAGAAAGAAAGATCACTACAATCAAAGGTCTTGTTTACAACCATTATAGTAACAATAGAAGTTCCATATAATCTACTCCAAAGTGGATGCCATGTCCAAACTTTGATCCAAGTGTGGTTGATGATGTGCACGAGCAAGGCCAGTTTTAGCTTTTAGAGAATATCTTGTCATAAAATCTAATATCTAATATCTAACCAACCCAAATGATTTTCTCATATTAAACTGATCACTTAATGTGGGAGAATAAACGGGAACAAGGGTTAAGATATAGACATGTGCTTATAGATCTTTCTCAACACAGGGCCAATGGTAAAGGGGCCCAAATGAGATTTGGTCTATCAAAGAGCAAGGCTAACCAATGGAGCATAAGACCTTAGGGTTAGCTTCATTGAAGACCTCCAATAATGTGTGTAAAAGTCCTTTGGCCTTAGGTAAGTTAAGGCTGAGCTTGAGGCGGTAACCCGACCCAGCTCGAGGTGCTTGTCATGCTTGATGACTGAGGTGCTTGAGGTGCTTGAGATGCTTGAGGTGCTAGGGTTGCACTTGAGGTGAGAACCCGGCCCAAGCTTAAAGTGCTTAAAGGCCAAGCTTGTGGTGGGAACTGGGCCTATGCATGAGGGGCTTGAGGTGTCAAAAGGTCAAGATTCAATCCCTACAAGGAAGGGGCGAGCCCTACAAGAGGGGGGATGAGAGAGAACAACCACACACTCACACAAGGCATGCATGGTACAAAGAAAGCAAAAGGGACACTTGTCAAGTTCCTCCTCATGTTGCCCTCATCGTGTGCCTGAAGCCTATTGGTTGGCCACCCAAGGAGTCCAATGATAATTTAGGAGATTTAATTAATTGATTTTTCATTTATCAAGTCCTCTCTCTCAAAAAGGAAAGGGGGCACTTGTCCCAAGGCTACCCTTGCCGCTTGTAATGCCTCCTGCTTGTGATTGGCTAAGCCTCGAGGGGTCCAATGAGCTTCAAGCAACATGAGCTACAAGGGAGGGTTGACCCAAGCAAGCTAGGTGGTTGCTTAGGGGGTATACTCACCCACACACACTCACAAACACTCTCATTGTGTACTATGCAAAGTGCAAGAGCTCCCTCTCCTTCTC
This sequence comes from Adiantum capillus-veneris, assembly GCF_014529385.1. Classification (NCBI taxonomy): domain Eukaryota; kingdom Viridiplantae; phylum Streptophyta; class Polypodiopsida; order Polypodiales; family Pteridaceae; genus Adiantum; species Adiantum capillus-veneris. Next base: position 11,042,441 of record NC_140943.1, on the reverse strand, counting down.
CAAGCAAGTAGAGGTTGAGAGCCTACACCAACTCTTGGCTATGGAGTGCAAATCCAACGAAGAGCCATGCTTCAATGCTTAAGCTTGCCATCTCCTTCTTCTTCACTACTATGCTATTATGTATGCTAGCAAGAAGAGTTATGATAAGTGAGGAACTAATTCTTTCTCTTATGGAATGTTTCTTCTTTCTCTTCCCTACCCTCATTCCCTGCTAGCTCTCTCCACCTTCGAAGGTGTTTGAGGTCTTGGGATTGAGGCTTGGGATAGTTAAATATTTCTTCAAGTTTATGTTATGCTTGTGATTCATGAAGCTTTCTATCTTCATTGCATCACCTAGGTCACAAGGAACACAAAAATTGTATTGTAACAAGTCTCTCTTTATGGGAGAAATCATAATACAAATGCCTATTGGAGGGGGGACAGGCTCCACATAAATCCGGTCCTCAACTGTTGTCATGTTCTCTAAATTCTCTCTCTTGCAAAGGTATTGTTCATGCCAAGTTAACTAATTACTATCTTCAATTATGTTCACCCGCTATGCTCACAAAGTCAATTCTCAAAAGTACTCTCATTAATTTCCGCTACTCTCAAGTTAAATAGGCCAACTTCATTACATTGGTATCAGAGCATTTGGTTTCTCTTTTCTTGCTTAAGAAGAGAGGTCCTTAAGTAGCCTATAAATGGTTGATGTTGTTAATTATATGAGGGTAAGTGGATTTGAGATCTATTATCGGTTTTGTTGAGCCCACTATGTGGGATATGGTGCACACCTCGAGAGCTTTGGACTTAATAATGGAGTCTTTTTAGACTTGCCTACGGCTTTACCATTATTGAGTCATAAGAAGTCCGAAAGGAGCTAGCCCTTGGCAACTCTGCTATGTTAGACCTACTCCTCTACTCTCTATAATTAACCACTTCGAGCCGTGGGTATAGATACTTAAGAGCCGATTTTCAAAGGCTAAGAGGAGTGGCAACTAAGGTTTTGAATTGCCAAAGCATACACTAAGTACATACATAAATTTTGTTGACATGGCTGACAATAATCAAGAAAGTAGAATGAACATTGATAGCTTTGATTTTGCACATGAAGGTGCTAATGATGATGCTCCCATGTTTGTGAATTATCTCGTTCACTAGGTTGCAGCAAGATATGGGCAACCCTGCTTTGCAAGCCTAAGTTACTCAACAACTTTGTGCTTATGGAATTTCCCTTCCTCTCCAAGAGGAGAGAGAGCTTAGGAGGCCTCTTGAAGAGACCCCCAAAAAAAGACTCCCTCCCTTTCGAGAGGAGGAATCCAAAGAGCAAGAAAGCAATGAAAGTTTAAGTTCCTCTAAAGATGTGGCTCCACGAAGATGGTGGTTTAGACGATCGTCCACTCCTCCCAAGAGGAAAAGATCAACACATAGTCCTTCTCCTCGTCACTCTGAAAGGGAAGAGAGGAAACAAAGGAAGAAAAGGGCTAGGAAGAGGTCACCCTCTTCTCCTTCTTCTTTACCTTCCTCCTCTTTTGACGAAAACTATGGCTATTCTCCTAGAGAATACAAGAGGGGAGGACATCTCAAATCATTTCTTGCATGGCGAAGGTCACAAAAGCTAAAGAAGTTCAAGGAGGGAGGAAAGAGTATCTCTTTTATCACCTATGATGGCACCTTTGGTGCTACCAACAAAGTGTTGGCCTTCATCCAGCAATTTGATGCGGCCTTTGGAGGCGAGGGCCTCACAAAGTCCTCCAAGCTACACCATGTATCTATGCACTTCCAAAAATCAGCTCGTCAATGGTGGGCTAGCCTTCGTGGCAATGGTGAAGCCCCAAAGACATGGAAAACTCTACGAGTTTCCATCATGAAGCAATTCCTTGCAAGCAATGCAAATGACAAAGTGCTTACCAAATGGCGCAGCTTGAAGCTTCTCTCTTATGAGTCTATCCATAAGTACATAGACAAGTTTTGGGATTTACATCTCAAGGCTACTGTCTTTCAAAAGATAGACTTTGCCAAGAAAAGACAGCAATTTTGTGCGGGATTACCTGAAGAGATGGCCAAATACATCAACTCTCAACGGCCTGGTACTATTAGCGAAGTAATCCATCACACCATGGTTGCTTCACGCATCAATTTCCATCAAGGGGCTAGACGTAATGTCAAGCCCATGGAAAACAAAGACAAAAATGATGCAAAGGGGAAAACCAATGTTCAAAATTCTTCCCAAGGCACTTCCAACAACAACAACAATAATCGGTCCAAGGAGAAGGGAGTTTACAAAGGTAAAAAGAAACTCTCTCCTGAAGATCTTGAAGCTTTTCGCAAGGACCATAAGTGTTTCAAGTGTGGGGAGCAAGGACATGGCTATCGTTCTTGCCCCAAGAAGACTACTTGCAATGAGACTCCTAGGGCTTCCACCATCGAAGCTCCAAAAGAGGATGCTCATTGCAAAGGATCATCACTTTCCTATGCTTGGATAAAGGTAAGAGAGCATGATGCCTTCATCTTGTTTGACCTTGGCTCTACTCACAACTTCATATCAATGGAGTTGGCCATCAAGTTGGGCATTCAAGCTTTTGAGATGGGAGATATGGTAATGGGCTGATGCAGCTTTTAAGGGACAGCAAGCCTCCGTTACTCCCTTGATTGGGAAGTTGAGGCTTCATATCCAAATCTATGTTGACAAATAAGACTTCTTCATCTCTCCTCTCCAACATGAGGATGCTATCCTAGGGTCACCATGGTTTGTTCGCATGGCTGCCAACATGAAGTTCCCCGAAAGGAGAATCTACTTCACCTACAAGAGAAAGAATATGTATATAGATGCTAGTGAGCGTGGTTGCACTATTACACTTGTAAATCTTCTTGCTTTTGATAAGTCAATGAAGAGCTCGATTTCTGCGTACATGATTTTTGTCAAAGAGTCTCTAAAAGATTCTAGTGTTTCATCAAATGTAAATGCTAGGAATCAAGAAGAGTTAGACTTGTCTAATTTTCTAAAGGGATTCCAAGATGTGTTCATCGATGATCTCCCTATGGACTTACCTCCAACACAAGGGGATGATGACCATCACATTGAGCTCCTTCCAGGAAGCCCACCGCCTAACAAGCCTCCTTATTGAGTCTCGCAAGCTCAACAAGAGGAGATCATGAGGCAAGTACAGGAATTGGTAGACAAAGGGATGGTGAGGCCTAGTTCCTCTCCCTTTTGTTCTCCAGTCCTTTTAGTGCAAGAGAAAGATGGTACATACCGTATGTGTGTGGGCTATCGAGCATTAAACCATATCACTATCAAAAACAGATTTCCCGTGCCCCGGGTAGAAGGTTTGTTTGATAAGCTACAAGGCTCTACCTACTTTATTAGGATTGACCTTAAGAGTGGCTATCATCAAATAAGGATAGTGTATGAAGATATCCTAAAGACCGTGTTTCGCACAACGTTTGGTCTTTATGAATATCTAGTCATGCCTTTTGGCTTGACTAATGCACCAACTGCGTTCAATTGTCTAATGGAGAAAATTTTTAGAACTTATCGTAAATTCACTGGAGTGTTCTTTGATGATATCATCATCTACTCCAAGTCTTTGGAGGAACATAAGCAACATCTCCAAATGATTTTTCAAGCATTGGGGGAGAATAAGCTTTTTTTCAACCAAAAGAAAAGTGATTTTTTCCTTCAAGAGATTCAATACTTAGGTCATATTATCTCTCAAGATGGTATCCGTATTGATCCATCAAAGTTAGAGGTAATAAAAGCATCGCCTAACCCAAGAAATCTACATGATCTAAGAAGCTTTATTGGTATGTGTGCACATTATAGACGCTTCATAGCAAAATTTTGTCAAGTAGCAGGACCACCACACGACTTAACTAAGAAGAACGTTAAGTATGTATGGACTACTAAGGAGCAAAATGCTTTTGATAAGCTCAAAGAGAATCTTACTTCCAAACCAATCCTCATACTTACGGATCTCTCAAAGCCCATTTAAGGTCCAATGTGATCCTTGTGGTGATTGCCTTGGAGCAGTTTTGCTTCAAGAAGGGCATGCCATAGCATATGAGAGTCGAAGGCTCAATACTGATGAACGAGTCTTCGGCATTTATGAGAAAGATCTTTTAGATGTTCTACATGTCGTAGACACATGGAAGCCCTTCTTATTGGGGACTCCATTCATTCTACGAACCAATCACCAAAGTCTCAAGTATTTCATGATGCAAACAAAGCTTTCCGACAAACAAATGAGGTGAGCAAATTTTCTTTCGCAATTTAATTTTCATATTGCTGGTAAGCACAATCAACTCACAATGATCTATCTTCTATGATAGATGAGTATGCTACTGGCCCTGACTTTAGAGACATAATGTCAGCCCTTGCTTTGGGGAAGAAAGAGAAACCATTCACCTTGCAGGATGGTTATCTTCTCCATAGAAATAGGCTATGTGTTACACATTCCCTTCGTGAGAAAGTTATGTATGAATCCCATGCTCCTCCATATGCGGGGCATAGAGGTATTCAACCTACTATCCGAGGAGTAGAGACATACTTCTATTGGCCTACCATGAAAGTGGACATACAAGAGTATGTTTCAAAATGTGTAGGATGCCAAAAGACCAAGTATGATAGAGGGAAGCAACCTGGATTACTCCAGCTATTGCCTATCCCAATTTCACCATGGGAGAGTATATCCATGGATTTCATCTTTGGATTACCCAAGTCTATCCATGGGAATACGGGAATATGGACAATAGTAGACAGGTTTAGCAAGCAAGCACATTTTATTCCTGTCAAAAAGACTATTCAAGCACATCAAATGGCAACTCTCTTCATATCTCATATTTTCAAGCACCATGGATTACCCACATCCATCGTGTCAGATAGAGATCCTAGAATGACCAGTAATTTTTGGAAAGGTCTCTTTGAAAATCTAGGAACAAGATTGAATTTCTCTTCAGCCTATCACCCACAAACGGATGGCCAAAGTGAGATAGCCAATCTTATGATACTCGATCTACTCAAGACTTATGTTACCGAAGTAGATCAATGCTCACAATGGGAAAAGTACTTACCTCGTGTAGAGTATGCCTACAATAATACTGTACATACTTCTATGGGAAAAGCACCTTTTGAGATCATTGAGGGAAGACAAAGTACATGGGAAGATCTTTGCCGCCGCCGATGAGTATAGCCGTGACCTACAAGAATCTTTTCAAAATATTAAGGAGGCTATATCCATCTCTCAACAAAGGCAAAAAGCTGTTATTGATAAGCACAGAAGGGCCTTAATGTTCAAAGAAAATGATTAGGTCTTACTCAAGTTTCCTAAGGCTCAATTCAGGCAAACGACGGGCAGAAATCCCACGGGCCATCAAAAGTATTATGATAAACTGGCAAAAAGATACTATGGTCCTTTCCAAATCTTGAAGCCCATCAATGAGATGGCTTATCAACTCAAGTTGCCCATTGGCTCATACACAATGCCTTTCATGTAAGCCTACTTAAGCGGCCCTACAAAGGAGAGCCACCAAGTGAACCAATTATTGAAGACCCTCCCGAAGTTGAAGACCAAGGAGAGGTGCTACAACCCGAAGCTATCCTTCGGCATGAAAACAAGGTACTAATACATGGTAAGATTATCCGACGGTATCTTATTAAGTTCAAAAATAATCCTTCTGAAGATGCTAGATGGATGCAAGGAATACAGTTTAAGGATATTATGAACCTTGTCAATGCTTACAATGCTACATTAAAGTAAGCAAATGTACAAATTTCTTTTAAATGACTCATGTTTTCATCTTATAAGACTAGTCCTCTTTTTAATTGTGCACAAATTTAACTAGTATGCATGCTTAGAATCATGTTTGTGATTACGATGTCTTTCAAACACCAAGTAGAATTCGTCACTCTACTTTGGGAGAATGAAAAGGACCAACGAGCAGACATGCTTGCAGCAACTATGTCTCCCAAGCACCAAATGGATTAGTAATCCATCTTGGAAAGATGTCGTAGGGTAAAAGGGATCCTCTACCCGCCGCTAAGTAAAATTGACTAATGACTAAGGCTTTATCTCTTCTACCTCATAGTCAAGGACAACTATGATTTCAAGAGAGAGGTAATGTCATAAAATCTAATATCTAATATCTAACCGACCCAAATGATTTTCTCATATTAAACTGATCACTTAATGTGGGAGAATAAATAGGAACAAGGGTTAAGATATAGACATGTGCTTATAGATCTATCTCAACACGGGGCCAATGGTAAAGGGGCCCAAATGAGAGTCGGTCTATCAAAGAGCAAGGCTAATCAATGGACCATAAGACCTTAGGGTTAGCTTCATTGAAGACCTCCAATAATGTGTGTAAAAGTCCTTTGACCTTAGGTAAGCTAAGGCTGAGCTTGAGGCGGGAACCCGACCCAGCTCGAGGTGCTTGTCCTGCTTGTCATGCTTGATGACTGAGGTGCTTGAGGTGCTTGATGATTGAGGTGCTTGAGATGCTTGAGGCTCTTGATGATTGAGATGCTTGAGGTGCTTGACATGCTTGAGATGCTAGGGTCGCACTTGAGGTGAGAACCCAGCCCAAGCTTAAAGTGCCTTAAGGCCAAGCTTGTGGTGGGAACTGGGCCTATGCATGAGAGTCTTGAGGTGTCAAAAGTTCAATATTCAATCTCTACAATGAAGGGTTGATCCCTACAAGAAGGGGGATAAGAGAGAACAACCACACACTCACACAAGGCATGCATGGTACAAAGAAAGCAAAAGGGACACTTGTCAAGTTCCTCCTCATGTTGCCCTAATGGTGTGCTTGAACCGCTATTGGTTGGCCACCCAAGGGGTCCAATGATAATTTAGGAGATTTAATCAATTTATTTTTCATTTATCAAGTCCTCTCTCTCAAAGGGTAAAGGGGGACACTTGTCCCAAGGCTACCCTTGCTGCTTGTAATGCCTTCTGCTTGTGATTGGCTAGGCCTTGAGGGGTCCAATGAGCTTCAAGCATGAGCTACAAGGGGGGGTCGACCCAAGAAATCTAGGGGTTTCTTAGGGGGTATACTCACCCACACACACTCACAAACACTCTCATTGTGTACTACGCAAAGTGCAAGATCTCCCTCTCCTTCTCCAAGCAAGTAGAGGTTGAGAGCCTACACCAACACTCTTGGCTATGGAGTTCAAATCCAACCAAGAGCCATGATTCAATTCTTAAGCTTGACATCTCCTTCTTCTTCATTACTATGCTAAGATGTATGCTAGCAAGAATATTTATGATAAGTGAGGAACTAATTCTTTCTCCTATGGAATGTTGATTCTTCCTCTTCCCTACCCTCATTCCTTGCTAGCTGTCTCCACCTTCAAAGGTGTTTGAGGTCTTGGGACTGAGGCTTGGGATAGTTAAAGCTTTATTCAAGTTTATGTTATGCTTGTGATGCATGAAGCTTTCCATCTTCATTGCATCACCTAGGTCACAAGGAACACAAAGATTGTATTGTAACAAGTCTCTCTTTATGGGAGAAATCATAATACAAATGCCTATTGGAGGGGGGACTGGCTCCACATAAATCCGGTCCTCAACTGTTTTCATGTTCTCTAAATTCTCTCTCTTGCAAAAGTATTGTTCATGCCAAGTTAACTAATTGCTATGATTATGTTGCTATCTTCAATTATGTTCACCCGCTATGCTCACAAAGTCAATTCTCAAAAGTACTCTCATTAATTTCCGCTACTCTCAAGTTAAATAGGCCAATTCCATTACAAATCTTAATCCTTGAAATGGACCTTCTTTGTTGGGTCTCCAAGACCAAACAATTGCATCTACAGATTCCCACACTTGCGGGTCCTTATAGTTGACAGCCCAAAAACCCTTCCAACAATTATTGTAAGCTTGAGTATCTGTCATCCCACTCTTTCTTGTACAAGGTGCCAAATATTGAATCAAAACTTTTTTGTAGTTTGGTGATGTAGGCTCATTGTCAATGTTTGATAAAGCCATTGCAAGCCAAACTAGATAGATATACATGTCACTTGGAAGTAGCATAACAAAGTCACCTTGGTGCACATCAGATAGAGGGTCAAACTCTTCCCTTGGTCTATCTCATTGAGGACCACAAAAATGATCATTTAGCTCTTCAAGACCTAGGAATCTTTTGGCTCCTTGTTGTAATCTCATTGTGGTGCATTGTTCGTGATGAGATTCTTGCATTTTTGGCCAAAATTGTTCGTATAAGACTCCCTCTGATATGATTGTTCTTCCAAGCTTGTCAATTACCTTAGTACAGTAATCTATTACGGGCCTATAATATCGTGGCACACTTGAACCATTTCCTAAATTTTACCAAAACTTTATATAATTCTTCAACCCTAAAATCACTTCTTCATGGGCCTTGACATACTCTGCCATTGGTACCAAAGGTGGATCTCCATACAGTAACATTGGATTTCCTTCTTTGTCATTTTTCCAAAGGCAAATACTTCTACTCCAATTTGGTACACCTACATGTGCCTTATATTGCATCATGGGTGTCTCATCTTACATAAAAAAACCTAAATTGAAGAGGTTTCCGTCAAGTTGTGGTAGTCCAAAGCATCCCTTGAGTTCAAAGCATTTAGTAGTGAGATAGAGCTCCTTGGTAGTCCGTTGGTTGCTAGATCACCGAGAGGATGCTTATCTATCCTCTCTCGGTTATGTAAACAATTAGCAATTGAGCCAATTGTAAGATTTGGATCAGCTGGCCACAAACCATTCAAGACAAAGTGACTGTAATGACCTTCTACATGTCCATGAGTGATCATACCTATCAATTCCAATTTCAAATTGTATCAGATTCCACACCCTTAGGAACAACATGTAATCTAGGAATTGCAGTCTTCTTTTGATCCATCTTATCATTAATTATGCATATATACTTTTGTGATTGAGTTTCTGAATATGTGCACCATGCATAATATAGGCTCCTGCAACTCTTTTGTTGTGCCATGTGAACTTCTCTCTCTCAAGAGAAGAGATCTCTCACCAAGAGAAGGTTTAGCTTCTAGCCTTGCCTTGATTGAACACCAAACATTACACTTAGAGAACTCACTTGTCTTTGTTAAAGTGACATGTGATACTCTTTGTTCCACATCCTACCAAAATAAGACTAAGATAACTTCTTCTCATAACCCATTTGGTCAAGTGTCATGTTGATTTTGCTTAAAATGTCAACCTGTTTGTACATTGATGGACTCACTAATTGAGTGTCTCTTGAGCAATCTAGTAGTGTTCTACTTATGTGTGGCATCTCCTTAGCGTTGTTATCCACAAACTCATTTAGCAATGCTCTTGCTAAATTAGCATGTTGAAGTCCTCGTCTCAATGTGCATGTGCTATCATGCACATAATGGCGCACACAATTTCAATTTTTTCCTTGTAGTGGTAAAATGATGTCTTTGGTATTCCATGTAGTTCATATCAGGTTGTACAAAAAACAATAGAGCCATTTATCCACAAACTCATTTAGCAATGCTCTTGCTAAATTAGTATGTTGAAGTCCTCGTCTCAATGTGCATGTGCTATCATGCAGATAATGGCGCACACCATTTTCAAATTTTTCCTTGTAGTGGTAAAATGATGTCTTTGGTATTCCATGTAACTCATACCATGCTGTACAACAAACAATAGAGCCATTTATCTTGACTTGGTATCGCATCTTTTCATCTTTCTAATAGCATATAGATAAGACATCATAAACATAATAAGTGCATGCTTTTTCAGACTCTCCCCAAAATTATTGTCGTAACCTTGTCACCATATCCCAATCTGCAAACTGGCAGTATTTTTGTCCACAACAATCAATACATGAAACCCTTTGAATTGACTCAATTGCAAGATAAAGAGCAGAAGCTGGTGTTGCTCTTGTTTTCTGATATTTGTTAATAAAAGTGCAGTGCCCCTTCCTTAACAATGTAGCAACGATATTCCCATCACCATGTTTTCTAGCATTATCATCATTGGATACATCAGATTCTGCACATCTAGCATGCATCCCATTAATAGGAACAAAGCACTGTAATGAGATCCCATCCAACATGGTTGTCTGCTTGATGGGCCACTTTACCAAAGTGATGCTAGCCACATTAGGCATGTTCTCACTAATTTCATTCTCCCTTTCAATACCCACACCCACAAAATCATCACCAAGTACATGGAAGTTAACATAATTGTTTGGAAATACATATAAGATGGTCCCTTCATGTACAATCTGCATCATTGTGTCATCCTTTAAAAGCACCCTTTGATTTCTCCAAGCTTCTTGTATCAATGTTTCAAACTCTGGGCTTGTTATAGGTATTGCATTTGTAAGTAGAGGATCAGGTTGATCCCCTTGTTCATCACCATTGTAGCTTTCATTTGTGTCAATTGGGTTGTCATTTATAATGGAAGGCTGCAAAAGAAGCTTGGGCCATCGAAGGGCACTCCATAATGAACTTTGGAGAGATGTAGTATCCATTGTAGGAAAAGGGAGCACCACATCCTTCAAACATTCCTCCACTAGTATAGATACATTTCCTTGCCCTATCTTTGTACCACCACATGTGGAATCTGGATCTGTTCAACACACGCAACCACTACCAACAATTTTATTATCAAGAATCAAATGCACTTTCTCCCCAGATTTGAAGTCCATCCTGCAAGTGAAAAAATACGTTGTCAAGTTCATACTCATAGGTACTTCTCTTTGAGCAAAATTTTAGAATTTCCATTATAAAATACATGAGGTTTATGAATGTTAATAGTCCGTCAACTTTCAATTTGAGGATCCCCAATCAAAGTGGATAAATGGTGACCCACTTACTATACTACAACATAACTTGGACAAGTGGTGGACCTAGTTCTAATGTCATCACTAAACGACTATAGAACTTGCATCTCAATGTCCAAGTAATCCTTAATTATTTCAATGGAAGCGATGTTTGAGAAGTGGTGCATATTGGCTCAAGAACCCCCTCCCTATTTAAGTGGCATAGCTTGGACAAGTGGTGGACCTAGGTTTAAAGCTCAATGTCCAAGGTGAACAAGTGCATGACCCTGCTTCCTAGTGTCCAAGTAGTCATTGCCTCAAACCATCCATGGTGGTAAACATAGTAGCTCCACCCCATTCAGCTATACTAACCTTGAAACAATAGAGATGCTTCTTTCAATAGAGCTAGCATGGACAAGTGGTGGACCTTAAAACCACCTTGGGCTAAAACCTCCATGACACAATGGATAGTACGTTGGACAAGTGGTGTACCTCTACCCAGACCATCCCTGGTAGTAAACATAATATCTACACTCCATTCACACATTGACCTTCAAACAATAGAGATAGGACTATTCAATAGAGCTCGCTTGGACAGGTGGTGGACCTTCAAACCGCCTTGGGCTAAAACCTCCATAACACAATGGTTAGTAGGTTAGAAACGTGGTGGACCTCTACCCCAAACCATCCAAGGTAGTAAACATAGTAGCTACACTCCATTCAAACATTGACATTCAAACAATAGATATAAGACTTTTCAATAGAGCTAGCTTGGACAGGAATGGATAGCAGGTTTGACAAGTGGTGGAGCTTGTTCCAAACCATCCATGGTAGTAAACATAGTAGCTACACTCCATTCAAACTTTGACCTTCAAACAATAGAGATAGGACTATTCAATAGAGCTAGCTTGGACAGGTGGTGGACCTTCCAGCCACAATGGGCTAAAACCTCCATAACACAATGATTAGTAGGATGGGCACGTGGAGGACCTCTACCCCAAACCATCCATGGTAGTAAACATAGTAGCTCGGCTCCATTCACACATTGACCTTGAAATAGTAGAGATAGCTTCTTTCAATAGACAGGTGGGGGACCTTCAAACCACCTTGGGCTAAAACCTCCATAACACAATGTTTAGTAGGTTGGACAAGTGGTGGACCTCTGCTCCAAACCATCCATGGTAGTAAGCATAGTAGCTCCACTCCATTCTTTCACTGACCTTGAAACAATAGAGATAGCTTCTTTCAATATATCTAGCTTGGACATGTGGTGGACCTTCAATAAACCACCTTGGGTTAAATACTCCATAACACAATGGATAGTAGGTTGGAGAACTGGTGGACCTTTACCCCAAACCTTCCATGCTAATAGACATTGTAGCTACACTCCATTTACACATTGACCTTGAAATAATAGAGATAGCTTGTTCTAGTAGAGCTAGCTTGGACAGGTGGTGGACCTTCAAACCACCTTGGGCTAAAGCGTCCATGACACAGTGGATAGTAGGTTGGACAAGTGGCGAACATCTACTTCAAACCATCCATGGTAGTAAACATAGTAGGTACACTCCATTCACACATTGACCTTGAAATAATAGAGATAGCTGGTTTCAGTAGAGCTAGCTTGGACAGGTGTTGGAACTTCAAACCACCTTATGCTAAAGCATCCATGACACATTGGATAGTAGGTTGGACAAGTGGTGGACCTCTACCCCAAACCATCCATGGTAGTAAACATGGTAGCTACACTTCATTCACACATTGCCCTTGAAACAATAGAGATAGATTCTTTCAATAGAGCTAGCTTGGAGAGGTGGTGGACCTTAAAACCACCTAGGGCTAAATCCTCCATAAGATAACGGGTAGTAGGTTGGATAAGTGGTGGACCTAGTTCTAATGTCATCACTAAACTACTATAGAGCTTGCATCTCAATGTCCAAGTAGGCCTTAATTCTTTCAATTGAAGCAAGGTTTGAGAAGTGGTGAATGTTGGCTCAAGAACCCCCTCCCTATTTTAGTAACATAGCTTGTACAAGTGGTGGACCTAGTTTTAAAGTTCAGTGTCCAAGGTGAACTAGTGCAAGACCCTGCTTCCTAGTGTCCAAGTAGTCATTGCTTCTGAAAATATAAGCAAGGTTAGACAAGTGGTGGACCTTCTTTTAATGACCAATTTCAATTTCCAATCTCCAAGTATCCCTTGTTGAAGCTGAACTACTAATGCAAGAACAAAGTGGTTGGTGGTGGATAGTAGACCGGGGTTACTATGTTCAAGCATAGCTTGGACAAGTGGTGGACCTAGCTTTAATGGCCAATGACTAAGGTGAAATATTAATGCAAATGCAAAATGGTTGGCGAGAAGACCAAGTGGTGGAAAGTGGATGAGGCCTACTAAGAGTATAGCCTGGACAAGTGGTGGACTAGTTTTAATGACCAATGCCAACGGTAAACTACAAATGTAAGAAGGAGTTGGTTGGTGGACCAAGTGGTGGATAGTGGATCAGGTTTACTATCTAGTTTTAATGGCCAATGCCAAAGGTGAAATATTAATGCAAGAACAAAGTGGTTGGACAATTGGCAGTGGAACCCAGTCGTGGATAGTGCTATATTAGAGTAGTACAACTTGGACAAGTGGCGGACCTAGTTTTAATTGACCATGACTAAGGTGAACTACTAATGCAAAAACAAAGTGGTTGGCGAGTAGAACAAGTGGTGGAAGTGGACGAGGCCTACTAGAAGTATAGCTTGGACAAGTGGTGGACCTTATATTGATGGCCAATGTTAAAGGTGAAATATTAATGCAAGAACAAAATGGTTGGACAATTGGCAGTGGAACCCAGTGGAATTGGATAGTGCTATGTTAGAGTAGTACAACATGGACAAGTAGTGGACCTAGTTTTAATGGCCCATGACTAAGGTGAACTACTAATGCAAAAACAAAGTGGTTGGCGGGAGGAACAAGTGGTGTCAATGGATAGGGCATTGCCAAAGTATAGCTTGGACAAGTGGTGGACTTATTTCTAATGGCCAATGCTGAAGGTGAAATACTAATGCAATAACAAACTGGTTGGACAATTCACGGTGGGTCTCGATGGCAAAGATAGTGGACTAGGCCTACTATGTTAGACTACATGTTGAACAAGAAGCCATGTAGGTTTTGAGCTAAGATCTTGCTTCCTGATGTGAAGGGCTCGAAAGAAACAGAAGCAATCATGGAAGATTCTAAGACCGGTTTAATAACGTGACTCGTCTCTATTGTGATTACCCTTTTGGCCAAGAAGTTATATGCTACAGGAAGGTCTAACAGTGGTGCTGCTTCCACCAATTCCGTGACCATTCGTCCTTTCATCACATCGTTACTAGATTGGTTTTGAAGTGAAGCCATGTGATAGCTTTTTGGAATATGAACAACTTAATTGTCCCTTTTTGTGCTTTAATTCTATGCAGGTGGCCTTTGAAAGTGATATGAAACTTGTGTCTCTCTAGACTTTTTAGGGTTAGGATGCTTAAGTTGGGTACCCCAAAAATTTTAACTTGGAAAAGATATTAAGAAACGCCTTTAAGGTGTGTAAATTATCTTGCAAGCTTTCATCCTAGCCCTTGGTTGCTGTATTTTGAGTTCCCAGTCAGAAGTTATGACAAAACAGGCAACTTGGACTTGAAACAAGATAATAAAACTCAAAACAGGCTATATTTGAAGTTTAGGTCCCATATGTGCCATGAGGCACAAACCACGATTTAGGTCATTATCCTTCTAATCTCAAAGGCCGCGTTCAATGCTTATATGGCATTTGCACACAAAAAAAACAAACCTAGGGTTGCTTTCACACACAACACAAAATAGGTATTGATGCAGAGGTCGTCATCAGAGCAAAAACTCACTATTGCCATCGCCAGTAGGTCTTCATCCTAAAGCAGGTCACTATTGCAAACCAGATCGCTATTGCAAGTGGTATCGCCATCACAGAATAGTTCAACACCGCAGAACAGTTTGCCATCGCCATCTAAGAAAATCAGGTCGCTATTACCATCGTCGAGAGGTTGCCATCACAAAGCAGGTTGCACCATCACAGAGCAGGTCGCTATTGCAAAGCAGGTCGTTATTGCAGAGCAGGTTGCTATTGTGGAACACGTTTTCACAGCAAAACAAGCCGACATAGCAAAACAGGTACATCTCTCTCTCTCTCTCTCTCTCTCTCTCTCTCTCTCTCTCTCTCTCTCTCTCTCTCTCTCTCTCTCTCTCTCTCTCTCTCTCTCTCTCGCACTCTCTCTCATCAATTCTCTGTCATTCTTTTTTTCACAGAGACATAATTTACGTTTTTAGGTTTTAGGATTTAGTATCCTTATTATGCAAATACACATATTGTATTACTATGCAAATACACATATTTCAAACATACAAAGATATGCAAATATATTGTTTGTATAATATTAAACACATAGTGTATTATGTGAATGACAAGTTGACTTACTTGTGTCAATTGCTTAAATCTTGGTTTGGCTAAATGGTTGATCTTTGTTGAGTTGCTGATGGCTAATTTCTTTGTCTGTTGTTTCTGAAATGGCTGAAATATGAAATATGCTAGCTAGAATTTTGGAGGATGTATAATGTTGTCGTTTTTCTTGGTGTTACTAGTTGGGCAAGCGGTGGACCTTGTTTGGCTATAAAATGTGATTCAACAAGAGTGGATTTGAATTTAGGCCGGACAAAGACATCCTTTTAACTGAACTTGCTTTTAAATTTGAATCTAGATGGAAAATTTTGAATTTAAGCGAGACGGTGAAGTTGATTTAGATGGGATTATTTAAATTTGAGCTGCTTGATTTGAATCTAGGCCGAATTATCTAAATTTGGGCGGTTTAATTCAAATTTAGATGGGATTATTTAAATTTAGGTAGTTTCATTTAAAACGAGCTAGCTTGGACAAGTGGTGGACCTTACAACAAAACACGATGGATAAAAGGTTGGACAAATGGTGGACCTCCGCCCCAAACCACCATGGGGGTAAATATGGTAGTTACACTCCATTCACACATTGACCTTCAAAAAATAGAGATAGCTTCTTTCAATAGAGCTAGCTTGGACAGGTGGTGGACCTTCAAACCACCTCGGGCTAAAACCTTTATAACACAAGGGATAGTAGGTTGGACAAGTGGTGGACCTCTGCCCCAGACCATCCCTGGTATTAAACTAGTAGCTACACTCCATTCACACATTGACCTTCAAACAATAGAGATAGGATTACTGAATAGAGCTAACTTGGACAGGTGGTGGACCTTCAAACCGCCTTGGGCTAAAACCTCCATAACACACTGGATAGTAGGTTGGAAAAGTGTTGGACCTCTACCCGAAACCATCCATGCTATCACATTAGAGATAGGACTATTCAATAAAGCTAGCTTGGACAAGTGATGGACCTTCAAACCACCATGGGCTAAAACCTCCATGACACAATGGTTAATAGGCTGGACAAGTGGTGGACCCTTACCCCAAACCATCCATGGTAGTGAACCCAGTAGCTACACTCCATTCACACATTGACCTTCAAACAATAAAGGCGGGAATTTTCAATAGAGCTAGCTTGGACAAGTGGTGGAACTTCAAACCACCTAGGGCTAAAACCTCCATAACACAATGGATAGTAGGTTAGGACCTCTGTCCCAAACCGTCCATGGTAGTAAACATAGTAGCTATACTCCATTCGAATTTTGACCTTCAAGCAATAGAGATAGGACTATTCAATAGAGCTAGCTTAGACAAGTGATGGACCTTCAAACCTACATGGGATAAAACCTCCATAACACAATGGTTAGTAGGTTGGAAAAGTGGTGGACATCTACCCAAACCATCCACGTGATCAGACTAGAGATAGGACTATTCAATAGAGCTAGCTTCAACAGGTGGTGGACCTTCAAACCACCTTGCGCTAAAACCTCCATTACACAATGGTTAGTAGGTTAGACAAGTGGTACAAGATCTGTTGATAAAAGTGTAGTGTCGCTTCCTTAACAATGTAGCAACGGTATTGCCATCACCATATTTTCTAGCATTATCATCATTGGATACATCAGATTCTACACATCTAGCATGCATCCCATTAATAGGAACAAAGCGTTGTAATGGGATCCCATCCAACATGGTTGTCTGCTTGATGGGCCACTTTACCAAAGTGATTCTAGCCACATTAGGCATGTTCTCACTAATTTCATTCTCCCTTTCAATACCCACACCCACAAAATCATCACCAAGTACATGGAAGTTAGCATAATCGTTTGGAAATACATATAAGATGGTCCCTTCATGTCCAATCTATATTATTGTGTCATCTTTTAAAAGTACCCTTTGATTTCTCCAAGATTCTCGTATCAATGTTTCAAACTTTGGGCTTGTTATAGGTATTGCATCTATAAGTAGAGGATCAGGTTGATCCCCTTGTTCATCACCACTGTAGCTTTCATTTGTGTTGATTGGGTTGTCATTTGTCATGGAAGACTACAAAAGAAGCTTGGGCCATCGAACGACACTCCATAATGAACTTTGGAGAGATGTAGTATCCATTGTAGGAAAAGGGAGCACCATATCCTTCAAACATTCATCCACTAGTATAGATACATTTCCTTGCCCTATCTTTGTACCACCACATGTGGAATCTGGATCTGTTCTACACACACAACCAATACCAACAATTTCATTGCCAAGAATCAAATGTACTTTTTCCCCAGATTTGAAGTCCATCCTGCAAGTGAAAAAAATACGCTGTCAAGTTCTTACTCATAGGTACTTCTCTTTGAGAAAAAATTTATAATTTCCATTATAAAACACATGAGGGTTATGAATGTTAATAATCCTACGACTTTCAATTTGAGGAGCCCCAATCAAAGTGGATAAATGGTGACCCACTTACTATATTACAACATAGTTTGGACAAGTGGTGGACTTAGTTCTAATGTCATCACTAAACGACTATAGAACGTGCATATCAATGTCCAAGTAAGGCTTAATTATTTCAATGGAAGAAACATTTGAGAAGTGGTGCATATTGTCTCAAGAACCCCCTCCCTATTCATTAGGAAGAGGAGGGGGTGTAGGAGGGCCTCTTTATTTGCCATGAGCTTATGGAGGTGATTAACATTTTGAAAAATAGGTGTATGTCATGTGCACAAGAATCGTGGGTGTGTGAGAGATGTGTAAGAGTGGTCAAAGGATGCACTTCCCCCAAAAAGAAGATGGATAATATTATGATTTTTGGCCTTCCATAACTCTCGCATATAATCTCCAATTTCAGCGGAGATCATAGATCTGCAATCTATGCATCGATATCTTTCCATAGATATGCTACATGATATGGGTTTATCCGCTAGATTTTAAATTCCATTTTGAGCCGAAACTTTGAATTCAAATAGACTAGCGGTTTTGCCTGTTTTTCTTTGATTACTTTCTTAATACTTAAGGTTTGACTTCCTTAAACTGCCAAATAAAGAGGCCCTCCTAAACCCCATTCTCTTCCTAATGTATGTGGCATAGCTTGGACAAGTGGTGGACCTAGTTTTAAAGCTCAATGTCGAAGGTGAACTAGTGCATGAACCTGCTTCCTAGTTTCCAAGTAGTCATTGCCCCAAACCATCCATGGTAGTAAACATAGTAGCTCCACCCCATTCAGCTATTGACCTTGAAACAATAGAGATAGCTTCTTTCAATAGAGCTAGCTTATACAGGCCGTGGACCTCAAAACCACCTTGGGCTAAAACTTCCATAACAAAGTGGTTAGTAGATTGGACAAGTTGTGGACCTCTGCCCAGACCATCCAGACCATCCCTGGTAGTAAACATAGTAGCTAAGTTCCATTCACACATTGACCTTCAAACAATAGAGGTATGACTATTCAATAGATCTAGCTTGGACAGGTGGTGGACCTTCAAACCACCTTGGGCTAAAACCTTCATAACACAATGGTTAGTAGGTTGGAAAAGTGGTGGACCTCTACCCCAAACCATCCATGGTAGTAAACATAGTAGCTACACTCCATTCACACATTGACCTTCAAACAATAGAGGTAGGACTTTTCAATAGAGCTACATTGGACAGGAATGGATAGCAGGTTGGACAAGTGGTGGACCTCTGCTCCAAACCATCCATGGTAGTAGACATAGTAGCTACACTCCATTTAAATTTTGACCTTCAAACAATAGAGATAGGACTATTCAATAGATATAGCTTGGACAGGTGGTGGACCTTCAAACCACCATGGGCTAAAACCTCCATAACACAATGATTAGTAGGTTAGGCAAGTGGTGGACCTCTACCCCAAACCATCCATGGTAGTAAACATAGTAGCTCAGCTCCATTCTTTCATTGACCTTGAAACAATAGAGATAGCTTCTTTCAATATATCTAGCTTGGACATGTGGTGGACCTTCAATAAACCACCTTGGGTTAAATAATCCATAACACAATGGATAGTAGGTTGGGAAAGTGGTGGACCTCTGCCCCAAACCTTCCATGGTAATAGACATAGTAGCTACACTCCATTTACACATTGACCTTGAAACAATAGAGATAGCTTGTTCCAGTAGAGCTACCTTGGACAAGTGGTGGACCTTCAAACCACCTTGGGCTAAAGCCTCCATGACACAGTGGATAGTAGGTTGAACAAGTGGTGGACCTCTACTTCAAACTATCTATTGTAGTAAACATAGTAGGTACACTCCATTCACGCATTGACCTTGAAACAATAGAAATATCTTGTTTCAGTAGAGCTAGCTTGGAAAGGTGGTTAAACTTCAAACCACCTTGTGCTAAAGCCTCCATGACACAATGGATAGTAGGTTGGACAAGTGATGGACCTTTGCCACTAACTATCCATGGTAGTAAGCATAGTAGCTACACTCCATTCACACACTGATCTTCAAACAATAGAGATAGCTTCTCTAAATAGAGCTATCTTGCACAGGTGGTGGACCCTCAAACAACCTTGGGCTAAAATTTTCATAACACAATGGTTAGTGTTGGACAAGTGGTGGACCTCTACCCCAAACCATCCCTGGGAGTAAATATAGTAGACACTCCATTCACACATTGACCTTCAAACAATGGAGATAGCTTCTTTCAGTAGATCTAGCTTGGACAGGTGGTTGACCTTCAAACCATCTTGGGCTAAAACCTTTATAACACAAGGGATAGTAGGTTGGAGAAGTTGTGGACCTCTACCCTAGACCATCTATGGTAGTAAACATAATAGCTACACTCTATTCACACATTGACCTTCAAACAATAGAGATAGGACTATTGAATAGAGCTAGCTTGGACATGTGATGGACCTTAACCACCTTGGGCTAAAACCTCCACAGCAAAATGGATAGTAGATTGGACAAGTGTTGAACCTATACCCGAAACCATCCATGCTATCATAGTAGAGATATGACTATTCAATAGAGCCAGGTTGGACAAGTGGTGGAACTTCAAACCACGTTGGGCTAAAACCTCCATAACACAATGGTTAGTAGGTTGGACAAGTGATGGACCTGTGCCCCAAACCATCCATGGTGGTAAATATGGTAGTTACACTCCATTCACACATGGACCTTTAAACAATAGAAATAGGACTATTGAATAGAGCTAGTTTGGACAGGTGGTGGACCTTCAAACCACCTTGGGATAAAACCTCCATAACACAATAGAGAGTAGGTTGGACAAGTGTTGGACCTCTACCCACAACCTTCCATACTATCACAGTAGAGATAGGACTATTCAATAGAGCTAGGTTGCACAGGTGGTGGACCTTAAAACCACCTTGGTCTAAAACCTATGTAACACAATGATTAGTAGGTTGGACAAGTGGTGAACCTCTACCCCAAACCATCCATAGTATTAAACAGAGTAGCTATACTCCATTCACACATTGACCTTCAAATAATAGAGATAGGACTATCGAATAGAGCTAGCTTGGACATGTGGTGGACCTTCAAAACACCTTGAGCTAAAACCTCCATAACACAATGGTTAGTAGGTTGGACAAGTGGTGGACCTCTACCCCAAACCATCCACGTGATCATACTAGAGATAGGACTATTCAAGAGAACTAGCTTGGACAGGTGGTGGACCTTCAAACAACCTTGGACTAAAACCTCCATAGCACAATAGATAGTAGGTTGGACAAGTGGTGGACCTCTACCCCAAACTATACATGGTAGTAAAAAAAGTAGCTACACTTCATTCACACATTGACCTTGAAACAATAGAGATAGATCCTTTTAAAGAAGCTAGCTTAGACAGGTGGTGGACCTTCAAACAATCTTGGGTTAAAACCTCTGTAACACAATGGATAGTAGGTTGCACAAGTGGTGGACCTTTGCCCCAAACCATCCATTGTGGTAAACAAAGTAGCTACACTCCATTCCCACGCTAACTTTGAAAGAATAGAGATAGCTTTGTTCAATAGATCTAGCTTCGATAGGTGGTGGACCTTCAAACCAACCTGGGCTAAAACCTCCAGAACACAATGGAAAGTAGGTTGGACAAGTGGTGGACCTCTGCCCCAAACCATCCATGGTAGTAAACATAGTAGCTACACTCCATTCACAATTGACCTTCAAACAATAGAGATAGCTTTTTTCAATAGAGCTAGCTTGGACAGATGGTGGACCTTCAAACTACTTTGGACTTAAACCTCCATAATACAATGGATAGTAGGTTGGACAAGTGGTGGATCTCTACCCCAAACCATCCAGGTTAGTAAACATAGTAGCTACAGTCCATTCATACATGGACCTTCAAACAATAGAGATAGCTTCTTTCAATAGATCTAGCTTGGATAGGTGGTGGACCTTCAAACCACCTTGTGCTAATACCTCCATAACACAATTGATAGTAGGTTGGACAAGTGTTGGACCTCTAGCCGAAACCATCCACGTTATCAGAGTAGAGATATGACTATTCAATAGAGCGAGCTTGGACAGGTGGTGGACCTTCAAACCACATAGGGCTACAACCAGCATAACACCATGGCTAGTATGTTGGACAAGTGATGGTCCTATGTCCAAATCATCCATGGTAGTAAACATAGTAGTTAAAATCCATTCACACATTGACCTTCAAACAATAGAGATAGCTTCTTTCAATAGAGCTATCTTGTATAGGTGGTGGACCTTCAAACCACCTTGGGCTAAAACCTCGATAACACAATGGCTAGTAGGTTGGACAAGTGATGTTCCTCTGCCTAAACCATCCATGGTAGTAAACATAGTAGTTACACTCCATTCACACATTGACCTTCAAGCAATAGAGATAGCTTCTTTTAATAGAGCTAGCTTGGACAGGTGATGGACCTTCAAACCACCTTGGGCTAAAACCTCCATAGCGCAATGGTTAGTAGGTCGGACAAGTGGTGGACCTCTAGCCCAAACCATCCACGTGATCAGACTAGAGATAGGACTATTCAAAAGAGCTAGCTTGGAGAGGTAGTGGACCTTCAAACAACCTTGGGCTAAAACCTCCATAACACAATAGATAGTAGGTTGAACAAGTGGTGGACCTCTGCCTTAAACCATTCATGGTAGTAAAAAAAGTAGCTACATTCCATTCACACATTGACCTTGAAACAATAGAGATAGCTTCTTTTAAAGAATCTAGCTTGGAGAGGTGGTGAACCTTCAAACAATCTTTGGCTAAAACCTCCATAACACAATGGATAGTACGTTGAACAAGTGGTGGACCTCTACGCCAAACCATTCATGGTAGTAAACATAGTAGCTACACTCCATTCACACATTGACCTTCAAACAATAGAGATAGCTTCTTTCAATAGATCTAGCTTGGATAAGTGGTACACCTCCAAACCGCCTTGGGCTAAAATCTCCATAACACATTGGATAGTACGTTGGAAAAGTGTTGGATCTCTACTCAAAACCATCAACGCTATCAAAGTAGAGATAGGACTATTCAATAGAGCTAGCTTGGATAGGTGGTGGACCTTCAAACCACCTTGGGCTAAAACCTCCATAACACAATGGTTAGTAGGTTTGACAAGTGATGGACATGTGCCCCAAACCATCCATGGTAGTAAGCATGGTAGTTACACTCCATTCACACATTGACCTTTAAACAATAGATGGGACTATTCAATAGAGCTAGCTTGGACAGGTGGTGGACCTTCAAACCACCTTGGGCTAAAACCTCCATAACACAATGGTTAGTAGGTTGGACAAGTGATGGACCTCTGTCCCAAACCCTCCATGGTCGTAAACATACTAGCTATACTCCATTCACTTTTTGACCTTCAAACAATAGCTTAATAGCTTCTTTCAATAAAGCTAGCTTGGACAGATGGTGGACCTTCAAATAACCTTGGGCTGAAACGTCCATAACACAACGGTTACTAGGTTGGGCAAATGGTGGAGCTCTACCCCAAACCATTCATGGTAGTAAACATAGTAGCTACACTCCATTCACACATTGACCTTCAAACAATAGAGATAGATTATTTTGATAGATCTAGCTTGGATAAGTGGTAGACCTCCAAACTGCCTTGGTCTAAAACCTCCATAACCCAATGGATAGTAGGTTGGACAAGTGTTGGACCTCTACTCGAAACCATCGATGCTATCAAAGTAGAGATAGGAATATTCAATAGAGCTAGCTTGTAGAGGTGTGGACCTTCAAACCACCTTGGGCTAAAACCTCCATAACACAATGGTTAGTAGGTTGGACAAGTGAAGGACCTTTGTCCAAACCATCCATGGTAGTAAACATAGTAGTTATACTCAATTCACTATTTGATCTTCAAACAATAGAGATAAGGCCATTCAATAGAGCTAGCTTGGATAGGTGGTGGACCTTCAAACCACCTTGGTCTAAAACCTCAATAACACAATGGATAGTAGGTTAGACAAGTGTTGGACCTCTACCCCAAACCATCCACGCTATCGGTAAAGAGATAGGACTATTCAATAAAGCTACCTTGGACAAGTGGTCAACCTTCAAACCACCTTGGGCTAAAACCTCCATAACAGAATGGTTAGTAAGCTGGACAAGTGACGGATCTTTACCCCAAACCATCCATGCTAGTAAACATAGTAGTTACACTCCATTCAAACATTGACCTTCAAACAATAGTAATAGATTCTTTCAATAGAGCTAGCTTGGATAGGTGGTGGACCTTCAAACAACTTTGGGCTAAAACCTCCATAACGCAATGGTTAGTAGGTTGGATAAGTGTTGGACCTCTGTCCCAAACCATCCATGGTAGTAAACGTAGTAGCTCGACTCCATTCACACATTGATCTTCAAACAATAGAGATAGCTTCTTTCAATAGATTTAACTTGGATAGGTGGTGGACCTTCAAATCACCTTGGACTAAAACCTCAATAACACAATGGATAGTAGGTTGAAAAAGTGTTGGACCTCTACTCCAAACCATCAACGTGATCAGACTAGAGATAGGACTATTCAATAGAGCTAGCTTGGACAACTGGTGGACCTTCAAACCACCTTGGGCTAAAAACCTCCATAACAAAATGGTTAGTAGGTTGGACAAGTCACGTGGACCTTCACCCCAAACCATCCATGGTAGTAAACATAGTAATTACACTCCATTCACAGATTGACCTCCATTTGAAGGACAGAAGGGCGTCAAAAACTATCGCTGGTGCCCACGACCACGGACAAACTTCAAATTAAGTTCACATGTCATTAAGCAAATAAAAAGTATCATAAAAATTTAAACCATGGTCCATCAGTAAGACCTCGTATACTTTGAATTTTGTTTTTGAAGGGCAATGTGAAAGTCAGCCCTTCTAATGACATAGTTGTATGTAGCCCCTGTGTAGCCCCCCACCCCCCTCCCTTATGTATATGGTATGAGTATGAAATAATCTGGGGCTACTCCTATTGTATATGCTTATGTACAAAATCCAAAAACCCCCCTCTTGTACACTCAGGTGGTACCGTACGAAAAAACACAGTGAATCCCCTTGGAAACCACCTAGGGCAAAAACCTCCATATCACAATGGATAGTAGGTTAGACAAGCGGTGGACCAAACCATCCATGCTAATAGACATAGTAGCTACACTCCATTCATACATTGACCTTGAAACAACATAGATAGCTTGTTTCAATAGAACTATCTTGGCCATGTGGTGGACCTTCAAACCACCTTGGGCTAAAACCTCCATAACACAGTGGATAGTAGGTTGGACAAGGGGTGGACCTATGCCCCAAACCATCCATGGTAGTAAACATAGTAGCTACACTCAATTCACATGTTGACCTTGAAACAATAGAGATAGCTTGTTTCAATAGAGCTAGCTTGGATAGGCGGTGGACCTTCAAGCCACCTTGGGCTATAACACAATGGATAGTAGGTTGGACAAGTGGTGGACCTTTGCCCCAAATCATTCATGCTAATAGACATAGTAGTAGCTACACTCCATTCACACATTGACCTTGAAACAATAGAGATAGCTTGTTTTAGTAGAGCTAGCTTGGATAAGTGGTGGACCTACAAACCACCTTGGAAGTAGGTTGGACAAGTGGTGGACTATATTATTTAGTAACAACTGAATTTGTTTTTTTTCCAGGAAGATATGTCACCAAAAAGAAAATTTATAAGGGTGGCTCTCTCAATTGACTATACTTGCAATGATCAAAGGATTGGTATATGGATATACATGGTGTGGAGGGTGCACAATTTCATAAGGTGCATCTATTTATTGCAAAGAAAGAGAATGACAGTCTATTTGAAGATGTTGGCCAAGTAGAGGAAGCCTCTATCTCTACATTTGATGGTCATCCACAGGTGGAATGCATTGATATTGTAGTCCCAATGAATCAAGAATTCCAATTATCTCTAGGAGCATATGCATTTTCACGCATGTCTCAAAATAAAGATGACACAATGTTTTCTCGAGGATGAAAGATTGAAGAGTCAACTCAAGGTGTCATAGCAGATCAACTTCAAAGCTCCATCATAGCCACACTACAGGGAAAGAAGGTGAAAGCTTCACCACCACCTATATATAAGAAAATCAAAGCTTCACGACCACCTATAAACAAGAAAGTCAAAGTGCAAAAAGTAGCACCTAAGGAGACTAATTATATTTTGGATGTAGACAATGCATCTCTAGCATCCTCAACACAAGGTTCAATGTCCAAGATGAGAATGGTGGATCCAGAAGCTCTAGAGGCAGAGGCCATGAAAGGACAAGAAAAAGATACAGGTGGAATGAATAAGTATATAAGCTATTTCCCTTTCCAATATAAGAAGTTTGATATCCCTATTCAAAATTGTTGGCTGGCTCCAGATCACTATAATGTACGTACTATTGATGGAAAACATGCTGAAAGCATGCTATTTGGATTTTCCCAGATTACAACTAAGCCTGCAGCATGTGCATATTTAATGCCTGTTCAAAATGCAAAGGCAAAGCAGGGTACACCTTTGGCAGCAGAAGACGTACAAGAGGGCAAACTACAAGATTATCATTATTGGATTCTTGATGGCCAACATTCAGTTTATGCAGCAAAAGTTTTGCGTCACAATGAACAAAGAAACAATGAGATATTTCAAAGATTAATTGACGTGTATAAATTTTGAAAGGCTCGTATTGTTGTAAATGCTCCTCCAATGGTTGCAACTGCTATATCTTCCATTGCAAATGATGAGGTTAAAGCGTTGTATGTCAAGCAACCTTACAGTCAATATTGTGGCATTTGAAAAGTCAATGGATCTATTCAGGACAACCATCAAGGGCAGCAACTAGACTTGCAGAGGGACATACATCTCGTGTTGGATGGGATGTAAGTATCTTTCTTCTTCTTTCTTATTGTCTTTAATTGAACACTTGAGTTCAATCTTCTCATTGGTGTTATATTTCTTTCTAGACTTTTCTTCGATTGGCAAGAATGAGTGCACGAGCAAGATGCATTGCTAAACAGGCACACATGGCTACATATTCCGATCGAGTTTATGATTGTTGGCTAGAAATTATTAAAAGGCTTGAGGAGGAGAACAAGAAACACCCAACAATGGTATTCAGCTTTCTTTGCAGTCTTGAGGAATTAGAGATAAAGATTATTCAAGAAGAAATTAAAGATGAGAAGATTTTATTTTCAAAGAGTGCAAAAGATGGTGATGTAATTAATATGTATGATCGAATCAAGAAACTCAAACAAGACACTCATTCAAGACGCACTTCTTGAAGGCTTCAATGCTTTGAATGAGTCATCACCATGTAAAGATTGGGAGGAAATAGTTAGCATGTATAAAATCAATGGTGCATTTTATAAAAGCATTCTAATGCTATGTGAGCAATGGCTCAAAAATAGCTTGAAGTGTGGACCAAAGAAAATGAATTTTCTGAATGAACCTATAAAATACATGCAATGGGCAATTCACCTTCACAAGGAGAAAATTGAGTCTCTTGATTTGCTATGGTCCACCATCTATGTGGTGAATCTACACATGGAAGGATATCTCAACTTGAAGCATCACTTCAACAACCAAATTCCTATTGGCTTATGCATTTTGGACTTGACAAAACACTATGGGGACAACTTGTAGTGGAGTGAAGAGATATTTAGCAATGCTTTGGATGGAATGTTGGCTATTTCTGGAGTCTTAATTGATCCTGAATTTGTGTTTCTTGCATTTATAGATTTCTCTAAACTCACAAAATTGCAATGTGCATTCCACAGTATGGGAGATAATGTGAGCTACCATTGTTGTGGTGCCTTGCATCACTTTCCATTAGCACCTTGCAAAGGAGCAATTCAATTCCTTGTGTTTATTGCCGTCATGGGACAAGGTAATGCATTTGAAGACGTGAGAAGGAGATCAGAACAACATCCCATGCCAATTGATTCTTCCTTGCTTCAAGTAGAAAATGAAGGCATGTCAGATTTGCAATATTTGGAAGCCAAAAAAAGATTTTATGTCAAGCACTACATTCACACATACTGTTTTGAAGATCGCAAGCTTGTAGATCTCTTTAGTGATGGCTCTCTGGTTGCACAAGAAGGATTACAAAAAAAGACGTCATTTTCTTAGTTGAGAGAGTGTAAGAGCAAGGAACATTAGCAACCAGGCTTCTCGAATTTGCTATGGCCCATGCTGATATAGAAAAGTGGATTGGCCTTCAAGATCAACAACCTACTTTGCAATTAACTGATGATGTGCCCATCAGAGAAGAGATTTCTCTGCAAGAAGAAGAAGCAGAAGAAGACCAACCTCCTTTGTCAATGGATGCCTACTTGGAAATAGAAGGACGTATGTTTTGAACTTCTTGTATATGTTAACATCTATTCTTGTTGATTTGATAATCTTAATGTTAGGTTTTGTTTTATGTAGTATTTTTTGAGTCCATCTTTTTCATCTTCAAGAATTAAAGGTTTAAATGTAGAGAATAATCTTATAATTTTTGAGTGATGAACCCTTAGATTTAAAAAAAAACACTAATGTAGACTTAAGAGCTTGAATTGATGAGTTTTAGACCTCGTACTATCCCCTTTATTTTATACTTTCAAGGCTAGCATGGGTAGGTGAACCATACATAGATCCCAATCTCAAGAAGTGTATTAGACCTTCAAACAACCTCATAATATAGCTTGGACAAGTGGTGGACCTTCCATGGAGGCTAATTCAAACAAGTGTGGTGGTGAACCTTCTGTGGAGTCTAATTGTGGTAGACTAAAAACAATAGCCATTTTCTTGCACTGGCTTGCACAAGTGGTAGACCTTGCTTCTATTAAGGTCTCTATTGAGAGAAGAATTGAATTATAGAAGGAGAGAGATTAACTAAGCAGAGATTTGTAAATTTGTAGAAAGGGAAACATGTTGGATTACAAAAATACCTCTCATTGTATGAGTGTCCAAAACGTAGCTATATATTTCATCCAAAATTAACACCTTTGGATAGAGGCTTATCTTTAGACATTAAATCAAGAGGTTATGGCTATGCATGTGTTGAGACTATTGGTTGACTTGAATGAGGAGACACGTAGTTTGTTAACTATGACTGTATATGATGTTTTCAAGTATTTATATGGATAGAAGTCTTAATTACATGTGTTAATATGACTTTTAATGGATCAAATCTCAATCAAGTAAATCATGGTTGTTGTTAACTTTATGTGGCCTTCAGTATTCACTTAAGTACTAATTTTTATTAAAGTGTAGGGTGTACAAGTTTCTCACAGAAGATTGTAGTCTAGACTAGTGTTGCCTTGTGTACCAATACTTGCAAGGATTATAATATTGATTTTACCTTGAATAAACTCCTAAGTTCGACTTCCACATGTTTAAAATTGGTGATTTAAATTCTAGTGATTTTTGAGAAACCAATGCTATTTATGTTTTTTAGATTTGCAAATTGCGATACATAAAGCCCCTATGGTTGAGTCCGCAATTGTTGAAGCCCTTGATTCTACTATTTTTGGCATGCCCAAGGTGGATGATACGTTTATACCAAAGTTTGGTGATGTGCACCTTGAGCAGCTTGCAACAATGAGAATAAAGAAATGCCTACTCCAACAATACAACCTACTTCAAAAGAGACTAAAATGTTTGCTCAAGATCCATTTCCATTTGTTGCTACTTCATCTACTACAGATGTTGAGAAATCCATACTCACAATTATTCTAGACTTAAATGGTCTGCTATTGAAATGTTCCCCTCAGCCATTCCCCTCAGTGCAAGTAGATCCAAAAAGATATATTATACTCACGCCAGGTTGCATCCAATTCTAGAAGACTATATTACATAGGTTTAATGTTACAATTTGGTCGACGGCTACTAGGAACAATGTGCTTCAAATTCTTAAAGCACTAGAGAGCTTAGCAAAAGGTACATTGCCTTTCTTTGCAATTTGGAATGAAGAAGGTTGCTACACTTGTCAAAGCAATAAATTATCAAACCTGACAATCCAACCGTTGAGGAAATGCTCAAGCCTCTAGCTAAATTTCCATGGGGTATGAATGTGACCCACGAAGAACAGTGCTTATTGATGACTCTCCTTACAAGGGATGCATTTCCCCTGCAAAACAATTGTATTTTTCCATCCCAATTTGATGTTGAAAAACTGGTTGACAATATGCTCTTAGAGGAGTTGCTTCCCTACTTGTTTGAGCTGGATGAGACAAGGGATGTGCGGAATTTCATTGCCTCTAATCATTACAAATAGTGACAAATGAGAGTGAATATAAATAAATCAAAGAGAATTGGAAGAAAAAAAACGATGCTTGGTCAGCCAACGTGTTCTTTACAAGAAGGATAACTCCTACAAAATATGACAAAGGTGAAGCTATCCTTGAAGGCAAACACAATATTGTAAGCATGAAGGCATCACAATTGATTAATCTAGCTAGGTAATTGGGATGTACTACAAACGGTCCATTGAAGGCAACCCTTGCAACGGCTTATATAAACAACGTCAAAGCTGAGAAAAATCTTCTAAGCCTAAATAAAACACACCCCTAAGGTACCTTTTATGACTTGAACCTTGTTTCACATACTTGAATATACATGTCCATGTTAAGGCGGTTACGCCGCTAGCGGAAGCTAAATAGCGAGAACTCAACCAACAACAGAATTTGTCAGACGTGGACGGAGCTTGACCCGCAGGCGCATGGAAACAACTAGGTGGGTGTCAAACCACCTACTCGACCTTCTAACGACAATCACTACTAAGGAAATCAAATCTAAGTTCTAAAATACGCAAGTGACTGAAATCCGTACTACGAACGAATGCTATACGAAACAGGATCTAGAATCATTGAATCGATCTCAAACTCAAGGGGAAGTCTATACACTAGGTAAGAACAACACCCTAAAGACTTGAACTGCAAAATCAACCTATAACCACTCCGTGCGGTAAACGCGTATGAAGACAGGCCGAAAATACAGGTGATCGAAACTTGACCCCGATGGTACTAATGTGTAGCTCTACTCGTTGTGGTTCTATAGATATGCTGCACGCTCCTTTCGACACACGAGTTGGAAGAAAACTCACACCGAAGCTCGTAGGAACTTACCACACATAGAAGCCGATATGCGCGCACTCTTGGTATCTGTGCGTAGCTCTCGCCGTTGCTAACACAATGGCGGTGTCGCTTCTCCAATGGCGGCTCCGTAGCTCGCGTAGCAAGTAGATAAGACTCTCTCTCTCTCTCTCTCTCTCTCTCTCTCTCAGACACAGTCACGGCGCTCAAAAACTCACTTTGATTAATAATCTGCCACTTTTAGGTTACAAAAACTTTGGCTTATATACCTCAGCCTTGGAGGTGAGAACATCTCTACTAATTACATCAGCAAGTGAAATTACTTCGGGATTACAAGCTGGAAACTCAATTGAGTCCGTTACTTAATGAATGGCTCAAATCAAAATTAATGTCGGAAAGACATTTATTACAATCAATGGTTACAAAATGATGAGTGTGAGCAAAAATGTGGGTGTGATCCTCTGCTGGCTCAACACTCCCCCCCTCCGCGTTCATGTCGTCCCTGACATGACTTTTATGCTTGGTCAATAAAGTCCTGTCGTCTTGAGCATCTGCAAATGTGATTCGTATCGTAGGTTGCCGATGGTCAAGGTTGGGCCGAATATTTTGCTTTCGTGGGTGAAAAAGCCGGTGTAGAAAGCTTCTTCGAATGTTTGCATGTGGAAGCTAGGCAAAAACATAATCCTTTGGTATAGGAGGTGCAACACTTTTGGAGAAGGCTGCAATGAAAGATCATACATCATATCAGTCACTGTGTCGGCCGTCGATAGTAGACTCGAGGTCGTGGCTTTATCTGGCGCGAACACTTCAATGCAAGCTAAGAGAGTCCTGCAGATTTTCTTGAGCATCTGACACGAAAGGTCAGGAGAGCCAGTAAAGAGCTTGATGGTGCCCGTTAGGGTTTTCACCATGTAGGCTTTACCTATTCTCTCTCCTGCCTTTGGTCCTGGCATCCTGGGTAATTAAGCCAATTTGGCTTCTTTTCTGCAATCCTGCCATGCTCTTTCCAGTTTCTGACTCTTGGCACCGGCAGAAGGTTGCATCCTCCCGAATCTCCTTTGGTGCCTCCACCAAGTAGATGAGGTAGGCTGGGTATTTGTTCAGCCAACCTTTCCTCCATCTAGGTTGTGAATCTACTATCTTCTTTGATTGTTCCTCCTTTGTGATGTCGCCTTCGTAAAGAGCGACATACTGCTCCTCCTCTATTCTCTTTTTCGTCTTTAGCACTTCAAATTTCATCAAGGGAAAGGCAGGCTGGGTTGCATCCACTCTTCATGGAGCACTTTTGTGTCTATCCCTGAAGTCTAATGGAGATGAGGAGTCTCCTCTCCCATTCCATTTCCGCCTTGGCACTCTCCTCTGCTGACTTTTCTATTTGGTCATGGAGCCTTTGTTCTTCTTCTTCAGAGATTCCTGAAGTCGAGGCCACCTCTTGAGCTGGGGCTGGATCTTCAATTGTGGTTGCCTCTCCAGTTTCTGGTAGCTCTATGGCTGCTCCACCTGATTCTTCTTGTGGTGTCTCTGTCTCTCTTCTTTGTTGCTCTTGTAGATCTTGGAGCTGTTTGCGGAGGGCCTCATTCTCTGTCCTTAGTGTTTGATTTTCTAATGTGAGCCTCTCCTCTGCGGCCAATGATCCCTCCGCAATGTGCAACCTTTGCACTTGCTCTAATCTTAGCTCTCTTTGTAAGCTTCGGACCGGTCTTCTAAAGCTGGTACGAGAGTCCCTCTTGTTCGGTTCCTGCTCTGCTAGCTCTAGGGGTAGTCCTGAGTCTAGTGATTGTTCTTTCTTGGAGCTCGACTCTTTCCCTTAGCTCAATGAGCTCATCCTTGGCTGCCTCCAACTCATCTTCTATCCGCTCCCTTGCTTCCTGTGCACTTGTTACCTCTCTTGAAGCCTCGGCTAGCTGGAGTATCAAGCCGTCTCTCTCGTTTTCCGCGTCATAGAGTGATGCTTTATGACTTTCAGATTCAGTCATAGCATTCTCTAATTTCCTCTGCAACTCTGCTTCCCTTTGTTTGGCTGTCTCAATTCTACTTCCTTTGCCTTGGATCTTTCTTTGATCTTGCTGAGCAGTTCATGCACCATGTGCATGTCTTTTTCATCTTCATCTGTCAACTCTAAAGCTCTTTCTGCCACCACCTCCACTGGCTTCGGCTCTCTAGTACGTCTGTTCGTCCAGTTTCTCTTCACTTTCTTTTGTACTCTTTGTTTTTTCCTCCGTCCCTCCGATCATCTTGTTTTGTAGGGTGATCCCATAAACTGCCTCAAGGGCCTCTTCTTCAGTGTATCCTATCGCTACCAGATCCTCATAATCATTCTCTTTTGCTGAACTGGATCTATCTCCTTTTCTTGGTCTCGGCCTTCGGCTTTTCCAAAATCATCTGTGTCCATCTTATTGTGGTCTCTCCACAATATTTTCGTCTTCTTCGGGCTTGGTACATCAGTCATAGGGGTATCTGTCCTCGGCTTCTTGGCTTTCCCTTTGTCGGCTTGCCCGTCTTTCTCTTGAGGTTTAGTAGACTTCTACTCTTTCCCTCCTTCAGTGTATGGCTCGACAGGTTGCTGCTGCTCAGTATAGCCTCTGACTCCTCATAAGCTTTAATATATTGATCTATTGATCAACATGTGGCCTGGCTGAGCTAGTTCCGACTTTAGTGGGGTCTGGCACCCACTTTTCTTCAAAGTCCCTTTAGAGCTCTTTCCGCTCTAAACTGCTCCACTAGTCTTTCCATTCTTGCCGCTTTCTGACTTTTGGTTTGCTTGGGAGCAACCTTCTTCTTTACTTTCTTCATAAGCGGCTCGTCCACATCCTCTTCAGGTTCTGAAACTATTTCTAGTTTCCGGCGTGCTCTTGTGGACGCCCTCTTGGATACTTCGGGCTGTTCTTCCTCCTCGTCGGCTTCTCTAAGCCACTCATTCTGGGAGGGAACCTTTGGCCACTGATCTCTAGCTCCAATAGCTTCATAAGCTATTCTTGTCAGAATTTCCGCTCCTCCTATGTACTTTGGCTTCTCGTTGTGCATGGCAATTACTTGCTCGTGGATGTGTTGAGCGTAATTCACCTCTTTTGGCATATTGCTCTTTAATGCCCATGTGATGGTGGTCGCAATGGCATGGGCGGTGTCGTATACTTTTGCGGTCTTTTACTGCAAACATGGAGAAACTGGTTGTACAGTCGGCAAAGGGTTGCCGCTCTTTGGTCCGCCATATCTCCATAGGTTGCATTCTGTTTCTTGGATCCATAGACCTCTATGGCCTCCCTTCTTTCCCTGACAGAGCTCCCTTTGTTGTGCAGCTTCAATGCATCTGCAATGAGCTGTGGAGTGATCTGTACTTCTACTTTCTCTCCATCCATGGCTGTCAATGTGGCTTTCCCATCCTTCTGAATGGATGTTGCCAACTCGTACACTCTTCTTGTATCACACCTGATGGTCTCGAGGTGAAGAAACTGTGCAAGTCTGCCCTTTCCAGGTACCTGCTGATGTCTTCTGACCTGCTATAATCTACCAATTCTTGTGGGATCATCGGTACATCCACCGCTTGCCCTTGAGGATCTCTGAAAGTCCCCTGGTAGATCTTTATTCCCTCTTTCTCCAATACTGCTTCCTCCACCCAAGTTTTGGTTGGCTTGAGGGTTTCTGCTGGAATGTCAAAGGTTCCGCTTCTGCAAGAGCATCTTTGATTGTCGGTCTTTTTCTCTTCGTTGCCGATGACTTGGCGGAATCCATGGATCCTGTAACTCCAATTTCAGAAGTTAGCGTCTTTTTAGTACTGAAAGCCGAAATGAAGCTTTTAACTATTCAAATGACTTGAAAATTGAAACATGAGCTATTCAGGGCCTAAGGATGCAAGGTAGGTGAAAAAATATGCAAAATGGGCTCAAAATCATGCTGGAGACATCATACGCGTATGATGTCTTTTGTGTCAAAATGACTTCATATTGGTTGTGCTTGTAGCTGATAGTGTATACATGAGTATCATATGCTTGGATTTGAGTTTGGATCCCATTTGGTCAAGTTTTGGCCAGTTTAGTCCAGTTCCGGCTCTTGGCAAAATTTTGAAAGGGAATTGGATTTTATGATCCAAATTGGATAAAACTTGGTGGTTCACTTTCAAATGGCATGTAGATCACTTCTGTTTGGTGGTTGAAGCCCTGAGGTGCCAAAATCACATAGTGAGACATCATACGCGTATGATGTCTTTTAGTGTATTTTTGGACCAAATTTCTCTATAAGCTTGGATTTGGCTTTAGATAGGCTTATTCAGTGGATTTATGAAGTTTGGATAGATTTTGGGCTAAAAATGGCTCTGGAGACATCATACGCGTATGATGTCTTTTTCATCAATTTTTCATGGGATTGGTTCTGTGGACTCCCCATGTACTAGTGAAGGACTGTATCTACTCAAATCTTGGTTTGGACTTGAGTATGTTGGATTTGGGCCAAAAATAGGCTTTAGGTGAAGGATTTTCCCTCAATTGGGCTAATGGGGTGATCCACTTGACCAAATGGTTCCAAATTCATATGTAGCATGTATTAGATATATATAATGGATGTATGATGACAAATGAGCAGTTTTGGCTCTGTAAGTGCAAATAGACATCATACGCGTATGATGTCTTTTGTGTCAAAATGGTGCTTTTTGGTTCCAGATAGCTTGTAGATGTGTTAATCAACAATCCTACAAAGTTTCAATGAGTTTGGAGTTATTTTGACAAAATTAGGACCAAAAATCAATTTTATGGCCTACTTTGCGTCTTTTTGGTTTTCCTTGGGTTTTCTAACTCCAATTCTCATGATACTTGGTTCATAGGATGTGATTAACATGTGGAATGAGGCTATGCACTCAAATGTTGAAATGGATGTGAAATTCATGCTGTGAGACATCATACGCGTATGATGTCTTTTCTTGAAATGTTGGTCTTTTTGTGCAAAGAATGCTTTGTGCTAGTGCCCTAAGCCCTGCTAACTAGTTTTCAACTTAAAAAGTCATCAGTTTAGCTAAAAAGCCCCCTTATAGGCATTTCAGTCTCCGAAGTCGTCTTTTTGCCTTGGAGTTGAATTTCTTCAACTTTTCTTCTCGAGAGTTGCATTTCCAGCTCATTGGATATGTTGTGAAGCCATCTATTTGGTTGAACTTGACTTTGGCTCCCCGTTCTCCATCTTTCTCCATTTGGTTGCCCGAAAGCGTCTTTTTCACCATCGGTAAGTGAATCAGCTTTCTTTTGGGTTTTGCTTGCAAACATAAGTCATCCATGTATATTTGAAGCTGCTTGTGAAGTTTCATTTCATTCGGTCGTCAATTTCAGCCGTTATGCCAAAATGACGCTTTGTGTGTCCGCAGCCGAATCGGTTGTTCCGACCTACTTTTGGTGGTCCAAACCTGGAGATACTCCATGGTTGCATTGCCCTCGATGTTGTTAAGCTTCCTGAGAAGTTTTGTGTCGTTTCGACAACTTTTTCCTGTTTGCCTCTTGCAGGCTCTGTTGACCTAGGGTTTTTCCAGTCGTTCTTTCTCGAGCTTTGAGTGTTAGAAACCCATCTTCTATACTAGGGTAACCCACCTATAAGTTCTTGCAAGGTTTGGTTAGGCGGTTGTGCCACTACCTAGCATTCTTACCCATTCCCCGTCTGCTCTTGTTTCTTGGTTTTGGTCAGTTTTCGCGACAAAAGTTAATGATAAGCATCAAAAGCTTATGGCAACGAGTCTACCTCTCATGTCTGGTGTCCTCTGAGCTCTCGTAGCAGTCGTAGAAGGGTAGAAGGTGGATGCTCCTGTGTGCTCTTTGCTCTCTCCAAGAAGGTAATAGTGGAAATGAGCTTGAAAGTGAAGTGAAAAATACTTAACTTCGGACTTCCCGGATCACTTGTTACCAAATTTGACATGTGCTCCTATCTCGTCGTGAAATGCACTTTAGGATTTGAAATTTCTCAATTTGGACTCCGTTTGACCTGTTTCTGAGAAATCTGTCCACTTTGCCAAAATTCTGTCATTTCGGGCTTTCCGCAACTTTTCAGAATTGTACTCAATTTTTACCATGGGTTGCCCTTGTCATTAGGATCATCACCGTCTATTCTTTTCTTTTTTTAATCTCGTTTCACCTGCTTTTTTATTTTTCTTTTACTTTTATTAAGAAAATCATAAAAAATAAAGGAAAATAGCAAATTGAAGCCAAAAAATTCCAAACATACACAATAAATAGCTGGTAACCCTGTGTATATGAATATACACTTATTTGTGATTTCTGGACTTGGATTACCACTTTTTTCCACTTTTTAGCTCCAAAAACACTCTTATTTAGTGATATTTACACGTCTAGAGACCCAAATTCATCATTTGATCTCTTCTTGTTGCAAAACAAGGTAT